>NW_024543093.1:8735000-9380000 GCF_018167655.1 Microtus oregoni | reverse complement strand
CACCCCGGCTGCCTGGCTAGCTTATAACCCGAAATAATTACACAGACACTGTATTCTTTTAAACACTGCTTGGCCCATTATATCTAGCCTCTTCTTGGCTAACTCTTGCACCTGGACTAGCCCATTTCCAATCATGTGTGTAGCACCCCAAGGTGCGCTTACCAGGAAGATTCTAGCCTACGTCCATCCTGGGTCGGAGCTTCATCGCGTGTGCCTCAGAGAGCAGAGCTCTCGTGTCCACCCGGGAGAGGGGAGCATGGCGTCTCTCTGAGCTCACTTCCTCTTCCTCCCAGCATTCTGTTCTGTTGACTCCTCCCACCTATGTTTTAACCTATGAGGCCAAGCAGTTTCTTTATTACTTTACCAATGACCTTCCTCTATCAGTGACAGACTGGGTGAGCTCAAACAAACCTGATTTACTTTTTATTTATTGATTTTTTTTTTAGCAGACATGTGCATTTGTGTGTATGTGTGAGCAGGATTGGGCTGGGTAGACAAGGTCTAACTCTGGTCCATGCTGAGCTTAAAGCTGATCCTTTTGCCTCTGCCTCCTGAGTGATGAGATTACAGGTGCATACCACCGTGATTGGTTTCTCTTTTTTGGTACTGGGAATTGACTTCAAGCCCTTGTGTATGCTAGACAAACAGCCTTCCACTATGTTATGGCCCCAGATCCTTACCTTTCTGTGTCTAGGGAGCTATAAGCTTCTTTTAAGTTCCCTGGGGCCTGTCAAGGTTCTGTGGTTATCCACAGATATCCACATAGGAAACAACAGCATCCAGCTTCTGCAAGGACCCACCCTTGTCAGATAAGACCCTAGTGTTAATTTTCTGTTCTATTTTCAGTGGAAGTCATTCTTCAGCTCTCCTTTCAGGTCTGTGGAATGGGTTGTCATTTATGAATGAAGCATTTACCTAGAGACAACACAAAGTTGAACCATGTCCTCTGCTTGAGGACCCTGATGTTCAGGAGACAGTGCCGGGATGGACAGCAGTGATGACCTTGTGACATACTCAGATACACACGTACCCGTCTGTCTCTCTGAATGATCTGCCTGGGCTCCTGTGGGTTCTGAGTGAAGTGGAAGCTCCCGGCATCCTGCTGTGTGTACTCTGGCTGTGCTGTTGGTGTGTTCTGGGAACACCTCCTCATAGTGCTTTTGATGCTGGGGAACCTGTCTTTGCTGATGGCTGGTGGTGCTTTCTGTGGATGTCACAGTCCAGTCATGCACCATGCAGTAAGTAATGTGTGCGCAAAGAGAATTTTATAAGAGTGGAGCACAGTGTCTTTCCCACATGCCCTCTCATGCACATAACACATGGACACATATACATGCCCATACAATACCTGCAAACATACATGTGTAGCAGGCACAAACATATAAACACATGTAATACTCAATACCTACATGTGTACATACATGCATTCACAAACATGCAGGCATATAGGCAGACCACATGTGAACACACATACACACATATATACATGCATATACATACATGTATATACAAACACACATATACATGCATATATAATTACAGCACACACATATATGTACACATTTGTACATCCATGTACACAAATATATACACATACACACTTGCATGTTCACATACACAACACACACACACACTCTATCCTGCCAGTGGCACTCCAGTGACTTCTCAGCATAGTGTTACGTGTAGGCAGGCATGGATGACACTTGCTGGAAAGCTGAAGAGTCTGTAAGTTTCTAGTGGCTGAATGCTGGACGCTCCCCTCCTTCAGCGAGGCTGTCAAGTGAAGCCAGCCCTGCCGGCATCAGTCTGGAGGTTCCTTACGTTTATAGAGCCCTATCTCGTCCTTTCTTTCATCTTGACTGAACTGTGTTTTCCTTTGGCTCTCAAAGTCACTTTTAAACCTTGGACTTAGGAGTGGAAAGACTCGGAAGAGGATTGAGAAGACAGCTAAAATCCTTCATAGTAAGCTATAAAACGACCCCGTGAACCTGTGCACAGCGACTTAAACATTTATTAATGGAATTTGGGAGCAGAATCCAGTTGAGACAGAACAACTTGTTTCTAGGAGGTCTAAGGATGAAAGAAACCCAGACAGAAAATTCACATCCTTTTGCCCGGCCAGTCACTCTGTAAATTAAGATGTTGAACTCTCTATGTCAAGTCAGCTATACTTGGCTCGCTGCAAAGCCTGACCTACCACTTCCCTTCCAAAGGATGTATGCCACGTATCTGGAGTCAGTGAGGGTAAAAGTCAAAACAAATCTAGGACGTAAAGAAATATCTATCTTGCCACCCACATTCCCCTGGATTGAGAAATGGTTTGGGGAAAAAATGGTTTTGTAAAGGGCTGGCTGGGGGACTGTCCTAAGATGGGAGGGAGTGGGAAAATTAGATTTTACAACTGAGGCGGAATTGGGAAAATATGAAGATAGAATAAGAACACGTTTCCGTAAAGCTGCGTGAGCTTGCCCCAACCTCAACCTCTGAGGGTCTCTAGCAGCAGCACGTGGTGATTAAGATGGGCAGTAACACACAGCTGCTGTGCCATCAGACACAAGTCTTTATTTCAAACAACACGTCCTTTTATCTGGTGCGTCCTGACTGTGTGCTCAGGCTGCTTTCTGAGGACTCTCGCTGACCCCGGCAGATTTTGACCTGTGGGTTCTGAGACTTCCTGGGCTGGCCTGGCCAGGAGACCCACAGCTCAGCATCTAATGGGATGACTTTGCAATGCCACTTCAGCCGGTATTCCCAGAAACAAGTGACCCCTAGGCTGAATTGAGACGATCTGATGCGGGCTTTTCTTTGCAAAACACCATAAGTTTGAGGGACTTTAGCTCTTGAGCTTTGATGGAGCTGAGGAACACCACCTCACTGACAAGGTCGGGGACGCAACGTCCTTGGAAGCTACCTGTGAACTCTCAAGTTCTTCGTATAAACTGCAAACATTTATCATCTGTGGGGGGTCCTTATCATCTCTGCTGGAATGCACATGGCCTGTCAGTATTTGTGAAGCAACCACTTTGAGAGGCAGCCTTCCTGCAGGGGATTATGTCTTGTGACCTCATAGGAGAAGGCCTTTAGAAAGAATAGAGTCACAGAGAAGCGGTGCTGTGGCTGAATGACACAGAAAAGAATAAGAAGCAGCAGAGTGTGCTGAGGGGGAAGAAAGACAGGAGTCCTAATGGCGTTTAGAGGCTATATTGTGTGTGAGATTCTGAGTAAAATCTGTGGGGAGGGAGGGAGGCTAGAGTCTAAGAGAGTTGTAACTCGGGTTAGCAAGATAGCCTTGCATAGTGGTCTACTGGCTGGTTTTGTCAGATTGATGCAAATTAAAGTCATCAGAAAGGAGGAAGCCTCAGTGTAGAAAATGCCTCCGTAAGATCTCACTGTAAGGCATTTTCTTAATTATTGATTGAAGAGGGTAGGGCTCAGCCACTGTGGGTGGTGCCATCCTGAGGTGATGGTCCTCGGTTCTATAAGAAAGCAGGCTGAGTAAGCCATGGAGAACAAGTCAGTAAGCAGCATCCCTCCATGGCCTCTGCATCAGCTCCTGCCTCCAGTTCCTCTCCAGCTTGAGTTCCTGCCCTCACTGCTTTTGGTGATGAACTGTCGTATTGACCCATGAGTGAAATAAACCCCTTCCTCCCCAAGCTCCTTTGGGTATGGTGCTTTTTCACACTAAGTATATTTCATCCTGTTTGGTGTGGCCCACAAAGCTCCAGGGCCTCCACTGGGCCTGTGATTCATTGTGACTCCTGGCCCAGGGAGAGGTAGCTCTGGTTGGCAGGGGAGAGCGTGTACAGGTGGGGATGGAGAGCTGATGGGTGAAGAAAACCCAAGCTGAGGACAAAATCTTTTTTGTTTGTTTGTTTTTCAAGACAGGGTTTCTCTGTAGCTTTGGAGCCTGTCCTGGAACTAGCTCTTGTAGACCAGGCTGGTCTCGAACTCACAGAGATCTGACTGCTTCTGCCTCCCAAGTGCTGGGATTAAAGGTGCGCTTCACTGCCCCAGGCAAAGTCTTGGAATTATGACTTGAACAGAGCCACAGTAGGGTGAGCACCTGTGGAAGCAAGTTTCTCACATTTTTTAATGCTTATATGTGCAAGCATGTTTCTGTACGCGTTGTTCATACATGTGCAAGTTTTTGTGATGGTCTATAGAGGACCACCTTCCATGTCATCCCCAGGAACTCCATTCACCTCCAGTGAGACAGGGTTTGTCATTGGCTCAGAGCTTACCAATTTGGCTAGCTAGCGTCAGAGATCCTCCTGACTCTGCCCAGGGTTGCAGCTTATGCCACGATTTTCATGTGGGTTCTGGGGAAATCAAACGCAGGTCCTTTTTCTTACCATGCGAGCGCTTTCTCCACTGAGTTATCTTCCCAGCACCACCTTTAATTAATTAATTAGTTAACTTGGACATAGAGTCTCAAGTGACCTGGGCTAACCTCGTTGTTATGTAATCAAAGATGGCCTTAGCCCCTCTTGTCTCTGTTTCCTGAGTGCTGGGATAACGGACATCTGCTCAGTTTGAGAACAGGTTCCTCAAAGCACAGTGGCCACTCTGAGACTTTGGGGTTTGGAGAGAAACATTAGCAGCGATGAGAAAGGAGTATGACGACCAAGGGGGAGCTGAGAGGACAATGAGCCACATACCCTTTAAAATTCTGGTGTCCTTCAGAAAGACCTATGATTTCTAGTCTGTTCTTTTCCCCCCATCTCTGAGACTTGAGCATGAAAAATGCGGGGACAAGATGAGGTCTAATAGGGACATCCATGATCCCCTTCCAAGTGCAGCCTGTTTACCGAAGTGTGATTGTATCGAACTTCAGAGTACTAAACCACGTAGAATTAGAAAAATCTGCATGGTGGGCGCTAACTCTTCTCCCTGAGTTCTCATTAGCGATGATACTTTTAAAGGATAACATTACCATCACTGGAGACTGAACACCTTTAGGGGATATTCGGCAAAAGGTGATGCTTAAAATCTAGGGAAAAGTATGCACTAACCTCACCACTCTGGACAGTAATTCTTCTTGGAGGGTGGACAGAACGATTAACATCACAAACCTTTCCTTTTGTTGAATCATCAATATTACTCTGGGGCCTGACTGAATCATTAAACCCTTCATCCCAGCTCCGAAACCCATGATGTGTTTTCCCCTTCTGAGCTGATGACACTAGCATGTTGTTTAACTGCTAGAGCAAGGGGGATATGAGGTAGAGTATCCAGTCTTGACTCCAAATCCATATGTCAAAACTAAGATCACCCCTGCCCACCTCTCTGGACACACTCTGAGTTCCTTATGCTACTGTATAGACCTTGCTTAAGTTTTTAGATATTAGAGATTTACTCATCCACAAGCTCTCATCTTGAAAGCTATCTTGACTCTCAACTCTATGATCCCATCAAGACACATGCCTGTATGTTTGCTTGAAACGTTGGATGACCTGGATGATCCTTAGGAAGGACTACACGGCTTGACGTGGCCCCTCATCTTCTCAACCTCTTTTCTGAAAGTGTTGCATCTCCAGGTTCCTTCATTCTCCTTGGGGAAGCAGCCTGCATGGTCTCTTTGATCTCCTTCATGTTCTCCAGCCCCAGTGCAGCTGTGGCACCAAGCAGGAGCAGTTCTTAATTTTCTAGGACTATACATTACCTCTCCAGGGAGGATGATGCACACGGTGGATTCCAGGCTTAGGACATAGTCAAGAGTAGGTGTGTGAGTCATGTTTATATCCCAGGATGCCCCTGGGGGACTAGTCTCTTTTCTCAGTAGCTGAGAATTTTGTGGACAGACAAAACCATCATGGTTCCTGTCCCTCATGGCACTTTGTTTTTGTCTTGGGATTCCCTGGCTTAAATGTGGGCTTAGCTCTGTTTTATCTGTCCTTACCTCATGGTCAACAAACTGAAGCCCGATGGGAGGTTTGTGTTTGTTGAATAAATAAACACGGGAATAGCTGAAGTGGCTCTACATCCTTCAGGGTTTTTTCTTCCTTATTTTTCCTCTCAAGGTTTCAATTGCTTTTATTTCTTGTTCAGCTAGCTTAATATCCATTAATTATCATTGTGATTTTATGGGCATAAATATATCAACAATTAAAATTTTCATTAAACATTTAAGCATGTTTTATCTATATTAATTATATACTTACTCATGTGCATTTATATATATATATATATTGCTATATAAGCACATTATGTTTCTATATACACAGTCACCCTCCACCCTCTAAGTAAAATTACAGCAGTTTTCCTGTCTAATTGAGCAATGGTTGACCTTGGAAGTTAGGTTCTATCTCACCTTCCTGTGTGTCTCCTCAGCTGAACTCTGTAGCCTTGGTTTACCCTTAGACTGGAGAGTTGGCTCAGTGGGTAGGGCTTGTTATGACAGTTTAAGGATCTAAGTTCTATCTTCAGAACCCATATTTTTTTTTAAAAAAAGTATGGGCTACAGAGATGGCTCAGTGGTTAAGAGCACTGGCCACTCTTCCAGAGGACTGGGGTTTGGTTCCCAGAATTTCATTGAGCTCAAAACTATCTGTGACTCCATTTCCAGTGTATCCAACTCCCTCTTTTGTTCTCTGAGGGCATGAGGTACACCCATGGTAGACATACACACACATGCAGGCAAAACACTAATATACATAAAATTGAATAAACATATCTTAAAAAATAAAACAAAAAAATTGTCAAGCTTGTTGGTTTTCACTGGTAAGCCCAGCTTTGGAGAGGAGAGACAGGAAGACCCCTGACACTCTCTCGCCAGTCATCCTGGTTTCATTTGTCAGTTAGAGGCCAGTGGGGTACCTGGTCTTTTTGCTTGTTTTATATTTTATTTTATTAGAGATAGGGTTTCTCTGTGTAGCCCTGGCTGTCCCGGAGCTCACTCCATAAACCAGGCTGGCCTCAAACTCAGAAGCGCCTGCCTTGGCCTCCCAAGTGCTAGGAGTGAAGGCGTGTACAACCACTGCCTGTCGAGAGACCCCGTTTTGAAAAAACAAGGCATGTGGTGTCTGATAAATGACCCATGGCTCCCACACAGCTGCAGGCATTATGTGACTTGCACTCAGGAACTGGGACGCACGTACAGAGAGGCACACCTGCAAATGGCGGGATTAAGCTCTGTGGTTAGTTTGGGAGTGTCCTATAAGGCCCTGATATTTTCTGTGCAATTTTAACCTGGCTTTTGAGCTTACTAGGTAGGTGGTTGTAGCGCGTCTGTAGCCCACGTGGGATGCTTTCAGATTTGCTGGACTATGAAACTCCTGAGGAACATCCACCCGACGCCAAAAATGTCTTAATTACTCTCCGTCTTTGAAAATATCCTTCCCAGCGGACACATATTGGCGGGGGCTGTAAGAGGTAGAAAACCAGAGAGAGGCTGAGCAGATGATGCTCAGAAAGCCCAGCATCTCACATGCAATTATTTTCTGTCGGCTCATGCAATTTTATCCCCTAAACCTGGTTCCCTAATTAAGCAAAGAATCCTTTTGGCAAATACAGATCATGCAGAAACAAGAAATAATCCACACAAAACTGCAACCCGAATGTGCAGCGTGGGCTGGGGAACTCCGGAACACACGCAGGTGAGTCTCGCAGAACCAAGAGTTGGTCCCTGCAGCTTGCACATAGCCTTCAGCATGGCATGCCCATTACAGCTAAGTCACTCTACCCCAGATGATCAACAGAGATTGTTCAGCAAATAAGACTCTCACTGGCTTGTTCTTCCCTTCTTTCTTCCCTCCCTCTCTCCCTCCCTCCCTTCCTCCCTCCCTCCTTCTCTCTCTCCCTCCCTCCTTCCTTCTCTCTCTCTCTCTCTCTCTCTCTCTCTCTCTCTCTTTAAGTACTTGTAAACCACAAGAAAATCAGGTGTGGGTGAACAGTACAATAAGGTGTGGGAGACACTCATAGTGTCTTTGGTTTGCTTAGAACAGTTTCTGTCTATGACAATAATATTTATCTTTCTTTGGGGAAAATAATATTCATTATTCTTCTAGAGACTCCCATGAAAGTTTACCTGCTTACCCTCCCAGTAGCTTTCCTTCTTATCATCTTTTGTCTCCTTGATGCTCTGATCTTCCTTGAACTTTGACCTTCTTTGGAAGTCCCATTCTTCTGCCCCATTAGCCTCTCTCTAACATGGTCCTAGCTACATCGGCTGTGCAGCCTCTTCAGAGCTTGACTTCATCCCATAGGAGACCTCATGCCTTGCAGTGGATACCTGAAGGGTTCAGTGAAGCCACAGGCATGGGTATTGGAACCGGACAATGCTTGTGGTTCAGTCTTGACCCCCAAGCCCTTGGACTGAGGCTTGGGCCTGCCACATCACCCCAGTAACGTGACAGCTAAGAAGATTCCCCAAAATTAAAATACCCAAATGCATCAGGGTGAGGATAGCTGTTCCGGTGTTGCCAATGACAGACACTCTTCTTTCTAAACGTTTTGTAAATTGCAGCTAACAAGGGCAAACTGGGACAAAGACAGACAGCATGGACCATGGAAGGAGTGGCCAGCAAAGGTCTGAGGCTTTTGTTCTGTCTTGTGCCCCTGGGCTTCACACATTCACCGAGCAGGCTTTGATTGTTCCAAATCTAGCCTTTTCCGTTCAGGACACTCCTGCTCGTAGCAGAATCAGTTTCAAATTTAGATGCTGTCACAGCGTTCGGAAATAGGATGTGATAGACAGGAGATTCCTTTGTTTCTGTCGTTCTGGGCGAGCATCCTGTTTGTGCATGAGATTTAAAGTGGAGAAACCGGGAGGCGCGCCACTTTTGTTTGGTAAATGCCCTCTCTTTCTTCCCCTGCTTTCATTTTTTTCATTTCCTTCCTTTTTCTTCTTCAATTTTTCTTTAATCTCTAGTAGCCAAGGGTGTCTTTAAACTCATTGAGCTGCTGAAGATGACCTTGAACTTCTGATCTTTCTGCCTCCACCTCCCGAGTTCTTCATTCTGAGATTGTAGACTTGCACCGACACCCCCCACTTTCTACGTGTGGGAGAACATGCCCAGGGCCTCATGTATGCCAAGCAAGCCCTCTACTGCCTGAGCTACATGCCCAGGTTTTATTTTTTTCATACAATCTTTTACTGAAGATATATACCTATAGTTAAAACTCACTTTTCTATTTAAATCTGCTGTTCATTTTAAATGGATGGATGGATCCAGAAGGCAATAGTTATTACTGGTTGTTGCAGGATAGATATTGAGGCTAACCTTGTCACTTTGAGGATGGGGTGCTGAAGAATGTTCTTTTGGGTACCGAGTACTCTACAGCCACACACAGCATGGCTGGCAAGAAGTAGTCATGGTAACTACTGTTCTTGGTATCCTGGGTCACTCTTCACTGGAGTTTCTGTGCACAGCTCCTGGGAGGAGCCTCAGTTCGTAGCCGTTTCAAATCCAAAGCTTCTGCTCATTCTGTGTCTGTCTCCTGGCTTTCCTTTCCCTTCCAGTCAAGAGCCAGAATGCTGAGAAGGAGAAACAGCGATGAGGAAAGAGGAATTCTCAAGTTTACGTGGTGCTGACTTTAGTTCCTGCCAAGGTCAGCCTCACTGAGTTCTTTACTGAGTTCTTTTTCTGAGTGTTTTGTCCTATGTAAGATGAATCTAGTTAGAGCAAGCTCTATAGATTGGGATTTTTGTGTGAATTAGGGTTACACCATATGATTGGCTCAAATGGTACAAATGTCTATCTCTTCTGGACGTCTCCCATTTTCTCGCTATGTTTTATCAAGGGAAAGGGACTTAGAGCAGCTGCAGTGGTCAGTGTTATCTTCTACGGGAAGATCAGATCTCTTTCTCTCTACCTTCTCAAACACACATTCATGAACCTCCCCCAATATATTTTTACATGTATAATACTCATCCACACTTACCTGCTGAATCCTGACGCACACCTTCCTGAATGTACGTGTACATATATAAAGCCTAAGGTTATATGTAATGGTCTCATCTTTTCCTCTAATTTTCTAAGATCAAGCTCAGATCTTTTTAGGTAAAGGTGGCAATATAAGGACGATTTACAGTACAGTTGAAGATAGATTTTTCGTCCTTAGTTCCTGAGTGAAAACACTCCAGTTTTGCTCTTTTTAACACATGCTTTTTATCAAGGGATTCTGCTTGCCAAATGTTCTTATTTTAAAAGTTGGCTTTTTATGGGACCAAACAATTTAAACACGTGGCCAAATGGTATCAATGCATATTTTCCACCATATAACAAAATAATAGTTCAGTTGAAAACTTTATTAATCCCAAATTTGGCACAAAGTTTGGCAAGTAGTGCACTTAGCCAATCACAGCCTCTGCTCTGGGTCTGAGGAAGGGGAAACTGTTTTCGTGTGCCCGTGTGAAAGGTTGGTCGCCATGTCTAAGAGATGGCCTGTCAGAAGGGGATAGCATGGGGGACAGCATGGGGGACAGTGTAGGGGACAGAAGACCCCACACTCCAAAACGGAAATGACTTTGGCTAGTCTCTGTTGCATCACATGAAGGTCGCATGTCTTGCACACATGGATACAGTTGAACATATGTTTTCCATGCTAAAGAATAACACTGAGCCCAGAGAAAAGACATTTAACAATGACTCTTTCATTTATATGCCTTTCTTTTTGAATTTTCCAAATGTTTGTCTAGGAGTAATTTTTATCAGGTAAACATGTTGCTGTGATTAAAAAAATAAATGAATAAGTGAATAATAAACACATAATTAAACAAGCCGGGCAGTGGTGGCACACATCTTTAATCCTATAATTGGGGAGGCTGATGCAGCTGGATCTTGAGGCCAGCCTGGTCTACAAAGCAAGTTCTAGGACACCCAGGGCTACACAAGAGAAATTTTGTCACAAACAACCCCTGTAAACAAACAAACAAACAAACAAAATCCCCTAAAACAGATATAGTGAGGAAGTCCACAGCAGTAGAAGCCTGAGGGAGGGGGCAAATCACACCCACAGTTAAGAGCAGAGAGATGGCCAGAACAGCCCAGGACTCACCTTCTTCTGTTGCCCCAACCCTGGTATTACCCATGCAGACCACTATGCCAAGAATTTATGGCTTTGTGGTATGCCATCTCTCCAGTACATAGCCCTTAGGTTTGTTTTTTTGTTTTTGTTTAAAACAAAAACAAACAAACAAATAAAAAACCAGCATCTCACCACATAAGCCCAGGCTGGCACTCAATTTGCCATCCTCCTGCCTCTGCTTCTTGAGTGCTGGGACGACAGGTGTGTACCACCATGCTCAACTACAGTCATGCTTTGAAATGTCCACAGCTCATCAGACTCTTGGCTGTTGTCCCCTGTGCAGTTGTGAGAATCACTTCTGGCTGTTGAGCCTAACAGAGGCAGAGGACACATTTTTTTTTCTTTTTAATTTCACTTACTGAGTCATCTACTTCTTTTTCCAAGCGAAACCACTAAATAATCTTGCCCTACATTTGTCCTTTTAGGAAAAGTAATTGAAAAGAATTCAAAACAAATGAACCCACAGACAACCCTCTCACACCCTGCCTTCTCCTCTTCTGTCACGTGAGCATCCCGTGGTGTTGCTGGTCAGAAAGGAAGTTGCATTCCAGCAGATCTGTGCAGAAAACCAGCAGCCACAACCACCCAGGGGAGAAAAAACGCTCCTACTAGTCTGACTGCAGACACGCAAATTTGTGTGTCCATAGAAACCCAGGCTCCTCTCTTCTCCCCACCCCTTAGATCCCTGGTTCATTGTTAACCAGTTTCCTTTCTTTGCCTCTTCTCAAGGTAGATTTATTAGCACAAATATGTCATGTAAATGATGATTTATGAGCGCACTGAAGTCCCTGAGAAAACATATTGATTTCTCGGGACTCCCGCACCCTGCTACACAGACTTCTTAGGGGGGAATTCCGATGAGCTGACTGGAGTTAGGGTGAATTCATCGACCTTGTGAGGCTTCCTGTTGTCACCCTTTGTGTACTCCCACCTTTGCGACACTAGTATTTTGTTGTCATTCTTTGCTATCATGCTCCTGACTTCTCATCTTTCAATCAGTGCAAAGAGCAAACCCTTCACACCAGCTGGTCGATCGATAGGGAGAAATTCGTTACTCAGAGCCAGGGAGAGGTGTGGAGGAGGGAGAGGGGTCCACGGTTATCTTCTGTTCCCCGATTCTGCCCTCGTTTCCAGGAGTCCTCGATCCATTGGACCAGATAGAACTGGAATGCAAAGGGCACCCAGAGCACCCTGCAGAGGTGCCTCCTCTTGTGAGCAAAGGCAGAAGCCACACTTTGGCTGGGGCCAGAAATTAGGGCAGCAAGCAGGAAGCAAGCAGAACCTCCCATTAGGTTTCCTTGCGAAAGCAACTAGGCAGGGCAGCACATTAAACACCCATGAAGGAGCTCTGCTTTGTCTACTGGGCTCAGAGGAGGCACGGAGGGACAGGAATCCGATCAGAAGCATTGATCTCTCTCACCTTCTTTTCTCATAACAGGGCTCTCTCCGTCTCTCTGAGAATTTTACTTTCAAAGTGGGAAAAATGGAGTTATGTGACCCTCTGGGCCGGAGTCCTCCATCCTATTGACAAGGACCATCAATCTCTTTGAGAGTCTCACCCTGTTTGCTAAATCACAGTGGCTCCTCTGCAGTCACATGGCCTTCAGTGGCAAAGTTAATTGCAATCAATAGACCTAGCATTTTCCTTCCCTTCCCCCACCCCATGGTAAATCTTATCTACTCAGAAAGACAGGAGGCTGGGGCTGGGCACACAGATTCCCTGGGAAGAGGATGGTTTATCAGAGCTCTTGGATCTTGAGTCATCATTGATTTCTCTTTTCAATTTTGTGGCATAAGAGTTGAATATCAACATTATGTTCCCACCCCTCTTTCTTCCTGGTGCTGGGAGTAGAATTCAAGTCTTGACAAAGGCTGGCTAAGTTCTCTCTCTGCCAGGAGCCACACTCCACACTACCAGCTCAACATCTTTTATTTTTAACTTACCAGTAACAATAACAATAACTTTATTTTTTCCTACTGTAATTTTTTCCTACAGGTAATTTTCCTACTGCTTCAGCATTTTTCTCATTTTCCTCTCAGAAAACACAAGTTTTAAAATTGGATCACTTGGCCCTTTCTCTTCTTGTCTTCTCTCAGTTCAAAATGCTTGCATCTCATAATGGCCAGCATCCTCTTGTATTTGCAGCTGAGTTCCACATGCTCAAGCCTGAGCACAGTTTATTTATTTATTTATTTATTTATTTATTTATTTATTTAAGATTTCTGCCTCCTCCCCGCCACTGCCTCCCATTTCCCTCCCCCTCCCCCAATCAAGTCCCCCTCCCTCGTCAGCCCGAAGAGCAATCAGGGTTCCCTGCCCTGTGGGAAGTCCAAGGACCACCCACCTCCATCCAGGTCTAGTAAGGTGAGCATCCAAACTGTCTAGGCTCCCACAAAGCCAGTATGTGCAGTAGGATCAAAAACCCATTGCCATTGTTCTCGAGTTCTCAGTAGTCCTCATTGTCCACTATGTTCAGCGAGTCCGGTTTTGTCCCATGCTTTTTTAGACCCAGGCCAGCTGGCCTTGGTGAGTTCCCGATAGAACATCCCCATTGTCTCAGTGTGTGGGTGCACCCCTCATGGTCCTGAGTTCCTTGATCGTGCTCTCTCTCTAAATAAGAAGGTGAACCCAAAGAAAAACATATAGGCATCCTCCTGAATATTATCCTTCATCAGGCGATGAAAGGAGATAGAAACAGAGAACCACATTGGAGCACCAGACTGAAATCTGGTGAAATCCAAAACAGGAGCACAGTTTTGTTTTGTTTTGTTTTCCTGATGTTTTGACCATCTTTCGGAAAACTGGCTATGGCGGTCAACTGTAACCGCTCTGCTTCCAGTCATAGCGCTGCTTTCCTTGGGCATACAGGGAAGCCTTGTTTTTCTTATACTGGATCACTTTGTGAAGCTGATGCTTGCCACATTTCTTACAGAAAGTCATTCGGGTACAGTGACCACCTTTGCAGTCTACCCCATGGAAACGGGAGACCCAGTGTCCCCTGCACGAGCTGAAGAGGAAAGGGCTTGATAGCTTCATGTTTTATCATTTTAACAATTTTTTCCTCATTAAAAATGCTTTTCCACAAATTATAAATAAATACAAAACTCATTGAACAAAATCATGTAAACTTACCGTATCGATGAAAGAAGCGTCCTCATCGCTCTGGTGCAGGGCCCTGGAGGAAAACACGGAGAGTCTCTGTGTGTCTCTTTCCTAAGAGGTATCACCACAACCTCCCGCTAGGGCTTCTGGGAATTCCTGCAAGAACACTGGGTAGAAAACAGCTTGGGATAACAAATGTATGTCAAGAGCTCCATGCTGGGGACACTTACAAATAGTGTGTGTGTTCAGTTGTTATAAGACTGTTTCTTAGGTTGGAGTGTTTAATGCAAAATTTCGAGACTCAAAGAAGTGCTCTGTCTTCTTTTAAATAGACAGTAACTATGCTTTTTGGGGTGTTGGAGTGACTCCACACTTCTGTGTCTCTGGCTTTTATCTCCTTCAAGTTGGAAGAAAGCTCATCAATGTTTAAGACACACTTGGAAACTGTAGGGATTGCCTGTCATATACTCCTGACAACCTAGGAGAAAAGCTGGGCATAGCAGTGTGTCCGACACTCTAGCCCCAAGGAGCCAGAGACCACAGGATGCTTGGAGCAAGCTGTCCAGACAGTCCAGCCTAGCCCGCGAGCTCCAGATTGAATGAGAAACCCTGCCTCAAAAAACACAAGGCTGAGAGCAATGTAGGAAGACACCTGACATCAAGTCCTGGGCTCTGCATGCATGTGTACACACGTGTGGGCATACCACACAGATTGGGGGAGAATATTTTAGGGATGGCCACCTTCTGTTGCCCTTGCTGCTGGTGGTTGTGGCCTCCTTTCTCTACTGTGGATTTGCCCAAACTTTGAAGATTTAACCAATGACAGCTTCAACAAAACTATAAGCTAAAGCCTGCATAAAATGTAAGATGGAGACTTTCTGGACTGGTTCTCATATCGGTGGGCCAAGGGATTGTTGTAATTAGTAAAATGCCTCTCTCTTCCTGGGAGCTTCCTCCCGTCATCCCGTCAGTGCCGATCACTATTATCTGGAGGATGCAGGCACACAGGCTGCAGGCTGCCTGGCAGGTGTTCTGCAGGGAAAGTTTCATCCATGCAATTGGTCCTTGGGGTAAAGCGGAAACTGAGCAGAGGGAAACGTGTGTGTGCAGGCCTGGAGGGACTGAGCCGGAGGGGGATGCTGACGAAGGTGGTGACTGGGGCCCTGTGGGTGAAGACAGTGTGGAGTGAGCCTGGCAAACATCAATTGCATTTTAGGTCCTGTTACCTTGGCTTCTCAGCTATGAGAAGTACCGGGGCCCTCAGAGCGAAGATAAACCTTTCTTCCTCAAGTTGCGTGTTGTCAGGTTATTTATCCCATCAACTAGAAAGAAGACCAGGACACCCGGGTACCCTTGTAGCTGTCATCTGAGAATTGTCTACTTATGGTGACTGATGCAATTCATGTTAAAAGAGCAGCTATCTGATGTGTGGGAGGAGATGGCGTCCATGCCCTCTTCTGTGGTACTTCCATTCTTAGGATTTCAGTATGGAATATTTTCTCTTACATAATTTTTTTCCTGACAAGGCACATGGTGTGGCAAAGAGCTTATTGGTTTATTTGAATGGCATTAATTTAAATTAATTTTGTTCCACTTAACAAGCGATGAGATCTGAGTCAAGGCCCCAGATTCTGGCTCCCTGCGATCAGCTGGGGACTGAATTACCGTCTCAGCACCAGTTAGGCAGAGCTTTCAACACCTGGGACAGACTGAGTCTCCGGAAGGACATAGGAGGTTGATGTTTTTCTGTTTTGTTTTATTATGTAGTGTGAATGATATCCTGGGTACCATAAAAATCTACATAAAAGTCACTTCAGTTCTTGAATTGGGTCTAGTGTTAACTTTATTTTGTATCTTAGGAAAAGCAAGACCCAGTTAGTCAAGGTCCTCAGAGAAGTGTGATGCATGACTCACCCACAATGCCTGGTGCCTTGCTAGCTCTGATGACTGGCACAGAACAACCTGGGCATAGTAGAAGACGCAGAGGCAAATAAACTGGATTAGAAGACAGAGTGCTCATTCTTCATGGGGGCCAAGAGCACACATCCTGTGGTTAACAATGATTATCTATAATATTTGCAGCTAGAGAGATTAGAGAGTTATACTTAATCCTGATTTTTGCCCATAGGGCAAGTCACTTAACCGCTCCTTGATCAGAGGAAGTATGTGTTTTCAAATGAAATGAAACCTTAGGAAGCAAAATGAAATGAAAACACACTGTACTTACGTAAGGCAATGGGCTTGAACTGAATATTCCAAGAGTTGCTAATCCTTCTCAACATATAGAAAATAGACATTGAATTCCACAGCACCAAATAGGTCCTTGATAAATAGTTCCGGAATGAATGAGTATTGAGTTTTTCTGATACATAAAATTCAAACTTCCCTTAAGTCATTGTTTCTCAACCCTCCTAATGCAGGAACCCTTTAATATAGTTCTCATACTGTAGTGATCCCCCAATCATAAAATTATTTGGTTGCTACTTTGTTATTGTAGTTTTGCTACTGTTATGAATTGTAAGGTAGATATCTGATATGCAGGACGTCTGCTACGCGGCCCCTGTGGGAATGCAACACACAGATAGAGAACAGTTGCCCAAGGCAAACATCCCCTGGGGAACTGAGTGAGGCTCTCTGCTCGCACAGTGTCTACCTGAGAACCTGTTCGTGGCAACTGGTGTGGGCTGGGCTGTAGTTCCAGCGGCAGAGACCTTGCCTAGCATGCTCGAAGTTCTGCGTTCAATCTCCAGCACAGTGGGTCTGTGGAGGGAGTGTCTTGTATGAGAAAATGCATAGATGGAAGCTAAGCATTCATTTAGATAATAAAACTGAAGAAAGAATGGACAGCTGACCTGAGAAGTGAAATTCCTTAATTTTAAAAACAGAAACTTTCAGTAGTTTAGGTAGGTTTAGAGCATGGATTAACAGAGCCTAAGTTACCACATAAACACGTCTGGCCAGGGGTTCTATGTAAAATAAGAAAAAACCACTTGGAAAATTCTAGGCAGTGTCAACGTTGCTTGCTGTGGGGGAGACGCTGCTGAAAGCTGAAAGCCCGATTAGCTTGAGGATAGAAGATAGTTTTGTATGCATCATTGCAGACAGACGTGGATTCTGGGGAAAGGTGAGACCCAGGATCCCCTAAAGAAGCGCCTGCCAGCCTGAAGCCTCTGTGTGCTTCCACATGAGGCTGGTGGCCAATGGCAGGCTTTGGTCTTAAGAAATGTGCCCCTAGGAAGGGAGGCAGGAATAGTCAGTCTGCCCTTATGGAGTGCCTAAGAGCTCAGAGGCCAATGCTTAGTGTGTGGGCAGCTTCCCCTGAGGAGCAGGCAGCTTCTAAATTTCCACGTCCAAGAGAGGCTAGTACCAGAGAAGTTAGGTAAGGAGAAACGATCACATTCCCCAATACATTTGATGGGTTTGTTGAGTGGCTTCTCCTCCTTTCGTTGAGATATTACTTAATATCTCAAAGATATTAAAAAATAATATTTAATATTTTTGTTTCTATTAGGGCTTGTTGGCCTAAGAATAGAAATTCTTCTTGCCTGTGTATTTTACATGTTTTAAAGCATAGATTAACTGCTTTAACCTGGAGACCCACGTGTCATTTTGGCTGCTAAAACCCTTTCTAATGGTTTCTTTTCGGCATAGTGGTGGCTGTGTGCCTCGACAGAGCTGTGGCAGAGGGAGTGGAGCACAGCTTCTGCTGTTTTGAGATAAAGGGCCAGACAGAACACAGATGGGCACAGAGAAGGGACTCCTCGGGCATGGTTGACTCAGCTCCATATGCATCTATAATTTGGTAATATTTAAAGTAGTCGGCTGTGGTTACTGTACTAAGAGATGGGCTTCATCACAAGGCCTTCACGCAGGTATGCATTAGGTTCTCACCCAGCGCATTGTCCCTCCTGTTCTCCTTTCTCTGCTATGGTCGGCTTCTTCCTGAACTGTGCCCCTCTTCTGCTTTCATGGGTTCTAGATATAAGAAAAACAAAACACGTTATTTGTTTTTTCGAATGTCTTATTTCAACTGGTAACCTCCAGTCCCAACAATCTTCCTACAAAAAGCATGATTTCATTTTGTTAATTTTTTCTTAAAATGTATTTATTCACATATTTGTGCCATGTTATGCTTCTTATGACTTATTTACAAATGCACACACATACATGCATGAAAGTGTGCAAGCCGTTTTGTACACTGGGCAGTCAACCTGTGGGAAGCAGTTCTATCTCCTTCTATCAGGTGGATGAAGGTTTGGGGATCACAACCAGACTTGTCAGTAAGCATCTTTCCTTTCCATTCTGAGCCTTCTCCCTGACCCATAATTCTTTTTCTGTTTGTTTTTCATTTTGTTTGTTGGTTTGAGACAGGGTTTTTCTGTATAGCTCTGGCCACCTTAGAACTTGCTCTGTACTCTAGGCTGGCCTCAAACTCAAAGATCCGCCTGTCTCTGCTTCCTGAGATGTGGAATTAAAGGCATGAACTACCACCACCCAGCTATATTCTTTGTGGATGAGTTGATTTTGATTCATTTTCCCAGTAGTATATCTTCCCTCTTTTCTCATGCCTGTGCTGAAGTTGTCTCCCTTCCTTCTCCAGTGAGAACCAAGGCTCTTTGGGATGAAATACCGAGGTGTTCGTTAGATCCTTGGTAGAAGCAGGGTCTCAGTTTGAAATCAAGGCTTGAATTCACTGGCTTTGCTGGAGACTCCACAAATTGTTTATATTCCCTAGGGGCTTTTGGTGCCATTCAATTTGTTTTCTGGAAGCAGAATAAGAGTCTTGTTGCCACTCTGGGAAGTCTTCTGAGGATTGTATTCCTTTATTTTTCTGAGGCTTTATTTCTTTGTTTTAAGGTTTTGTTAGTGGGTTCTCCTGTTCCAGAGAGAGATAGAGAGATAGATAGATAGAAGCATAGATAGATAGATAGATAGATAGATAGATAGATAGATAGATAGAAGCATTTCTCCCCTCAAACAAGATGGCAAGAGGCTGCCCTCTGAGCCTAGGCAGCTTGTCCTTAAGCTAAGAGGAGAGATCTTGGGTTTTTTTGGTTTGTTTCTAAAACTTGAACACACACACAAAGGAACCTCTGGAAGGCCCATAGATGGCCCAGCCTCACTCCTCAGTCCAGACTGTGCAGCTCTCTGGAGAATCCAGATTTCCAGAAGCGGCTAGGGTATCCACCCTGATGATCCCTGTGCTCATGCGTCACTTACTGATGAAGATTCAACCAAAGCTGCAGTGACAGCTCTTTGCTCTGAAAGTTTTATGGGGGAAAGATTGAGCATGGGCACCCTTCTTCCTTGTTGCAAGAAGAGAATAGAGGAAAATGGACTCTTTCTGGGACCCAGCGAGAGTGAGCAGAATTCTGTCTACGTAGCTCAACTTATTCTCTCTCCTCACATTGTATTATTATGATTCTCAATTACCTAGTGTGCTCACAGTTAAACTAAAGGTGTGCTGGGGGGTGGGGAGAAGACAATTCTGAGGTATGGAGTTTTGCTGGACCGATGAGGCTTCCCCAGCAAGTGTTTAATGCTTTGACCCTGGAAGGACAGTTTTCAACAATGTTGGTCTCCTCTAGGATGGATTGGATGCTGAAATTGCAGCTGAGTCTTAGGACTGGCACGGAGGTTCTGGGAAGGCTTCAGGATGGCTTTGGATGAGCAGAGTCGGTACCCAGTCATCATGTCTATGACCTCTGGCCTTTTTCTCAAGGCTTGCTTCCTCTTCCCCACAGAAGCAGCCTCTAACAGCTTGAGGGAGATCAGGTTGGGGATCAGGGTTGGGGTGGAGAAGGGAGGTGAAGTTGGGATAGGGTAGGGGTGGGGTTTGTGTGGACTTGGTGGTGTAGGCAGGTGGGGTTTGGATGGGGTGGGGATAAGGATTGAGAGTGGAGCTGGTTTAGGGGTGTGGGTATGGGGGATTGGGGGCAGGGGTGGCATGGGGCTGGGGGTGGGCTTCCATTCTGCATGTTTCTAGCTAAGCTGGATTTTCCTGTTCTGCAATATACCCAGAAGGCAAAGCGTCACACACTGGAAGCTCCTGGAGCTTACACAATGGATCCCGTGTCAAACTTTTAGAAGATTCCCCTCTGTGGGATGGTCTGAGCTTTCCCTCCATGTTTCCATTCCCCCAGTGATTTCATCCTTCCCTTCCATCTGTCCAACCCTTGAAAATATGCCTGAAATCTGAGGACTTCAGCAATTATCCTACAGCTGCGAACCCCTAAGAGGTGCACTGTCTTCTGCAAAGTCATGATTGACCCTGTGCCTGGAAGCCAGTGTCAGGGAGGGAAGACTCAGAGGGAGAAGGGAGCATCCTCAGGAGAGCCTGCCATTTGCTTCTGCTTCAGCCCTAGAGCTGACACATTGTTATGACTGTGGTCACCTCCATGTCTGACTCAGTCCTGGGGGACCAGTTACCCGACAACTGTGTTCATACTGGGCCAGACATGTTGACAGCCATTTGTGTGTATTTGGTGATGCGTATGAGTTCTGTAAGCTTCTAGTTCACCTGTAGTTCCATCATCAAGTACACCATGACAAAATTTGGACTTGAGTGTCTTTCTGGCAGCTGTTCCTTTACGTTCTGGATATTAGAAAATATGCCTGGGCAGAAGAGAGAATTCTAACCATATCAATAAGAAGAGATTTTGTATTTAAGATGACTTAACCTGACAGCTGGAAGAGACTCAAGAGAAGATCAAATCCAATCTCATAAACTCACATTTTCCAATGTCCCCAAACATTAGCTCCACACTATTTACCCTGATCAATTACACGAAGCCAGGTCTGCTGAGGCTTAAGATCTTTGTATCTCCTTCTCTGGCTCACATCTCTGGGATGTCCTGAAACCTTTCTCTTAGATTTGAAACCTAGAAAAATGTTCACAATTCTGCTTGGTTTTCAAACTTTTTCTTTTTCTCTTTCTTTCTTTCTTTCTCTCTCTCTCTCCCTCTTTTTTCCCTCCCACTCCTTTCCCCCTCCCTCTCTCTCTCTCTCTC
The DNA here is from genome assembly GCF_018167655.1 of Microtus oregoni. NCBI lineage: Eukaryota > Metazoa > Chordata > Mammalia > Rodentia > Cricetidae > Microtus > Microtus oregoni. The sequence continues at coordinate 9,358,859 of NW_024543093.1, read as the reverse complement.
TCTCTCTCTCTCTCTCTCTCTCTCTCCTTCTTATTTATGCTAAGGATGCCTATTTTTCTTTGCATCAATTGTGGTATTCATTTGGTGCCTGACTACTGTGATTCTGTATCCGGCTTTGTGCTAAATGGGCGGGTGACATAACTCACTCAGCCCTGGTCAGAGTGAAATGATAGAACAGTAACAAAAGTAAACCAAGGACTTGGGTGCATGGCTCAGTGGGTAAAGTGCCTGTCCTAAAAGTGTGAGACCTGAGTTTGAGTCTCCACAGCGCACACAAAGCCAGGCACAGGAACATCTATAATCCTTGTGCTCTTACAGTGAGATGAGAGACAGAGATAGAGGAATCTTAAGAAGGATCAGGGAGCCTAGCATAAGCAATGATGCTTTTAAAAAGATCTTGTCTCATAAGGTATAAGGTGAGGACTAATGCTTGAGATTGTCCTCTGACCTCCACACATGAGTTGTGACACACAGGAGCTCCCCTCACACACATGCATGGGTACACATTATATCCATACACAAGTATTTACACATGTCATAACCACACACATAAAAGAAAACAATAAGCAACAATCATATGGGTTTTCTGTTTGTCTGTAGTGTTATGTCTCCTGATCTTGTAGGTTCACAGGCATCAGTAATATTTAGCTTCACAGCTTTTATTTTTTTTGGTTTTTCGAGACAGGGTTTCTCCATGGTTTTGGAACCTGTCCTGGAACTAGCTCTTGTAGACCAGGCTGGTCTCGAACTCACAGAGATCCGCCAGCTTCTGCCTCCCAAGTGCTGGGATTAAAGGCATGCGCCACCACCGCCTGGCTAGTTTCACAGCTTTTTGGATATCAAATAGTTCTGGACAAGGAGCTAGAATTGTTAAAAGCATAAGATATAAGACAAAGTACCAGAGAAAAGGTAAAAAAACAATCCAGACCTATTTCCCCCAAATTGTTGTTTATCTGGGAGTGCTCATAGTTTGGAAGGTAATGGAAAGCTAATCAGGTGAAGGAGCTGACTCAGGGTAGCACTGTGCTAGAGTGTGACACCGTGGACCACAGGGTCCACGACAAAGCTGGGAATGACGGTGTGCACCCACAGTCTCAGCACTTGCAAGCAGAGACAGGAGCCTCCCTGGGGCTCACTAGCCAATTAAGTTTGCCCAGACTTTGCTTCAGAAGGTGAAGGACAGAGCAAAGTGCTTAGGTTGATCTTTGTCTTTCGCACATGTGTGCACACATGAAAAGGTCCACACACACACATGTGCACACACACGTGCAGAGACAGGCCACCGGGATTTTTAGGCACAAGTCGGGTGTTCCTCAGAAAGTCACATCAGGCTCCCGAATGTTTGCACAACTCCTCCTCTGTCTGCAGCAAATGCAGACTGCCAGTATCAGCAGGTCACTGGGGACCATTAGGGGCTAGCATTTCCTGAAATTTCTGGCTCTGAGGGAAGCTGGCTTTGTCGATATTCTAAGTCCTGGCAGAGCTGGCTGCATAGTCAAGTACCATCCCTGGCCAAGCCAGGCTCAGCTTCCGTCTCAGACCGTTCTCTGTGGAATCGCTTCTACAGACTGTGCTGTCTCATCCATCGCTCGCTCTGCAAACATCCACCCACGGGTCCTCTGGGTAACGAGACCATGGATGAGTTTGTGCAGAGCATTTCCCTGTGAGCTGAGCCCCCTCGAGCATTAGCACCCCTGTGCTCTTTTCAGATGCTACCAGCTAGCACACCTACCTCATGACAGGCCTGAGAGGTGACGGTGTGTACATGTGCTGTGCAGAGGGGAGGGGAAAGGTACAGAATTCTCACCAGGGAACCAAACGAAACAGTTGTTGAGGATTAGAACTCCACTCAGATTTGGTCTTAGGTTCTGCAGGCCCAACTTTACATTTCTGGCTGCTTCTCCTACCCAAGGTAACATGTTTATGCCTAGTCCCTCTGTCGTAACTGTTTAAACCATGGCATATCAGTGTGGAGTATGTGTGTATGTATGTACTTGTGTGCACCTGTATCTGCATTCATGCCTGTGCGAGGGTGTTGTATGTCCTGGAACTGTAGTTACAGACAGCCCTGAGCTGCCATGTGGGTGCTGGGAACTGACCCTGGGTCCTCTGAGAGAACAGTCAGTGTTCCCAACCTCTGAACCATCTCTCCAGCTCTGAGAGAAACACTCTTAAAGGCATAGAGAAAAGAGATGCAAAGAGGCAGGGAGAGCATCAGGCAATTACCGGAATATCTGAGGAGGTGTTGAGTCAATATCAGTACATGCAAGGCTATATGGTGATCACCAGGTCTTCCAGGCTTTGGGGAAGGCGAATCCAGAGGGGAGAAGAAGTCTCCTGATGCTTGATTGCTCTGACATCTCTTTTTAAAAATATATAATTTATTTAACTTTATTTTATGTGCATTGGTGTGAAGGTGTGAGAGTTGTATGGAGCTAGAGTTATAGACAGTTGTGAGCTGTCATGTGGGTGCCGAGAATTGAACCCGGGTCCTCTGAAAGAACAGTCAGTGCTCTTAACCAGTGAGCCTTCTCTGCAGGCCCCTGACATCTCTTAAAACAAAAGCTTACCCAGTTATTCTCTATTTCACTGCTTTTGTTTGTTTGTTTGTTGTTTTTTTTTTAAACTCTACCCATCTGATATCTCAAATGTTATTTTGGGGGGGAAACTCACATGCGACAAAGATCACTAAGTTATTGTCGCAAATGTTTTATAGGAGGCTTTTCCTGGGAGATGTGCATTTACCCCGGAAAAGGAAGAGCTACCTACCGTAGGGCAATGATTGCAATCGATTCCAGCTCTGTGAATCAGTGAGCTTCTCTTGGGTTTCTAACAGGAGCGTGAGTGAGGGGTTGGAGCAGGGATGACTCAGAATTGTCTGCATCATCTAAATCTGACCCCTTCCCTCACACCCCAGTGACACCTGGAAACTGCAACCCAAGTCCTGTCTACAGAACTTACAGGTGTTGAGACACGTCCTAGTGATCATTCTGTAGTCCAGCTGCTCAAGGTGCTGCCTACAGAACTTGCAGGTAGCGAGACACATCCTAGTGATCTCTCTGTAGCCCAGCTGCTCAAGGTGTTGTCTACAGAACTTGCAGGTAGCGAGACACATCCTAGTGATCTCTCTGTAGCCCAGCTGGTCCGTCCCCTCCTTAGAAGTTGTTAATCCCTTTGTACAGCTGGGAGAGTGTGTTTTCCAAAGTTTCACAAGTTTCTACTTTCTCAGACCTGTGCCTGTTTGCTTGCCTTCTAGGTGTCCTGAACTTCTTCCTCCTTCGTGGGAGGATTCAACTGCTACATGACCTACAGTTTCATAGACTTTGATTGGCAGGTCTTATCAGGATAGTGAGGACATGGAGCTTTGTTGTATAGAAAGGCATTGGTATCAGGAGGAGAGTGTTGTTAGCTGGGTGAGAAGAGCAGGTGGACTCTATGGGCTGGGATTGACTGACATTGTAAGCTTCCCATGACCTAGCACCTCCCCCATACCCTAGTATTGCTCCTGGATATTTGAAGTCCCCTGGAATCAGGAGCCTTCTTGGAAAAGTTAGTATTGCCAAGAACAGCAAGTCAATAAGCAAATTCCGCTTGTTACCATATTGATGCTAATTGGCCTGGCAGGGACTAACAGCCATCAAGTGAACCTCAGGCAATGGCAGGACCAAGGGATTGATTCCAGAAGGAGGACTTTGGAAGTTGACACCTCTGCAGGGCTCATTTCTGTACTATAACCACCTATGCTCTGGGCCGGTTCATATAAACTCTTTGTCGCCTCCAGTTGAATCATTCTAACTTTGAAAAGAAAGAAGCATCACTGTGGTGATGGTTCATCATTTCTGTCACTCTGACAGGAGTCAAAGTCACCAAAGAGGCACACCTATGTGTGTGGGGAGCATCTCTAGAGAGGTTTAACTGAGAAGACTGAACCTGCATGACACCACCCATGGACCAGGACCTCTCACTAAATGAAGGGAAATCGAGGAAGACACCCGGGCATTGGTGTTCATCTCTCTGTTTCCTAGCTACAAGTGCAGCGTTATCGGTCACCTCATGGACCCAATGTCAAACCTTCTGCACCATGACAGATAGCATCTTCAACCCATGTGCCAAAGTGAGTCTGTCACCCTCAAAGTTCCTCTACATCACCTATTTGGTCTCAGTGGCAAGAAAAATGGCCAACACAACCCATACACCACTGTGCAAGCTGAAATAAGGTAAAATGTCAGCATGAGCGTCACCTCACAGCACAGATCCTGATGTCTTTTAGCATGTCCCCCTCTGACTGGCCTGTGGTTTGTTTCACTACCCAATGCTGGGAAAATATCCAATCTGCCCTGGGTGGGGAGAGCACCCCTAGGTCATGTTGGTTCAGGGAAGTGCTACTGAGGAGACCCCGCCACTCTGTCCCTGCCTGTCTATCAGTACAGACTGGGTTCAGAGGTTTGGCCCAAGTAGGGGTAGTGTGGCAGTTGGAATAAAAATGACCCCTAAAGGTTCATAGGAAGTGGCATTATTAGAAAGGATTAGAAGGCGTGGCCTTGTTGGAGTGGGTGTGGACTTATTGGAGAAAGTGTGTCCTTGGGGAAGAGCTTTGAGGTTTCAGAAGCACAACCCAGGCCAAGTTGGCTCCCTCACCCTTCCTGCTGCCTTCCAATCTAGATGTAGAACTCTCAGCTACCTCTCCAGTTCCATGTCTGCCTGCCTGCATGCAACTATGTTTTCCGCCATGACAATAATGGACCAAACCTCTGAATTGTAATTAAGTCAGCCCCAAAGAGATGCTCTCCTTTCTAAGAGTTGTTGTGGTCATGGTGTCTCTTCATGGTATTAGAAACCCTAACTAAGACAGGTAAGATGCATGTGGGAGTGTGGGCAGAATGGCAGTAGGCAGTGTGTGGGTGAAGCTGGCATTCCAAGGTCAGAGGATTGGCCAGAGCCACTGTGAACCACTACTAAAGAGCATTGTCTACCTCCATTAACTATGATTTTACTCTGAACCATGAGGTGGTATCTGATAGGTTCATTAGAGGGCCCCAAGGCATCATCCCTTTCTATCATGCACTGCAGCATGGAACTGAAGTCATCTTGATGTGAACTGATGGTCTGTGGTTAAAATTTGAAGAACAGGAGACAGATGAGAGACTTCCAGGCTTCCGAGACAGCTGACCTCCATGGTGGGAGTGGAGCAATCTAAACCTTCTCAAGACTGACCACAGTTAAATAAAACATTTGATTAGCCTAGGCAGAGGCAAGGTAAGTTTCTGGATATTCCACTTGTCTCCAAAACATTTTGTGAGTCTCCATCAGCCTGGGTGAATAATAGCAGTGAATAGAAATGTGATATCAATTGATATGCCGTTGACTACGTACACAGTGATCTCCAACACTGAGAAAATGAATTAGACTTTTAATTTATTGAAAATGAAGCTGTGGAGCATGTAAAGTTGGTAGCCCCCATTAATCACCGCATTATGATTGTCTCCTAACAAAGTAATTCTGTGTGATTGAATGTTTAATTCCTAGTCCTAGTAATTAGATTTGAAATCCTGAGGCTGGAAAAGGTGCTTTTCCACCAGAAAGAAGGAGTTCATAAGTCTCTTTCCAAATTCTTACATTTAGCAATATTGTCATGACTGGGTCAGGCAGCAGGCCGGCCTTGGCCTTATTCAAGATGGTTACACGGGCACCGTTATTGCTCTTGCATAGCTTTCTGGTTAATATGGAAGAAAAACTCAATTAAAAAGATATAAATAAGCCTGTGAGTGCAGTTCAATGCCAGTGCTGTGAAGCCCGGAGCAGCTGTCTAAAGAGAGTGCAGAAGGCACCAGTTAAGACATCAAGTACATCAGGTATGGAATTCTTCTTAGTGCCCTCATTGCTGTTTAAAAGCATGTGAGACCCTTTCTGTGTTGTTAGCACCACGCCTATCACTGTATGGAAATCTCTGTCTTTCAGCACAGGTCACAAATCCTCACAGGAAAAGACCACACACAGCTGTCTTCTGCTCTGAATCAAGGCATCCTATGGGCGCCTGAAGCAGGAGGCCAGCCCAGTGGATCTTATCTTTAAGTTTTGCAAGCATCTATGGTACCCATACTGTCCACACATGTCTATCTAATCTCAACAGCATCCCCCAGTCTGGACTACAGGTTCTCCCACAGGCTATGTGAAGGTCCCCTGGAAGAGACGGCAAAGCTGGAAGACCCGAGCAAAGGTCACCTTATTTAGGGAGACTGGAGGAGTGGTGCGGTGCAGTGGGGTGGTACTGTGTCTATCCCTGGGAAGACTGAAGACTGCCCTTCAAGTGGGCATGGAAAGTGTTATCCATCTACGGTGCATGTGTCCTCATTGCCCAAGCTGTGTCCTGCTTTGTTAAGTCAATTTTGAGGGTTAGGGGTGCCATTTAAAAAAACTGGAAACAACATCAGATAGCATAAAATCAAAGCCTCAGGTCTGTTCTGAGTGGGCTTAGAAACTTAACTGTAAGTTCTTTTCTCTCTCAAAGGAGATGAAAACATACAGGACACATGCCTTTTTAAAGTAAGAATTTGAGAATCAGGTAAAACAGAAGACATGAAAACACACACACACACACACACACACACACACACACACACTTTTGAATGTGTGATTTCAAGACTTCTAATTTCCTTCCTTCCGTTTTTCTTTTCTTTCTTTCTTTTCTCTCTCTCTCTCTCTCTCTCTCTCTCTCTCTCTCTCTTAAGTGTATGGTGTATGTATGTGCTCAAATGTGTGTACACATGTGTGTGTTTATATGTGGAGGCCAGAAGGTGATGCCAAATGTCCTCTTCAGTCACTCTCTCTCCACCTTAGTCTTTGAGAGCTGGTCTCTCACTGAACCCTGAGCGTGCTTATTTTGCCAGACACCCTGGTCAGCAAGTCCAAGAGACACTCCTGAGTCTGCCTCCTCTGAGTTCAGATTCTAGGTTTGTATGCTGACACATTTGGCTTTGGTGTAGGTATTGGGCTTCGAATTCAGTTCTCACGTTTTCCTGACAAGGACTTCAGCAACGGAGACATCTCCCACCCTACTCTCATTATTCTGCAGGCAAAATCACTCTCAAAACTACCCTAGTCTCAGAAACCAAACAGTTTATTCTCTTGAGTTTCTCAGCATTTGGGAATGTACCTAGGAGGAAGTACAAGCTAGCCTCCTCCCCCCTTGCTGCAGAGCAGATTGGGAATGGACTCCAGCAGCTGTTCGGGATCACAGGGACTTTCTGAGGCTTTATACAGCTGGATGGGCCAATCCAAAGGTGGAAACTGTGTGTGACCTCATGTCCTTGTGTTAACCATTGAAAAGAAAAATAAAATAGAAGCCAAATATGCTAGGTCCTGGCTCAGGCCAGGTCCAGCTGCTCATTCTAATGACTCCTACACTGTGGCAGAACAGCAGAGGCCCAACTGTGCAGTGAGAATGAGAAGTAGAACCCAGCTCACTGTTTTCTTGGCCCGAGACCATGGGCCGATAAAAACCAGCCATCCAGAGCCCACAGCTGGAGATTCCTGGCCTGAATACTGTTGCATTGCCCAGACACCTTCCAACTAGGGATCCGGAATCTTTGACACTTTCTTTTAGCTTTTACGATTAAAGGGCTGTTTGGGTTAACGATTAATACAAGTTTTCACTTCTTATTTTCCCTTGTTCCCATCATCAGAGGCAATCATTGTCAACTTTTTTGTTTTGGATTCTCTGCATTGTGTGCTTAGTGCTTCCCTTTTGGTGTTCATTGTCCAGTTTCATTTCTGAGACACCCTGACCAAAGCAGATAAGGGGGAGGAAAGGGTTTGTCTGGCTTACAATTCCAGATTATAGTCCATCATCTCAGGGAACTCAAGACAGGAACACAAGCATCTTGTCTGATGTGGGAGTGTCTTATATCAATCTGTTGATTTCATTGGTTAATTAATAAAGAAACTGCTTGGCCTGATAGGTTAGAACATAGGTGGGTGGAGTAAACAGAACAGAATGCTGGGAAGAAGAAGAAGGGAAGTGAGCTCAGATGCCATGCCTCTCCTCTCCAGAAGCAGACAAGATGAAGCTCTAGCCCAAGATGGATGTATACTAGAATCTTCCTGGAGGGTCACCATCTCATGGTGCTACACACATTAATGAACGTGGGTTGATAAGGATATGAGAGTTGGCCAGTAGGAGGCTGGAGCTAATGGGCCAAGCAGTGTTTATATGAATATAGTTTGTGTGTTGTTATTTCAGGGCATAAGCTAGCCAGGAGGCTGGGAGCTGGCTGCAGGAACGTTGCCCGCAGCTCCTTCTACACCATTTCCCATCCCATCCAGTCAAGAGTAGCGAGAAATGCGTGCACTCGTGGTGTCTGCTCATGTGCATCTAGCTTTCTCCTCTCTGATATAGTTCAGGACCTCTATCTAGGGAATGATGTGTGCAGTGTGCTGGCTCTTCCTACATTTGTGAATAATCAGGACAACCCCTTACAGGCATGTCCACAGAGCAACCTGATAAATGAAATCGCTCAATATTCTCCTACATTTCTTTCCTCAAATCTCGTAAATATTATAATGATTAAGTCAGTATGGGATACTGTCATTATACTAGAGGAACACTACATATGTCTGCCTGTGATCCCGGGTCCCACTCCCTTTCCTCCACGTCCCTCATGCATGTGATACCTGCCTTGTTTGAGTTGTTTCTGTTCAGCTTACCTGACTTATCTTTCTGAAGCTTCTTCTTTCTGTCCTTTTTCTGGAATTGCATTAGGTCATAGGTGCATTGCACTAGGTCACATTTCTTTTTTTTTTTTTTTGTTGTTGTTTTTGTTTGTTTTTGTTTTTTTTGAGATAGGGTTTCTCTGTGGTTTTTGGAGCCTGTCCTGGAACTAGCTCTTGTAGACCAGGCTGGTCTCGAACTCACAGAGATCCACCTGCGTCTGCCTCCCGAGTGCTGGGATTAAAGGCGTGTGCCACCACCGCCCGGCTAGGTTACATTTCTTAAAGACATCTGTAACCCTGGTACCGGGGGCTAAAGACAGGAGAATCTCAAGCTAGCTAGTTAGCTAGCTAGTTTGTGCTCCAGGTTCAGAAAGGTCCTATCTCAAAAATAAGATGAAGACATGATTGGAAAAGACACGTGGTTTCAACCTCTGGCTTCCATGTGCATGCAGATTCATTTTCACAAACATGTAAACACACACACACACACACACACACACACACACACACACACACACGTTAAAACAAAGCCAGCATAATAGTTGAAAATAGCACAGCCCAACATCCCATCATCAAGGGAAGCAAGGGCAGAAGCTTAAGGCAAGAACTTGGAGTGTAGAACAGAAACAGGGGTCATGGAGGAGGGCTGCTTATGGACTTCCATCTCCAATCCACTTTCTTTTTTTTTTTTTATTTATTTATTAAGGATTTCTGCCTCGTCCCCACAACCGCTTCCCATTTCCCTCCCCCTCCCCCGATCAAGTCCCCCCCCCCTCAACTGCTCGAAGAGCAATCAGGGTTCCCTGACCTGTGGGAAGCCCAAGGACTGCCCACCTCTATCCAGGTCTCGTAAGGTGAGCATTCAAACTGCCTAGGCTCCCACAAAGCCAGTACGTGCAGTAGGATCAAAAACCCACTGCAATTGTTCTTGAATTCTCAGTATTCCTCATTGTCCGCTATGTTCAGCTAGTCCGGATTTATCCCATGCTTTTTCAGACCTAGGCCAGCTGGCCTTGGTGAGATCCCAATAGAACATCCCCATTGTCTTAGTGTGTGGGTGCACCCCTCGTGGTCCTGAGTTCCTTGCTCGTGCTCCGTCTCCTTCTGCTCCTGATTTGGACCTTGAGATTTCTGTCCGGTGCTCCTGTGTGGGTCTCTGTCTCTGTCTCCTTTCATCGCCTGATGAAGGTTAATATGCCTGAGGATGCCTATGTGTTTGTCTTTGGATTCACCTTATTTAGCTTCTCTAGGAACATGAATTATAGGCTCAATGTCCTTTATTTATGGCTAGAAACCAAATATGAGTGAGTACATCCCATGTTCCTCTTTTTGGGTCTGGCTTACCTCACTCAGGATAGTGTTTTCTATTTCCATCCATTTGTATGCAAAATTCAAGAAGTCCTTGTTTTTTACTGCTGAGTAATACTCTAATATGTATATATTCCATACTTTCTTCATCCATTCTTCCGTTGAAGGGCATCTAGGTTGTTTCCAGGTTCTGGCTATTACAAACAATGCTGCCATGAACATAGTTGAGCATATACTTTTGTTGTATGATAGGGCCTCTCTTGGGTATATTCCCAAGAGTGGTATTGCTGGATCAAGGGGTAGGTTGATCCCGAATTTCCTGAGAAACCGAAACACTGCTTTCCAGAGTGGTTGCACCAGTTTGCATTCCCACCAGCAATGGGTGAGTGTACCCCTTTCTCCACAACCTCTCCAGCAAAGGCTATCATTGGTGTTTTTTATTTTAGCCATTCTGACAGGTGTAAGGTGGTATCTTAAAGTTGTCTTGATTTGCATTTCCCTGATCGCTAAGGAAGTTGAGCATGACCTTAAGTGTCTTTTGGCCATTTGAAGTTCTTCTGTTGAGAATTCTCTGTTCAGATCAGTGCCCCATTTTATAATTGGGTTGATTAGCCTTTTACGGTCTAGTTTCTTGAGTTCTTTATATATTTTGGAAATCAAACCTTTGTCAGTTGCAGGGTTGGTGAAGATCTTCTCCCAGTCAGTGGGTTGTCTTTTTGTCTTAGTGACAGTGTCCTTTGCTTTACAGAAGCTTCTCAGCCTCAGGAAGTCCCATTTATTCAATGATGCCCTTAGTGTCTGTGCTGCTGGGGTTATACATAGGAAGTGGTCTCCTGTGCCCATGTGCTGTAGAGTACTTCCCACTTTCTCTTCTATCAGGTTCAATGTGTTCGGACTGATATTGAGGTCTTTAATCCATTTGGATTTGAGTTTTGTGCATGGTGATAGATATGGATCTATTTTCATTCTTCTACAGATTGACATCCAGTTTTGCCAGCACCATTTGTTGAAGATGCTCTCTTTTTTCCATTGTATACTTTTAGCTCCTTTATCGAAGATCAGGTGTTCATAGGTTTGTGGGTTAATGTCAGGGTCTTCTATTCAATTCCATTGGTCGACTTCTCTGTTTTTATGCCAATACCAAGCTGTTTTCAATACTGTAGCTCTGTAATAGAGTTTGAAGTCAGGGATGGTAATGCCTCCAGACAATCCTTTATTGTATAAGATTGTTTTGGCTATCCTGGGTTTTTTGTTTTTCCATATAAAGTTGATTATTGTCTTCTCCAGATCTGTGAAGAATTTTGATGGGATTTTGATGGGGATTGCATTGAATCTACAGATTGCTTATGGTAGAATTGCCATTTTTACTATGTTTGTCCTCCCAATCCAAGAGCAAGGGAGGTCTTTCCATTTTCTGGTGTCTTCTTCAATTTCTTTCTTCAAATACTTATAGTTCTTGTCAAGTAGATCTTTCACTTCCTTGGTCAGGGTTACCCCAAGGTATTTTATGCTATTTGTGGCTATCGTGAAAGGTGATGCTTCTCTGATTTCCCTCTCTGCTTCCTTATCCTTGGTGTATAGGAAGGCAACTGATTTTTTGGAGTTGATCTTGTATCCTGCCACGTTACTAAAGTTGTTTATCAGCTGTAGGAGTTCTTTGGTAGAATTTTTGGGGTCGCTTATGTACACTATCATATCATCTGCAAATAACGAAAACTTAACTTCTTCCTTTCCAATACGAATCCCCTTGATCTCCTTATGTTGTCTTATTGCTATTGCTAGAATTTCAAGCACTATATTGAAGAGGTATGGAGAGAGTGGACATCCTTGTCGTGTTCCTGATTTTAGTGGGATGGCTTTGAGTTTTTCTCCGTTTAATTTAATGTTAGCTGTTGGCTTGCTGTAAATAGCTTTTATTATATTTAGGTAGGACCCTTGTATCCCTATTCTCTCCAAGACCTTTATCATAAAGGGGTGTTGAATTTTGTCGAATGCTTTTTCAGCATCTAGTGAAATGATCATATGGTTTTTTTCTTTCAGTTTATTTATATGGTGGATTACATTGATAGATTTGCGTATGTTGAACCAACCCTGCATCTCTGGGATGAAGCCTACTTGATCAAAATGGATAATTTTTCTTATGTGTTCTTGGATTCGGTTTGCCAGTATTTTATTGAAAATTTTTGCGTCGATGTTCATGAGTGAGATCGGTATGTAATTCTCTTTCTTGGTTGGGTCTTTTTGTGGTTTTGGTATCAGGGTAACTGTAGCTTCATAAAAGGAATTTGGCAATGACTCTTCTGATTCTATATTGTGAAATACATTAAGGAGTATAGGTATTAGTTCTTCTTGGAAGTTCTGGTAGAATTCTGCATTGAAACCATCTGGTCCTGGGCTTTTTTTCGAAAGGAGATTTTTGATAACCATTTCTAATTCTTCGCGAGAAACCGGTCTATTTAGATCATTCACCTGGTCTTGGTTTAGCTTTGGTATATGATACTTATTTAAAAAAATGTCCATTTCTTTTGTATTTTCCAGTTTTGTGGCATACAGGCTTTTGTAGTAAGATCTAATGATTCTCTGAATTTCCTCTGTGTCTGTGGTTATGTCCCCCTTTTCATTTCTGATCTTATTTATTTGCGTGTTCTCTCTCTGTCGTTTAATTAGTTTGGATAGGGGTTTGTCGATCTTGTTGATTTTCTCCAAGAACCAGCTTTTTGTTTCATTGATTCTTTGGACTGTTTTCTGGGTTTCTATTTTGTTGATTTCAGCCCTCAGTTTTATTATTTCCAGTCTTCTACTTCTCCTGGGCGCGTCTGCTTCTTTTTTTTCTAGAGCTTTCAGGTGTGTTTTTAAGTCCCCAATGTATGCATTCTCCGTTTTCTTTAAGTGGGCACTTAGTGCTATGAACTTTCCTCTTAGCACTGCTTTCATTGTGTCCCATAGGTTTGAGTATGTTGTCCCTTTATTTTCATTAAATTCAAGGAAGACTTTAATTTCTTTCTTGATTTCTTCCTTGACCCAGGTGTGGTTCAGTAGTTGACTGTTCAGTTTCCATGAGTTTGTCGGTTTTTTGGGGGCAGCGTGGTTGTTGCCTTCTAACTTTAATCCGTGATGATCTGATAAGACACAGGTGGACACTGATATATTTTTGTATCTGTGGAGGTTTCCTTTGTTTCCGAGTATGTGGTCAATTTTTGAGAAGGTTCCATGAGCTGCAGAGAAGAAGGTATATTCTTTCCTATTTGGGTGGAATGTTCTATAGATGTCTGTTAAGTCCATTTGCTTCATTACCTCCAATAATTCTCTTAATTCTCTATTAGGTTTCTGTCTGATTGACCTGTCCCTTGGAGAGAGAGGTGTGTTGAAGTCTCCTACTACTAGTGTGTGTGGTTTGATGTCTGCCTTGAGTTCTAGTAATATTTCTTTTACATAAGTAGGTGCTTTTATATTGGGGGCGTATATATTCAGGATTGAGACGTCCTCCTGATGAATTGTTCCTGTTATGAGTATAAAGTGACCGTCTCAGTCTCTTCTGATTGATTTTAGTTTGAAGTCAGTTTTGTTAGAAATTAGTATGGCCACACCTGCTTTTTTCTTAGGACCATTTGCTTGAAACACCTTTTCCCAACCCTTTACTCTGAGTAGGTGCCTGTCTTTGTGGTTGAGATGTGTTTCTTGCAAACAGTAGAATGTTGGATCCTGTTTTCGTATCCAATCTTTTAGCCTGTGCCTTTTTATAGGTGAATTGAGCCCATTAATATTAAGTGATATTAATGACCAGTGGTTGTTTACTCCGGTTATTCTTATTGCTTTTGGTAGTAGAGATTGTGTGTCTCCCTTCTTTGAGATGTGCTCGTGAAGGGTCATTAGATGCCTGGGTTATTGTAGGCAGTGTTGGCAGTGTTGGATTCCTTGGGTTGCGATTTTCCTTCTATTACTTTCTGTAGGGCTGGATTTGTGGCTACGTATTGTTTAAATTTGTTCTTATCCTGGAATGTCTTGTTTTCTCCGTTGATAGTGAACAATAGCTTGGCTGGGTATAGTAGTTTGGGTTTGCATCCATGGTCTCTTAGCTTCTGCAGAACCTCTATCCAGGACCTTCTGGCTTTCATAGTTTCCATCGAGAAGTCAGGTGTAAGTCTGATCGGTTTATCTTTATAAGTTACTTGCCCTTTTTCTTTTGCAGTTCTTAATATTCTTTCTTTAACCTGTATATTTTGTGTTTTGATTATTATATGGCGAGGAGATGTTTTTCTTTGATCCAGTCTGTTTGGTGTTCTGTATGCTTCTTGAATATTTAAATGAATATCTTTCTTTAAGTTGGGAAAGTTTTCTTCCATAATTTTGTTGAAAATATTTTCTGGGCCTTTGAGCTGTGACTCTTCTCCTTCTTCTATTCCTATTATTCTTAGGTTTGGTTTTTTTATTGTGTCCCATAGTTCCTGAATGTTTTGTGTTGAGAATTTGTTAGCTTTGCTGTTTTCTTTGATCTGTTCGTTTATTTTCTCTATGGTGTCCTCAGCATCTGAGAGTCTTTCTTCTAGCTCTTGTATTCTATTGATTATGCTTATTTCTGTAGACTCTGCTCGTTGGCCTAGATTTTCCATATCCAGCTGGTCCTCAGTTTGTATTTTCTTCTTTGCCTTCATTTCAGTTTTCAATTCTTGAACTGTTTCCATTACCTGTTTGATGGTTTTTTCTTGGTTTCCCAGGGTATCATGTACGTATTTACTCATTTCTTCAAACTTTTTGTTATACTTCTCATCCATTTCTATAAGGGCATTTTTTACATGTTGTTTAAGGGACTCTATTATCTTCATAAAGTCGATTTTTTCCACTTCTTCTGTGTTAGGTTGTTCAAATACTTCTGTTGTAAGATCATTGGGTTCTGATGTTTTCATGTTGTTTTTCGGATTATTGGGTGAGTTCTTGCCTTGGCGCCTGCCCATCTCCTCCTATTGATCCTATCCAATGGATCCTTTAGAAACCAGATCAGGTTTCCCTGCTGGCCAAGGGCTCCGCTTACAAAATGCCCTCACTCTCTTTCGTGGTTCCTGCTGCAGGCCAAGAACCCTCTCACCCCTCCGAAGGATCTTCAGGACAGGACCAGGCTCCCCTTGTGCCAGTGACCTGGCCAACCAAAGGCCTACGTCTTTGATTCAATTGTAGTAGGGCGATCTGCTCTCCTTATTGCATGCCTGTCCCAGCCGCTTGGGTCTGCCGCTGTGCCGGTCCCCGAAAGCTTCTTCCTGTATGCGTTGTTGCTCTGCCGCGTCTGGCGCCACCGTGCTCCGCCTCTGTGCGTCTGGCGCCGCTGCTGCTCTGCCTCTGTGCGTCTGGCCTCCAATCCACTTTCTTATACAACTCAGGACCACAAGTGGCAACATCCACAGTAGGCTGCTCCCTCCCACATCAATCATCAGCAAAGACTTGCTTATGGAGTAATCTGATGAAGGCAATTCTTTGGTTTCCTTTTAGCCCTGGACGTTTCCAGATTGTGGACCCGCAAAATTATTCATTAGCAGTGTAAACCAGGCTTGCTCCATTTCTACAGTAATCTATCTTGAACCAAATTCTTTCCATTGTATCTCACTGTCATCCTGTTTCTCCACATTCTTTACAACCCAGCCCTCTTATTTTTGCCTTGTTTTGACTCTATGAAGGTCACTTCCACATCTTTTTTTTATTAAGGTCATGCCTGTCCCTTTCTGTTGGCTCTAGAGCTCCTTGCTCTGGCCCCGTCTCTTATTAATACCACTCAGGCTTTCCTTGATGGTAAAGTCACTTGCTCTCACCGACAAGGAAAGCCAAGTGTCTGGAATCGGGAATGACTGATGTTTTATAAGGATCTTTCCAAAGGCCACGTACCCTTAAGAGGTCATGCTACCAACAGCTATTGGAAGATGCTGCTGACTTAGGTTGGAATGCAGAAGATGCCTTTCCACAGATCCCCACATCCATTTAACCACCCTGACTTCCTAGCTAAAGGCTGACTGAAGAAAGGACCTGTCTTTCTAGTCAAATTTCCGTAGATGTTGAACGGGCATGAGTGAAGGTTATCATTCTGAATCAGTTATAAATCCATCTCTCTCTCTCTCTCTCTCTCTCTCTCTCTCTCTCTCTCTCTCCTTCCTCTCTCTCTCAATTTATTTAACTTTATTTTATGTGCATTGGTGTGAAAGTGTCAGGTTCCCTGGAACTGGAGTTACAGACATTGTGAGCTGTCATGTTGATGCTAGGAATCAAGCCCGGGTCCTCTGGAAGAGCAGTCAGTGCTCTTAACCACTGAGCCACCTCTCTAGTCCCGAGTCCATTCTCTTTTAACTCCATCATTAAGACTACATAATAGAATCCTTGGGCCCTGGAACCCCACCTAATGAGATCTCCTCTGCTTATCACTTGCCCAATCCCCCTTTTCTCCACGACCTCAGTAGGAGTGGTAGCTTTTATCCTCCCTGTTAGGATGTGGAAGATAAGCCTGCTGAGACTCATTATGCCCTGTCTATCTGTGTCGGTGACTGGGTTCTGAGCATACCTGTAAGAGTCTGGCATTGAAGAAGTTTAGTGCACCAGTTATGAATGGTGGTATAGAACATGAGAAATGCATTACTATGTTCAGTGTTACTAATAGCACAATTGAAGCTCTCTCTTTTATTACTAAAAATCACATCTTTGCATTTGACTCATAGGTTGTCATTTAAAAACTTGCCCATGATTGTATTTATGGCCCTGACGGTTATAGAATAATGTAAAATAGTTTTGAATAGAAAACAAAACCATCTCTCAGTGCTGTACCATGTCAGAATCATCACAGACCCTGCTCTGTTCTCTACACCCTGCCCATGAAGGCCACACTACCGAACCCAGAGTGTGTCCCCTTTGCTCTTGGAGTACAGGCCAAGATGTCTTGACCTGCCTTCTGGACAGTGTGCCCTGGCCTCTGTTGTCTCCTGGAACACTATGCCCCTCTTCTGTCTGTCCTCCACCCACACGGTTTTCATTTCCTCTACCATGCCTGCTGCTAGTGGCTACTTCCTGGAATGCTCTGTGCACTTGAGTTCTTCCTGCTCGTTCTTAGAAAGGCCACTAGAGCCACCGACTTCCTTCTGTATTCCTCAGGATCATGGCACTCTCTCACTTTGCGTGACTGTGCATGTCTGTGTCACTGCTCCTTGTGATCCCTTACCCCGAGTGCCAGCAGAGGACAGCGATATGATGTTTATGTTTCCATAGCAGCACTTGGCGTTTTCCAGCCCCTCTCACTTACGAATCCTGCTAAAAATGATTGGTTACTCCTAGGGAAGTCAGATTTGACAACCGTCTCTGATAGACATGATATCCTTTCCTCTGCTGATAGTCTGTGACCTCTGTCCCACTTCACTCTCCTTTGGTCTGACATTCTAGATCATAGGCTCCTGTCCAGGGTTCCCATGACACTTGTCTTTAGTCTAGCGAGGGCTTCATCATTTTTGGCTTAGAGTGGATTGTAGACCTCTGTGGGACCTGTGAGACAAGGTGTGACACCCATCCTCATCTTCTCAATTTGAGTTCCTGACATTTTTTTTATTGCCTTTTGCCTCTGATGTGCTTCCTGGGCACAAGGGGAACCTGGAAACTTACCCAACAGCCCTCTGGCAAAGAAGGCTGAGCAGGCAAATCTCTAAATGCTGAAATCCTCAGAGTCAGAATGGGCAAAGTCCTGGACATTGTCTCCATCCTTCCCAGCACAGGTCCCGAGGTGGGAAGATGGACAGCCATGTGGGGACAGAAGACCCAGTGATGAGCAGAAATAAAGACCGCCATCTTTGAGCCCTTGGTGCACGCCAAGTGTTTGGCCACACACATTTACTACACACAGTCAGCTTGCAAAGCAGAATCATCATCCTCATGCGAAGTTTCGTACTCTAGGAAGAACAGAAAACTTGACTTGTCTGAGGCCGCTTGTCAGAAGCCAAGCTCCAGCAAACTCCAGTCAGCTTACTGTTAGTTCCCATGACCCTCCTGTGAAGCCAGTGAGAGAAATCTGCCATCGATCCAAGCTCAGGGCACTGAAGTGACTCTTTCACGCACATGGTAGGATACCCTCACTCACCTGCATTGATGCTATATACAGAGAGGCTCTGGGGTAGGGTAGATGGCTCACTTGCTGTGGGCACACCATGGTACAGCCATAATAGGAGGGCTTTGGACTTGCCTCCTAAGGGAAGATCCAGTGATTCCTTTATGTAGATAGAAACCCTTGCCTGTGTACCAAGGAAATTTGAGCAAGAACAAGGAAGGACATACATCATCAACACAGTGTGCTATCCTCACCAAACAGAAATAGAAACAGAAAAATGGAGCAGCCTTCCACTATGGAATTCAGCCCCCAGAATCCTTGTACAAAAGCTGGGTGTGGTGGATGCAGATCCCTGGGGGTCATTTGTGGGTCATCCTATGCGGTGAGTTCCAAAGCCGTGGAACTCAATCCAGTAGAACTCTGAATCAAGACTGGACTGGACTGGGGAGATGGCTCAGGGACAAGGTCTTTGCTGTTTGAATATTTAGCACCCACATAAAAAGCTAGGTGTGGGGCTAAAGAGATGAACCGACTGTTAAGTGTTCCATTCCCAGTACCCATGAGAAGAGGCTCACAACCACCTATAATCTCAGTTCCAAGAGATCCAATAGCCAATGTCCCCTGCTTGTCTCCTCTAGACCTTGCCCTTATGTGTACATACAAATGCTAATAATTAAAAATAAAAAGGTCAATTTCAAGAAAACTATCCAGGTGAGTGTAGCAAACTACCCATAATTCAAGCACTTGGGAGGAGGAGACAAGGGACTCCCAAGGCAAGCTGGCTAGCCAGACCAATGGAATTGGCAGTCCCAGGTCCAGTGAGAGACTTTCCCAGCAACCTTTGGTGTCCATGTTCATGTGCACACATGTGCATGTGCATCTGTATACTTGATCATGACATGCACATATACATATGCATAATGTATAAGATAAAAATTATTATAGGTGGCACCTGAATAAAGATTCTGGAAGTTGAGTATGTACTTGCACACATGTGAACACACACACTTCACTTTGAGTTAAAAGTACAACTCTCAGGTTAATTCACATGGAATAACCAACTGAGAATGTAGAATTAAGCATACATGAGGGGGCTCAGGAGAAGAGTAAGCAGTAAATAGTTGAGGAATAGTAAGGAGCTGAAATCTGGTTTTTAGGGCACCACCATGATCCTAAGGGATGCTGGGCTTTGTGACCAGGGATGGCAATAATATGCTGAAAACCGTCAGGAAAGCCTCACTTCTCCAGCTCTGTGCTATCCATTCTCAAGGTGGTTTGTTTAACTATTATTCTGAATATCAATTCAGGATAATATGTATTATGTTTTCTGTGAATGTAATATTTTCTATGAAAGATTGCAAGACTGCAATATGCAATTTCAGAGGTGTGTAGACACTACCTCATTTTAAAATGCAACCAGGGCATAAAGTATCTGATCATTATTTATAAAAGGCTCAGACTACCTCAGAAAGACAACAAGGTGAAGGCATTGCCTTAAGATGTGAGAAACTAATCCCGTGGCATTGCACAACAGACCCTCCCCACCGTGTTTCATGATGGAAATCACAGCATCAGGGCCTGATCACCTGAGCCAAGCTGACAAGGGACATTGCACCACCACACTGAATTTCTCTTCTTCTTGATATCTTAAGCATCTCATGATTTAATCTTATTTGACTTCTAGATTAAATACCTTCGTAGGCAGGTGAACATATGTTAGCTTTACCCATTTAATCAGGTTCATTTATTGTGGAGCTTATTACATGCCTTCTAGGCAATGAAGACACTCAGGCAAAATATGATATCATCTAGGCTTCGAGGAGATCGTGGTGCAGCAGACAAAGGCAGAATGGGGAATGGGAGACAGCACAATTAGGTCAGTGATACAAGCATTAAGGAAGGGTGTCTACAAGCTCGGTGAGTACTGGGTGACTTGGAAGAATGAAGAAGGGCAGAGGGATGGTCATATGGGTGCCAGGAGAGGAAAGATGGGAGCGTAGCAGAGCTGAGGGATAGGCTAAAGGTGTTTTAAGAAAAGGGACCTGATCAGGGAGTAGCAGAATGTACCAACAAAACACCAGAAATATATTAGGATTTTTTTTTCTGGAGCACATAATATTTTTTTTTAAATTATACCACAACAAAGACAACTCCAAGTGGCTGAGAAAATGGTAGCATAGGTACAGTTTAGTGTGATGGCATAAGGACTTTAGTTCAATCCCTTCAGAACCCATACAAAGCAGGGTGTGGCATCATTTATATGAAATTCCAGCTGTTAGGATACAGAGGCAGGAAAGCTCCCAGGACTTACTGGTTACCTGTTCTGGCTAAAGCAAGGAACCTTGGGTCTAGCCACAGACTGTCAAAAAATAAGGTGAAGAGACATTCAGGAAGAGAACCATGTCGATGACCAGATTTCACATGTACAAATACGTGTGGACATGTTCATACTTATGAACATATTCATAATATACAAATACCATGAACTTGAGAAGGATTTCATCCCTTTATTTTGTACCTAGGGATTCAGGATCACTCCTGAGAGTTCTTGGCTAGTCACAGAGTCAGGCCACAGGCAAGCTGTGTATCTGTGGGTCGTTTGAAAATGTTGCATCCCTCATCCTCAAAGGTTTAAGGCCAAGATTGCTCAGATCCAGTGGTTTTCCTCAGCATCCAGCACAGGATACAGTCTGGGAAGATGTAGTGATATGTGTTTATAGAATAACTGAAGCAGATGTGTGTCACCAGAACACAGGCATGAATATTTTATTTGTGCATTCAGAAGACGGGGATGGCCCTTGCTGAGAGTGCATATGCCAATTCTCAGTGACCATGACCATGCCCACAGCAGGAAAATTGTATTGACTGAATGTGACCTAAATCCATCCTGCTGTGTGAACCCTAGCAACAATAAAGACAATCACCTCCTCACCAATATTCCCTGGAGGATAAGGGAGGCTGTCGTCCCCTCAGTGTCTCCCCGTCATGTAACATCAGTCACGAGTACATTACACTTTATACTAAAAACCATTGAGGCTGCCCTCACAGAAAGCAATCTTGAGTTGATTGCTTGGTGGGTTAGAATTGTTCAAATCAAACAACTTTAGCTGAGAGCCCATTTTTGCTGTGTCACTTCCTCAGGGTTAGTAGCATCTAGAGAAGCTGTTCTCATCTCAACCTATGGATCTCAATCCCTTTGGGGTTCAATGACCTTTTCATGGGGTTGCCTAAGACCATCTGCATAGCAGATATTTACATTATGATTCAGAACAGTAGTAAAATTAAAGTTAGGAAGTAGCAATAAAAATAATTTTATGGTTGGGGGTGGTCCCCAAAACATGAGAAACTGTATTAAAGGGTCACAGCATTAGGACAGTTGAGAACCACGGATCTAGAGGCTTTACCTGAAGGTTTGTTGTTTCTGGGTCCTTTTGGTCTTGAACCTGAGAATTTGTTAGACTTGGATGATCATTGGATGAGGTAAGGTGTCCTAAATAACTCTGTGTAGTCTGTACACTAGGACGCGTGTGTGTGTTCTTTCCCCATCTGGGATTCCTAGAGAGGAGAGCTTGGTTACATTTTCTTTTACTGTGAGGATTGCTGTGATGGCTAATCCTGTTTGTCAACTTGACATGCCTGAGAAGAAGGAACCTCAATTGAAGAACTGTCTCCATCATACTGGCCTGGGGGCGTGTCCTGGGAACATTTTCTTGATTGCTAATTGACCTAAAAGTGTGAAGTTCACAGTGGGTAGAACCAATCCTTCACA
The DNA here is from genome assembly GCF_018167655.1 of Microtus oregoni. Lineage (NCBI taxonomy): Eukaryota > Metazoa > Chordata > Mammalia > Rodentia > Cricetidae > Microtus > Microtus oregoni. Next base: position 9,337,011 of record NW_024543093.1, on the reverse strand, counting down.
GGTGATCCTGGGTTCTACAAGACGTAGCCAGAGAGCAGGTCAGTAAGCAGCATTCCTCTATGGTCTTTGCTTCAAGCTCCTGCCTTGAGTCCCTGCCCTAACTCCTCTCAACGATGGACTGGCACCTTGATGTGTAAGCTAAATAAACACTCTCTTCATGAAGTTCCTTTGGTCATGGTGTTTATCATAGCAACAGACAGGCAGACTGGGACAGACATAGTTGTAGAGTGTTCCAATAGGGTCAGAGCGGCATGTGGGAAACCTTCCCTCCAGGTTGCCATGCTGGGTGCATGTGGAAGGAGCAGGGACTCATAGCACCCGTATGTTGAATTTATATAGAATGTATGGCATATTACTATCTTTCTATATAATATGCATTTATATAATAGGTATATATAACATAATATCTAACAATGTATTATTATATCTGTAGCCTTCATCTCTCCTAGCTAACACTATTAAGCTTATCGTCTACTTCCTGTATGTCATCATAATGTGTTGAATATGCTGTGTGTTATATCATGTTTTATTTTCATGAACAGATAAATCTTACATGTATCTGCACAGCAAATGAATGCACTATAGAAGAGGTATCCATCTGTTTTACTACAATGGGTTATTTCTTACTTGCTTGACAGAAGTGACTGGTGTCTAACATTGCACGTATTTGTTCATCAACTCTTTCCTTCTGGAATATAAACTATGAGACATATGGGATTTTGTATCTTTTATTCTCAATGTAGTGGTGTCTAACCAGACATTTAGTTAGTGTTTATTGGAAAGGTGAAAGAATCAAAATGTTGTCTCCAGAATACGGCAGGGACTCGGGCCTTCCAGTCCCAGCAAGCTCAGCCTGGAAGTGGGCAGACAAAGCCGAGGTGACTCAGGAGTTCAGACTGGAAGGTGTTGCCCCAAGGAGGAGTTCCCTGTGCATCCACACAGTTCTATCTTCCATGGAGGGTCATGGGATTCATGGTCATGTGAGGTCAGAAGTGGTTCCTCTGGGGAGTTGCTTGCTGCGCCTCCCTTACAGAGAAAACCTCCATGGCTGGTCTGTGAGACTCATGCTAGTTAGGACCCCACTTTGGTGGGCAACCTCTGTGTATCTGCCCGATATCTATTCAGAGAAGTACTCTTCAGTAAGAGAGCATGACAGAATCAAAAAAAGTATTAATGCTAATAACTTCAGGGGGTCATTTTAACATATTTTTAATTGATTTCCTGAAAATTCTATACATGAATTCCATGTATTTGGGTCATATTGATGGCCTACTCCAGCCCTCAAGCCTTCCCATATCCACGCTAAGTCATGCTCTTCCAGATCCACCCCTTAAGCCCTTGCCCTTCCAAACTTCATGTTTTCTTTTTTTATGCTTTACGACCCACTGAGTCTAATTTCTGCTGTCTGTATGTACTTTGTTGCGGGGCCATCCAGGGAGATTGGCGGATTTATCAGAGGCCACATCCTTAAAGAAAACTGACTCTCCCTGCCCTGACAGCCACCAAGTCAGCTTGTGCACCCCTCCCATCCATGCTGGAATGGTGTCTGACCTGATGAGGTCATATGTAAGATATTTATTTTTCTTCCCCTTCATGTACTCAAATCTGCCCCGATGGGGACAGCCACTGTAAGTGGATGAGGAATCTTTCCTTCCTTTGCCACTGTTCCTTTCTTCCCTGTCTATTTCCTTTGGACATACACCCAGCATTCTGTAACACAGACCAACTTTGCAGTGAACACCAAGTTAATGGAGCAAGAACAGTGACGTGATGCAGCATGATTGACCCTCAGAAGAGCTGGATGAACGGCTACAGGCTGATCTTGCTACACACAACACGGAACACTTTATCTATGTCAATAGAACAGTATTTTAATTTAATTTCCTAGCTGGTTATGCTTCTGAGCCCCAGATACAGCCTAGGAAACAGGTAGGAAGGCTTTCGGGGGCATATTGATGTGTTCATCCAAGGCTTCTCCCAAGGCTGTCATCGTTTGGAGAACAGAAAGAAACACTCCTTTCTTCCCCTTCAAGCACCACTGGCTGTGGAACATGGCAAGTCATACTGGCCACTTCAATTCCATTTTTTTTTGCATGGTTTGATCAATGGGCTGAAGATTGAAGAAAAGAAATCAATAGACACAGGGAGAATTTAAACTCTGTTTATATAATCAATTGATTAAGGAAATTGATTTGAAAGATGTAAGCAAAAAAGGGGGCACTTAAAGGAAAAGCAGGATGAAGAATCTTTCAGTGGGGAGCAAAATAGATGAGAAGTGACTTTGGCTTAAATAAATGTGGTACGAGCCAAGAGTGGGGTCATATTTGAAGCATGTACTTAATAGACAGGTAAGGTGCAATGTGTCACATAATCATTCATATTATAGCATTTTGGTACTTTACACATTGTGCATGTGTATACACACATGTATGTGCATGTGTATGCATGTGCATGTATATGAGTGTGCACACAGTAAGGGGTGTAGGTGGAGGTCAAAAGACAGATTGTGGAAGTTGGTTTCCATAATGTGGGGTCTGGTTGCCATCATGGCCTAGGCCTGGTGGTGTGTGGCTGGCAGTAAGGAAGTCCAATGAAAATCATGTTAATTTACATGGTTTGAGTCAGTTGTTTGCTTCAGATACAGGAGTCTGCATCTTTTATCCCTAGTCAAGAACCTATGACAGGCCAGCATGGTAGCATAGAAATAGGTCAAATCTTAACTCATTTGTGATTTTTGACAGTGACAGGTCTCCAAGATGAGTAACTCTGAATCATTGGCTTCCTTGAACAAAAGGTACTAGGCAGTGTTATTTTATTTCTGATTGAAAGATGATGTAGTTTTCTAGACCATGCCATGATGCTCACATGGCTGCCACCACCCAAAGGTGACAATTCATCTCACTGGGATCACCCTGCTGGAAGCGTCCATCCTCCTTTCGATGTCCCATCATATCAACATGTTTGGGCACAGGTGGTCACTGACAGGTGATGAGCTAACTCTGCGATGGCAGAGCACATCGTTAGAAAAACAAAACAATGAGATCTCATCAAGTCTCAGATGCAGTTGTTCAGCATGCCATGGGCTCACGTCATGACTTCACTGTTGCCACGCCTTTTGTCAAAACACAGATGGGAATGAGGCCCCAGCCAAATTCTGTATCTGCCAAGATGTTTGTTGGTGGGCCGATTAAAGTCTCACACGAGGCTGAGGGCCACACAGTAACGTGTGAGACCAGGGCTGATTAGGCATGTTATGGAAGTCAAGCATGCCCTGCCAGATGCCCAGTATCAGTCAAAGACAGAACTGGCGAGTGCCACCACTGGAGAAGGTGTACAACCATGATGGCAAGACCCAATTTCTGATTTTTTTTTTTTGCCTAAGAAGTTGAAAAATGCTCCTGTGTTCAAGAGAATGGAAAATAAAACCAAGGTGGGGCTGGGGAAAAGATATCCCAAACTCCCAAGTGGCTAGCAGCATCTTCTAGAAGCAAAGACAATTTTCTTTGTTGAAGAAGACCTCATCCTTTTTTCCTTTCAGGTTGCCTGAATTTGTGGAGATGCTGCCATTGTGTAAGTTTGAGATTTTCTTTTAATATTTCTGTCTGGATGGGAGAAACTTAAGTGAAATGAATCTATAAACTTTATCATAAAAAATAATCTTTCAAATAAATGAAAACATTGTATATGCCAAAGCTAACCAGACCCAAAGTCTATACAACTCAATAAATTCTATGGTTAGAGTTGGGGAGGGGAGAAGAGGAGGGGGGAGAACAAGAGGGGTTGTAAAGGTCGAGATGGGGGAAGGATAGACAGGGAGAACACAGAAAGACATCTTGATAGAAGGAACCTTTATGGGGTTAGCAAGAAACTCAGCATTAGGGAAAATCCCAGGAATGCACAAGGATGACCCCAGCTAAAACGCTAACCAATTGCGGAAAGGGTGCCTGAACTGCCTTCCCCTGTGATCAGATCGAGGACTATCTTAATAAACATCACAGAACCCTCATTTAGAAACTGGTGGAAGCAGATGCAGACATCCACAGCTGGGCCGAGCTCCTGGAGTACAATCGACGAGAAGGAGATGCAATAATATGAACAAAGGGGTTAAGACCATCATGGCGAAACCCACAGTTAGCTGATCCAAACTAGTGGGAGCTCACCAACTCTGAACTGAGACCTGGGGAAACTGCATAGGATCAAACTAGGCCCCTGAAGGCAGGGGACAGTGGTGGGGCTTGGGCAGTATATGGGGCCAGTAGCTGTGGGACCAGGATCTAACCCTAGTGCATAAACTGACTGTGTGGAGCTCATTCTCTATGGAGAAATACCTTCCTCATCATAGGCAGAACATGGGGGGTGGGGGCTTTCTGCAAGGAGATGATGGGACAGACTTCGCTGACTTCCCAGAGGAGGCCTTACCTTTTCTGAGGAGCAGATAGGGGTGGGGTGGGGGTAAGGTGGAAGGAGCTGGAGAAGAGGAGGAGGGGGCCTGAGATTGGTTTGTAAAGTAAATAAATAAATAATAATAAAACTAATGAATAGGCATTCAGACACAAAACTGTGACACTGCACATTGTTATAAGATTTTAGATAGTTTCATTTATGTCTAGAGCTCATAAAACATTTACAATTTTCGCCTCTTCTAGACAACACAATGAAACTAGAGTTTGTATTACTGCAGCTGTGGGATAAACACAGCCTGGTGTAAGATTATACTCTCCTGTCCTTGGTCCATGCCCAGGGCTGGCTGGTCTTCTCTATAGGGTTAGACAGTAAACACTTTAGCCTTTCCAGGCTCTGTGGTCTGTGTCAGGAGTCCTCAACTCCACTCTGCAGTGGAAAGATAGCCATGGACAGCATATGAGCAAGCACCATGGCTGCGCTGCAGATAGGAACAGTCTTTGCTGGGTGGCAGGTAAAGTCCTCAGATGATTGCTCAAAAACTGGGAGATGAGCGAGGGCTTGACGCAGTCTGGAGCTCTGGAGATCATCCTTGGTTTGTGCTTGTAGAATGTTGACCTGGAATAAATTGGTGTTGGCTGCTACCGGAGATTCACCGACAGTGAGTACTGGGGACATTAACACAAGAGACAAAGAGACTTTCTTGTAAAGAAACCCTGCTCAGAGAGGTTCCTCGGAATCTTTAATGCAGTCAGGTATCCCTAGGCGGGTGGATAGCGAGAGTCTTACAGAGATGAGTGTATTATATTCTTACACACTCCAGCTCTGTGACCTCATATTCTCCTGGTGCCCTAACCTGACATCGATTCGATCCAATGTGTGGTGAATTGGCCGTACCAGGATTAGTTTGCTAAGTTCTTCCTGGTCCAGCCCTGCAGGTACACCCCTTTGGGTTTCTTCCACTCTCCCCGTTGTAAGTCTCCAGTGCTTGATCCATGCCCTCACCACAATAACATGAGTTTAACGCACGTCCTGTTCAGGAATGATCCTGACTAGAGTGGCTGAGAGTATTTAGGCAGCCTTGGATGACTGGAACTCCTGCTTTTTACATGCCCAGGGTCACTAAGATCCTGCCGTTGGCATGATGAGTGTGCTGTCTGTTTCGCAATAGATGACCACAGCAGAGAGTTCTATCAGAGCCTGGATAATTACTGGTTAACTACCTGGCTTAGGGGAGGAAGGGCTTATGCTGGTTCACAGTTCAGGGTGCAGTCCATTCTCACTGCAAAGGTGACTGTTGCAAACAGCTCTCATCAAGACCGTGTGGCTGCCTGCCCACATAACCTCAGCCCTGGATCCAGAGACAAGTGGCTTCTAGTGCTCACCTGGCTCTCTCCTTTCCCCCTTATTATTTTGTTTAGTCCTAGCCCATTTATGATGCTACCTGCATCCACCCTCTCAGGGAAAGCCCTCAGAGACAGACTCTATCCCTCACTATGGCATGACATACTCCCTACTGCAATCACATTGATATTCAAAATAACCATCAGACTTGTCCCGTGCATCACTGCGAGAGTCCTCTCCTAAGATTAGGTCATTCGCCACCTAAGAGGAGCAGTCTGCGACAGCAATTCCTGGTTTCTGCTCTTCCCTGGCGCCTGCTACCTGCAAACCCTTTTGATGCCTGCATCTGGCACCGAATTCGATGGCATCCAATGGGATCCAATGATGCAGGATTGAACTCGACAGGAAATTAATCGACTGTAAACCAGGTCTGTCATGGCTAGGAGAACAAGGATGAGAAAACGGGCAAAAGCAGGACCAAAGGAAGGAGCTGACATAAGAGTCAAAGCAGAGCTACCCATCCTCCCTGGCAGCTTCGCCTGGCTTGTCTGTCATCCTCTCCCAGAATGGACTCTTCTATGTTAAAACTGGACCTTTATTGAGTTGTAAGTTGCATGCCCTGGACTTCACTCCATTAAATGAATGACATAGTGCCTGAAGTGTGACTTGAGAATCGCCAGGAAGAAGCCAGGTACCCATTAGGGTTTCCTCCCCAAAGTCCCAGCCCTAGGAAAATGTTTATTTACTTTCTATTCCTATGGACTTGGACACACTGGACACTTTTTACACCAGTGATATACAACATGTGGCCTTTGGGGGATGACCTTGGTCATACAACTTAGGGTTTTCAGGGTCAATTCATGTAGTCAGATGTATCAATGGCCTACCTCTTTTTTTGAAGGGAGATGATATTCCATTCAGTGGATAGACCTTCATCTTATTTTCTCAATGACCGGTTAATGGTGTAAGAGTTGTCTTATGGTTTGATATGAACGATGATGTCAGGAACACTTCTACACATGTTGTGTGTGTGTGTACGAATTTTTCTTTCATTTTCGGAATAGTCTTTTAGTTGATCTTCCTTTCTTGCTGCATTGAGCTTCTGTCAAAGGTTTTCTTTGCTACATTGTGAAGAAGGCTGAGAAAGAATTACCTTGTCACATTCCATAATAGCACGTGCTGCTTTGGAGACACCTGACCTCCTGTCAAAATTTCTAAAGACCTTGTTCAATGCATGAGTTTCATACACTAATCGGAGGTTGATGACCTGGTCCAGGATGAGCAGGTGAGCCTGAATCTTATTTCAGCCACCCACCGGCCATGTAGCTTCCTTACCTCTAACACAGTGGAGACAGCCATGGCCTTTCACACCTACTTGTTGGAACTGTCAAATGGCTTTAAGGCCACAGTTTTGTCTGCAAAAGGGCCCTGATCATTGCAGTGTTTGCTCAATGCAAGTGACAGCAGCATCCGCTCCATGCCTTTCTGTCCACTGCAGGCAGTGTGCATGGCTGCTCTGCACTTAGCGTCTGCTGTCATTCCACTGTGACCACCATGGAGGGGGAGGAGATGTGAATGAACCCTGGGAGAATCATCCCTCCTCCCCACTGGAAGCTGTGGAGCATCCCTTTCCTGACCTCGGCTTTATCTATTTCCTTCTTGAAAAACATAATGCTTATTTATATACATACATGTACATAGTATGTGTTTGCTATGTGTGCATGTTTGTGTGTGTGTGTGTGTGTGTGTGTCTGTGGACACATGCATGCCAATATCAGGTACTAGTCTTATCTTTCCACTTTGAGACAGGGTTTTTCCATCTACCCCCCCAGCTAGCTGGCTTTTGAGATTGTACTGACCATCTTTCTACAGATGGTGCTGCGATTACATGCCACCACATCTGTCTTCATGTGGATTCTGGGGCTCAAACTCAGACGCACATGCTTGCACGTTGAGAACAAGTGATTGACCCCGCTTCAGCAGACTCGTGGTATGCTTCCATTTAATACGCCCCTTCTCTTACAGTGTGAGGACCATACCATGTTCCTCTCCGTTTTCCCTTTCACCCATTTTGTTACTCTCCTACAAATGCACACATCAGTACAACTTCTCTGATGACTTTCAGGTTTAAGTGAGTTCTTCAAATATATTAAAAATGAGATTATTATTACCTACTTATCTATCATCTCTATTGCATTTTATTTTCCTGTATGAATCGATTTTTCTCTGTGGTATCATTGTCTGCTTGGCTTTAGAAAAGTAGAGGTTTTGTATGGGGCAGACTTCATGGTGATGGTTTACTCCATAGTCACCTGATTTGGGAGAGTTTTATTTTGTCATTAATTTCATGAGATGCAGAATTGAGAGTTACAGGATATTTCTCTTCTATACTTAAGAGATATCAGTCTTTTATTGTCTGGCTTATATTATTCCTCTGAAAAAGTGACTCTAATCTCTTTCTGTTGGTGTGGAAGCACACCAGAACCAGAAGGTCATGATCAGATTACACTTCCAGTTCAATATCCATCACTAATGGAAGAGGAGCTTGGAGGTGGGGTCATGAGAGAATACTGCTTTGTGACTCATTTGCATATTCACACTTAGCTAGCTTTCTCTCTGTTTTTTTCTTGTTATTTGTTTTTATTTTAAAATGAAGAGCAATGTGTGTTCAAGGCTAGCCTGGTCTAGAGAAAGTTCTAGGACGGCCAAGGCTACACAGGGAAACCCTATCTCAAAACAATCAAATAACCCAACCAACCCAAAGAAAAGAACGTATATTTGCGAAGTAGCCCAGAAAACTGGCATCCACTTGGTCCAGCTAGGTCACAGCACCATTGTTCTCGGATTTGAATTCATCGTTGTGGTAGACTAACACTTGGGTAGCGCGTTCTCCCTTCCTAGTTTTTTTATTCCAGATCAGGGCATGAAGGTGGCTGTTGTGGAGAGTCCCCGGAGCTCTCCTGCCAGTGTTAGTAAGCACAGGGCAGCAATGGGATGGTACAGATGCCAGCCACACCACTGAGGACGAATGGGGTTTTGATTCTTCCTAAGGTTGACCCAGTGAATCAGGCTGTTCGCAGGAGGAAATTGCTAACCCACATGTTCATTTTGCTATGAATTGACTTGAGCATTCCTCTCTGAGGAGCCATATTGTCTTTTGTTGCCATAAGACAGGTTTCTCTGTAGCTTTGGAGCCTTCCCTGGAACTCACTCTGTAGACCATCCTGGCCTCGAACTCACAGAGACCCACCTTCCTCTGGCCCCTGAGTGCTGGGATTAAAGGCGTGTGCCACCACCACCCAGCTGCTATCTTTCTTAAGCAGCCTGAGACAACCCACCTGAAGGTGGTGCCCTCTGCAGTGGCTGTTTCTTCCTGTGTCAATTAACAATCAAGGCAGTCCCACACAGACGTGGCCACAGCCCAATCTGGTCTGAGCATTTCCTCAATAGGGGATTTCCCCTCAGATAACTCAAGGTCATAATAGAGCTAACCAGGGCAAAAGCCTGTGATAAACTTTCTCTTCTCTTTGCCTGTTGATTCTCTTACTTTCTGTTTGCTTTTCAGATCCTTTGATCAACTTGATTATGGCTTGATTTGTTGGGTTTTTAATCTTTTTTAATTTTTCAGAAATTTTTACTTTTTAATAGGGCCTCTCCCCAAAAAATAGTAGAAGAGTCGGAGACAGCCCCTGCTCCCACTGTTAGGAGTCCCACAAGAAGACACAGCTACACAACTGTCACATATAGCAGAGAGTCTAGGTCAGTCCCATGCAATTTAGTCTCCGTGAGCCCCTCTGAGCCCAGATTGGTTTATTCTATGAGTTTTTTTTTTGTGGTGTTTTTGACCCCTTTGGCTCCTACAATCATTTCTCCCCCTCTTCTGCAGGATTCTCAAACTCCGCCTAATGTTTGGCTGTTTACGTCAGTTGCTGGATGCATTGGTTTCTTGAGTAAACTGAGGGCAGGTGGAGATGGGAACATGAGTGATCAGGTTGGAGGGGGGCTGAGGAGAAGGGTACCGAAAAAGACTACTGGAAAGGGGGGTATCTCTGGATCAGGTAAAAATCTGGTACAAGGGATTCTCCCAGGAATCTGCCAAGGTGACCCCTTTAGATTCCTAGCAATGGCGGATAGGTAGCCTGAACAAGCTGTCTCCTGTGACCAGATTGGTGCCTAGTCCAACTGTCATAGAGGGTTGTTATCTGTAGCTTATCTTTGTATAGCATGTGCTTCCAGACTCTATCAGACAGTTGTAACCATCAGTTTCTCAAGAAAATGTTTTATCCCATTGACTATAAGCAATTGGACCCCAGACATCTCGATATGAATGCCTGGATTTTGGGGTTCAGTATAGATGCCCAGCACAACGTTTGATATAATCCTACGGAATGTCAGAGCTTTGCTCGCTGGCATTTTCGTCCTTTCCTTTCAGTGAATTCAGTCCCACTGATAATTTGTTTCACTGTATTTGTTCTGATATTTATTCCAGAAAGGGGCTATTTTATTTAAAAGAACTTTATACTTTTCTTCTTGGTGTCTTCAAGTTATTTTCTCATGTTTCTGTACCATTCTAAACCGTTGTGCATATTTGTAACTTTGAAAAGCTTTGTCCGGTAATCTTACTATTCTTGTCATTCCTAAATCGGATTCTACCTACTGGCATCTATTATTAATTAATGAATATTTCACTGGTTCAAGAATCAAACTTAAGGTGTTACTACACCATACATAAGTGGTATACTAAACAAGCCGTCTCCTACTGAGTCATGTAGCCAGTCCCTCTAATTTTTAAGCCTGTCTGCATTTTTCCTGGTCAATTTTGTGTAGATTTGAAATTCTTCCCATGAGTGCTATGTTTCCTTTAAAGAGTGTGTAAATGATCTTCAGGGATCATCCTGGCCATTTCTTTTGTTGCTATTGTCACAGCGTCAGCAGCTCCCATTCTAGGTCAAATGTATTCTTATCTATACCCTTGATTCCTTCATTCAGATTTTTTGTTTATTGTATTTTGTGTGCATTGGTGTATTACCTGCATGTATGTTTCTGAGAGGGTGTTAGATCCTTGGAACTAGAGTTACAGACAGTTGTGAGTCGCCACATGGGTGCTGAGAATTGAACCTACCTCTATGGTTCTTCCCCTGTGTCCCTCTCACGCCCCCACCGGGGTTTCATTGCTGTGGTTGGGATCCTGTACTAAATACAGAGAAGAAAGTAAGTTGAGTACCAGCATTCCTCTCTCTCTTCTTCTTGGCTATAGATGTCATGTGACCCGCTATCTCCTGTTGCCATGACTTCCATGCTGGGCTGTTCCTTCAAAGTATATCCGGCCCTCTTTAGGCTGCTTCCGGCCAGGTATTTGATCACAGAAATAACTAATACAGTTACTCACACTACATTCATCAGTAAACAGCCCTGATGCAATACGCTTCCACAGAACATCTAGTGCTGAGCTTGGGAGGTTCCAGGTCATCTCCTCCACATCATAGCTCCAGGGCCTCCAGTCCCATGGCAGAGATCCCTTCAATCTCTTTCCAGTTCAACTGCAATGATGGAGAAAGAGCACAATTGACAGCCTACAAGTGAGATAAAGTTGATATATATGATATATGTATGAAAAGCATATATATCATATATACATATATAAACACACATATCAATGCCAGCAACACAGATTCATTCCTCCATAGTCTTAACTTGATCACTAATTGACAGCTGTCTGGGTAGATGTCAGGAGATGTGGCCTTGCAGAAGGAAGTATGTCATCAGGGATGAATTTTGAGGTTTCCAAAGCTGCCATGATGGTGATTAACTCTCTGGAGCCATAAGCACAAATAAGCCCTTATAGTTCTTTAAGTTGCTTTGGTGATGGTACTTTTATCACAACAATAGAAGGAACTAATACTTAAGTTTTTAATACCTTTTTATGAATTGTATTAAACCGCCCTATTTTGTTTGTCATTGTTGTTCTAACCTCTTACTGTGTATTATGGATCAATCAAGCTGTAACAGTCCCAACCCTCTGTCTGGAGCAACAGGCCATGCCCACACCCCTTTCCCCTCCCAGGATCTCAGGGAGTGTCTGAGGGTTTACTAGTGCAGATCCTGTTGCTGATGTTTCTGGTGGAGCACTATTTTGACCAGCTGCCAGAGATGCTCTTGGGAGTCACATGGGCCACTCCATTTGATTGTGACAGTCCTGCATTTCCCTGAGTCAGGTTGGAAGCAAGGAGAGAGCATGAAGACAAATATCCTGGCTATCAGTGACTCCACTGAGGGGAAGGCTGGCTGCCAGTGGGCACATTCCTCCATAAATGGTAGGATTTGTCTGGTTTGCTTCCAGGTTAGCAAGAGAGACCTGGGAAGTCCAACTCACAGGCTCACTGTCCTGCCGCTGGGCCTATGTACGAGTGCCATGTACCCTGTAGGCCATATTCCTTGGGTCAGATTTCAAACAAAAAAAAACTGTGCTTAACTGAAAAGAAACTCTCCTTCCTCTGGGAGGAAACAGAATCGGCAAGAATCTTAACCCTTCAGGGCCACTGTTCAAGGACCACAAACTGGGTGGCATAAATTACCTGAAATGAAAAGCATTGTCTTCCAGTACCGGAGGTATGGAATCTGAAACCAGTGTTTCCTGACCCAGAGGCTCCAAGAGGCCTTTTCCTTAGTTCCCTCTTAACCCCTTAGAAGGTTCAGTAACTCTGGCATCCATCGGCTCTGTGATGCCGTATCCCTGCCTCCATTCCTGCATCCCAAGGTCACCTTCTCCCTGAATGTCTGTGTTTTCCCTTTGGATGATGCCAGTCATAGTGGATAATGCCCACCATCATGGCCTATGTCTCTTAAGACTTGGTCTCCAAACAAGATCATATTCATAAGTGACAAGGTAAGGATACAGAGAACTTTGGGGAGCTAAGACTCAACACATGACAAAAATCCCACAGTGGTCCTTGGGCTTACACTGCCAGAAGACTCTACCAGAGTCCGTTCTTCACTCCAAAGAAGTCTGGCCTATCTGGTCAACTGGGAGTGAGCATTGGAAGGGGTTGACATGCTGGCTCTGCATTGACCACACTGGGGTATATTTATGTCTTAGGAAGAACAATTAGAAAGGTGAAATATCTGAGGAGTGCTTGTCATAGTTGGGGCTCCTACTGCTGCAACAACAAAACCATGACCAAAGGAGCAAGTTAAAGAGGAAAGGGTTTGTTAGTTTACCCTTCCAGATCACAATCCATTACTGGAGGAAGTCACAACACGAACTCAAGCAGGGCTGAAACCTAGAGGTAGGCAGGAGTTGATGCGTGGAGGGGCGCTGTTTACTGGCTTGTTCCTCATGGCTTGCTCATTGCCTGCTTTCTTATAGAACCCAGGACCACCAGCCCAGGGATTGTACCACCCATAATGGGCTGGGCCCTCTCCCACCAATCACTAATTAAGAAAATGTCCAGCAGTTGGATCTCATGGAGGCTCCCCTGAGGATGACTCTAGCTTGTGCCAAGTTGACACACAAAACCATCCAGTCCAGCGCTACCTACAAAACTAAGTCTCCACTTAGATATGCTTTCAAAGCAGAAAGGAGTCCCCATTGGAACTATAGATCATCCGCCAGAGACTGGCCACTGGAAGGGTGCCAGACGACAGAGCAGACTGATGCCCCTGAGCAGGTGAGAAACGTGTCTTCCTCAGATCTATAGAAGGATATTCTTAGCTCTAGGAAGATGAAGTGTGGGCTTGGAAGGCCATTAGTCCTTTAGTCCTTTATTGTAAATGAGTGGCTGCACACTGGCCACTCCCCCTGGAAGCTTCTGCAGATCCCACCTCTAGAACTGGGTGAGCCCATCTCTTTGTCAGGAGCCTCTCTGTGGAAGCTGCCACTGTTCTCCCATGGATGGATGCTACAATCACTCAATGAACATCTGGCATGGCTGTCCTGGAGTTTATGGTCTGGCTGTCTCTGTATCTACATGAGTGGCAGAGAAGGCTGGCCCATAGATCATTTCTTGTAGCAACAAGCTACATCACTCTAACGATTGAGCAGATAAGTAGGTGAACCCGTGAGTGGCTTTCCTCAAAGCAGGGCACTTGATATAATAGGATTCTGATACCTAATTATGTTAGGTGCAGAGTTATGCCTTTAGTCGAGATAATATGAATGATCCACTAATATTTTTTCAGATGAAAGCATTTCTACATTCAGCAATACATGAAAGTCTTTTTCTTTGGAAAAGTCATACAATAAACCCAATCCATGAAATGTTTAAAGCAAACATAATTTCCACAATAATAATCAGGATTCACATTTGACCCAAAATGAATATTCAAAGTTATAGGTTTCAGATGTAGAAACTCTTTACATGAACTGCATTCATGACGCAGCCATCGTGGACGGCACTTTGGCAGTTAGTGTCAGGACCTGGAATCAATCCTAAGAATCTGTGCTACTGAAGACACCATATAAATATTTATCGCCATCTTCTCTATAACCTATTGCTCTATTTTCTATAACAGGAGAAATCTGAGATAGTTTAAGAGCATACCGATAGGGTATTAGCTGAGCAAATGATGGAACACATTTGCGTGGCCATTAAAGTAATACCTTCAATGAGTTTGTAATAACATGGGAGAATTTATATTAAAATAAAAATAAAGGGGTAGGAGGCAAAATCATAATCTGACGGTGTCTGTTAGGTGTCAATAACTCTGAAAGGCAAGCACAAATGTCAATGGCCATTGTTTTCAGAATGTGCAATTGCAGGGGGTTAGAAATTTCTTCTTCCAAGCTTATTACACTGAGTGTTTTGTCAGGGGAACTATAATAGGTACCAAGAAATAAAGGCATAAATGAAGTGAAAAATTAAATGCATTAAATGTTATATTCATTAAAAAAAAGAATGTCATCAAAGCGCACCGCCTTGGAAAACACAGCCTGTGAGCTTTCTGTGCACAGAGGGGCTGCACTGTTTTGGTAAAAAAAAAAATTTTGGGTGCCATGATCTCTACTCTGTGGGGCTTGTGGATGAGGTAGACAGGAGCCATAGTGCTTGCGTTGAGATTCTAATCATTGCAGTTCCCAGACCAGACTGGTCGCCGCAATGGACACTGCATCTTTTCCAGGAAGCTCTGTCTCTTCCCCCTCAATGATCTGACTCTCAGTTAGGGTGTCAATCTTGGCTCCTGAGTTATCCTGATGAGTGTGTGTTGGTGGCAGGAGAAGCTGAAGTGGACTGACAGCCAGCACTCCAACAGGTCACCAAGGAAGGAAAGACTTTAATAGCACTTTCTTCAGAGGAACCCTCTCCCTCCCTCCCTCCCTCCCTCCCTCCCTCCCCCCTCCCTCCCTCCTCCTTTTCTTCTTTATTGCCTGTGCCTGTGGAGTGCGCATGTGTGTACCAGCTGCTGTGAATTATCTTTCTCAGTTACTTTACTCTTGTTTTTTTGAGACAGGGTCCCTCATTACGCTCACTGATTCAGCTAAGCGAACATGTCCCAAGAAACCCTCCTGTCTCTGCCTCCCCATGTCCTGGGTGCGACTGTCACGCCCAGCTTTTTCTGTGGGTGCTAGGGAATGAAACCCAGGTTTTCAAACAGTTCACAGGCTGAGCAGTTTCCCCAGCTCTCCTTCCTTCCTCTGTCCCTCCCACCCTCTCTTCCTTCTTTCCTGTCTCCCTCCCTTCCTTTTCCTTCCTTCCTTTATTTCTTCCTTCCTTTAAATTAAATATTTATTTCAATTTTAATTTGTAATACCTCCAGTGTATTGGAGATTTATAACCAGAAAGCATAATTAAACAAAACTGTAAAAAAAAAAAAAGCCCAAGCAAGATGATATTTATATAATTTTATTTTTGAAACAGGTCATTTGTTCTGAAAACAAGGTTTAGGGGATGGGGGACCACTTTCAAAAGCACCCTGTTTGGGGGTATGAACACAACGTCTGAGCACAGTGGATGGAATTACATCACATTCTGGTCTGATGGCCAGAAGAGCTAAAGAGCCCAGCGCACCTTTGTCAGGTTAGGGAAGACATGCCAATGGTTGTTGGCTGAAGCGCTGATACCTTTAGAAAGAGAAGATTGTAAAACTCTCTGGGTCTCAGTTGGAGCTGACAGCTGCACTCCCTACATACTTGGTAGAGTCGTGGAAGACAATGGTGTTTTCCCACAGGACTTGGGGCTACCTACTAGGAGAATAGAACCTTAAGATCATCAGTGGATATCTGAATCTCTTTCAGCTCAGTCTTGTGAGGTCCCATCCTGTTAATCAGCTTAAGTTTAAAGATGGGGCCCAGCAATATCTTCCTCTGTAACCACAGCCTCCCAAGTGGTTGTAGAAAGCCTTTCAGAGATGAGTGGGGAACACAGAGAGTCACGGAAGACTTCCTTGTATCTGTAAGTCCTCTTTAAGCAACCAAAAGCTAACAACTGAAAGAGCTTTAAAATTATCGAATGCCAAGCCCTTGATCATTGCGCGCGCTCTCTCTCTCTCTCATGTATGTGTGTACACACCTGTGTGTGTAAGCTGTGCTTGTTTGTGAGTGCACACACATGACAGAGGTCAACTCTGCATGTCTTCCTTAGTCCTTTTCTTTGTTTTTCGAGACAGAGTCTCCCTTGGACCTCTGTTTACTGATTTAGATAAGGCAGTAGGCCAGCAACCCCTAGAGAACTTCTGCCTCCACCTCCTCACCCTGGGTTTGAAAGTAGGTTTAACCATACCCATCTTTAACAAAAATGTTGGAGTTTGAACTCTGATTCTTATGCTTGCAGGGCGAGCACGTCCTTCTCCGGTCCATCCCCAGCCCCACCCCAGCATTTTTTAAAGATCAAATCTGTGATTAAATTTGGACAGATTGAAACTTCCTGGAAAACAAAGGAAACAAACCAAACACTCAAGCAGAGAAACTTTCAGCACTGAGAGATGTTCCATAGGAAAAGATAGAAGGCATATTTAGTTTGAGCTTTGGCAAATTTGTGCCAGGAAGAAGTCACCAAACTTCATACAAACTTGGAACTTACTTCTGTGAGAACTGAGTCTCCTGCTTTCTTTACTTTCTTTAGAGGGGATCTCATTCTATACCCTGTGGTTGCCCTAAAACTACTATGTACCTACCTCAGGCTGGTCTTGAACTCAGAATCCCCTCTAGAGGCCTGGGGTTATAGACAGGTGTTTGCCATTCTGGCTTGAGCCTGCTGGCTTCTTTGAGAGCTCTTTGACAAAGACACTGGAAAGTGAAGGTTGGGATCAGGAGTCAGAGCCTCCCGTATTTGAGGAAACTAAGACTCTTTCCTTAAAACTGGCTTCCTAGTGCCTACACCAAAAATGTTCATTGTGCAAAATCTTTTGTCACATTACTTTAACTCTACTGTGTGTGTGTGTGTGTGTGTGTGTGTGTGTGTGTGTGTATGTGTGCAAAAGCGTGTAGCAGTCAGAGATCAATTCTGGGTGTCATGAGTCTTAAAATAGATTTATTAATCAACAGTCTCCAAAGCTATTGTGACTGCCAGACACATGATAGATAGTTCTGTAGATTTCCTTAGCCCCACCCTTTTCTAGTCTCGGGGTCACAGCTTTGTTTCACAACCTTGGCGTGTTTTATCTGTAGGATTTTTATGCTTTTAATTGCTTATCCTGTCTTTGGGCCCTCAGCTTTCTCTAAGATCGCCTGCCTTGGTTGTCACTTCCCACCTAGGTTTCCCATAACTTGCTATTAAACTCCTAACTTCCACCCTGCTTTGGGTTCTCAGCCATAGATTCAAGACTAGACCCCTGCTTTGACCTTGATGACCCAGGAAAGGTTGTAAACAATGGCGTGATGATGGCCACTTCTGGCCCTTGTCTAGCTGTGCTGCTTTTCTGACAGTGCTCCTAGAAATTCCTGTCTCTAGCTGGAACTCTTTCCTTTAGTCTCATGGGTCCCAAACATCCCAGGAAACCCAGTCTGGTGGCACAGGGAGCCAGCTACAAAGCACCCTTCCTTGTGAACAGTGCTGACAATATGGAGTGAGGCATGTTTCCATCATCCTTGCCCTCCTCTTCTAGGCTTTGATGAGGGAGAAAGAGGAGCCGGTGCTGTCCAGCTCGTGGTTGCCTTGGCAACCGGCTGGTGGGGAGCCAGCTTTCTCTTCATTAACCTGCATTCCATTTGCTGCTGCTTCCCCCACTCCCAAGTCCCTCCTGCTATTTCTGCCACTTAAAGAATCCCTAAAAAAAAAAAATCTTTCCCCATTTGTAAAGAAGAATAAAAATGACATTTTGTCAGGGCTTCAGCGTTTAAAATCCTAACAGATAATGTGTGGTTTCGATAGCGCTGCCAGTTCACAGACTCCTCTCAGCGGTGCGCTTCCCTGGTCGCCATGGATTCCAAGGTTTCATAATTACACATTTTCTCCTTCTTTTATTCTTTCATCTCCTCCTTTCCCTCTTCATATTTCACACCAAAGATGCACAGCTGCCTCGCTTGGGTGTGACCTCAGCACTGATCTGGGAATCAGGAGGGAGCCCAGAGAAACCATGGGTGTCCAGATGTGTCACTGTATGGATTCCCTCCAATACACCCAAAGAAGGAGGACAAAACAGAATACTTAAAAAAAGATTCTGGATAAATGGCAAGGCAGGGCTTAGGTATGGAAAATTGTTGTAATAAAAACCAGGCTTCAATCCTGAAACCTGATATGCTTACAGTTGACAACAGAACAGTCAGCTTTTCAAGACATTTCTACTTCAAAACAGATGACTGGGTCTTATTCTAATTTCGCCTCGCCATTGCGCACTGGCCATGGGGATCACCAATGACATTTATTTGGTTGTATCTGTGTACACACCCAACAATGTCTGCTGGCAGAGGGCCAAAGAGTTCTCTCTGAGCTTGGTTTCTCTGGTTGCTGGGCAGGGTCACTATGCTCCGGAGCCTGTGGCAGCTGCCTGTGACCACAGAACTATGAGGTCTCCTGTTGGACCTTACCAGGAGCAGGTGTCTCTCTTTCAGATCGAAGTGTTCAAGAGGCAGAGCTTGCCATACCCTTTCCATCCCCTTGCACTGCTGATCTGCAGGAAACAGCAAGGCTCTCAGCAGTGCTGGAGGGAACCAGGCTCTGTCCCTCCATCCTGACTTTTTGACCTTCATTAGTGCAGAATGAAATTTTAAAACAAATAAACTAACAAGGGAAACTTTATTTTTCTCTTTGAACTAGCCAATCTCTACTGCTTTGTAACTTTGTGTGATTCTGTCCCTGTCAGCCATGGGGAAGTTAGCACTGGGGTACAGAAATCAGACAAAGCCCAGGACACTTCCAATGTTTGCTTTTGTGTGTGTTCTTGAATTCATTCTTGTACAGTCAGTCGATTAGATTGTGTAGACAAATTAATGCCCTGCATTTATTTCCCTCTGTGGCAGCAGGTTCCACCTGAAGGTTAAACAAGAACAATTTCTAATCCCACTTTTCTACTCCTCTAGGATTTTTTTAAATTTATTTATTTATTTATTAAAGATTTCTGCCTCCTCCCCACCACCGCCTCCCATTTCCCTCCCCCGATCGAGTCCCCCTCCCTCATCAGCCCAAAGAGCAATCAGGGTTCCCTGACGTGTGGGAAGTCCAAGGACCACCCACCTCCATCCAGGTCTAGTAAGGTGAGCATCCAAACTGCCTAGGCTCCCCCAAAGCCAGTACGTGCAGTAGGATCAAAAACCCATTGCCATTCATCAGGTGATGAAAGGAGACAGAGACAGAGACCCACATTGGAGCACCGGACTGAAATCTCAAGGTCCAAATCAGGAGCAGAAGGAGAGGGAGCACGAGCAAGGAACTCAGGACCGTGAGGGGTGCACCCACACACTGAGACAATGGAGATGTTCTATCGGGAATTCACCAAGGCCAGCTGGCCTGGGTCTGAAAAAGCATGGGATAAAACCGGACTCGCTGAACATAGCGGACAATGAGGACTACTGAGAGCTCAAGAACAATGGCACTGGGTTTTTGATCCTCTAGGATTTTTTAAATGCACAGGGAGGGGCTGAAAGGATGATACCAAGCTAGAAAGTAGTGGTCTGAGTAGTTGGAACTCTGAAAGGAATGATGGAGGTAGCCGAACTTGTCTGTGTGGGCATAAGGAAAATCTATGTCTATCATATGTATATAGAGAGATATGGATAGATAATTTATTTATCTATAGATAATATGTTATCTATAAGTCATACAAGTATACTTATACTTGAATATAAGGCATCTATGAGAGCATAAATTCCTGAGCCATGAACTTGCCTATTGGAAAAGAGGGAGCCCCCTACTTAAGAGGACTGGGAGGAAGGATAAATAGTGCAACCAGAGGGGAGGAGAGGAAGAAAGGAAGACAGGAAACAACACGAGAGCAGGCTTAGCTAGAAGGGTGGAGGAGACCGGAAGACAGGGAAGGGAGAATTCTAGGTTGACGATTGTTAAGGTTCTTCTCCTTGTGTCAATCAAATGTGATCATCTCAGAAAAATACAAATAGCGATGCATTCAGGTGAGGAAACGGTTGCATCACATTGAAGGGGAAGAAGTCTCTACTTAGCACACAGGCCTGGGCAGAAGAGGGCTCATTCTGTGGCTATGGTTAGAGGGTAGTGGTTGCGGCCCAGGTTCAGGCTGAGGTCACGCCCCAGGGATGACTCAGGAAACCTTTCCAGTGAGCACAGGTGGAAGCTAAAGGATCAGGCAAACACCATGGGATCTCAGAGCAGAAGGGTCCTGAGAGACTGTAACCTCTTCACTGCTTCTCCTAGGTGAGAGACCTGTGGAGGACAGTTCACCATCATGCAGGGTCAGAGGACATCCGACTCTGTGACGTCTGTCTAGGTCGGAGCTGTTCTCACCACTCTTCACCAAGTATACAGCACCACACTGACTCGCAGGAGGGAATATGTAGGTGGAGGATGCAAATCTCCCCAGGACTGATGTGGCCAGAGATTGTCCCTGGGAACGAACTGGGAATGCCTGTGGATTGAGATACGCAGAGCAAATATTCCACCTGTGGTGAGGGAAACAAGGAAAAAGAGTTCCTTTGTATGAGCACTGGCTGCAAAGACACAATGAAATAAAGAAAAAAAGTAGGCCAATAATTCTTGTTAATACTTTAATATCCCTCGGCTCTGTAGGATCTCCTGAGACAAGAACCAGAGAAATAAGAGAAATCCTAACTCATTACTTTGTTTTTTAGAGATGAAAGATCTAAAATAAACTAGAAGAGAGTTTAGTTTTCCATATAGTCAAATCAGTGTTGATGTCCACGAGGGACACTTAGAACCACCAGGCCCTGCGTGTGACTGAGGAGAGGTTGAACCTAAGGTATTTTGATGCGGTGATTTGGGAACTTCTTACTATTTCAGTGTTGTGCTCAGTCAATGGAGAACACTTTCTCTACCTTCTTTGGGTTCTATAATGTTTGGATGGAATAACCATATGACTTTGTGCCTTACTAATTCCGGAATACACTACATGTATATCAAATATCAATTAAATTCGATGACTAATTATTATTTTTTTCTTGCTCACACAGTATCACTAGCTAAGCTAGGGAAATACAAAGGCTAATCAAGTAAGTTGTCGACCTCAAGACAATCATGACCATATGGAAACAGGTAGGTACTTCCAATTTCCTGTCCTGTTTGAGGGAAGGCATCCAGCCTTTTATCTGTTGGTTTCCAGAGTCTGGCATTGTGTGTAGGGGAGACATAATATATCTTAAAACTAGTCATGGGGCCAATCTTACCTCTTTATGGGTAAAACTGCATAAAGGGAGAACCAAGCTGTGTCAAGTAGTCAGGCTTTCTGATCTCCTAGGAGGAGATGGTCAAACCATGACATATTCAGGCAGAATCAATAGAGCTCTTACCAGATGATGTCCTCAGGCTATCAGTTATGCGTGGGCCATTTCTCTCCAATATACTTCCAGGAAATGTAGAGGTTGAGCCAGGTGAAATGTGATTTCCAAAAGCTGCATAGATCTGGGAGTCTTCTAGGTAGCCCAAGGGGGGAGATGAACTGGGGCTTTTCCAGAGTTCCAGATGTCATTAGTAAGCTAAGAACAATTTTTAGGATTAGTAAGTACTTGTACAAAAGATCAGGGTATGGGGGTGCTGGTGGCATGTTAACAAAGCAAGGAGCAGGGGAACAAATCTCAATTCTTTGTGTCAGATAAAGAGGAAATTATGGCAGTTTGTCAAAAATGGATATTACTGGTGACTCATAAGATATAAATTAGAAGTAATAATTTCTCCAAAATAGATAAAGCACATTTATTCAACAAACACTTCTGGATCACGCATGATATCTAAGTGTCTGACAGGTTACACAGATGTGGGATTTTTGCTCACTTTTCCCAATATCAAGAAAGTTAATGTGCTTACTATAACAGGAGTTTGTTTTCCCAGTTTACAAAAGCAATCAGACTCTGTGTGTCCTGGATCCCTTCATGAAGACAAGATTTAGGAAACTGGCAGGACTCATGCTGTGGTCTGTGTCCAAATTCTAATATCATATTACTTTATCAGTTCCCAGGGGTCAGTTATTCAAACATCACTTTTGTCGAAAGTACATGTCTCTCCAATGTTATGGTTTATTTATTATCTGTTATAAGCGAATTACTCATACTAAATATGTTTAGGAACGTCACAGCTATGAAGGTCATGTTTGTGTCCTCCTAATTATCCAAGGCCCCAGAGGGGACAAATGTGTCCAATAGTATGGTAGTCAGAGTCATAGATTTCTAGTTGAGATTCCAGAATGACCCCATGAGAAGTTCTCCCTCACTGAGTAAGATGTTAAAGGAAATTAATTAGTTCACTCACAAGGGAGGAAAAATGGCAAACGGGAAAAGCTGAGGAAGGCCTGGGGATTTTACAGGACCAAGGCTGCAGGATATGCTGGGCACTGGTGGGAAGCAGAAGAGAGATGCTTTGGGTTGACATAGAGCAAGCCAGGTGTAAAGGGAGGTGGGATGTGGACTCTGCACATCACAGAAAGACATTTCAGCCTCAGATCATGTTCAAGTCTGCACCATTCTTAGGTTTCACAGACTGGCCTGTAAAACTAAGAATAAATCCACAGTAGAGATCATTTTCAAAGAACCAGAGATAGAGTTGGTTGACCACGTTAGTCCAAGATATGGGTAGCAAAGATCAACTAAGTGAAGCCTTTAATTCTTCGTGGATGGAGGAGGCGGCTCTTTCTTTATCAGCAGCACTCTGTCCTCTCTGCCCAGCATGAATTCAATCACTCTCTTCATTATCAAAAAAAAAAAAACTGTTCTAAACTGTGTAGTTTAGAGATAGCGTTAGGGATAGAACTCAACCCAGGTCAGGTCATCAGAGTAGACATCCATGGTGCCTGGGTTCAAGCTTTTCAAGAGGAGGGCCATGACCAATAGATTTGAAGCAAATTGTATCCTATCGCTGGCAATGAGAAGTAGCCTGTGCCTCTGCTGGAGATGACCCTTCCCAAAGGAAGGCTGGAGATTCTGTCAATGATTGCTCCTCTCCCACGACAGCGACTCTAATTTGTTTCGGAGCTACTTCTATGATTACCATTTGCAGACATGAGGTCCCATCTAGGGATCAGGCAACAAGAGGAGGTGAGTGAGACCTTAGTCTCAGAGACCTTACGCAGAGCTAAGGCCTACAAGCAGAATGACCAAGTCCTAAGCCAAAGCTTGTTAGAGGTGCTTCACAGGTGGTGATTGGTTCTGAAGAGACACAGGAGGTGCAAGGGATGCCAGAGCAAGAATATCTTTAGGAGGAACCATGCATACACAATCACAAAATGCTAACTTCCCTGAATATTCAGAGATCCTTGGGAAATTCTATGCAACCAAGGCAGAGGAGTCTGTGGCTAGATGCTGCGGGACGAACCTTCAGGGCCAAGGTCAAGCTGTCCTAGCACACAGGTGGCCCAGCTTTTGGAAGCACAGAAACAGCCTGTGTTCCTGAAAGAGCCCAGGGGACTGTGATGTGCAATCCCTGGGAGACAGATTTTTATGATAGCCAAGGCTTTTAAGAAAGAAACATAAAAGGTAGCCTGGATTACAGCTTCAAGCTTTATCTGTCAACACCTGGTACGAGGTCGTGGTACCTGTAAACACACACCAAACAAGGAGCCCTTAAATGACAGATGATTTTTGTACCAGACCGTGTTGTCAGCATGGCTTAGTAATTGGGTGTTTTGTCAAGTGCTTTAGTGGTTAATAAAGTTAAAAAAAAAAGACGAAGGAAAAAAATCATAAAAACCACTCGGGGAGTACAGGTGGGGAAGGCCACCTTGTTATCTTTTACCTGAACAGGAAACCTGCCTCACACTATCCATTCGAGAAGCCCCTCGTGTCACCCAACATATTTCAGCTTCATTTCATTGTAAGAATGTCCCTAGAAAATTCTGAGAGTGGGCGCGTGAACAGAGCCACCATGACCAATTATGGTGCCGAGATGCTCCGTAAATCTGACATCTGGAGATGGCAGGCAGCCCCTGAGAAGAAAGTGGGAATCTGACGGAAGAAGCAATTACAGAGGAGGCGGTAAGCACAGGCCTGTGCAGCAAGCGCACGGGCTATCCTAACCATTGTCTCCCAGTGGAGGACTGAACAAACCCAGCTGAGACCTTGGGGAGGGGGGGTCTGCCTGGTTCAGAGTGCTGCCTGATATGGTCTGAAGAGTTTAGAGAACGGGGGAGCAGCTTGAGTGGGTCTTCAGGTGGTGATGTATTCTTTAGCCATTTCATAAGGCACTTGGTTTTTTTCTCTTCCCCAAAGAATGATCTGAATTCTGGGAAATGCAGTGCATGGTAAGTTCTCAGAAAAAAAAAAAAAAAAAACTAAGGAAAAAAAAGTCCTCGGGGAGAAAAGCAGCTTTCTCTGAATGTGGTGCGACATTTACTTTTGTTCTTAAGACATTTCCAAGGATGTGGATGAGGAGATGACTCAGTAGATAAGAGTAGTCACTACATAAGCTTGAGGACTTGGGTTCACATCTCTAGCACCATGTAGAATTTGGGCGTGGCTATACATGTCTATAATTCCAGAGTTGGAGGGTAGAGATTGACAGATCCCCGAACCTCATAGGCCGGTCAGCATGGGCCAAATAAAGAGCTTCTAGGTCAGTAAGAGACACCAGATCTTTAAAAAAAAAAAAATTGCAGGGAGCAATAGAGGAAGACATCCAGTGTTCTTCTCTGGCTTCTACACTCA
Organism: Microtus oregoni; assembly: GCF_018167655.1. Classification (NCBI taxonomy): domain Eukaryota; kingdom Metazoa; phylum Chordata; class Mammalia; order Rodentia; family Cricetidae; genus Microtus; species Microtus oregoni. The sequence continues at coordinate 9,312,056 of NW_024543093.1, read as the reverse complement.
TGCACACACCCTCAGACTCACATGAGTATCACATGCAACACAGACAAAGAAAGAAACAAAAAAATCAAAGATGTAAATAATGTTCCTTAAATAATTTGTTGATTACTACCTTCTATCCAACCCAGGTTAGTCAAGTCTGTGAGTTTTCTTATGGTTTCCTTGAGCACACTGGCTCCAATAATCGCTTCTCTCCCTCTTCTGCACGATTCCCCAAACTCTGCCTAATGTTTGGCTTTGGGTCTGCATCTATTTTCATCAGTTGCTAGATAAATCAATTTCTTGAGTGGACTGAGGGCAGGTAGAAGTGGGAACATGAGTGATTAGGTTGGGGGGCTCAGAAAGGGGGAGTGCTGAGGGGGACTGCTGGGAGTACATCTTGGGGTCAGGTGGAAACCCAGGGCAGGAGAATCTCCCAGGAATCTATAGTTTAGACTTCTAGCAATAGCAGATAAGTAGCCTGAGTTGGCCAACTCCCATGACCAGATTGGTACCTGGTCCAATCATCATCCGAGAGACCCCATCCAGCAACTGATGGAGGCAGATGCCTAGACCCACAGCCAAACATTAGGCGGAGTTCAGGAAACCTGTGAAAGAGGAGGTGAAAAAAGTGTAGGAGCTTGTTTGATTTCTTAGTTCCCCTCTGTGTGACGGGTTCCCACCTCTACAGCATCCCCAAAACCCAGGAGGACATTTCCTCATTTGTCCTCTGAAGTTCACTTGTGAACACTCTTTGCTCACAAATGTTCATGTAGCTCTTTCCTCTACCTGACTCCCACACAACAGTTCTCCTTTGGGAAAGGAAAGGGTTGAACTCACTGCCCATCCTTTGATGCCTCGGACTTTAGGAATGCAAGTTCTTAGCTGTGCCGTGGAGCCAGGCTCTTCACGTACCTTTTGTTTACAGCTTATATTCATAAAAATGTTTCTCCGAAGGAGTTTCACCAGGCGTTGTGGTCATGAAGTAGATCTTTACATTTTGGTGTTAGGTGTTGAACCTAGAGCACTCGACTTGGACATCCCCAGTCTTCATTTTATCTATTTAAATTTTAAAACACAGTCTCACTAAATTGCCCAGAGTGGATTTGAACTCATTCTGTAACCACGGTTGACTTTCAACTCCCGAGCCTCCTGAGTAGCTGGGATGCATGTGCAGCTAAAACTGGACTTCCGTTGGTGTGTTAAAAGCAGGACATTGTCTCATCAAGTCCCTCTGAAAGGACCCCTGTTGCTCTTTGGAGGTAGTGTGATTCTTACTGTGTGCCTCTGTCCATGAACTCCTGTGCTCCGTGCACACAGCTGCCTCTGGGTGTGTCTCTGTGTCCAGTAGGGTTTCCTTGGAGGAGTGAACCGGCTGCACCATAATCACCCTCCTCTCCGAATTCCAGGCATCTGAGGACACATGCCAGACACACCAGGAAATAAGTCACATACCACTTCCATTCTCAGAAAGCCTACTGACAGGGCATGGCCAGTGCCCAGACAGGACTGTGCAGACAGACCACAGGGGCGGCTGACCCTCTGCATGTGCTAACTTGCCTTGTAAAATAACATGTGTAGCATCTGGCTTTACTTGACAGAGCCTGAAATTCAGCGGGTGACTGGTGAGCCGGGTAAAAGCCTCAGTAATGTAGTTAAGAGTAGACACCTGGTTAAAAACTGGATGGGATTGTATTCTGGGTATTCAGAGGAATAAACTGTATACTCCCCACACATGAGAGATTCAGTTAGGAGACATGACCTGGTCCAGGCATGGAAGGAAAATGTGGCAGGTAGAAAGAGCATTAGACCTTGGGTGTTTGTCTGCGATGTTCTGCATAGCACGTGTCTTTTCTTTAAGCACAGGTCTACAAAGCCCCAGCCACAAAGAGGATCAGGACAGGACTATCAGCCTCTAGGTGCAGGTGGTTAATGCCTATTCTGGAACGGGGACTCTCGGGAGCTTCACTGGTCCATCAGTGACAGCCCTGAGAGGTTGGGTCAATACACGTAGCCCTCACCTGATGTCAGAAGCTAAACTGAGAAACGGACCTTTGAATAGCGGCATGCCAGGCTCAGGGGTTATGGCAGTCATGGTCTTTCTCTATAACTTCATGCCCTGGGCTGTGGAATATCTATGTAGAATGGCATTAACTGAAGGAAAACAGAGTAATCTTTTATCAGCGACTGCTGGTATAGACAATCGGTGATAGGGAGAGGATATTTGTCTTTGTACTTGAACTGTTGTCCTTGGATACATTTCCTTCCCTTCCAATTTCTCCTCATATTTTAAGTTTTTTCCCAGCCCATCCACACTGGGATCATCTTTGAGGCCGAGATGTACCTTCACACTAATCTGGCTTCCAAATTTTGGTAGTTTGTACATTTTTTCCTCATTGACCTTCTAACTCCACACAGTTAGGCTTGATGGATCAGTGTAAGTGCATGTAATTTTAACTTCTTTTTATTCTGATGACTTTTTTCATAGTACTGAGATCCTTGTAGATCTTTAATAAAGACGAACTAACTAGTCAATGTTACTCAAGCTTAAATCCCTGGTCATCATCCCCTACAAAGTACCAGTCGCCTTTTCTGATGACAATATCAAAATGGTGGTAGGTATCTCTGGTGAGAACAATATTTGTTAAAATTTAAACAGTACTGGGGTTCGGGCATCAGGTGTAATCTAAATAAAAGGAAATGCAGTATACTATATACTAGAAACATACAAAGTATCCAAGCTATCACAATAGAATAATAACTCAGCTTAAAAAATTTTGACTAGTAGATTTGCTTTGAAATGGCACCTGGACAAACTGCTGTGAGATAGATGTGGCCAAATCTATTGATCTTCACCCATTCATCCATCTGATCATTTACCTTCTATATATCCATCCATACATGAATATACCATGCACACATGTACCACCAGTCATTCATCATCCATCCATCCATCCATCCATCTATCCATTTACCCATCCACCCACCCATTCCTCCATCCATCCCTCCACCCACACACCCACCCACCCATTCCTTCATCCCTTCATCCATCCATCCATCTGCCCATTCCTCTATCCATCCATCTCTCCACCCATGCATCCCTCCATCCATCCTTCTGCCCATCCATCCATCCATCCATCCATCCACCATAAGTCATATAAGTATCTATTTACATACACCTCCACTCATTTATCACAACTCTATCCATTTCTCCATCTACCTATCGTCTATATCTTTTAACTCTCAGGTCATTCATCAAATATTTGGTTGAATGGTATTTTATTCCTGATGGGCTATAAATGCTGGAAATTAAGTGATGAAGAAGACACACAATGTTTTAATCAAGAAAAAAATCCAATGTACTAAGATAGAGAATAAAACCAAACCAACCCATATAAGCACACAAGAAAAATGCCTGGTGACAAGCACTCTTTGCAGACGATGATACCAACAGGATATACGCCTTGGTGATGGGGACCTCTATCAGCACAGTGGAATGAGACGTCTTCTCTGGGGAACTGACAGTTAAGCCAGAACGAGGACAATAATCATGCCGACCACAGACTCTTCTGTCTCAGATGTAATGACAATAACAAGCAAAATGTCTTGAGGAGAGAATGAGTTTGGGGGTTTCATAGAACAGAGGGCATGAAGATGGAGAGCTGGAGAGGGCGGGCGGTGCTGGTGAGCTCTGGGCATGTGATCAGACCTCAGCAGAATGGGTTTTATGTGCCAGGTAAGAAGCCTGGATTTTGTTCAAGAAAGGTGGAAAAATGGAAGATTTCAAATGTGACGCAGGGTGTGTGCGTATGACGGCTGAGTGCATTTGCCACTTCAATTGCATTAGAAGATGCAAGAAACCAGTCTTCCGGGACATGGCTTTGGGATGTTTGTCTTCCCAGTAGGGATGGACCCGTCCAGTCAGAACAGAAGGACAGAGGAAGGGTAGATTTCCACTCACTAGTCTGAGGAAGAATGTTCAAATCTTTCTGCTCGCAGACTTACTATGCCCAGTGTTTGGGCCTATGCCTTTGACCTGCCACTCAATGCCATTGGTTTCCTTGGTTCTCAGGCTTAGACTTAGACTGATTTACCCCACCAGCTTGCTAGATTCTTCAACTCCTGCATAGTCCATCAACATTTCCAGAAATCAATTACCACAGTAAATCTCCTCTTACATATGTGAGTCTTATCGGTCTTTTTTCTTCTGAAGTGTGACTAATTCAATGTTTGTGTGCACATATTCATGTGTGTACATGCGTGTGTGTGTGTGCAGAGAGGATATTATATGCTCTCTGTTTTTAAAAAGTCACTCTGGCAAGAGGTCATTGAGAAGAATGAATGGAAGTGAGGACAGAAACTGGACAGACCTGATGTCAGCTCAAGATGTGGGATGGAAGAGGAGTGGCTTGTAGCTGGTGGGGCGGCCAGAGAAAACTTAGTGCGCTTTGGTAGCTGGATGCTAGAGGAAAATAATTCCTACTACATAATGAAAATTTACAAACATGTTGAAGAGGAAGATCGAGTTCTCCAAAGCATCATGCTCAAATCCTCTGAGTCAAATAGTCCAGTGGAAGTGGGCGGAGCAAGCGTCCTTGGCCGAGTCATTCAGGGACATCCCCAGAAAGTCTGCTATTCTTAAGTATAGGCGAGATCATTGACATGCTTATTTTTCCTTTCTGTACACATGTAATCTCAAGCCTGAAGTTCCTACCTGGGGAATAAGGGAGACAGCATTAGAGTGGAGGGAAGAAAGGACTCACGTGACCAGAGCAGTCGCCACAATTTTGAGATTCTGGGTTGGCACTTGAGAAGAGGCTCAGCAGGCAAGAGCATTTCTTGCTCTTCCTGAGGACCCAAGTTTGATTCCCAGCACCCATGCCAGGTGGCTCACAAGGTCTCCAAGGGCATGTAGACATATGTGGACACCTGCATGCGGACACACATATAAATAAACAGAGATTAAATCTCGGAGGAGGAAAAGAAAAGAAATGACTTCTTGGTGACCTGCCTGCAGGTGGTCCTTCCCCTAAATTCTTCCTGTTTCTACCTCCACACGGGGCATCCTTCCAGCCAGGAGCAGGAAGAAGCTGGAGAAAATGCACCCTGTGGTTGGGACATACATCTTCATGTCCTCTGCTGGCCATAGCAAGGTCTGCGGATACCTCCTTTTACCAATGGCAGTTGTCTTAACTGTCCTCACAGTACACTGCTCTTCTTAGGCTGGCCTTCACTCACAGCATCACACGTCTCTTCTGTGTCTACCACAGGCAGTGACTAACAAACAAAGCAGACTTGTCCACAGAGATTAAATTTAATTTACCATCCAGACCGTAGAGCGAGGCAACGTGAACTCGAGAAAATTTCGCCTCGGTAGAATCGTGGTTCACCAGGGGAAATCTTGCTAGACCCTTCAAAATTGAACCAGATGTTATTAACTCCCACGCAGCTGTGGGTCTGTGAAAGGGATGGCATCATTAACCAAGAAGACTGGCTGAAGTCTGAGGCACAACTGATGCTCAAAGTTGGCAGAATACATGAACTGGGTTTGGGGGAAGAATAAAGATCCAGGAAAATGAGGCATTATCATTTATAATTGGGAAGAAATATGAGTAAAATTTTTAAAAATCTGCTAAGCATCCTCTGCGGGACACAAGAAAACATGTTCCTTGTCGAGAACAAACAGACATGTGGATTGAAGGAAAAGGAAAGAGAAGATGGCGGTGGTTAGCGACTTGAGCCGCACACACATAGCCGTCGGCCCGGGGTTCCATTGCTGGACCGTCCAGGCAGGCAAGTCTGCTGGACCTCCCACCCCCTACGCATTCCTTCTGAGTTCTCCTCAGTAGTTTCTCTGTATTGCTCTGAGCCTGAACATTCGAAATATTCAAAAACTTAATCCTTGGACTTATTTTCTTCCAACTCATTCTCTTGGTCTCACTTAGTCTTATGATTTTAAACGTTATATACAAAGAAACCAATCTCAAACTAATTTCTATACACTGGACTCCATCTACAGACATGAAATAAGTCTTAGTTTATTTTTCTTTTGTTTTGATAAAAAAAAAAAAGAGGCAGGAATCTAAAGGCAAGAATGGAACCGGAAGTCAGGCTTCTTATTTGTTTACTCTCTATGCCTTTCTCAGACTGATTTCTTATGCAGCTCAGGACCACCTTCCCAGGGATGGTATGTTCACCCTGGGCTGTGCCCTTCCACATCACCCATTAATCAAGAAAATGCCCCCACTGACTTGCCTTTAGGTCAATCTGATGGAGGCATTTTTTCTCAATTGAGGTTTCCTCTTCTTAGATGATCCTAGCTTGTGTTGGTGTCCGACTGACAAAAACTACCCAGCAGAGAATCTATTGCCTCAACTTCTGACCCCATCTTTGGGTTCCTCACACCTGTGATTTCATCTGTGCCTATCTACTTACATGCCAATCATATGCTCTTCACCTGTGCCTGTCTTCTTACATGCTAATCATATGTCAATCATATACTGTACTACACATGGAAAGCTCACCATGCCCTACATTGATAACACCTTGTTCACGACCTCCGCCTATCTCACCATCACAACCAAGAAGCCGCTCTCCTCTTCCAGTGACTCAAGCAGAAATTCTTGGAGTCTTGTCATTCGTCTCTGCTCGATGTCTCTCTATGGAAGCCTGTCACCTCATCTTCTTGAGGTCACATTCTCATCACCTCTACTCTTTATCCCTATCTAAGCCACCATCGCCCTCAGACTCCAGACTTACATGGAGCGGAGCACAGTGCACTGCAGGCATCTGCGCATCTGCATAGTTCTGCTTTATGCCTCTTCTCCAAAGTGAGTCCCCCTTCTACAACCCACAACCACCTTCTTCATCTCCAAGCAGACCAGGCAGGATCCTCCCTTCAGGTCACTGTCTTCCATTAGTTCTGGAGTTCTCTCACACACCTTCCTCATGAGCGAATCCTCCCTTCTGTGTGCATAACTCAGCAATTCAATGACCAGACAGAACTGGATGTACTGGATATATCCAGTTGGCTAGTTTGCTTGTATAACGTGCATCTTCCAACATCAGAACCTAAGTTGTAGGCACACAAGAAGGTTTTGTGTCTTTTGAAGGTTTCTGAAACCACAAATTTCCTTTACAAAACGTCTGCTCATAACAGACTTGCAGCATATGTGTGCTAAAAGGATGCACCAGGTAGAAGACGTGAAAGTCCTCTATGAGTCCACGCAGCTGTAGAAAGGCATCTAGTGAAAGAGAGACAAGGGAAAGAACGTGAAAACAGTGAGCAGAGAGAAACGGTCTCCAGGGCATGCACCACACATTTCCTACGTCCTCAAATCAAAACTTACCACTGGCGATACATTCTGAGATCTTCTGGAGTGACAAGGGCTTCTCTGCCTCACCCGTCTCCACCCAGCTTGCTGCTCCTGGATTCGGATACATAGGTTTCCCTGTCTCCAGTGTCTACCTATTCAGAACTGGGAGGAGGCTAAGCTCTGGTTTCTCTTCTTGCACAGGGATCTGACCCAGGGAGTGAGCAGTCCCTTTAGAGACACCTGATTCCTCTCACACATCAAAGTAATTCACACTCTGGAGTTCCCTGTCTGGCGACTATCCTTTGAGATACCTGTCTTAATTTTTCTTTCACATGGTATGGCGACCCATCCTTGTACCATCTCCTTGGATATAAAGTTAGAAGGGACTGTCCTGGGTGTGTGAGACTCACAAAATTACTGACTCCCAGCTTGCATTTCAAATCAGGACAAGAGGGAGGTTCAGCACCTTCATTTCCACCCATGATCCTAGGCAATTCTGGTGTAGGAGCTCTGAAAAACAGATATTTAAATCAAAGCTAGTTTATTCCTTCCGGTGTATTGTTCTTGACCTGACTTCTGGCTGCTTTTACTTTAAAAAGAAATGAAAAACTAGACCTAGCAGAGCACAGCTGTAATTGCAGCATTCTGGAGGCTGAGGTAGGTTGATGGCAAATCAGAGACCAGACTGAGCACAATAGGAAGACTGTTCACACACACACACACACACACACACACACACACACACACACACACGTAAAACTTCTAAATAAAAACTGACAGGAAGCCTGTCTTCACCACATATTCCAATAGTCCCAGCACTCGGGAGGGCTGAGGTGAGAGAATTGTAGTGAATTCAAGGGTAGGGTGCATTAATTCATGTTCCAGGAAAGCATGGGTGGGAAGTTCCCTCTCCCACCCCACTGCCCAAATCCTATGGTAAGACTTGCCTAAATCCCCCTCACTCTTTCTGGCAGCCTCGCCATCTCTGCCCCAGCCTTCCAGAGCAGATTCTCTTGTCTCATGGGAGACACATTCCCTTGACAGCCTACTTCCTTCAGGATGAGGGTTTACAGGCACAGTGGAGAAGAGTCTGGGAGCCCAAAGAAGACTTGGTCATTTGCCCTGCTGTGGCTGCACACATCACATTTCTGTCCTTTGACAGTGCCATTCAACCCATCTCCCTGCCAATCATCTTTGCTTTTCCTTTGCTTCTGTGCATCACTGACAGTGCAGGTATGATGGGAAGTCTCAATACACAGATACTAAGTGACAGTAGTGCATTGCTTGGCCTTACTCATCTCCCTGCACACAGCCTTGGAAGGCAATGCCAACTTCTTTAGCTCCAGGAGCAAAGACACCTTCACGTTCTTGCCTTTCTAGGTGGACTGCGGAGCCCACTCTCAATCCTGCTGTGAATATTTCACTATCTACACTGTGTTCCGAATTTATCTCTTCTGTCTCTAGAATCGGTGCACCTGATAGGCCAGAAAGCGTGAGTTATTACAGTGCTCTTGAATTTCATTATCAATAGCAATACCCTGGGCCATTTCTTCCTAGAGACTCAAACCTAAGGGTCTCAGTCTACAGAGGCTGCATAAGTGGAATTTGAGTCCAGATGTGTGTAAATTGTGGTGGATGCTTACTTTGCCTGGGGGGCTTGTGAGTGTTTTGGGGGTGCTCATTTCCTGTATCTGCTAATGCAAGTGTTAGGGGTCTTCTGTTTAGGACCCAAGAACAACACTAATTTACAGTTCATATGTGTGTGTGTGCATGTGTGTGTATGTATTTCTCACCGACAGTATTGTCTTTGTAACATCAACGGGAAGAACTCAAGTTGATTTCAGGAATGGAATAAGACGCACCTCACTGAACTTTGTCACGTAAAAGCACAAGTCACTTTGTGTGGTGGCCAGGTTAAATAAGAACAGAGTGGTGGTTGCTTCATGAACCCTGGCATGCCTGTCAGACGTACAGGTGAGGAAGCTGGAACCTGGGAACATATGAATGTGTCGCTGGCAATTGTCATGGGCAAGGCTTGAGAAGAACAGAAATAAAGCTTTGCTAACACACATGTCGGTCATCCTTCAGCTTTCTGGGCACGGTTTATGAAAGAAATGGCATTTGGATTGTGACTTGAAGGATGATAGACATTTACTGGGCTATGGAATAGTAGACAAAATAGAATCATTGGGAATCAGATTAATTGAATCTTTTAGCATCCTTTCAGAGCCGGGGCTTGACAGCATCAAGCCTTTTTGTTTGTTTTCAAGACCAGGCCTCTCTCTGTAGCTCCAGCTGCCCTGGAACTCTCTAGACGAGGCTAGCCTTGAGATCACAAGGTCCACCTGATGAGACTAACAGTGCACACCACCAAGGCTGGCAGCCTCAAGCCTCCTTACAGCTCTTGTCCTGTGTAAAGGGGACACGATGATATCAAACTCACGGGATTTTAGGGTAACTTAAAGAAAATCAAGTGTGTGAAAGATGTGAAGAGTGGCGTCATGCATTTAGCTAAACTTTCTCAAAAGTTCATTAGACGTGCCATATAAAGTTACGTGGACACATCGTCTTTTGGATGTGAAGTTCCCAGTAGGGTGACCCTGCCCCGGTGCGACAGCTGTCCTTAGAAGAAGGGGGAATATGAATATAGAGACAGGGAGGGAAAACGATATAAACAACACCATGGAGGGACAGAAAAGACAGAGTGAGATGTGTGTAAACAAAAGAACACCTTTGGGGTACAGTACAATTGGAGGCTGGGAAGGGCGAGAGACTTCCCACAGAGCTGTCTGCGCAGGCACAGCCTGAATGACCCTGCTGGGCTTTTGGCACTGAGACCTGAGGCCTGATCAATTTCTGTAGGGTCGAGTCAGTTAGCTTACAGCATGTTCTGGGGCACCCATCGGAAATGAAGACAAGTGGATGTTGCAGGTTAGATGACCGGAAAGATGCTAAGGGGTGGCATGGAGGACCCTGTGGGGGCTTGCTTTGCTGTAGTACGGACCAAGTTGTTTAATAGGAGAAGCTGAAAGGCTGTGAAGAAAGTGCCATGGCTGCCACAGAAAATTTAGGGGCAGCAGTGGAGGAACAGGGAGATGTCGCCATGGTCAGGAAGATTTCTGCTGCCCGTGCTCAGGAGTGCAGTCCCCATGTCAAGCTGAAGCTTGGAGGAAATGAGCAGCAGAGACAGTAAAGCTGAATTCTACCTCCTGGTTCTCCTTGGGCATATTTTATCGCTGTCCCTTCATCTCTAGCAATTTCTATAATGACTCCGATTGGTTATGCTATTACTGTATAAAGAACTGTATATCAATGGGGAAAGACGCGCTGGCTGCCAGCCTATGCGCAGCAGGATCCTTTGGGTCCCTGGGCTGCCAGGTTCAGTCCAGCAGGGAGGGAATTCTCTCTCTGAGAGCCCATCCAATCCCCAGGAAGCCTGTCCAGGAACAGCCTTTTGTCTTCTATCAGGGGAACCTAGGAGGGCAGAGATGCCCTCCAGAGGCTGTGAACTCTGACTCAGGCCAGGCTCCTTAGGAAATCCTGCAGAATGAAATGCTGGCACCCTCCAAGTCAGCATGGAGGTGTCAAGAACACCATCCTTCCTCTGAGCAGTTCTGGTCAGGGAATATTATCTCTTTCTGTACTGTGACAGATCTCCCTGTACGTGTGGAACCCTAAGGCTGGCTGCATCTTAGACACCTTCATTCCTCCAGGCATCTTCTCCAGTGGTCTTGGCTGCATTCCTCTCTTCATGCAATTTGTGTTTCTTCTTTCAGCTTCAAATTCCTCGGAAAGGAAGCATTGCATCTCCTCTGTGTTTGTCACATGGTGCTTGTACGAAGTAAGGAAAACTAACTCTGGTGCTTTTCCTAGAGGGCAGCTGTTGGCATTTCCAAACAACATACCTGTAGGACACACCCACCTCGTGCACTGACTAGTTTTTAAATGAAGAAATTACTTGTGGTAAATTTCCCCTTCATTCTACACCAGGACAACCCCACCCATTCACATCCAAAGCCTTGAGAACAAAAGGAACGAAACAGCTTTTGGTGGATGAGCTCCCATTTGCTGAGTGATGCTCAGGATCAGGTCTTTGGTTAAGTCCTAAGATAAAGGACACCCAGCCACTTTCAGTGTGGTCAGAAGAGGTGCACTATAAGAAGATCTGTGAGTTTTCACACGATGTGGTTGTGAAGATGACACTTCACTGTGTACCAGGAACAATGCAGGGGAGACATGCTTCTCTCTGCTGTTCCCATCGTTTCTGAGCCTCCATGAAGGGTCCTGGATCTGATAATGTTGGTCTGGCACCGGAGGGAACCATATCATCTAGAATGAGTGTGGGGACCCTGGGGGGGGATCTACATCATCTTCTTTAGTCCTTTTCATTGTCTTTGTTCTTGCATTCTGTAATTGCCGGTGCCTCGGTGGCTGTGGTGTGTTGAGGTAGAACCTGGGCTCAAAATAACCTTGAGTCTGGTGGCCCTGAGTCATCTCTGAAAGTTCCCTCACTGCCTTTGTGACCTTCTGAAAACCTGCATTTCAGATTTACCACAAGTACAACTGGACTGCACAGGGCCTCTGTGAGCTGTGCATGGATAGGCTTGGACAATGCATGAAGCCACTGCGCAGGCTCTGGAGTGTTCTTTGTAAGCACTGAGTGATATGATGATAGACTCAGAGGGTAATAAATATTGACTTGCCATAAAGTGGGACTTTCAGGACTGGAGAGATGGCTTCATCCTTAAGAGCATGCATTGCTTTAGTGGCCGCCTCAAATTCAGTTCTCAGTAGCCATGTCTGGTATCTCACAGCTAGCTGTGATTCCATTTCCAAGGGACCTGGTGCTTCCACCTTCACAGGTACCTATAGTTATGCACACATATCTACATACAGATACATAGGCACACATAATTGAAAAATTAAATTATAAAAGTGGGACTCTTTGTAGTAAGAAGGCCGCTAGTTTGTTCCCGGCTGCTAAGCCCGGAAATAATCACACAGAAATCATATTATTTAAAGTTCTGCTTGACCCATTAGGCTTAGCTTCTGATTGGCTAACTCTTTCATCTTTATTTAACCCATCTCCATTAGTCTGTGAATCATCACAAGGTTGTGGCCTACCGGCAAAATTTCAGCTCAGCGTTTTATCTCTGGTGGTGGCTTCTCTCAAGCTCTTCTTTTTTTCCCTCCCATCATTCAGTTTAGTTTTCCCTGCCTAGTTAAGTTCTGCCCAGCTATAGGTCCAAAACAGTTTCTTTATTCATTAATGGTAATCACAGCATACAGAGGGGACTCCCATATCAACTTTTGATGGCTGCTTATCCCTTGCCTCCCAGGACAAGCTGCCACCACTTGCTGACTGTGGAGATGGAGGGAGGAGCCCTAATTCATCTTTATCCTCATCTTCCAATGTAGAGTACCCTTGTGTTCCTATTTTAGAAAGACAGAGGGTTTCATAGTGACTGAGATCTGCCCTTGGTCAACAGTGCCTGAAACTCTTCATACTGAAGTATTCCCACCATGGTCCCATTGCCTTCTTCCCCTGTCTTCTGGCCTATCCGATCTCTCTGACCTCAGAGGTTCCTTGACAACCTTCATTGTCTTCAAAACCTTGCTTTTTCTTTCCTCAATACTCCACACCCCAGTTCCAAGGAAGAGTCAGTGTGTGTCAAAGACCAGGAAAGCAAGCACGGGGCTGCAGGGTCCTCTGTGTACTGAACACATTTGCCCTGTCCTGGGGGGACACAGCGGCTGTTGGGCACTCTTACTGAGACTTCAGCAGAGAGGGCATAGGGCTGTGGTGGCAGCTGCAGACATTACACTCTGTGCCCTGCCAAGAGAGCCTGTGTGGGCAGATCCAGCATGGAAATAGCTGGAATCCAAAGGTCAAGTGTCCTGGCAGTCACCCGGCTTCTTCTCCAGTCTCTGCTGTGTGGGAGGCAGCAAAGACGGTGCTGGAGTCAGTGTGTATGACAACCAGCAGCCATGCCTGCCCTGAGAACTGAAGCTGAGGCCCACTGTTGAGAATACTTTGTCTCCCCTCCCCCTCCCACTGACCCTCACTCAGGAAAAGGCATGCAGAGAATGAAGCGGCAATCCTCCACTTGTGCCGCTACGAACACACGGAGTTGGACTCTGTTCTCAAGCCTGAGTCGTTTTTACTCAGGCTGCCCTTAAAAAAAAAAACAAAAACAAAAAAACAAAAAAACCTAGATACCCCACACACATCTCGTTAATCAACATCCAGTTTCCCGGAGGCATCTTTTCGCTTCACCCTTCGTCTTCAGGACCGTTTGTGATGCCCTGGGCACAGCTGTCTGTGAACATGTCTATGAGCACAGCTGTCTATGAACAAACACATGATGGGGATTCCTACAGAATGAGGTGGTGATGGAGGAGCCTCCTTTCCACAGTGTTGAAAGCTGAACTCTGAGAGCTGCCTAGAAACAGACACTTCTTAGAGCCTTTCTTTAAATACAATATCCCCAGTTTGGAGAATTTCTCCTTCTCCCCTTTTTACTCAGACCCTCACACAGAATGACAAAGCCGTAAGCAGCTAAAGACGCATTGTTTGGATCAGAAGAAAGTGTTAAAACTTAACTCATCATGGGTTCCAAACAAGGACATCTTATATCAGACAACAGATATCAATCACCATTATACCCTCTCCTCTATGAAGATCAATGTCTCTGTCCACCTATATACATTGACTCGAGCCCTCTGCCTATTGGCTTGCGAAAGTATAAGCTTTTTGTTCTTGAAAGGTCCCTGGAATCGTCTAGACTTTCTTTCAACTTCTCTTAAAAGTGGAGGCTAAGTCCAGAGTCGTTATACCCGAGTTCTCAAAGCTGGGTACCAGGTTCAGCTCTTAGAGATGTCACCTAGAGCTTGCAAAAACACAGGGATGGCTCACTGGGGTACACCCGGTGAAAACTTTGAAACTTGGCCCCATCCCCTTTGAAATGAGTGGCTGAATGAATCTAATTCTCCGCACTGACTCATTGAAGTCAGACCTAGTGCCTGCCATCTTTGAACTTGGGGAGTCTGCTTTGCTCTTTTGTGAGAAATACATCTTGACTGAGCTCTCTTCCCTTGCCCATACAGAGAGGCTACAAGGGGCAACCATCTCAGATACAGGGATGAGAATCTATGATAGGTAAAGGCAGTTTGTCAACCGAATGGATCTGGAAACACCCAGGAGACAGACCTCTGGGCATATCTGTGAGAAGTCTTCTGGATTGGTGTGAATGGGATGGGAAGACCTCCCACCTCAAATATAGGTGGCACCATTCTGTGGACTAAGATCCCAGACTGAATCAAAAGGAGAAAGTGAGCTAAACACCATTTTTCTCTCTCCATGTCCTGACTGTGGCCTTAATGTGACCAGTTGCCCTCCCTATGCCCCTGCTGCTATGCCTTGCTTGCCAGAACTGTGTCCTTTATCAGAGAGCCAGGATCCTTGCTTCATTCCAGAAACTTGGTGACAGCAACGAGATACAGCCTAACATAGGAGTAGGGCAGGAAAAGCTTTCCCTGAAGGGTCCCAGACCACAGGGCTTCACTACACTGCAGAATGTATAGCCATTGGGCAGGACATGGGGGCACCTCTGTTTTTTCCCTCCTCCTTCCCAAGTGTGGGAAAGAAGGTAGAGACAGGTGAGCCTGCAGTGAGCAGGGTATAGCTGTGTAGGACAGTTGTGTCCTCTGTGTGTATTTGAGGTTCAGGCAAGAATTCTTAAGTTAGGACAGATCTTTGTTTTGACAAAGGGAAAAAGGTTGACTGAGCCATTCTTCCGGACACTCTACCAGCTATGACCATAGGCATCTGTGTCCATACCCAGTGACATCCACAGGTTCCAGGGCCACCACATGATGAAGAGAACTGGTAAGGGTGGGCCCAGGGCACAGCTGCCACATGGGGCCGAATGCTTCCTTCTAGGAAGGATGTCGCTGCATTCTTCTGGAGGTGTCGTTCTGGCCTTCCGGGGATTTCCTGGGGATCTGCTGCCCAAAGTGGAAAAATATGAGCTCTTTAATTGCTCATGATCTCTGGAAAATCCCGGGTGTGGCCACCCTGGTGGTGCCTTAGCCAGGAATAGGAAAATGTTTAGAGGCCTGTAGGGCTTCGGATGAGAAGGAAATGCGAAGCTGGGGGCGGCTGAGTTCTCACTCCTCTGCTTTTTCTTCTTCCACATTTCCTCACTGCTGCTTCCCAAATCAGGAATTCTGCAGATCAGACAGGTACAGCCTGTGGACCGAGACTATGACGAGCAGCATGGCTTACTTACTTGAAGGATATCTAGGTCTAAAAAGCATCGGGTTCTCAGGGCAGAAGAGACTATGTCTCTGGGAGCTACCCTCTTCAGAGGTTGTTGCTTCACACCTATGGCGCTACCGGGGGGCCCGTTGCTGCCCCATTCACCCACTAACACAGACGGCTTCAGGCCATCGGCCTTCGTGTGACATGGCACAAGGAAACACAGCGTCTTTGCCCACAGCAGTTGAGGCTGAGTTTGTCTGGTGGTGTTCTGGTCTCATCCGGGGATATCAAGAATACTCTATCCATAGAGTTTGGTCCCCTACCTCTAAAGAGCCTGAAACTGGAGCATTAGGGTTTTCAGATTATTTCCATTTTCTCTGACTGTGTTAAAGCAATGGGTGTTGGAAGACGGGTGTACCCTCATGCACCGTGGTGGGGTCTATACTCAGTCATCCTTCATGAAAACAGCTTGCTAATCTGCAAAGTATGAGCCAAAGACACCCTTCCCCACCACCCTGCACACACTCGGCTCACATTCTTAGGCATAGCCCAGAACAGCTGTTGTAGAGAGAACCAGAGATTCCTAGTACCAAGGGTCAGTGTTGAGTCATTCCCAGGAAGGCCAATCAGCTCACCGCACCTACAGGCAGGGCTTTTCACCCTCGCTGAAGTTCTTTGATTTGGGTCAGAGTTGGCTTTGCTCATTTTGTTTTGTTTTATTTTATTTTCAGCCTTGAATTCACAAAGTTGCAAATGCACACACCGGCTTTACTGAGTGTACCGACGTCAGCTAGGTCGTGGCTAGAGGGTGCACCATGCTTGTGATCTGAGCAGGGGGTTGGGAGGCAACGCTGCAGCATGCCATGATATGGATCTCCAGAGCTTAACTCTGCTGCAGACCCTTTCAAAATCAGGCCACACTCAGGGAAGCTCCTGAATGCCTGGGATATGGGGGCCCAGCTAGTGGTACCCTTGGGTGACCTTGTCGCCTTGATCTTTCATGCACAGCCAGGAGTACTCTAAATTTCCACTGCAGCTCTGCCCTCAACTGTTTCCATGTGGACTTGGCTGAGTGTCTGCATGGACTTCCTTATCACATGCAGCAGCATTCAGACTCTGTCAACCATTTGACAGGACTTCGTGACAGCAACTTCTAAATTGTGTTAGTCAGGGTTACTATAGCTACGAAGTGCCACGTCCAAAGAACAAGTTGGAGAGGAAAGGTTTTATTTGACTTCCACTTCCACATCATCATCAAAAACGTCAGAACAGGAACCCAATGGGGCAGGAACGTGGAGGTAGGAGCTGACGCAGAGGCCACGGAGGACAGCTGCTTACTGGCTTGCTTTCCATGGCTTGCTCAGTCTATGTTCTAACTGCACCCAGGAGCTGTTCTAACTGCACCCAGGAGCACCAGCCACAGAGAGTAGTACACAGTGGTCTGTGCCCTTTCCCAGCAATCACTAACTACAAAAATGGCTTACAGGTTGACCCAGTCTGATCTTATGAAAGCATTTTCTCAACTGCCATCCCCTCCTCTCAGATGACTATAGCTTGTGTCAAGTTGACATAAACAGAGCTGGTACATGTGCCCACAAAGATCGAAGACATCCCCAACCCTTTTCTCCCTGCCTGCTTCCTCTTGAGTTCCTAGAGGTGTAGTCCCTGTGTACTAGTCAGAGTGACTGACATGGGCAAGGTTCTCACCTTTGTGTAGCATCCAGGGATGGCTGTCCTGTCTTAGTCTTCTGTCCCAGTGGGCTGCTGCAGGGGGACACCATATGCAGAAACCATGTGAGTTGCCTGCATTCACACTGGCACACATACAATAGCTGTCCTCGTCTAAATCTCAAGGAAGGAAGTAGCTGGGGAGAAACTGAGGCCAGTCTTCAGTTGGTGCTATTCCACAGGAGGCCATCTTCTGCAGGCACTACCGCTGTCTGTGTCCCTTACTGGAGTTGCTGGGCAGGCAGTGATCATGCTGTAAATAGGGGAATCCCAGCCGAGCTTGCTTCAGAGCCGGGGTTGTAGGTCATCAGGGATGAAAACCTGTGGAAGCCATTGCAACAGCCATAATCCTGACTCAGTCCACCTAGCCATGCTAGCTTCCTTACCAAGTGCCAAAAGGTACTCCTTCCTGACTTGAGGGTCTTGCATTTAAGGATGAGGCCTCTCATTGCTTCCCAGTGGTGATAAGGGGACACACATGGGTGTCTCGGTCACTTCTTTCGTTGTGGGACATGATACCTGAGCAAAGTAACTTAGCACTCTTTCATAAACTTAAATCAATCTAGATATATACATATTACTTAGTGAGAGGTATTGATGCTTATTTTTAAGTAGTATTTCCTATTTACTACTGCCACATTGAATTGTGAAGGTTTTCCATGTGTATGCAAGCTCATTAATATCTACAGTTTAGCCACTCAGATAAAATTGGAAAAAGCCCTTTAGCAAAGCAATAAAAAAAAAAACCGTTTGAGTAACACTAGAGGAGGGCAAATAAGTTCCAATTCACTTTTAGTAGCGGTGCTGGCGAGTTTTTTGTCAGCTTGACAGAAGCTAGAATCATCTGGGAAGGGGAAATAAATCTTAACTGAAAAGAATATGCTTCTGTCAGATTAGTATCTAAGCATGACCATGGGGGCATTTTCTTAGTTACTGACTGACGTGGGCGGGGACAACCCACTGCCTGGACAGGTGGTCCTGGGTTGTTCAAGAAAGTAGACTGAGAAAGCCATGAAGATGGAGCCAAAAACAGGCCCCTCCATGGCTGATGCTTCAGATAGTAGTGGATATCACAATCGTTCCAGGATAATAAAAACTTGGGAGTAGAAATTGAGATAAAGACCTGATAAATTCAAGGACAGTGGAAAGTTCATTGACTGACCCTCTCTCCTTGGTTTTCCGGAGCAACCAGTACCTTCAAATCCCTTGGAAATCCTCTCTTCTCTCTTCCTGTCCTCTCTAGCCAACGTCCTCAGTCCTCCAAGAACTCTATGGCTAATTCTGGCCAGCCAATTGCTGATTCCATCCTTTGATTCAAGGTGTCTTTATTGGCACAGTGAAATGCCTGTATGAACAATTCTCCCACAACCCCAGTTCCTGCCCTGACTTCTCTTCATGATGGACCATAGCTGAAATAAACCTTTTCCTCTTCTAAGATGCTTTAGGTCACCATGTTTATCCAGTGACACAGAAGAAAAATAAACAAATAATCAACAGATAAAAATTCATCTAAATGAAGTGCTAGGTCTCTCCTCTTGAGATTGGGAAGGCTGTAGCAGAGGTCATAGTTAGGACACTAACACAGAAAAGGGAAAGGAAGAAATAGCTAGTGTTTCTCTTCATAGATGGTCTAGCTGTCTATGCGCAGCATTAGAAGGAACATAAGTCCCACTGAGGAAATTAAATGGATTTAACAAGACCGTAAGATAACATTTCATATAAAAACTCAAATGGTGAAGGAACAGTCATGACGTAAAATCACAGCAGACTCAGTAATAGCCAGGAACATGTTTTATGAGGAATATACAAAACTATAGCAATAATTATAAGCCGGCTTGGTGCTGCCTAGCAGGAAATCCCAGAACTGAGCAGGCAGAGGTCAAAATATTGAGGGGTTGAGGTTAGTATGGAGGGGACACATGTAACTAGACCTCAGAAAAACAAAAGAAAAGTAAAAACTCAAAAATGGTGGTAATATTGTCAAGAGAAGACAGAAAAGTAGAGACGGTCATGTTCACACAGTGGAGCATGGAGTGTCATCTGTTTCCCATGGTTGATACATAGAGCTATAGTCTAAATGTGCTCCTAATCAAATCCCCAGCAAAGTTATTTGAGGTAGTTGGTAAGCTCTACTTAAAACGTGTCCATGTTCAGAGTGTAGAGGGTCCAGCTATCCTGGGGAGGCGAGGAAGGCAGCACACAAAGTCAGCCTGACTTAAAAGCTTGTGTTCACATATACTGAAGATAGAAACTCAAATGTCTTGTAGAAAACACTGTACAGAGAAAGACTCTGCAGTTGTGAAGAACACAAATATTTCTCAGATAAGACAAAAGGCAGAAAGCATGGGAAAATATCCTTATTTTTCTCAGGTAAAGTCATCTGCTTTTGAAAATATGCTATTGAACACACACACACACACACACACACACACACACACACACACTGCTGGCTAACACGGCTCAGTAGGTGAGAATACTTACTGCCCAGCTTGATGTCATAATTCTGATCCCCGAGTTCTATAGGCTATCAGGAGAGAAATAACTCTTACAAATTGTCCTATAACCTCCATATTTGCTTTGTGTCACATAGACCCCCCCAACACACACACACACACATAAAACAACAGGTAAAAAGAGTCTAACAATATAGGTTAGTGGCCATTTGTTTAGTATTGGTGAAGTCCTGGTTTCGATACATAGTCTTTCTCTCTCTCTTTCTCTCCTCTCTCTCTGTCTGTCTCTCTGTCTCTCTCTCTCTCTGTCTCTCTCTCTCTCTCTCTCTCTCTCTCACACACACACACACACACACATACACACACATGCTCTCCCACTGTTAGGAGTCTCACAAGATCAAGCTACACACTGTCACACATACGCAGAGGGTCTAGGTCAGTTCCACGCAGGCTCCTTGGTTGTCTTTCAGTCTCTGTGAGGCCCTGTGAGCCCAGGTTAGTTGATTCTGTAGATTTTCTTGTGGTGTCCTTCACCCCTCTGGTTCATACAACCCTTCCTCCCCCTCTTTCACAGAATTCTCTGAGGTTTGCCTAATGTTTGGCTGTGGATTTCTGCATCTGTTTCCATCAGTTACTGGATGAAGCCTCTCTGATGACTGTTGAGATAGGCACCAATATACAAATATAGTGGAGTATCATTAGGAATCATTCCATTGACTTTTTCCCCCAGTTCTGTTTGGTTCTATTCTAGGTCTCTGGGCCATCCAGCTTCTTTATCCTGACCCTCCAGGCAGTGTTAGAGGTGAGCTTGCTCTCATGGCATGGGTCTCAGTCTGGACCAGTCAGTGGTTGGCTACTCCCGCAATTTCTGTGCCACCTTTATCCCAAAACATCTTGTAGGGAGAGCAAATCATATGTCGAAGGTTTTGTAGCAAGACTAGCCTCCCAGTCCATCTGTTGCAACTCTTGCTTGGTTACAGGAGATGGGTGGTTCAGATTCTGTATACCCCATTGCTAGAAGTCTCAGCTAGGGTCACCCTGGTAGATGTCTGGAAGTTTCCACTGAACTAGATTTTTACTTTACCACTAATTGCAGCCCCTATTCCAGCATCTTTCCCAGTACTCTCTTCCTCCATTCTCCCCAAACCTCATCTCTCCTTTTCCCATCCCTACAGCCCTCCACCGCTCCCCAACCCGCCCCCACCTATTGACCCAAGATGTCTATTACCCTTCCCAGGGAGATTAATGTTTGAGCCCTCCTACTTACTTAGTTTCTCTTTGGCTATGGATTGTAGCAAGGGCATCCTTTACTCTACAGCTACTATCTACTTATAGGTGAATACATGCCATGTTTGTCTTTATGGGTCTGGTTACAGGTATTCTATCCTGTGGACTTTCGCTCATTTTGTCCATGTTGGTAAACCAGGCCTTTTTGTGAGTACTGAATAGCTTGTATTTCTTAACGTGTCTTTGATACAGCTCATGGCATCTACTTAACCATCAATGGGAAGGAGTCTTGTTAGTATACATGCTTATTAAGGTTGTAAATTGTTGCAGGAGCTCACTTGTTGGTCCCTTGCATCTTAGCCCCAAAATAATCATACAGAAACTATATTATTTAAATCACTGCTTGTCCCATTAGCTCTAGCTTCTGATTGGCTAACTCTTACATCTCATTTTCACCCATCCCCATTAATCTGTGCATCACCATGAGGTTGTGACCTACCAGAAAACTTTCAGCATGTCTGTCTCTTGCAGCTCCATGGTTTCTTCTTGATTCCACCTTTCTTCTCCCAGCATTCAGTTTAGTTTTCCCTGCCTAGCTAAGTTCTGCTCTGCTATAGGTCCAAAGCAGACCCTCATTAACCAATGGTATTCACAGCATACAGAGGGGAATCCCACATCAGTAAATATCAACCAACATGAGTCAAAGCAGTAATCACACTTGTTTTCAGTCTTCTGCTTTTTTTTAATATATATTTGAAAAGCAGCTATGGGGAACTCTTTCCAAACGGACCTGTACTATACTGTACAGGGCAAATATTAGTTCAGACCTTATAGAAACCAGCACAACACTATGTAATGAAGGTCTCAGCTATTGATCAAGGATAGATTTATATTCATGATATTTTGGGAGATTAAAAACTAGGTCTTCTTCCTCTCTTTTCAATTCAAGTTGAAGGTTTTAAAAGAGTAAGCATTCATTTAAGACCCACCTTCTCCATAACTCTGTCTCATTATACAGACACAAATGACTTCTCTAATACCCAGTTTCACACAGCTCTGATTCCTCCGTACTCAGAATCCAACTATGATGATGGAGCATTATTATCTACAAGTATATTTTCAGACACGGAACTTGAGCAGCTGAGAACTACCATAAAATCCCCCTTTTACACGTCTGTTAGTGTTTCCTGGCATCAGGTTTCTTGTTTGGAAGTCATTTGCTCTAAGAGATCTTCACAAAATTCCACGCCTTTGTTTTCATCAGATGCTGGTGTTTGTGCACGGTGTGGTGTATGTGTGTGTGCACGTGTGTGTGCCTGTGAGCATTTGTGTGTTGTGTCTGTGTGTATGTGTGTTTGTCTCCTTAATAGTCTTCAAATTGCTTTTGCAATTGGCTAGAATAGGAAATACAATTTACAAACCTATCAGTTGCAAAGCATGGTGATACTCATTTGAAATTCCAGCACTCACGGGCCCAAGGCAATGGGATCACAAGGTCCCAGTCAGTCTGGGTTACACAGCAAGACAGAAGGGGAGGAGGAAGAACATGAAAGCTCCCAAGATCCTTCATGGTTCCCTTTAAACTTCTTGTTCAGTATTCTCTTCATCTACCAACCTGAGAACCCCAAGAATTCCCGACTGCTTCCAAAGTACTCACGGCTAGAAGTCTAAGCCATGGAAACTCTTAAAAATATAAAAGCTGAGCCTGTGAGATGGCTCAGTGGGTATCCAAACCTGTGTCACCAAATGAGAATAAGAGTTAATACTCAGAACCCACATGGTGGAAGGAAAGAACCAGCTCCAGAAAGTTGTTTTCTTTCCTCCATCTACTTACCGAGGTGCAGATGTGCCACCCCCAACAAAGTAAACAAAAGATTAAAATAAATAAGACTGTTTCCCTGCTTTGGATGCAGCTTAGTGTGAGACCCTTACAAAGTTGTAGCAATGAATTTGATTCTCTGCAGTATAGAAAACCCAAAACCAGCAACAGTAAAGCAATCACCCACCCAGAAACAGACACATCAGTACTTCCAGTTAGGCAAAATCATATTAGCACAGTTGTAGAGTGTGTTCTTATATGTGTTGGTGTGTGTTTCTGTGTGTCGGCCAAAGGCTGACATTGAATGTCTTTGTCGATGCTCCTCCACCTTTTTATATATATATATATATATATATATATATATATATATATATATATATATATATTTTGGAAACAGAGTCTCTCACTGAACTTGGAATTCATATAAGCGTCAGGCAGACAAACAGCCATTGGGAGCCCAAAGCTTGGACCCTGGGATATCAGAAGAGTTTGATTCACTAGTGATTTTGTGTGAGTTGAAATTCAGATTTAAGTCCCTGAAAGACCTGTGAATCTAGTGAATAAAGCTCCTGGGGTGGAAGCTAAAGGTTGGTCATGCAATCCTCAGTCTTCCTGTCAGAGCTGCTGAAGCACCAGCTAAGCAGAAGAGATGGTACATGTTTCTAGACTATTTACAAATGTTATTAATTTCTATTGTTCCTTTTGTTAACTTAGTTTATCCTGTTTGTTTGAGAAAGGGTCTCACACAGGCTGTTCTCATGACATGCTATAAAGTAGACTCAAATTCAAGACAATCCCCCTGCTTCATCTTCTCAAATGACGGGGTGGAAGGCATGAGCCAATTCACTTGGTTTGCTGAAGTTATTAAATACATGGAAATAATGAGGTTGGATGTCAGCTAGGACAATATGCACAGTGCTGTGCTCTGCAAGAAGAGCTAGAAATAAGGAACAGCCTATCCTTTCAACTTTCTCATATTATCTGACCTTTCAGGGTAACTGAAAGTAAAACCATTGGAAGAGCCATTAGCCCACTGTCAAAAAAGCCTGGTCATACGGGGAAGAGCAGAATACTCAATAAAGCCAGTAGAAACTTTTTTTTTTTTATTTTTTTATTTATTTTATTTTTCGAGACAGGGTTTCTCCGTAGCTTTTGGTTCCTGTCCTGGAACTAGCTCTTGTAGACCAGGCTGGCCTCGAACTCACAGAGATCCGCCTGCCTCTGCCTCCCGAGTGCTGGGATTAAAGGCGTGCGCCACCACCGCCCGGCTCGGTAGAAACTTTTAATATCCATGAGTGAAACCCCTCTAGGGTTAAGAGTGGCAATGCAGAGGGAACATTTCAACCAAGTTTTCAGAGTCCTTTGGAAGTAGGTAACTACACTACATCACTTGTTTTGACTCCTACCTGAAAGTTTACACTATGAAATACAGATGAAGACAGTAGAGGGGGCTTGTTTCTGGTCATTTGAGATGGTTCTGTTTAAGGACTTGGAGAACACCACCCAGGGTCCACCACACTCACCCCTGCTGACACACTCAAGAGTCTCCAGCTTACAGTCTTTCTTCTTTCTGGTGTCAAGCAGGGCTATTGTGGCTGGTCACTCACCACAGGAAGCTTCCTGTGGAGGATAGGAAGAAGGAAGGAGAGAAGAGAAGTGAGATGAAGGGAAAAATCTGGAACATGTTTTTCAGAAAGTCTTGAAGAGAACTACATAAGAGTAGTGTATGAATGCTATGAATTTAGTAAATTACTTTATGTAAGAATAATATCTGATCAAGGAGCTTCAAGTTGACCAGCATGGTTTGGGCTTATAATTGATATATATTCACCAACACGAATGGTGTTGCAGACATGTGAGCTAAAAGAAACCGTTTCCTGCCCAAGTTGCTTTTGGTCAGCATTTGATTGTAGCAATAGAAATTCTATCTCAGGTAGATTTTACAGTGTTATTTGCACAAATTAATGTGAAATTCTTCTTTTAAAGAAACAGCATTTTAGCTGAATTTTAAAAGGTCTTTTATAGATTTAAGCAGTGGCCATTGACATTTACTTGCATATAAACAATGCCCTTGCTTCCTGCAAATCATACTAACCTACACATTTCCACAAGTACTCTCTGGACTCTTGTATATATGTCGCTTTTGTTGTGGCATTTGCTTTGTTTCATATGGTCTTAGAACTTTATTTGCCCATCTTCCGTAATGCCCTCAACGTCTCTCGTGTTAATACTCCCAATTTAAATGAACCGCAGATGTGTGCTTTGGCTGACTTCACCAGGTATCTAGAAAACCAAGTCCTATCTCTTCTTACATACTATTCAATGGTAAAAGTGAGCCACTGCATGCAAGGTTAAGTGAAATATCTTTTAGATTCTTGAATTGATCTAACCTACAGAATTCTCTAGAAGTGTGCCATTGTTCTGTATGCAATTACCATAACTCTATATAAACTGAATGTATGTGTGCTGGGCACTTCCTGAGCTCTGACTACATTTTCTATGTAAACACAACATCCCCTCCCTGTAGGATTACACAGTGAGTCTTCAGAGCAAGCTCTCTGAAGAGCAGAGAGTTGGCGAAGACGAATTCTTGATGGCTTTATAACAGAATTGTCTAATATCTTGGCTACTTTTCTCATTGCTGTGGTAAAACACTTGGCCAGAGCAACATAAAGAAGAAAAGGTGTTTCTGGTTCATGATTCAGAGGATTTGGACATGGTTATGGGGCCTTACTAAGCTGGGCAAATCAGGAAGCGATAAAGATTGTGGCAAGCTTTCTCGTCAGACTTTCTTGGATCTACAAATAATGACATAAAGACTTATTAATTATGAAAGTTCAGCCTTCGTTTAGGCTTTTCCCCAACTAACTCTTATAACCTAAATTAACCTGTGTTTATTAATCTATAGTTTGCCACATGGCACAGTTACCTTTCCTCTGTACTGTACATCCAACTTCTTTCTTGTCTCAATGGTATCTCCTCACCTATCTTCCCAGAGCCCTCTCTCTCCCCAGAAATCCCACCTATTCTCTTCTGTCTAGCTACTGGCCATCTGGCTCTTTTTAAAACCAATCACAGTGGCACATCTTCACACAGTGTAAAGAAATATTCCACAGCAACAGACAGGAAGAGGGGCCAGACTAAATCTGGGGATTGCTCTCCCAGCTAGGCCCCACGCCCTAAAGTTTCCACAACCTCCCTCCCTGAACAGCACCAGCAGTGAGAAACTAAGCTTTCAACCAATCATATGAGCATGTGAGGGGACATTTCACTTCCAACCCCTGTCACAGTGTAGCTGCTGTTACAGGAAAAAAAAAAAAAAAAAACCTAAGAAGTTCAGTATGAAGACTAATGTGGATACTGGTTCTGTCAGCCATTAGAACACTCCTGAGAAACAAAGACACTCAAGGATTCCTGGTAGAGATGTCATCAGTGGTGCTCTCACTGAGAAGTTCTGGGAAGTTTGAGAGGCAAGTGAGATGCCTGCTGTCAGGTTCTGCGAGCTGGAACGTGAAAGCCATCTGAGCTAGACAGGTGGAAGCCCAGGTGCTAGGATCTATCCAGTCAGAGTAAACTACCAAAGTCAAAGAAAGAGATTAGATGAACCTTGGGTAGCCCAGGGGCCAGTCCTGGCAGGAGTTAACTGGAGGCAACAGAGATAAAGGCACACATCTTGAGTCGGAAGGGGATGGGATTAGTGCTGGTTCAGTTAGTTTCTTACCTTAGGTTCAGAGTCAGTCAGGAAGGGGAGAAACATCTGCAGATTGGTGAGAATCCCAGCTAGCAGGACTCTGTTCTTTTCCACTTTGGAGATCTGACACTCACAGTCTGGTCCAGGAGCATGAGAGCACCCCACTAGGCGGTTGATCCTCTGTCAAGACCAGAAGAGCAGATTCCATCCCCATGTTGCGACCTATTCTGACTTCTATAGTGGAAAAGAACGTGATCGTTGGTTCTAATTTTACAGACTTAACACAAGGGTTTTTTTTTTCTTCTTTTTTTCTTTTTTGAAATTGGATCCCTGAATCACCCGTGTTAGATACAATCCTGGAACATGATGTGTTTAATAGTCAACCGTGATGCATCCTGTAAAAGGAACAGCGGGGTATCGTTCTAGTGCTAATTGTCTCCAAACAGAGCTTTCCAAATTGGTGGCCAGAGAAACAGTAGCTAAGGTTGGGAGAACTCAAATGAAAACCCATGAAATGGGTTACTCTAAGACTAGGTGCAAAGGATTGAAGAAGTTAGATATTTCTATGTGCACCCTGTAGTATCATTGCTCAGGCTGCCCTCTTCTTTGGCTTTCCCTGAGTATCCCAGGGCCTCATCTCTTCTGCACATCTCATCCCTGCCCTGTGACTTACTTTGCACTTGACCTGCTTCTTTAGCAGTCCAGAGTCCCTTAGGGTAGTCTGGTGCCAGCTAAGATGGCATCCAGCCTAGAAGAGAGGCCTCCCAAGAAGGGCTACATCCCACAGGTATGTACAGCTAAACACACATAGAACCCTGCAGGAAGTAAGGAGAGGGGTATCTCAGAGGAAGGTGTCCAGATGCCAATCTGTCACACGTATGCAACAGAATGAGTTTCAGAACGTTGGATTCAAATGAGCATGTGTGCTATCTCCGCTGGTTCCCTAGGGCACACGAAGCAGGAAACTAGATGTTTGTTATTATGTAAAACTCTGGGTTTCCTGGCTAAGAAATCTGTTCCTCATTTCCTTGTGTTTTCCTGTACTTCACATCTACCATGAAGAAGAGGAAAGGTTTTGGGGCAGGAGGGTAGCTGGGCTGCAGGTTTCGATCAGAAAGGAAAATGTGTGGTAATTGCTTGGTTGGGCTAAGGATCTGAAGCTGGCTGCATAGTTTAGCTGAAAGTGGAGGCATCTGTCTGGCAGCACAAGATTCCACAATGGCTTCTTGTTAGACTTGAAAGAAGAGCCTTCCCCTCATTACTCCTTGTCCCTGATCGGTTGTGGTACAACGAAACACTCCAGAAACCTGTGGCTCATTGTACAGGAAACTATTTAGGTTTCCTGTGAGCCCAGCTTGGGCCAGTAGGGGCAACCCAAATGTAGCAGAAGCTGGATAGTCTGTTCAAAAATGCATCTTCTACCCAGACAAAGGACCAGTAATAGCCATCAAGGGAGCTGGCCTGGGGCTCATCTCCTCCTCCCCGTGGACTTCTCTAAGTTGCCCACAGCATGACAAATGATATTTAAGGAGCAAGAATCACAGCAAAGAGAGTGCCAGTCTGTTAAGACATGGTTCTCAGTTACTCTCAAGTGTCCATTCCTCCAAGCTCTGCTGTGTATTAAGTCACAAAGCCTGCTTAGACCTAGGGTACGGGGCTTTCCAGGCAGCCCTGGTCCCTCATCCACTGTGAGCTTAGTATGGTTCCCAATTTGCTGCTTGGTGATTTCTTCCCCTTACCACTGTCCTGTGGACTTCTTCTGCCCTTCATACATTTCTCTCATTTTTGTTGAGTCATTGTTTCTTAGGATTAAAAGGAAAGGTATTTACTCACAAGTAGAATTCCATTGCAGGCACGATGAGACGCTGAGTCTAAGTTTAGGAGTGACTAATGGCAGTAATGGAACAGGTGTTCTGATAAGCCTCCGAGGGTGTTGTGGGAAATGAGAGAGCTAGAAGACCCTAAATTGGCTGTTTCCTGAAGAAGTCAAGTATTGGGTACAGCAGTCTTTGGCAGGCAGGGCACATGTATTGCCATCAGACATATCACATACTTAAGGAGTATTGTTGTGGGGGAGGGAAGGCAGAGAAAATGTGGGAGCTAGAAGATAAGGAGTGAGGAAAACATGGGTACAGCAGTTCCACTTGGGACCTCTCGGTAGCTGTGGTTATCTGCACAAGAAAAGATTGCATAAACAAGGTTACACCTGCCTGTCCACATTCTCTCCTTGGTGCCTGTGGGGTTCATGAAGTCCTACCCTGTTTGAGGCAGTTAATAGTGCTTGGGTAGGGGAAGGCATTTTATTTAGGGATGTAATTACTGTTAAGTTGTCCATGTTGCTGTTAGTAACATCACATTCATGCACATGCAAGCAGCCTCCAGTAAGCTCAGTGGTCCATTAAAAAAAGTAAAAATTGCACATTGTAGTTGCCTACTGAGGAACGAAAATGGACAAAGCTAATTGGGATGCAATGCTATCATATTCTCAAGGCATATGCCATCAATGGCAAGCTCCTCCCCTCCAGTTGTAGTATCACAAACATCTAAGTGGCAGGTTTGGTTATTTAAAGGAAAACCTGATGCTGTGAATATGAAAATTGCTGCTGCTTTACAATCGATTTCCATAAGTAAACTTGGAAAATGTGTATGAAATGATAGTAAAAGCAGATTTTTTTTTTTCCTACTGGACTCATACCTTCAAATGGCTTAACACGGTGAATTAACATGCTATCTGTGTGAAGTGGGCGTGGAGACCTGAGATTCAGATTTTCATCCATCATCAGTAAGGCACAGAGCTCTTGTGTCTTTCCCCTCCATGATCAAATACATCACTTCCCTGGCCCCTTCAGTCAAGGGTCTGCATACCCATCAGTCACCACACTTGAAATTTCCTGTGCTAATGAGTCTCCCGGAATTCTGGGTTTGGTTTGGAGATATGGGTTGTGATGGTTCATTTTATGTGTCTACATGATTGAACCTGACAGGCCCAAGGTCTCTGGCTGGACATTATCTAGGTGTGTCCATTTTGTGAGAAGCTTTACATTTGATCTCTCAGTGTGAGCTAGTCTTGGTCCACCTATGCAGGCCCCAATGGGACACAAGGCTGAAGGAGAGAATTTCTTCTCTGCTTTTAACCATTTGTCTGGAACAAGGCAGAACTCAGTCTAGAATTTGCACTGCTACTGTTCTGGACTGGACTTAATCTCTGTAACACCACACACACACAAAAAAAAAAAACCCAGACACACATATACTTACATACATACAGTACACACACACAATGCACACATACATATACACACAATACTCACAGATACACTCACCACACACACACACACGCACACACACACACCAACACTCACCTGCCTGTGTGGGGTAACCTAACACCCCTACTAACCTTGTGTTCTCTGTATGACTGACCACAAGCTTAGATGTTTGGAAGGAGACGATTAAAATGTGAATGTCTGAAACAGCCTAGTGTCCTGAGTCAGGGTTATAGCCCACTTCAAAGAAGCAGAGGGCCATTTCTTACTGGAGACTCCCATTACTATTCTAATCAAAACGCCTGAAAGAAACAGGATGGAACACGCCCTGCCTCTAACCCAGCCATCTGAGTTCCCTGCCATAGACCACAGTGGGTTGCCCAGAGCGTGAAGGGCCTTGGGCTGTGCTGAGAGCTGAGTCTCGGTGGAATGTACTGGTCCATGCGGAGACATCTCAGCTGTGGGATTGGCTCATCCACTCTTCCTGTCCACTTGGCTAAGAATACAGAGTTTTCCGTTTTGCAAATGCTATCTGGCTATAGTTGGTAGGAAGGAAACTCGTTTGTTGTCTTCTAGCATGTGGTCTTCTTCAAGCTGGTGATGGAACAATCCCATCCAGAAACACTCTCATGGTGCACTAGGAAACCGTCTTGCCTCAACCACCTACCGTGTGTGATGTGAAATACTTTCTGGTATTGTTACCCATTAACTTTTTAAAGTACTGCCTTTGAACATTTCATAATGTTTTACATTCAAGTTTAAAGGAAATATCCCTTAACAACCTTTTTGGACATGAGGTAAGTACAGAAAACATTGATTAGCCCTGAACCAGGCTCCTCTGCTTTCCTTCCAGTGAGCCAAGGTTATTGCAACCCAGAGCAACAGTAAACACTGTCTTCTCTTATGAATTTTAGATACTGAAAAGGTTTGCTTCCCCAGTGAGAACCGCATAATTTTCTAAGTTTTCAAATAAAATTCTCACAGTAAAAGGAATATTAAATCATGTTCCATTTCTACCGGTTAAATATCAGGAAGCACGCGGAACCACTAGACATTGTGCGTATCTGACAACAAGATGAACATATGGGTTGCACTATATGCAGAGCCTGGAAATCTGCTTGCTTTTTCACTCATAAGGGGAGGAATGGGGCTCCAGGGTTATTTCACCCACGCAAAACTGAGCAATGTCAGACTGCATGGTTAGAGATGATCTGTGCGTGGCAGCTGCCGTGTCGGATGAGAGTCAAGCTGAGGCAGGATGCAGGAGCTTGCTCCCAAAGAGACAATTCTGGAAGAGAAGTCACACCCATGTGACAACTTCTCTTTGGACCTCTGTCTTCGAGCAAGGTGAGTTTCTCCAGAGAAAGGGAGACCCGTGGCTTCTGTGACTCCTGACTTCTCTGGCATTCTGAAGAATATCCAGGGGTATCTGCTAATAAAAAGATGAGAAAAGAGAGCATAAAATACGAGCAGAATTCTTACTTGACATTGACTCTGAGGACTGCTCACTTGTAAAATCTTCACAGAAGTCAGTGGGTCAGGTACCCTGTGATCCTGTTTTGCAAATGAGGAAACTGAGACACAGAGAAGGAAGGGTTCCATAACCTCCTTCACATCACTTGTTAACATTGCAGGCCATGTCTTACATTTCAGAGAAAACACTAGACCACTCACTTGGCCTGGAAGCCCAGGTGAGAGCCGCTCTCATTCTGCTCATCTTTTATGCCCTGGCAAGTCTTAAGCATGCACGGACAGCAGTTTGTGGTGTTTCTCCAGTTGTTCCTATCCTGGGCCGTCCTAGATGCCTGTGTTGTTATCATACCCAGGGTTTCCACAGTCTTCCTTTCTGCTGTCTATCCAGCGTTTTTGGGCCTTCCTCTTCACCTTATCCCACGCACTTCTCCAAGCAGAGCCATCTTCGGGTATCTGCTGTCATTCATTCTCCTAATATGGCCAAAGGAGCTCAAGTGCCATTGCCGTATGCTGTAGTTTACTTCCTTCTGTAGATGGAGATGTTTCTTAATGTCATCATAGTGCAGGCTATCTCTTCATGTGACACCTAGAATCCTCCTGAGACACGCCATCTCAAACACATTCAGCCACTGTTCTGAGGAGTGTTTCATTATCCAGCTTCCAGAGTTGCCTCAGTAGCACCCTCCTCAATGGCAAGACCGGAAACGACCAGCTAGGTTCTCTGGAAACCTTAGAAGTTTAGAACATGGGTGGAAGGAAGTCCATCTGGTCAACCATCCTCATCAACTCATCAACTCAGAACATGAAACCCAGTATGGACAAACCCTGAGTGAGCGGCTCTCCCTTTCCATCACAGCAGTTATTTTTTTTTTTTTTTTAAATAATTTTTTTTATTAAGAAAAGAAGAAAAAAAAACATAAACAAAAAACAAGTTTCCACCTCCTCCCAGCCTCCCATTTCCCTCCCCCTCCTCCCACCCTTCTCCCCCTCCTCCCACCCTTCTACCCCTCCCCCCACTCCTCTCCCCCTCCCTCTCCAGTCCACAGAGCAGTCCAGGTTCCCTGCCCTGTGGTAAGTCCTAGGTCCTCCCCCCTCCGTCCATATCTAGGAAGGTGAACATCCAAACTGGCTAGGCTTCCACAAAGCCAGCACATTAAGTAGGATCAAAACCCCGTGCCATTGTCCTTGGCGTCTCATCAGCCCTCATTGTTCGCCATGTTCAGAGAGTCCTGAGTGAGGTGTCCCAGACCCAAAAAGATGAACATGGGATGTACTCGCTCATAATTGGTTTCTAGCCATAAATTAGCGCCACGGAGTCTACAATAGGTGAACCTAAAGAAGCTAAGTAAGAAGGTGAACCCAAGGAAAAACATATAGTTATCCTCTTGGCTAAGGGAAGTAGACCCAATTGCCGGGGAGAAAGTTAGGATCTTGGGGGTGGGGTGGGATGGGGGTAAGGGGAGATGGGGAGAGAAAAGGTAGAAGGGAAGGAGGGGGGATTTGGGGAATCAGGAGAATTGGGATAAAGGAAAGGTGGATAGGGGAGCACGGAACCACAATTCTTAGTTAAGGGAACCACTTTAGGGTGAGCAAGAGATTTGACCCTAGAGGGGCTCCCAAGTGCCCAACATGAGGTTCCCAGTTAGTTCCTTGGGTAGCTGAGGATTGGGAACCTGAAATGACCCTATCCGAGAGCAATACTGACGAATATCTTGCATATCATCATAGAACCTTCATCTGGTGATGGATGGAGACAGAGACAGACCCACACTGGAGCACTGGACTGAGCTCCCAAGGTCCCAATGAGGAGCAGAAGGAGGGAGAACTTGAGCACAGCAGTTATTTTTGCAGCAGACAGAGACCATCACGGGAGCCACAATTGGGTCAAAATACAAACAACAACTAACTCTAAGGATGCCTCTCCAATACAACTTCTGCACCAAAGGCTCAGGAGACATTTCAGAAGAGATGGCAGAAAGATTGTAAGAGTTGGAACACCAGGAAAGTCGGCTGTGAGATAATTTCTTCTATGTGTGATGGAAAAGCTGAGCCCATGAAATCTCAATAGTATGGCTGCTCAAACAAGACTCATACAATGACAACACTAGTTGATATGCCAATTGGCATGGGTGGAGAACATCTCACTGAGGCCCACTGCTAGATGAAGAACTATAGGAAACAAGATTGTTGAAAGAAAAAAAATTGATCTTTTACAGGGATAATCTCTCTAACTTGTTATCCAGTATCAAGTGGTCAGTACTAAAACTATATAAGCAATACTAAACTGATTCAGCAGGCTGCATCCATACATTTATAAACTTATAGATGTATGCAACAATAATAATTACAAAGAGGCTATTTGAGAGAGTGTAGGGGTGGGAAGTTGTGGGAGGTGTTGGAAGGTGGGGTGATTTTATTTAATAAATAAAATCAAACTATGGAGAAAATGATGATCTGATGAATTTTAAGAATGGCATAAATATATTAGAGGTGGTTTTGAAATGCTGTTCTCCGAACTAAATCCACTGTCCACATATTATTTAGCTTCAGAATATACACAGCATTTAGCTTTGATTAAATAAGGAGTAGATGTGAATTTAAACTAGTGGAACTCAATTATTGGACTGATTAAGTAAGAAATATATGTTATCTATTTTAATCTGCTTAATTACTGAAATGGGCATTTCTTTTAAAATTACTCCATTAATCCAAAGAACAAAATCAATGCATATTCAATTAATATTAATTATACAACCAATACAAAGTTAAGACAGTTTCTACAAGTCCAATACTGCGATTTTCTTATTGGTCAATTGAAAATTCATTTACTGAAAGAGAAAAGGGCTCTCTCGTCTGCATTTAGAACCAGCATGGATGCTGAAATCTAAATGTCAAGCCAATCTCAAGTCTGTGGGGGTTTATTTAAGTGAGCACTAAGGGAGGGGAAGGAAAGGCAGAATGGAATCCTATTTCTTCTGCTCCTGAATAAAAAAGAAAGACCTGTAACAGGACCTAGAAAATGAACCTATGGGGGATTCCAGACATGAGCTTGCTTGTGCAAACATTTCAGGCACGGAAGAGCAGAGACTCAGAAGGTGCAATGGAGTTTTCTTGAAGTTCTCTGCCAGTTTACCTGGGAAGGAACTCAGGGGAGGTCTCTCTCCACAGTGAAATTTATTCTCTTGGAATCACTGCCCAAGGCTTGTTGTTTGTATAGCTGACAGGAAAGAAATCGTGCTTAGCTAAGTTGTGTTGTTAGCCAAAGACCCCTGTCACCAAAGAGGGCTCAGAAGGTAGACAGGGGTGGTGGGGACCCCTATTTTGAATGTTGACTATATCTTACTGGCTGTGTCTGGACTGTGTCTAAGGGTTATATCGCTTGCATGCTGGATATATTAGTAATTATTCATGTCTAAATCTCTCTTCCTATTTTACAGAGCTTTTTGCTTATTTTCTCATGCCTCCTTCCCAATAATTCTATCAGACATATAATATATGCCAGAACCACTTTGAATTAGATAAGTAGATATGTTTGTAAATACATATTAATTTTTGTTATTCAACTGTTAGTACATCCTGTAATAAACATATCTGATCTATACTGAAATTATTCATTTGTGTGCATGCTTGTTCATGCATGTGTACATTGATCTCTCTATCACACACACATGTGATTTTCTTCTCATAACATTATAATAGTCACTCTGTGTGCATGTGTATTGGTATGCATACAGACAGCAGAGATCAACATGGATCTCTTTCACCAATTGCTTTATGCCTTATTGTTTTAAGACAGGATTTCTCAGCATATGTGTCTAGTTAGAACCTGCTTTCCTCAAACCTGGTGTTCTCTTTTCAATGCCAGAACCACCTTGAATTAGATAAGTTACTGGCTGACTGTTACATGCAACCCCTAGGAGAGTTAAAGGAGCCTGCATCACACAGACGTCGGCCAGTGTTTCCTGAGTCAAGTTCAAACAGACCACAGTCAACCTCTGTCCCTAGTGTGAAGCTGGACCACTGAACAGGAGGCCTGTGATATAGCTGTTCAATTTATTATCCTCTCAGTTTTTCCTTGAGCAGGTATCTGTGGGTCCCAGGGAACCCAGGAATTCTACACTATCAATGTTGGCGGGGTCTCTGCTTTCGAGAGAGAGACCAGCTGGCAGTTCAAAGTTGAGACCTCATGTGTTAGAAAGAATCTGAAAGGCAAAGATGAAGCATTGGTGGTGGTGGTGGTGGTGGTGGTGCTGCTGCTGCTGCTGCTTCTGCTGCTGCTTCTGCTGCTGCTGCTGCTGCTTCTGTTGCTACTGCTGTTGTTGCTGCTGCTGCTGGTGACAGTGGTGGTGCTCGTGCTGCTGGTCCTGATGCTGGTGGTGCTCGTGCTGTTGGTACTGATGCTGGTGGTGCTCGTGCTGCTGGTACTGATGCTGGTGGTGCTCATGCTGCTGGTACTGATGCTGGTGGTGCTCGTGCTGCTGGTACTGATGCTGGTGGTGCTCGTGCTGTTGGTACTGATGCTGGTGGTGCTCGTGCTGCTGGTACTGATGCTGGTGGTGCTCGTGCTGCTGGTACTGATGCTGGTGGTGATGATGTTACAGCTACTGGTGATGGTGTGTTAAAGAAAGCAGCATTCTTGGAAGACTGCTGAGTGCCCCTCAGAACCCATAACCTTAATTGGTCTGATCAGCTAAGAGACCTAGGTGGAAGTTTCACCTGGCAGAGATGAGCTGTATCCTTGGTCATCAGTCTTGCTTTCACTGCATGGACATCAGGGCTCAAGGAGGTAAAATAATTTATCCACATTTGGAAAATTGCAGCTATAGGCAAATGTGCTCTCTCTCTCTCTCTCTCTCTCTCTCTCTCTCTCTCTCTCTCTCTCTCTCACACACACACACACACACACACACACACACACACACTTTTCTTGTCATAACATTATATTATAATCACCATGTCTTATTTTTAACTTCCTAAACAACAGTTTGCCTTTAAATAGGGATAAGATTTAAAAAAAAAAAAAGCTCCCATTGTGGTTGATTCGTCCAAGGTTCCAATCACTGAACGAGCCCTGTCTACACACTCACAGTTCTTCGATAATGCCTAAGCATGAAGTCTGTAAGTTGGCAGTAAGAAGCGTAAGCATGGATGACACTTACCCTTTCTTTATCACTAGGACTGTTGTCCCACGGTAGACACTGGGATGTTTTCCACACATGACTTTTGCCCACAATCCTATACGAGTCTGATCATCCCTAGATGATTTGTGATATCTATATTACCAGGGGCTGCAGAGATGGTTCTGCACTTGAGAGCACTTGCTGTTCTTTTTTTTTTTAAATTTTGGTTCAAATTTTATTTTTTTCTTTTTCTTATTTTTATTGTTTTTATTGAGCTATACATTTTTGTCCACCCCCTTTCCTCCCCTTTCCCTTTTTACCCTCTCTCGTGACCCCCACTCTCCCAATTTCCTCAGGAGATCTTGTCTTTTTCACCTTCCTATATAGATCCATGTATGTCTCTCTTGGGTCTTCTTTGTTGTCTAGTTTTTCTGGGGTTGTGTCCTGTAGGCTGATTTTCCATTGCTTTTTGTCTAAAATCTACTTATGATTGAGTACATATGATATTTGTCTTTTTTGGGT
Organism: Microtus oregoni; assembly: GCF_018167655.1. Taxonomy (NCBI): domain Eukaryota; kingdom Metazoa; phylum Chordata; class Mammalia; order Rodentia; family Cricetidae; genus Microtus; species Microtus oregoni. Next base: position 9,275,205 of record NW_024543093.1, on the reverse strand, counting down.
CTCACTCAATATGACGTTTTATAGATCCATCCATTTGCTTTCAAATTTCAAGATGGCATTATTTTTTCCAGCTGTGTAGTACTCCTTTGTGTATATGTACCACATTTTCCTTATCCATCCTTTGGTTGAGGGGCATTTAAGTTGTTTCCAGATTCTGGCTATTATAAACAAAGTTGCTATGAACATAGTTAAGCACATGTCCTTGTGGCACAATTGAGTGTCTTTTGGATATATACCCAAAAATGATATTGCTGGGTCTTGAGGAAGGTCGTTTTCTAATTTTCTGAGAAATTGCCATAGTGACTTCCTGAGAGCCACAATTAATAAATGGGACCTCTTGAAACTGAGAAGTTTCTGTAAACAAAGGACATGGTCAATAAGACATAATGCAGCCTACAGAATGGGAAAGATCTTCACCAACCCCACATCAGACAGAGGACCAATCTCCAAAATATGCAAAAAACTCAAGAAACTTTGACATCAAAAGAACAAATAATCCAATTTAAAAAATGGGGTACAGACCTAAAGAGAAAATCTCAACAGACGAATCTCAAATGACTGAAAGACACTGAAGGAAATGCTCAACATTCTTAGCCACCAGAGAAATGTGAATCCAAACAACTCTGAGATTCCATCTTACACCTTTCAGAATGGCCAAGATCAAAAACACTGATGACAGCTTATGCTGGACAGATTGTGGAGTAAAGGGAACACTCCTCCATTTCTGGTGGGAGGACAGGCTGGTCCAGTCACTCTGGAAATCAGTACTTGCTGTTCTTGCACAGGACCTGGCTTCAGTTCTCAGTACTCAGATCAGGGGACTCACAGATGTCTATAACTCCAGTTTCTGGGCAATCCGATGTTTTCTTCTTGCCTCTGTGGGCAGTGCATGCATGTGGTGCACAAACATACAGACATGTAGGTACGCACTTATGTAATTTGTAAAAAAGTAGCAGTGCTATGTGCTATGTTAATTGTTATTATCAATGGCAGCTACACGACATTGCTTAAGAAATGAAGACAACAAAGAAGACTGTACAGACCCATTAGTGATGGAACATGCACTTGTACATACACATGAACACACACACACACACACACACCTGCACTCACACACATCTGTGTTTGGCTGAAATGAGTGTGGAGCTGCAGAGTGGATTCTACTGTTGATTCAGAAAGGGTGAGATTTATTCGTGTTTGGAAATATTGCACTGTCAAGAGACTGCTTGAAGTCAGCTCAGCTCCTGAATGCAGCCCCACCCCTGGTCTCAGCACCCCAATTATAGAAACATTCCTGAATTTTTTAGTCTGGTGTGCACTGTGCTTTGGGGCATTTTCCACAGAGAGGGGATATTTGGTGATGAGCCTTGCCAGTTCTTCCAGGCATTATGGAATACTTCTGTCTCCATGTCATCACGATGTCTTTTGGCTAGATAGTACAACCAGGTCTTTAGCAAATGGTTTATAGTTTCTTATGCGAGCTTGCATGCCTCTGAAGGGTACTCAGCATGCCTAATTCCTTTTTATGTCTCCCCAGCTTTAAGCATGGTGCCTGGCACATGGGAGGTGCCCAATGAGGGTTTGTTCAATTAACTCTGGAGTTTACTGCTCTGCTTTCGTTAGCTTCAAATTGGCTTCCCTCTCTGAGTTGACAAGCTTCAACTCCCACAAAACGAGAGCAGCACGTATCTGTGCAAAGTTTTAATGATTAAAATAATTAAAAGGCAATAGAACGGAATTATCTTTCCAACTTCCTCAAAGGTGAACCGAGTTGAACGCTGTGAACTAATTACCAATCAAAGGCAAACTGAACGTTGGAAATTGCCAGTTGTTTGCCAAGAAATGTCACCATTGTCCCTAAAGCATATTTTTTCCAGGCTTATGTTATTTCAACCCTTCTACAGGCACTGGAGACCTTTGAAAAATGAAGTATGAGCATTCTATTGATAAAAAGATAACCTTTAAGGGATTTTGGAAGAGCAGAAATAGAAGTCCCCAAGAGAGCCTTCCAGAGCCTTGTAAAAATGCTATTGGTTGAATTATTGTGATATTTCTACTTTGTTTCAAAAAAAAAAATTCCTGCCAGGATTGAAAAATACCAGCCAATTAGCCTTGCCGGCAGCCGGAGAGCCGTCATCAGCCTTCAGATGTTTGCCGAATCCCTCACTTGCGCCCACGCTGAGAAGAATGCTCTCCCGTGGCTCCCACATAAACGTAATCAATAGACGGAACATATCACTTCTGGCTCCGGGTGCGTGTAAAATTGGCATGTGAGCAGACAGTCGCCTGCTCTGGGCTTCTGTCTCCTCACGGTTTTCACGATAGTCCGTGTTTCTCAACATGTGGAATGCGTGAAAGAACCTGCTAAGCTCAGAGCCCCCAGTGACCACCCCTCACCCTGGACAGAGTTCCTGGGAGCTGAAGTCTACCCACACGGCACCTGTCTTTCCTGGAAGCCCCAACATCCCAGCCTTTACGGATGCTATTTCCCATTATGTAACTATGCACCTGAAATGTCACCTTGAAAGTACCATGGCGGGTAGAGGGATGAAGCAGAGTGGTAGATTCTGGATGAACTGAACGCCCCTTCCTCTAGGCTTCTGGTCTCTGTGGCTTACCACAGAATACGTTCTCTTCTAGCCTCCCAGGCTTAAGAAAGCGGAGAAGTCTGTGCAAGGAGCAAGCCTTGCAGTGAAGGCCTTCTGGCTGCCTTGCTTTTTCTTTTTGGGCAAAGGGTGGAGCTCTTCAAAGGATGTGAAATACAGTGGCCTTCGCTTGGAGAGCACACTCTGGATTTGTCCTGTCCGCTTGGAAATAAATCAGTTTCTTTCCAATACAATGCTCTACTGATAACAGAGGGGAACGCGCTTTCCCAAGCATCTCCCTCACAGAAAGAGTTGAGCTCATGCCCAGGAAGAAACTGAGTTCGCATAACCTCTACGTCACACACAGAGAACTGTACAAGCACCACGATAGTTGTGGGAAATTAATGAGTTTGAAATCTACCACTGATAAGGGCTGTTCTCACCATCCCCCAACTGGAAGTGTTACTTTAACTCATACTTTATAACCCAGACAACTTTTCATGCCTTGTGAAAACTATACTCAGCCTTCCTGACCGCGGGCATCCTCCCTGCCGCTCTGTGTCTTGGTTAGACATTTCAGTGCCCCAGTGGATGCCAGTTTCCATGCTTAGCACCAGTCAAACTTATGGTGCTTTGTCTTCTATTGGTGTCTGTATGTTTGGCTCTTTGCAGGCAAGGTTTGCCATAGTCTCCGTTGTATCTCTAAACCTAGTCAAATGTGCGAAAAATGACAGGGATCTCAATTGATGCTCAAGATGTAAACTTAGAGAAATGATTCATCAAGAGGCTTAATTAAGGAAAGGTGCACAAAACACAACAAGGGAATTTAGGAAGCTGGATAGGAAATAGCAAGGGGGAGTGGAGGGGAGGGGATGTCTCTTTAGATTAAGCATACAATGAATAGCTGTGTGAAGGTAATGCGCTTTCTGAACTTAAGAACTGTAAGCGGTCCTCTGTGGCTAAGGGATGTTCGAAGGCAATAATGGAAGGAAATTATGGGATGCTCTGAAGACCGGACTGAGACTTGGCAAGCAAGTTTTTTAATGAGTAAATGATTCTATTTCCCATATTTGTTAAAAAGGTAGAAATTGTTTTCTTGAACCTTAGCTCAAGTTTGGAGTGAAGAGGGGGCTGAGACTCGGTGGCCTGGAAGCCCCTGTGGTCTACAGTAAAGGATTTTGGGTGGGGCATGGTTGCCCCATGTCCATGAGATCATGGGAAAGACACATCTGGGATCAGTGTCATCTGAGTCCGGGATGCCAAGTGACTATGATGGCCGTTTATCTAACTCAGCATGCTCCTGACAATGGAGAAACTCATTTAATTCAGGACTTTAAAAACACAGGAGGTAAACTGAGATCTCAGCGCTGTTCCTTGAGGGGATGTAGGTGACATGGTAGGATCCCCAGGGTTGGTAGAGCACCCACATAGAGCTGAGAAGATATGGTGGCTAACTTTGGTTGTCAAGTTAACATACAGGGAGGGGGGATTCTCAGTTGAAGAATTACGTACAAGGGACTGGCTTGTGGGCATGCCCGTGGAACAGTTTCTTTTTTTTTTTTTTAATTTATTTATTTATTAAGGATTTCTGCCTCGTCCCCACAACCGCTTCCCATTTCCCTCCCCCTCCCCCGATCAAGTCCCCCCCCCCCATCTGCTCGAAGAGCAATCAGGGTTCCCTGACCTGTGGGAAGCCCAAGGACTGCCCACCTCTATCCAGGTCTCCTAAGGTGAGCATTCAAACTGCCTAGGCTCCCACAAAGCCAGTACGTGCAGTAGGATCAAAAACCCACTGCAATTGTTCTTGAATTCTCAGTATTCCTCATTGTCCGCTATGTTCAGCTAGTCCGGATTTATCCCATGCTTTTTCAGACCTAGGCCAGCTGGCCTTGGTGAGATCCCAATAGAACATCCCCATTGTCTTAGTGTGTGGGTGCACCCCTCGTGGTCCTGAGTTCCTTGCTCGTGCTCCGTCTCCTTCTGCTCCTGATTTGGACTTTGAGATTTCTGTCCGGTGCTCCCGTGTGGGTCTCTGTCTCTGTCTCCTTTCATCGCCTGATGAAGGTTAATATTCCTGAGGATGCCTATGTGTTTGTCTTTGGATTCACCTTATTTAGCTTCTCTAGGAACATGAATTATAGGCTCAATGTCCTTGGTTTATGGCTAGAAACCAAATATGAGTGAGTACATCCCATGTTCCTCTTTTTGGGTCTGGCTTACCTCACTCAGGATAGTGTTTTCTATTTCCATCCATTTGTATGCAAAATTCAAGAAGTCCTTGTTTTTTACTGCTGAGTAATACTCTAATATGTATATATTCCATACTTTCTTCATCCATTCTTCCGTTGAAGGGCATCTAGGTTGTTTCCAGGTTCTGGCTATTACAAACAATGCTGCCATGAACATAGTTGAGCATATACTTTTGTTGTATGATAGGGCCTCTCTTGGGTATATTCCCAAGAGTGGTATTGCTGGATCCAGGGGTAGGTTGATCCCGAATTTCCTGAGAAACCGAAACACTGCTTTCCAGAGTGGTTGCACAAGTTTGCATTCCCACCAGCAATGGGTGAGTGTACCCCTTTCTCCACAACCTCTCCAGCAAAGGCTATCATTGGTGTTTTTTATTTTAGCCGTTCTGACAGGTGTAAGGTGGTATCTTAAAGTTGTCTTGATTTGCATTTCCCTGATCACTAAGGAAGTTGAGCATGGCCTTAAGTGTCTTTTGGCCATTTGAAGTTCTTCTGTTGAGAATTCTCTGTTCAGATCAGTGCCCCATTTTATAATTGGGTTGATTAGCCTTTTACGGTCTAGTTTCTTGAGTTCTTTATATATTTTGGAGATCAAACCTTTGTCAGTTGCAGGGTTGGTGAAGATCTTCTCCCAGTCAGTGGGTTGTCTTTTTGTTTTAGTGACAGTGTCCTTTGCTTTACAGAAGCTTCTCAGCCTCAGGAAGTCCCATTTATTCAATGATGCCCTTAGTGTCTGTGCTGCTGGGGTTATACATAGGAAGTGGTCTCCTGTGCCCATGTGCTGTAGAGTACTTCCCACTTTCTCTTCTATCAGGTTCAGTGTGTTCGGACTGATATTGAGGTCTTTAATCCATTTGGATTTGAGTTTTGTGCATGGTGATAGATATGGATCTATTTTCATTCTTCTACAGATTGACATCCAGTTTTGCCAGCACCATTTGTTGAAGATGCTCTCTTTTTTCCATTGTATACTTTTAGCTCCTTTATCGAAGATCAGGTGTTCATAGGTTTGTGGGTTAATGTCAGGGTCTTCTATTCGATTCCATTGGTCGACTTCTCTGTTTTTATGCCAATACCAAGCTGTTTTCAATACTGTAGCTCTGTAATAGAGTTTGAAGTCAGGGATGGTAATGCCTCCAGACAAACCTTTATTGTATAAGATTGTTTTGGCTATCCTGGGTTTTTTGTTTTTCCATATAAAGTTGATTATTGTCTTCTCCAGATCTGTGAAGAATTTTGATGGGATTTTGATGGGGATTGCATTGAATCTATAGATTGCTTTTGGTAGAATTGCCATTTTTACTATGTTGGTCCTCCCAATCCAAGAGCAAGGGAGGTCTTTCCATTTTCTGGTGTCTTCTTCAATTTCTTTCTTCAAAGACTTATAGTTCTTGTCAAGTAGATCTTTCACTTCCTTGGTCAGGGTTACCCCAAGGTATTTTATGCTATTTGTGGCTATCTTGAAAGGTGATGCTTCTCTGATTTCCCTCTCTGCTTCCTTATCCTTGGTGTATAGGAAGGCAACTGATTTTTTGGAGTTGATCTTGTATCCTGCCACGTTACTAAAGCTGTTTATCAGCTGTAGGAGTTCTTTGGTAGAATTTTTGGGGTCGCTTATGTACACTATCATATCATCTGCAAATAACGAAAGCTTAACTTCTTCCTTTCCAATACGAATCCCCTTGATCTCCTTATGTTGTCTTATTGCTATTGCTAGAATTTCAAGCACTATATTGAAGAGGTATGGAGAGAGTGGACATCCTTGTCGTGTTCCTGATTTTAGTGGGATGGCTTTGAGTTTTTCTCCGTTTAATTTAATGTTAGCTGTTGGCTTGCTGTAAATAGCTTTTATTATATTTAGGTAGGACCCTTGTATCCCTATTCTCTCCAAGACCTTTATCATAAAGGGGTGTTGAATTTTGTCGAATGCTTTTTCCGCATCTAGTGAAATGATCATATGGTTTTTTTCTTTCAGTTTATTTATATGGTGGATTACATTGATAGATTTGCGTATGTTGAACCAGCCCTGCATCTCTGGGATGAAGCCTACTTGATCATAATGGATAATTTTTCTTATGTGTTCTTGGATTCGGTTTGCCAGTATTTTATTGAAGATTTTTGCGTCGATGTTCATGAGTGAGATCGGTCTGTAATTCTCTTTCTTGGTTGGGTCTTTTTGTGGTTTTGGTATCAGGGTAACTGTAGCTTCATAAAAGGAATTTGGCAATGACTCTTCTGATTCTATATTGTGAAATACCTTAAGGAGTATAGGTATTAATTCTTCTTGGAAGTTCTGGTAGAATTCTGCATTGAAACCATCTGGTCCTGGGCTTTTTTTCGAAGGGAGATTTTTGATAACCATTTCTAATTCTTCGCGAGAAACCGGTCTATTTAGATCATTCACCTGGTCTTGGTTTAGCTTTGGTATATGATACTTATTTAAAAAAATGTCCATTTCTTTTGTATTTTCCAGTTTTGTGGCATACAGGCTTTTGTAGTAAGATCTAATGATTCTCTGAATTTCCTCTGTATCTGTGGTTATGTCCCCCTTTTCATTTCTGATCTTATTTATTTGCGTGTTCTCTCTCTGTCGTTTAATTAGTTTGGATAGGGGTTTGTCGATCTTGTTGATTTTCTCCAAGAACCAGCTTTTTGTTTCATTGATTCTTTGGACTGTTTTCTGTGTTTCTATTTTGTTGATTTCAGCCCTCAGTTTTATTATTTCCAGTCTTCTACTTCTCCTGGGCGCGTCTGCTTCTTTTTTTTCTAGAGCTTTCAGGTGTGTTTTTAAGTTCCCAATGTATGCATTCTCCGTTTTCTTTAAGTGGGCACTTAGTGCTATGAACTTTCCTCTTAGCACTGCTTTCATTGTGTCCCATAGGTTTGAGTATGTTGTCCCTTTATTTTCATTAAATTCAAGGAAGACTTTAATTTCTTTCTTGATTTCTTCCTTGACCCAGGTGTGGTTCAGTAGTTGACTGTTCAGTTTCCATGAGTTTGTCGGTTTTTTGGGGGCAGCGTGGTTGTTGCCTTCTAACTTTAATCCGTGATGATCTGATAAGACACAGGTGGACACTGATATTTTTTTGTATCTGTGGAGGTTTCCTTTGTTTCCGATTATGTGGTCAATTTTTGAGAAGGTTCCATGAGCTGCAGAGAAGAAGGTATATTCTTTCCTATTTGGGTGGAATGTTCTATAGATGTCTGTTAAGTCCATTTGCTTCATTACCTCCAATAATTCTCTTAATTCTCTATTAGGTTTCTGTCTGATTGACCTGTCCCTTGGAGAGAGAGGTGTGTTGAAGTCTCCTACTACTAGTGTGTGTGGTTTGATGTCTGCCTTGAGTTCTAGTAGTATTTCTTTTACATAAGTAGGTGCTTTTATATTGGGGGCGTATATATTCAGGATTGAGACGTCCTCCTGATGAATTGTTCCTGTTATGAGTATAAAGTGACCGTCTCAGTCTCTTCTGATTGATTTTAGTTTGAAGTCAGTTTTGTTAGAAATTAGTATGGCCACACCTGCTTTTTTCTTAGGACCATTTGCTTGAAACACCTTTTCCCAACCCTTTACTCTGAGTAGGTGCCTGTCTTTGTGGTTGAGATGTGTTTCTTGCAAACAGCAGAATGTTGGATCCTGTTTTCGTATCCAATCTTTTAGCCTGTGCCTTTTTATAGGTGAATTGAGCCCATTAATATTAAGTGATATTAATGACCAGTGGTTGTTTACTCCGGTTATTCTTATTGCTTTTGGTAGTAGAGATTGTGTGTCTCCTTTCTTTGAGATGTGCTCGTGAAGGGTCATTAGATGCCTGGGTTATTGTAGGCAGTGTTGGCAGTGTTGGATTCCTTGGGTTGCGATTTTCCTTCTATTACTTTCTGTAGGGCTGGATTTGTGGCTACGTATTGTTTAAATTTGTTCTTATCCTGGAATGTCTTGTTTTCTCCGTTGATAGTGAACGATAGCTTGGCTGGGTATAGTAGTTTGGGTTTGCATCCATGGTCTCTTAGCTTCTGCAGAACCTCTATCCAGGACCTTCTGGCTTTCATAGTTTCCATCGAGAAGTCAGGTGTAAGTCTGATCGGTTTACCTTTATAAGTTACTTGCCCTTTTTCTTTTGCAGCTCTTAATATTCTTTCTTTAACCTGTATATTTTGTGTTTTGATTATTATATGGCGAGGAGATGTTTTTCTTTGATCCAGTCTGTTTGGTGTTCTGTATGCTTCTTGAATATTTAAATGAATATCTTTCTTTAAGTTGGGAAAGTTTTCTTCCATAATTTTGTTGAAAATATTTTCTGAGCCTTTGAGCTGTGACTCTTCTCCTTCTTCTATTCCTATTATTCTTAGGTTTGGTTTTTTTATTGTGTCCCATAGTTCCTGAATGTTTTGTGTTGAGAATTTGTTGGCTTTGCTGTTTTCTTTGATCTGTTCGTTTATTTTCTCTATGGTGTCCTCAGCATCTGAGAGTCTTTCTTCTAGCTCTTGTATTCTATTGATTATGCTTGTTTCTGTAGACTCTGCTCGTTGGCCTAGATTTTCGATATCCAGCTGGTCCTCAGTTTGTATTTTCTTCTTTGCTTTCATTTCAGTTTTCAATTCTTGAACTGTTTCCATTACCTGTTTGATGGTTTTTTCTTGGTTTCCCAGGGTATCATGTACGTATTTACTCATTTCTTCAAACTTTTTATTATACTTCTCATCCATTTCTATAAGGGCATTTTTTACATGTTGTTTAAGGGACTCTATTATCTTCATAAAGTCGATTTTTTCCACTTCTTCTGTGTTAGGTTGTTCAAATACTTCTGTTGTAAGATCATTGGGTTCTGATGTTTTCATGTTGTTTTTCGGATTATTGGGTGAGTTCTTGCCTTGGCGCCTGCCCATCTCCTCCTATTGATCCTATCCAATGGATCCTTTAGAAACCGGATCAGGTATCCCTGCTGGCCAAGGGCTCCGCTTACAAAATGCCCTCACTCTCTTTTGTGGTTCCTGCTGCAGGCCAAGAACCCTCTCACCCCTCCGAAGGATCTTCAGGACAGGACCAGGCTCCCCTTGTGCCAGTGACCTGGCCAACCAAAGGCCTACCTCTTTGATTCAATTGTAGTAGGGCGATCTGCTCTCCTTATTGCACGCCTGTCCCAGCCGCTTGGGTCTGGCCGCCGCTCAGCCGCCTCTGGCGCCGCTGCCGTGCTGCCGCCGCTGTGCCGCGTCTGGCGCCGCCGCCACTGCGCCTCTGTCTGTGGAACAGTTTCTTGATTGCTAATAGATGGAGCAAGGTCTGGCCTCCTGTGGCTGGTGCCACCCCTGGGCGGAGGAATCTATCTTGTTAGGTTTCTACTGCTGAGATAAAAACACTGACCAAAAGCAATGTGGGGAGGGAACAGATGATCTCATCTTGCAGCTTGTAGTTCATCATCTAAGGAAATCAAGGCAGGAACTCAAGGTGGGAACACAGAAGCAAGAGCTGATGCTGAGGCTATGAAGGAATGCTGTTTACTGGCTTGCTCCCCACAGCTTGCTCAGTCTGCTTTTTCACAATACCCAAGGGGAGTATTTCACAACAGCCAAGGGGAGAGCTGGCCACAGTGATCTGGGCCCTCCAACATCAATCAAGAAACTAGCCCACAAACCAATCTGGTGAGGACAGTTTCCTAATTGAAGTTCCCTTTTCCCAAATGACTCTAGATAGTATCAACATGATATAAAACTAGCCAGGCCTATTGTACAATAAAGGTACCTGAGCAAGCAAGTGAACAGCTAAGCCACTAAACAATGCTATTCCATAGACCCTGCTTTAGTACCTAACTCCAGGTTCCTGCTTGAGTTCCTACCCTGGTTTTCTTTTTTTTTTAATTAATTAATTTATTAAGATTTCTGCCTCCTCCCCACCACCGCTTCCCATTTACCTCCTCCTCCCCCAATCAATTCCTCCTCCCTCATCAGCCCAAAGAGCAGTCAGGGTTCCCTGCCCTGTGGGAAGTCCAAGGACCTCCCACCTCTTTCCAGGTCTAGTAAGGTAAGCATCCAAACAGCTTAGGCTCCCACAAAGCCAGTACGTGCGGTAGGATCAAAACCCAGGGCCATTGTTCTTGAGTTCTCAGCAGTCCTCATTGTCCGCTATGGTCAGTGAGTCCGATTTTGTCCCATGTTTTTTCAGACCCAGTCCAGCTGGCCTTGGTGAGTTCCCGATAGAACATCCCCATTGTCTCAGTGTGTGGGTGCACCCCTCGCGGTCCTGAGTTCCTTGCTCATGCTCTCTCTCCTTCTGCTCCTGATTTGGACCTTGGGATTGTAGTCCGGTGGTCCAATGTGGGACTCTGTCTCTGTCTCCTTTCATCGCCTGATGAAGGTTAATATCCAGGAGGATGACTATATGTTTTTCTTTGGTTCACCTTCTTATTTAGCTTCTCTAGGATCATGAATTATAGGCTCAATGACCTTTGTTTATGGCTAGAAACCAATTATGAGTGAGTACATCCCATGTTCCTCTTTTTGGGTCTGGCTTACCTCACTCAGGAGAGTGTTTTCTACTTCTGTCCATTTGTATGCAAACTTCAAGAAGTCCTTGTTTTTTACTGCTGAGCAGTACTCTAATATGTATATATTCCATACTTTCTTCGTCCATTCTTCCATTGAAGGGCATCTAGGTTGTTTCCAGGTTCTGGCTATTACAAACAACGCTGCTATGAACATAGTTGAACATATACTTTTGTTGTATGATAGGGCCTCTCTTGGGTATATTCCCAAGAGTCCTATCCTGGTTTTCTTTGATGAGAACGCAGCTGGTCAACCAGATAATCCTATTCCTTCCCATGTTGCCTTTGACCAGTGTCTTATCATGGCAACAAAAACTAAACTGGATTAGCAGATTTGGGGTGGTGGAAGAGGAACTCTGAGGAGGTCCCAGAAGTCAGATGTCAGAGTAGGTCACTCACTATGCAGGCCAGGGCAGAGTTACCCAGAAGCAGAAACCAACCCGTGTTGGATCTGAGGAGTTCAAGTACTTGAGGGGTTCAATGAACCCAGGCCAGCCACCCTGCCATGGTGCTTTTTATGATTCCTGACTCCCGATATGTAAAAGACCTACAGTCCCGAACTTACATGTGGCAATTTGGAAGTAAGTCCCTCATCATATTGGCTAATAGCAAAACCCTTAGGCTAAGAGAACTAAGTTAACCATCACACATTGAAAGTAATATTACTTCATTTGGAAGGTAAGGAGAAAGCATGCCAACATGAGAACCTGCATTCTTAGCCCCAGAACCCATGTAGACACCTGGGCAGAGCAGTACATGCCTTCAGTCTCAGAGCTCTTATGATGGTTTGGATGAGAAATTCTCCCACAGGCCCATGTGTTTGAACACGTGGTCCCCAGTGATAGTACCATTAGGGGATATTATGGAACTATTAGGAGGTGGAGCCTCAATGGAAGAAGTATTGCTGACTTGGGGTGGGGCTTTGAGAATTTATAATCCCCCCCACATACAAACACACACACACACACACACACACACACACACACACACACTGTTTTCTCTATGTGGATGAAAACGTAACTAAGGAGGTTGCTACTCCTATGGCCATGCTCCTCCTGACTGCTGCTATGCCTTCCTCACCATGATAGACTCTATTCCTCTGGGACTGTAAGCTGAAATGAACCTTTTCCTTCCCCAGTTTCTTTCATTACAGTGTTTTAATCACAATGACCACATTGAAGGTAAGACAGCTGGTAAGGTAGAGAAAGGAGGAACCTGGGAAACCCCACAGTCAGTCAGTCTAGCTGAACCCATGAGCTTCAAATTCATTGAGAGACCCTGGCTCAAAACCTAAGGTGGAAAAATATCAAAGAAGACAGCCAGTATTGAACTCTGGTTGGCATTATGTGTGTGCACAGATGCACACACACACACACACACAGATGCACACACACACACGCACACACATGGACACACACTCACACGCACACACATGGATACACACGCACACACATGGACACACACACACACATGGACACACACACGCACACACATGGACACACACATGGACACATACACACATGCACACACACGGACACACACATGCACACACATGGACACACACATGGACACACACACGCCCACACATGGACACACACACATGGACACACACACATGGACACATACACACATGCACACACATGGACACACACACATGGACACACACACGCCCACACATGGACACACACCCACGGACATGGACACACATACACGGACACACATGGACACACACACACACACATGGACACACACACACACACACACATGGACACATACACCCCAACATGTGTATATATATGCCACACAATCCCTTCACACAGTTATTTCATTTAGTATGAGAAAAAACATTTCTTTCCTTTTATTCATTTATTTTTTGAGACACAGTTCTGTGTTGCCGTAATTTTCCTAGAACTTTTTCTGTATACCAGGCTGGCATCAAACTCAGATATCTGCCTGCCTCCTGATCTGCCTCCCGAGTCCTGAGATTCAAGGCATGCACCACCACTGCCTGCCTTCATTTCATCTTTTAAAAAATAATGTCCAATAAATCCTGAATTTATGCTGTGAGATCACATAACAGTATTTCCCCTGAAGATGTACATGTGGCCATTTAAAAATAATTCATACTCCACCTATACACACAGCAGAATTGGAAGGTAAAAGAGTGAACCCAATTCCTTCAGACTCCAGTTAAAATACGGCCCATGGACCAGTGGGGAAATCATAATCCTGAAGATGGAAATCATAACCCAATTCTCACTCTGCAGATTTTGACCATTGACTCTTGGAGCTGGTTGAGGTGCGTAAAATTTTACTTTCTTATATTGTAAAGTGTGATTTAAGTGTCTGTTGAGCTCAGAAGGTATTTCTGGGTGTCAAAGGAGTTTACGGAGGAGAGGGTGAGATGGGGTGGTACTGGTTGACGAGATCACAGGCCCTTGTGAAGACTGGATTTATTCTGAGTAGAAAGTCACCACTCAGGGTTATATAACGGCAAACCATGGATGCAACCAAACTTTCCTATCTCTGAGTCCAAGGACACTGGTGCAGAAAAAAGTAAACCAATTAGATGTGGAATACACTTCAAGATTACCATCCCATGTCTTCAATGCCTACATGTTCACAGGGCTTTGTCTGTCCCTGTTGATGGTGTCTGTAGAGCATGGATCGCATTTTCCCCCAATGAAAGTGCACCAGCATGTTGCTGCCTGATCATCGCCGGTTTTGGTAATTCTCTCCTGACGTTGCTGCTGCCCTGTAATTTATCTGTGGGGCAAAAGGTAGAATGGTCGGTTTCTTTTTTAATTTCTCCTCTCAATCCAACATATGGTTCTGTTTAAATGTGTCCATGTTTGCAACTCACGGTTGACGTTTTTTGGCGCTCTGAATAGCATCTCGCAATTATGCTTCGTTTAGAGAGAAGGGTCTGCTTTACCAGCGCTAGCCAAATTTATTGGCTGCTGAGAGCCCTGCAGAATGTAGACGTCTGGTCTGGGGGAGCTCAATGGATTTCTGTTCTTGGTACATGCACCCACTTATGTGCTCATGTCCCACCCCCCAAAACTCCCAACCACTACATGAAAGTATCTGAGTGTTGTACAAGGCTAAAGCTTTTTGTGTTAATCTATCCCATATGGAGTAGGCATTAAACAGACAGCAAACTCAGTCAGAGCCTGGGGCAAGCATGTATTTGTAATGTGGGACACTGTCAAGGGACTTTTGTAGCAAAGAATACAGGGCGGGGGGAGTCCAGAGAAAGGGGCATGTGGAAAGTAGAAGAGAGCTTTTCAGGCTACATGCAGACTGAAAATTATTATGTGTGTAATGACTGTGCGCCTCTGGGTCCTATAGATATCCACAGATGCTGAAAAGCGGCTGGAGGAGGGCTGGTCCTCTGGCATTCCTGGGTCTACAAGACTCAGACTTACCCAAGGTCGGGATATTGCTCTAGGGATTAGGCTAAGCTAGACGGAGGGCTGGTGTGAATCCAGTGTGCTGAACCCGACCCTGAGTACATGGAGAGTAATGAAAAACGGAGGTTCTGCAGGGACAACACAAGGGACATGGGAAGCCCTTTGTAATTTAAGCAAAGGGACTTGATCTTTGAGGTGTGGATTTCTGAGCAAGTGAGAGAGACTCTTAGATTGCCTGATGGATCGGATATCTAGACAGGAAACAACCAATGCTCAAGCCGGTTCACCATCTGGGACCAGAGGAGAGTTTTGAGACAGAACCTGAAAGAGGCAGCCATCTGAAGCAAGCCGGGCTGGGGGTGAGAAGCTGAGAGGCCACGTGTGTGGTTGGCTCTGGAGAGAGGGTAGTTCATTCCTCAGATGGGGGAACTAGAAGATAATCTCAAAATGCCAGCTCTACTCATTGATGTCTGTTGTCTAGGGCACGATGCTGCTGCTACATTCGATGTAATATGGCTTGTTCTCTCTCACCTGTGGGCAGATTCTTCTGGGTACTCGCAGTATTTATCAGTTTTCACACATTTGTGTGTTTCTCTGTAGCTATGGAGCCTGTCCTGGAACTAGCTCTTGTAGACCAGGCTGGCCTTGAACTCACAGAGATCCGCCTGCCAAGTGCTGGGATTAAAGACCACCCAGTGGTTTTTACACATTTCTTAAAGGTTCTTCCCAATAATTTAATACTATTACACTTTTATGTAGGACTTTTTCAGGGAAGGAACCTATACAAAGGCTAGAAGACCATTTCTGAGACAGAAAGCATGCCTTGGCCACTTTGTAAAGAGAAGGGAACTAGGACTAGGTCCTATCTGGTATCTTCATCTCTGATATCATCACTTTTTAAGAGATGTTTGTCGTGTGCATCATGCCCGAAACACCGACCATTAAGCTTGTGTCTTTCCACCATGTGTCAGAACTTCCTGAATAACAGTAAGTTCACAAGGTTTAGAGAGTTCATTGGCAACAGTTTGTCATAGAAATAAAACTACCTCAGTCACCTGGCTGAGGCAAACATAGGTTCTTTATTGCAGTCTTAATAACTAATATTAACTCTCCTATTACATAGCACACAATATATCTACACATCTGTATATATATGTATAGGTTACGGAATAAACACAAGTCAAAAAGGCTGCAACAGAAAGAACTCAAGAGGGTTAGAAGAAGGATAGAGAGTCTACATTGGTAAGAACCAGACCAGTGCAGGAGGGGCTCACTTCTGGTGGGACTGTTGGAGGAACTATGGGGTCAGGTTTGAGAGGGAAGCTGCATAATCTGGCTCTGAGGTGAAAGACTGAATGGGATACTGATGCATCAAATCCAGGTCCAGATGGGTGAATGGATGGACAGCTAGGCAGTTGAGTTGGCTCATTTTACAGAAGGGGCTGTAACTGAGTTTGGTGAATCCTTATACAAGTATCAGACAATACCTGGTGTTGTGGTACCCAACCATCACAATGATAGGTACCCATCAATCCATAGGGTATAGATGAGGACTTTATAACCTTCCCCTGGTTTGGTGTGTCCATAGCTCCCAGGCCTAACTTCCTGGGTAGGATTTTAGTATATCCATGCACCTCCATAGCTACAATTTACCTCGCTATATGTATTGAATGTCACTCTTTCTATTCCCAGGAATGTGATTTATCTGTTTGACAGACGGCAGTTTCAGGGTCCACCCAGGGTCTAGAGGCACCCTTCTCTCTCAAAATGGAGTCAGAAGCTTCTTGGAAAATAGAGTCTCCTAGGGCAGTGGGTAGCCTGAAAAACCATACATTCATACAGTATGGAGTAACTTGGGTTAGGGCATAGCCTATTGTAAATAGTGTCTGAGCTCAAGAAACCTTACCAATCCAATGATCTCCACCCTGTTGTCTGAAGGAAGTGGAGGGACTAGCACTGCCCTGCCCTCTATGCCAGGCAGATCTGGGTCTTTCTACTTGTCTAGAGCTGTGCAACAAGTGCCAACCTCCTACTAGGTGCCAACCATAAATGCCAAGCTCCTACTAGGTACCAACCACTGAAGGAGCAGATTCCAGCAGGCCAGCAGAGTCAGAATAATCTCTGTAAGTGATGTGAGTTTGTGTGTGTGTGTTAAAGGAGCTGCGGGCTGCTTTCCTGCCACCCGGCTCCTGGCCTCCAGCTAGCTTATGCCCCAAAATAATTACATGGAAACTTTATTCTTTTGAACACTGCCTGGCCCATTAGTTCCAGCCTCTTATTGGCTAGCTCTTACATATTGATCTAACCCATTTCTAATAATCTGTGTAGCCCACGAGGTGGCTTACCAGGGAAGATCTTAACCTGTGTCTATGTAGGGTGGGAGGATTATGGTGACTGACCGACTCGGCTTCTTTCTCCCAGCATTCTGTTCTGTTTACTCCGCCTACCTAATTTTCTGTCCTATCAAGCCAAACAGTTTTCTTTAGTTAACCAATGAAAGCAACAGATAAGATACAAGAGCCACCTCCATCATGTGTGTGTGTGTGGGGGGGGGGGTCTCAGGATATGTCTCACTTGCTCTGCAAGCATGAGGACCTGAGTTCAAATCCCCAGTACTCCCATAAAAAGTCAGGCAAGGCTGCATATGGGAAGTGAACACAGTAAGATTCCAATAGCTCACAGCCAGCCAGCTGAGACTGCATGGCAAATTTCCAGATTCAGTCAGAGGGACTCTCTCAGGGCATTCAGGTAGAAAGCAACAAAGGAAGACACACAATGTCTCGCTCTGCCCCCAACATGAGTGTGTGTGTGTGTGTATGTGTGTGTGTATCTATACAGAACATAAATACATACAAACAAATGAAAGAAAATAAAGCTAACCTGGTGCTTGGCGTCTGTGCCTGGTGCCTAGTAGGAGCCTGACGCTCGTTGTACAGATCTGTACAACTGGAAGGACACAGCTCTGACTGACGTAGAAGGCAGCTTCTGACCCTACAGCTGGCGAGGCAGAGCCAGGCAGATCCCTGGAGCTCCCTGGTCAGCCGGCCTAGGCTTAGAGAGCTTCAGACCAGAGACAGATAGATGGAAAGCGCCTGAAGAATAAGACCCAAGTTTGGCATCTGACTTCTACGTGTACATATACACATACACACAAATACACACAAACACATACACACACGTGTTATGAGAGGATTAAAGGAAAGAGACACACTCTTACTTGTGGTCAATCAGAGGAATGAGGTTTCTTCTGGGTCCTACAGAAGTAACAAAGGGCCTGCAGTCAGAACAGACAGAATAAGCCTGAAGCAGACTATAGGATCCTGGAACCGTGAACCTAGTTGTGCCGCTGGAGGCCAATAAATGGGAGACATTCTGTGGAGGGGTGGGGGTGGGGGTAAAGGCTGGCCTGCTGAGGGGCTCAGCCCCGCAGGAATTCCGCCCTTGATCCTAAATGGAAAGGAGAGGCCACGCCACGGAAGGCTTGAAGCCGGAGGTAGACATAATTGGATTTGAACTTGAAAGGATCAATTCAGCATCCACTTTCCCAGATAAAACTAAGCAGAAACAGTTTTTGGATCAATTGCGAGTTACACACCTAGCACAGACCATTTCCAGCCATCTTCCTGGGCTTGGGCAGATCAATGGCGGGACCGTTTTTTCACAGATGGGCTCTCTCACACACCCTGTGGCCAGGAGCTGTTTTAGTCTTTCTGAAGAGTTGAGTCTGACGAGGGAAGGCCAGGAGCGGCAACACTCAGGGCTTGTTTGGAGAAGTCCAATTAACTAACATAATGGGAATACTGACCACAGAGATTTGTTGGCCCAGGGTGAGGGGAAGAAGGTCATATAAAATAGCAGAAGTCTGATGTGTACTCTAGAAGGAAAGTTGTTTTATCGCCCTCTCCCACCGTGCACACGTGTGTGTGTGTGTGTGTGTGTTCAGGTAGAGGCCAGGGGTCATCCTCAAGTGTCATTCCTCACCAGCATTCTGACACATCTTTTGAGACAAAGTCTCTTCTTCTCAGAAGGCTCACTCCAGCTTAAAGCCTTCAGTGGCTTCTCCTGTCCATTTAGGATAAATAGGGGGAACTCCTGCAGGGCTGAGCCCCTCAGCAGACCGGCCCTTGCCCCCAGCTCTCTCCTGTGGCTCACTGTTTTTAACCGAGGCTAGCTGGCCAAGGAAGCTCACGGCTTCTCCTCTCTCTACCTGCGACACACACTACCAATGCCCAACCTTTCCATGCTTGCTGGGGCTTGGACTCGCATCTTCCTGTTTGTAAAGTAAGCTCTTTACCAAGTCAGCCTAGCCTCCTCCCCGTGTCCTGCTTTTGAACAATGCACGTTGACCATGTTCTGTGCTGAGCTCTGGAGATAACTGATACAAAATAAGTTGTGTAGGCTGACCGTCAAGCCAGTGTCAGCATTCCTGGAGAAAATGGGGAGCCACCTCTATGGAGTGCTGGATACTTTAGACAGGGTCTTGTGATTTCCATGGTTGTGCCAATGTTTAATCCCGGAAACAGCTGCTGCAGCCTTCAACAGCACTGCCTCGACTTACACAGGAAACAAAAATGCAAGGCCCCTGTTGAAGCTGGACAAACGGGTGACAGACCATGGTCACATACAGGTTCCTGAATTCTAAGGAGTGTGCTCTGTCCTGTTACATGCTCCCAGCATCCAAGAGTCAAGACTTAAGTGTGTGAGAGGAGGTGAGAGCCCACAGAAGGACTGGAGCAGAAGCAGTGGTGGTGTGCTATTAATAGCTTGCTCGGGCTTTCTAGGGCTGTCTGAAGGATGACGTGTGTTTATGGACCAGAAAGCATGCTGGGTAAATAAAGGACTTCTCTCGTACCTACATCAGCCAGGGTATGTTCATGTGATTGTCTATGAGGGGAGCACAAACTTGGCCTACGCCATTTATCTTCAAGGCTTTTTTTGGCATCTCCTGAACCAGAAGGGAGGGTCAGGCAGCCCGCAACCTCACCCATTCTAAATCCAAGGCAGACCCATCTGTCAGCTGTGTGGGGACATTCCTGGCTGCGATGTGTTGTGGGTGTCCAAGGCTTTTGTCTCTGAGTTAAATGTAAATAACCATGGTAGCCTACAAACTCTCTGGTGCCAATGGTGCACCCCCCAAGTGCCTATGCCTGAACCCCCACGCAATGCTGGGCCATTTCCATTTCCTGATGGGATGGCAGCAAGATAAGCTTTAGCCAGGACAGACCCAGCCAGGTTGCCCTGCGATGGCAGGGTCAGGGGGAGCGTGGTTGGGAGTAGAAAGCTGGTTAAAATTACAGGGATTTTCCAGGCTGCCTGCAGCAAGCTGGACTGGCTGGACTGTAAGCAGCTGTGTCTGGTAGCCAGGGTGTGACAGAACGACTGTGTGACCCAAGTCTGCGTCCTCTAAGAGAAACCGTGTGACCTGGGTGAGGGTGGGGATGCTGCCTCAGCTGCTTCTGTGGTGAACACTACGAGCATAAGCACCTGTTTAATTGAGCACCACTGCTGATGTTTGCCTAAAGTCCCATCAGTCTTTCAGATTTAGGCTTCAGGAAGCTCAAGTTTATCACCACTCAAGAAAATTTGCTCAGGCGGCACACAGCTCCTCCTGGCCTCCCTTTTGTCTCTTGATATATAGAATTATGTCATTCAGATGATGGCCTGAGGGTCAAGTCTACACATCAGGCAAGCTCCCTTCCTCCGGAGGTTGCATTCTTCCAAGGTCAGGCAGAGGCTGACCCACTGCGCAGAAGTGAAGGCTTCCTCCCCCCTGCCATCTGCTACTTCTGCTCCACCACACCCTTTCTCCCTTGTCCTGGTTCCCCCACCCCCTCCGGCCCATTCCCTGTTCCCTACCCCATGCCCCCAAACAAAAACTGCTGCCCAGCCTTCTCTTGGTCCAGATCGTTTATCCTCCTTCTTTCATGGCAAGAGGGTCTCATGGCAGGGAAGGTTTCCAAGTCCAGCAAGGACTGCTCTGAGGCCCCCCTCTCCCCAGGATTCACTTCACTTAGCAGAGGCTTGTAGGCAAGCCTGGGAATTGAAAAGGCAAGAGTAATAAGAACCAGATGAGAGTACTCCCCAACACTCCAAGGATAGGGGAGATTGAAACCAGTGTGATTGACATAGAACTTACTGATAAGCCTCTCAAAAGACATCAGCCACATCCCAAGGAGGACTCCAGGATGCTGAGAAAAGGAGGAAGGCAGATAGTCCTGGCTGAGACAGCAATTATGAAAGACCTCTCTATCAAGGATGGTAACACCAAACCTAGAGTGCTGACCTAGAGCCGGGATTCTGCAGCCCTGACTTCAACTGTTTTTATGCTCTCTAACCTTTAAATATAAACTGAATCTCAAAGTCACCTCACAATTTCATTTACACCCCAAAAGACATTCTTTAAGCTAAGAATAAATGGAAATTGTTCCTTACATTTTCTCACTGAATTATTAACTTATTCGTTTACTTTGTGGGCAAATGTGTGCGCTGTGGGTGCTTCTCTCATGCCCTGGTATAGACATGTAGTTCTCGGGGCATAATTGCACAAGTCAGCTCTCCTTTTGCCATATGGGGGTTCCAGGTTGTTACAGTTGACGGCAAATACCTTGACTCAGAGAGCCAGCTTGATTTAGTATTTTTCACTTACTTTTAAAACTGATTTTATATTTTTGCTCTTAAATTTGCTTCATCTTTAAACCTTGGATAAATACAGCCTAAAAAAAACAAAAATAAAAAAAATCACACAGAATCATACGTGTGCCTGGGCTGACCCATTTATAGTATCTTGAAGTTGTGTGCTCTTGGCCACACTTCTCTTTCTTGGAATGTCCATGCTCAAGCTTGTTGCTCTGATCCTTTTTCTCTACTCAATAAACTTGCTAACTCTGCTCTCTGGCCACTCCTGGAACACATCTGCAGGTTGGTCAAGGATCTGATTGAAGATCAGTGACAGTTGCTACAGGATGAACTTTCCACTGGAGAAAGTGCTGGTCTGTGCCTCTCCACTGCTGTTGACACCGTTGGTGACACGCATGCCAACGTGACCCGTGGAGGTCAAGGGACAGCTTTGTGGAAGGGGTTCTGTAGGTGACAGCTTGGCTGCCACTGACCTGCCCAGCCTCTCTTGGATGTTTTGTTTCTCCCCTTCCACACCTTTGTGTTACGTTTAAGGAGTGCTGCAGACACTAAGGATCTGGAGCCCTGTGGATATTTCCGCCCCCACTTCCCTACTCAAATGAAATAACCCATCACTTGCCCAGGAGGAAATCATCGTGTGTCTTGGTCCTCTAGGTTGCCTAAGCCGTTCTTTTCCTTTGACAGAAGCAGGAAAGCTACCCAAGGCCCCACTAAGGTGAACTAGCTCTTGGTAACATCCCAAGAGAGTGCGTCTTGACTTGGCACGTTTTCAGATCCAAAGCACACTCAGAGGGCCACCTCCTTGCTTTTATCTTCCTTCTATAGGTCTGAAGGATTTTCTATCTGTTCTCCCTTCTCTTTGTGTACAGCCTATGATAGTTCATCAGCCTTTCTCTGCGTACTGTTCCATAATCTTCTACATAGGACGTCAAACTTTTTCCTTATGTGGATTCTCTGAACCTTTTTTCAAATCTTAATTGAGGAATGTTTTTGGAAAAGGAACTCTAAAGTTTTCCAAATCAGGGACTCTCATGATGTTGCATATTCTGTATCTTAGGGGAAAAGGGAAGGAAGTGGAGAAAAATGTATATCGCAATAAAAACAATTTAAAACAACAACAAAAAACAAATAAAAAAAAGTTTAAAAAATCTACACTAAAGATACACAACATACTCAGAGAAGGTCCTCCAGGTAGATAGGAAAGCAGAAAGCCATGTGAGCCTTGGGAGTGCCCAGTAAAGTCTTGGGTAAGTCCAACACCCAAAAGCCGGGACAAGAGCTCAAGGACAATTTGATTATCTTAGGGTTTCTAAAGCAAAACATGCAGTGAGACTGAGTACCCCAGGGTTTTCATTCCTGTCCATTCCAATTTTGAGCCTCACTATGAATTAAAACAAAAACAGCTTGCCCTAAATATTCGAGTGCACTCCAGTGCAATATAGTTGTATTCTCTGTTTTATTTTTAGTTTCTTATTTATTAGTCTGTATTCATGATAATTGATGATTTTCTAAAATTTATTTTAGTTTGTATAAATGTACTTACACCAAGTGCATGCAGTAACCACAAAGCCAGAAGAGTTTGTTGTGTCCCCTACATCTAGAGTTTCACACGAGCTGGGAACAAAACTTGGGTCCTCTGCTAGGGCAGTCGGTGCTTTTACCCCTTGAGTCATCTCTCCAGCCTAGTAATTGTTAATCTTCCTTCATCACTTATGTGTCATTCTGTCTGTATTTCTGGTTGTTATTCTGTATTTATGATGTAACATTTTTGCTTTGTATGTGTATGAGAAACCACAATATGGAGGTTTTAGCCTCTTCGTCTAAGTATCTGGATTTTCTCTTTTCCTGGTCCTCTCTGAAAACTGGTTATTCAAGATTGCTTTCTCCAGCCAGTCCTAGCAAAAGTGCAGACACACGAGAGTTAATTATCATATTGGTGTGAGACTAAGGAAAAGCCCAGAGGAGGAGATAATTTAAAATGCAAGTAGAAATGAGCTTTATTTAAGACAAAAGCCAGCAACAGCAAAAAGGTTTACAGTTTGTCAAACAGCTGAGTATAATTTCTTTCATTAATTTATGTCTGACACTCTTTTCTATTTATTAAAAAGTGCAAGTTTTAATCTTTACTTTGGTGCGCATGTGTGTAATGCATGTATGGATTTAGAGATATGTGTTTGCATGTGTGCATACAGGCACACGTGTGTGGAGGCTGGGGGTTGATGGTGAGTGTCTCCCTTTATCTCTTTCCCCTTTTCTTCTCACAGGGGCTCTCACCAATTGGCTCCACTGAGCAGTGAACTCCAGGTGCGTCCCCATGCCTGGCTTTTCATGTGGGCATCGGGGATCAGAACACATGTTCATGCTTGCCTGATGGGCACTTCTCTCACAGAGCTGTCTTCCCAAGCTTCTAACAAACACTCCTTCCGAATCCCTTATAAACTGGTGCCTGTGCGTTGTTCTATAATGTTTTCTTATGTTATATCATCTTGGTTATATGTATGTGTGCATCCCTGCATGCAGCTTTAGGGTACGGGCTGTATGATAGAGTCTAGCAGCGCTCTCAAATAGGCTTACACATAAGTTAACAGTCAATGTAAAGTTTGGCACAGAATTTGTTCAGATTCCTTGCTTCATAGGATTTAACCAAATACCTACAAAAAGTTAATGTCAATTTTTGGAAAGACATAATAAGCAGACCTCTGGGATTATAAATCTATGATTGCCCCTGTTTATAAGTGTAGTTTGCTTGAGGTACAGTGTATAAATTTTCTGTGTTTTATATACAGCACCTTGAATTTTCACAAATACACAAAGAATTATTCTACTTTGTTAAATATTGCAATTAAAAATCATATAGTATAACGATAACAAAAACAGAGCCCCCCCCAAAGCAAGAAAGAGTTATAGGTATAAACTATGTTTTGTGTAAACAATATTAAAACAAAGGATACAAAAATGTATGGCAAGGAGAAATGGAACATAAATGCTAGTCTCTACGGTTGCTCTCTGTAAGACAGCTACACTGCCGAATCAATTTATATTATGCAGTGTGGTGGTTTAAATGAGAAAGTTCCCACCCCCAAAGAATACCTGGTTCCCTGTTGGTGGCACTGTTTGGGGGGCTGGGGGAGGTAGAACCTCACTGAAGGAAGCATGTCACTCTGGGTAGCAGTGGAATTTGAGAGTTGATCCCACCATTCCACTTCCAGTTGGCTGTCTGTGGTTGAGATATGATCTCTTGGCTTCTCTTTCCTGCCATTATGACCTCCTTGCCATGATGGACATTGACCCTAACACTGCAGTGTGTTGAGCTCTTTATGTGGTACCTGATTTCTGTTCTATTTAGTGTATGTCCTTAGCGGTTCCTTGTTTATAAATCTTAGGGTCAACAATCACCAGCGATTTGCTCACAACCACACTGCTGACCCGGTGGAACATGTTTTGTCCCCAGCCTACCTAGTGTTAAATATTTTCCTAGTTCTACAACCTGCCGAGAAATCCTCAGACCAGAAATTGCCTGGGCTCCCGTGGCAGTTCTCTTGACTCCCATTATGTTGCCTTCTCCAGAACAAAATCCCATGGATTTCTCTTCCAGATTAAAGAAAGATAAAAGATTCATTTATGGAATGGTAGAGGAAGGGTTTGGGACATGAAATCTCTCACAAAAGTGATAACTCTGGGGGATAAAGTGAAGGGTCAGAGGTTAGAAGCATTTGCTGATCTGACGAAGAACCCGAGTTGAGCCCATAGCGCCTGCGTCAGGTGCAACACTGGCTGCAAGGGTTCTGATAGCCTCTTCCATACTCCACAGGCGTCTGTACTCATGTGCATGTTTCCACAAAATACACATACACATACATAGACATAGAATTGAAAACAAAACATTTATTTTAATGAGAATGCGGGGGGGGGTGTGAAACTCTGTGTATGAGTCTTGCTCCCCTTGCAGCACATGTGTCCTGTCTTCGTGGTCAGTTCCACTCTGAGCTTGCAGCTTTCTTCAGTGCAGCTTTCTTGCAGATGCTTCAGTGCCCTGGCATGTCTAACACCATGGGGTCTTCACTACAACCTAGACATCATCTGGACAGTGTTATGTGTCTCAGGGACTCCTTGGAAGGAATCCAGTCCTGTTCAGCACTATCTATCTATCTATCTATCTATCTATCTATCTATCTATCTATCTAATCTATCTATCTATCATCTATCTATCTATCTATCATCTATCTATCATCTATCTATCTATCTATCTATCTATCTATCTATCTATCTCCGAGTAGTTGCCCTTGTGGAGGAGCTGGTGCACAGCCTTATCAACTGCTCGAAAATCATTTGCAACTATACTAGACAGTAATCTTAAAACTTAACCATCACTTTACTTTTATAGGATCCTATAGAAAGAACATCAACCCCATGACAGCAGAAAGCAATTCTAAAAGACGATGTCCTCTCTCCCCACAGAGATTGTCCTCAGGGTTGGAAACACCATTTACAGGTTGTTGATTGTTACTTGTATAAGGTGGAAGGTTGGGGTGAAAACCAAAAAATAAATAAATAAAATCAAAAAATCAAATGAGATAATAGATAATTTAGCATAAACTTACTCACGCTAATAATAACAGTGGGTAATAGAGTAAATACTTATCAGCTATTATTTATAGATAATTTGCATTGGTATAATTTTTGCATATTGATACACATTCAGATTATATTTGTTATTTCTGTTTACAATATTTGTATACCTATGCAAGCAAAGTTATTCTGTCAGATTGTATACATACATGTTTCTACCTATGTTTAAACATTTTGTGTATTGATACAACATTCAGGATATATTTTCATATTACATTATATATTATTCTTACCTCTAATCAAGATACTTATACATTGTTTACATTTTGAGGTCATTATCCTCATTTGCTGCACATTTGTTTACAGATTATTTAATATTCTAACATAAAGTTTTAGTACTTAAGTTATACAGGTATTAAATATTATAGGTAAATAGTTGTTCATGTTTGTTTTATGTATAGTCAGATTAATTAGGTTCTTTAAATATACAGAGATTGTATTCTGCCTAGATAGCTAATCTTCAGCCACTTCAAGGATCTATAAAACATGACATTTAAATAACTTAGGGTTCTGTTGACATGAGACATGATTGCTCCTGACAGCACCAATCTATTCCTGAGAAAATCTTAAGCACCAAATACACTCCACTCAGAGTTTGTTTTCTTCTTGACACAATTGGCCTTTGGGCAAGGAACTGCCCATACCTCAACCACTGACAAAGTACATGGTATCCAGACTTGATAAGCAGGACACAAGGAAAAGGACTGCCAAACCTTGCCAAGCAGGGTAAGACGGTTCTAAAAAATGTCCTGCCTCTAAAAATGGTTTGTCATTTACGCTAGGCCTTAGCCAAAGTTGGTTGCTTAACACTGCAAATGAGACTTTGGGTGATTGCTCAGGTAGCCAGTCGTTTCTGTCATCTACTGCTTGTTTTGGAAGCTGCTTGATTGTACTTCCTACCTACTCAAGTAATATTATGTCCCTTCTCATGCCTTCAGTGGGGTTAAAGATTAGATAGTAGTAGTTACCACCCTCTTATGATTTAGCCAAGCCTATTTCTGATGCAAGACTTAGACTCTTTGAGATAAAATATCCTTTAAAACATTTATCATGTGTTCCTTTTAATCTTGTTTATGTTGGTTGTAATTTTATACTTAACATTTGTTGCTATTGTATATAGTTTTGTATTGGGTTTGGATTGCTCTTATTTAGACAAAAGGGGGAGATGATGGGGAATCTTTGCCAACCAATTATCTTTAAGATAATTGTTAGTTATCTTAGGGTGTGGCTTTCTGAGACCTGGAAAAGCAGGCCAGGTGTGCTCTCTCTGCAAAGCCGAACTTGGACTTCTCGTTCCTGTTTCATGAGTTTTCCTTTTATAATAAATAAAAATATAGTTGTTTTATCTTTTAGTTACTTCCTGAATCGAGTTAACTTCTACACAACTATCCTCCAGTCCCATTTGCTCTATGATCTCCACTTGTTACAAGACACCCCTTCACCTTCTCTCCACTCTTTACCAGTAAGAATTGTCTCCCAGCTCGTTCTTGTCTGATCCCTCCCTTTACTCCAGGGTTTTTACTCTTATTTTTATCTTTTATTTGTTTGAGTATTTGAACAAGGATCAGGAATGGAGAAACAAGGAAAGAAAACTCAGAAAGCCTGGAGTCAAGAAGACCTGCATACTGGATCATGGGTGAGATAAGGAAGGAGAGGAGGACAACCTTGTCCCTGCAGAAGGGAAGCATTGGAGTTGTGAGCCATGTATGATGAGTGGCTTTAATGCAAGCATCAGCCAGGTTCTGTGGTTTAAATCAGTATAGACACGAGGGGATAAGGAGGTGGTAGAGGCATGTAAGGTATCCCTAGGAGAGGGGATATCCTCTGTGAGGCATCAGAGTGTTCTTTCTTGATGTTTAGAGCTTTCCCTGGGTCGGCAGCTCAGAATGGTGATACACATAGGCATGACAAATCTCCAACACTTCATGAAGAAGCCTTTCTTGTGTTAAGTCAAATTTGCCATAAAAACCAAACCAGGTACCCAAAGCATCCTATTGCACATCGATGCAAATTTTGGCTTTGACACAAGAATCTATCTTCTCTGCCAGGTAAATACACTGAAATAATTGATGCAAACATAGCACTATGGGCTTTTCCAGAAAGAAGTTACATGAGCTCCACCGTAGACCAGGAAGTCTGCAAACACTTGGTGCCTCATGCCCACAGAAGCTTCTGCCGTGTGCTGAGCTAGGCAAATCTCTCAGACATCTTTCATCTGTGCTTTTGCAAGGACCCCGGGTTTGTGGACAAAGGGTTATTTTCATGTCTGTCTTCATCGTTATTATTGTAAGAAATTAATATCACCCGCCTTATCTAGGAATGCTTCGAGGGTCTTGACCTGACCCGAACCATGAACCCAAATTCAACTGAACCACATTGATTTGCAAAACTGCCTGCTGAAATTGAACCCCCGTAGTAATTGGAGCTGAAATGTACACTGAGATTGTCCTCGAAACTAGACTTGGCCCGATGTTATTTTGAAAGGTAATTAAGGTTTGTAAGAATGCCTCTGACTGGTCAGTCATCAGAGGTCTGGGTGTAACATGAGCCAGAGCACATGCAGTGTGACGAAAATAATTAAAGAAGAGAAAAACCACCCTAGACCCTAATATGACTGAGCTATCAGTTTTCAAACTGTTGCCTGCAAGAGAAGCCAACAGAGCCCGATGCAGCCTGGGCTATCTGCGTTTGATCTCTGGGACAGGGGAGTGATGTTGCTTGTAGCCAGCTCCTAGAGAGGCTGCCTAGGGCTTGGGAGGGCCATGGGATCACACTGAGCAGAGACCTAGACATGGTGGCAGCTCCTGTGGGAAGCAGGATGGGAGAAGAAAGAAACATGCATATAAATGAGTGGGGGGGGGCACCTTTCTTGTTCAGGAAACAGATTTTGTTTTTAAGCTGGTAGAAAAGAAATAATGCCAGCTCACAATAGTACCCTTCCCCTGTATCTACATTAGTCTTTAATTAGCAGCTTGGCTTTGTTGAGTCCCTCCACTTCTGTGTATGGATGAAGATTTAGAATTTGAACTTGTCAATTATCCAGGTCAGGGAAAGGTTTTGGAGGTAGGACAAAGAAAAGAAATAGATAGTCCCATCACTGCTACCCAAGGACTTAGATGTGTGCACACCTGTCCCACTGAGCAGACTGAGGGCTTTGCAGGAACCATGACCCTGAACTTTAAACGCTGCCAGGCAAAGCTCAACAATAGATGAGCACAGGAAGGAATGAGACCCTGGGGTTATGAGGGAGAGAGAGAAGAGTGGAGTTGGGCCGTGGGGTTTCTAACCCAATCATGGAGACTGCACACAGCAACCGCTCACCCATTCTACATCAGTGCTGCTGTGGAGGGAGCAGAGAGGGATACCTGCGCTGGGTGGGGCAGGGTTGACCCCCTGCTGATGGCAGACTCTCAGGGGGTAAATGATACTCAGAACTAGTCTCTCACCATCCCCATCCAGCTGGGAGGTGTAAAAACAATGGGTGTGGGGCCGACTTTGTCAGGGGGATCAGGGTGGAAAATAAGCATGTGCCTAGCATCAATCTTTACAAGTGCTTTTTAAACATTGGATAAAAGAATACAAAAAAATGCAACAGAAATAGCAAGCCAAGCATCTTATAGATGAGCTCAAACAAGTAAGTATGTACGTGTGTATGGGTGTGGGTGTGTATGGAGGAACTTTAGCTAATCACTTGGAGGTGGTTGCAGCCCATGTTCCTTTCCTGAGAAGGAGTAGTCATATCTACTATGCAAAAGAGTTCCCTGCTCTAGCATTCAAGAATATCACAAGTCCCAGTTTGTCGTAGGCAGCACAGCCTCGACCCTATCTCAAAAAAGAAAAAAGAACAAATCAACCAAATAAACCTTGACTTCACACAAAGAATTGGTCTCTACAAGATCAGTGTGATGGATTGTCCTGATATTCATGTTGACAAGATTCAGGGCCAACTGGGAGACACACCTCTTGGGGAGCTTACGGGGGTGCTTTCAGAGCAGTTTAACTGAGGGAAGACCTTCCCTAAGTGTGAGCATCACTATGTGGCCTGACGTTCCAGACTGAATACAAAGGAGAAAAAGCTGACATCAGCATTCATCTCTCTCTGCTTCATGACTGTGGATTTGCCACGTGACCAGCTGTCTCCTGCTGCCACAATGAACTGGGTCCTTGAGCTGTGAACTAAAATAAGCTCATCCTTCCTTATGTCAGGTGCTTGCCACAGTGGCCCTGAAAACTGAGACCCTTGCTGAGATAAACCTGACTATGTGGCTTATAGGTCTTTGAAACTTGTTTTGGGGAGGGATGAAGAAGAGTTTGAATAGATAAAGGTTGGAGAACGCTGCAAGCAGAGCTTAATGGACAGTTCTCACAGGGTGCAGAAGGCAAGAGTGACAACAGAAACACAACACAGGTCACACTGACAGGATTCTGTGGCAAGGGAGCAAGGACTAAGTTGGGAAAAGGGCTAGAGCCCAATTTTGTTACATTCTGTCAAAACAAACAGAAAATCACTAAAACAAGAACAATTGGCTGTTTGTTGGGGAAGAGTTGTTTGTTCGTCCAGGCTGCCCAGAATCTAAAATAACCACACAGAAACTGTATTAATTAAAATACTGCTTGGCTCATTTGCTCTAACTTCTTATTGGCTAACTTTTACATCTTAGTTTAACCCATCTCCATTAATCTGTGTATTGCCACGTGGCTGTGGCTTACCGGCTAAAGTTCCAGCGTCTGTCTCGGGTGGCTCCATGGTTTCTCTCTCTCTGCCTTCCTTCTCCCAGCATTCAGTCCAGTTTTCTCCTCCTACCTAAGTTCTGCCCTATGAACAGGCGAAGCCAGTTTCTTTATTCATTAACCAGTAAAAGCAACACATAGACAGAAGGACTTCCCACACCAGCTGTTCTCTGTCTGTGTCCTGAAAATATAAGTGAGGGAGATTAAATGCTGTAGACAAAGTTTCAATATACTATGGTATGCAGGCTATAGTGTGGTGTTTTCCAGTGCTCTGAGTCACACCTCCAGTGACAGGAAGCACAGCTGCACGCTGGTTGACAAGACAGAAACCTTATAATGTGCAAAGTTGGAGACATGAGGGATGAAAGAGAGATGTTATGATTACAAGGGGGAAAAGATTAGATTAATATCACTGAAGGGAAATATCTCATTCTGTATTGGGACAATAAGAAAGGTGACCTGAGAGAAAGAACTCACCCAATGAAGGTTCAAATATATGAAAATGCAAATTCATTTGGTACAGGAGAGCCTGAAATAAAAATGACTCTTTTTTTATGCAGTTTATTTTTTATTTTGATTTAAAGGCAAAGCTCTGGAAAGCAACAGAGATTCAATCAGTAGCCGTTCTAGCCATAGTATAAGAAGTCCAGGGGCAGTTTCTGTGATGGTTGCTCTAACTGCAGATACTCTGGTGTCCACGGGATCAAGGCTTGATTCCTTGTTACTGGGCATTCCAGTTGGTAACTTGGAGGCAGCAACATCTTTGGGAGGAAACCATCATTTCTTTCTTTCTTTCTTTCTTTCTTTCTTCCTTCCTTCCTTCCTTTCTTCCTTCCTTCCTTTTCTTCTTTCTTTCTTTCTTTCCTTCATTTTTATTTATTCATATACTTTATTGGCCACCTCAGCCATGAGAGTTCTCCAACTTTGAGTCAGAGTCTATGGCAATGGACTTTTCCCTATGGCTATTCCCTTCCACAGGACACCAGAGTCTATGGCAATGGACTTTTCCCTATGGCTATTCCCTTCCACAGGACACCAGAGTGGCTCTCTCCATACAGAGCTTCTTCCTGGGCTCCATTAGGAACAATAGGAGCCCAGGGAAGCCCCACTCTCATCATATAGCTCTGACAACACTCTATGAGCTGATTTCCTCTGGTTCCTTGTGGATGGAACAAGCGAAGCTCTCACTTCCCCAGACTGGGTGGGAACGGCCAGGCTCCGTGGTCTGCCGCCAACTCAGGAGAAGGTAATGGGCTAGGGCTGCAGCTTGCTGAGGCTGCCGAAAGAGTTAAGGATCAGTGTGGCCTTGGGGACATAGGAAAGGGTGCTGAGTGGCCCTGGGGTATGTCCTGGGGGCAGCATAGGCTGGAAACTGGCCTCAGCTTCTCCCTAAGATCGAGGGATAGTAATGGCAGAAAAGTCCTGAGGTCAGAAGGTCACCATCACTCAACTACAGTCTGTGGCCTCTTGGGAGTTAGAAATTATTGACCAGAGTCCCTTGACTGCTGTGGTCCTCCAGGCTGACTGTCTGGTCATCTCCTTGGAGCTCATCAAGCAGCTCTTCATGGACCCCAAAGAAGAGACCCGGCTCCTGCTGGGGCTGTGGGGCCATTTCACACAAGTCAGGTGCAGCCCAACAGATAGGTGCAGACTGACCTGGATAAAGGTGTAGAGATCACCAGCCCTGACTCCTTATATGTGCAGCATCTAGAAGCAGCACAGCATGGGGGTACCCCCTCTGCACCTCTTCTGCCACCTCAACAGTTCATCACCTCTCCTATTCCTGTGCCATGCACCGTGGACTTCAGTTCAGTGCTATGTGATATCAACAACTGTACTGTGGGTAATGCCAGCTTGAGAAATAACAGATTCGGAGCACCAGAGGCCTGGACATGCAACGCAATAGTGGCTGTTAGGTTGAGATTTAAAAAACCAATCCAGGGAAGCCCTGATGTGATGCAAAATCAGGAAGACATCTGCCGAACATCCTGGGAGGCTTTAACAATCCTTTCCTTTGTCACTTGCAGGGTAAACTGATAAAGGGACTCCACACCCTGTCCCCCCTCACTCCCATTGCGGTTTTACAGCCAGGAAGCTGCAGCATAGACTCCAAGAATGACTCTCGATGAGAAACAACCACACGGGGAAGTGCTTTCTCAGGTTCAGTCTCTGAGGTACCCGAAAGGTTGTTAACAGCTGTGGTAGAAGAGGCAGACCGTATCTCAAGCTGATAGCAAACCCAGCAGCAGCAGCAACACAGCTGAATTTTCAGTTGCAAACATTGTGGGGTCATGGGGGATTCCACTGAGCACTTGAGACCAGGTAACCAATGTGTGGCTGGGTCAGATGCCCCAGCAAGGCCTTTGAATGGAGCTGTGAAGATGAAGTCTAAGTTACAATGAACCCTAGGATGTGGGGGATGCCTGGACCGTGGGATGGCTACTGAAGAAAGCTGTAAGCACATGATAGAACCATGGCAATGGAGAGGTCACATGTGCCGCAGGCAGCAGAAATGGAATATTGGGGCTCTCCAAGCCTGTTGGAGCCCAAGGGTACTGGCTCATGTCCCAGATGCTGCACATTGGAGCTGCAGGGTTTCCCCCTCACCCTGCTGGGTTTGGGTCTCGTTTTGGTCTTATCTTCCACTTCTCTGTTTCTCTCATTTGGAAATGCAACGATTAACCTGTGCCATTGGATATCACGAGTTTGGAATTGTTTATTCTTGATGTTCAATCTTTTATTTTACAAGAGCTCACAGAGAAGAAACCCAGTCTCGGTGGGAACTCTGCACTTTTGAACAACGTTGGAACTGTAGAGGCTGGGGACTTTCAGAGGTGGATGGTTTGCAAGTTGCATCATGAGATGAACCCAATTTAAAGTGATGCGTTTTGGTCCCAAGCTTAACAAAGGACAGACTCTTCTTCATTGTCAGCTTGACTGCATTTAGAAGCACCTAGGAGACACATTGAACACTCCTGTGAGGGTTTTTCAGAGAGGTTTTATTAGGAGGGAGGAGTCACCTAAATGAATACTCCATCCCAGGGGCTGGGGTCCCTGCTTAACTCAAAAAGGGGATGAGTGGGGCACCAGCATCCACTGCTCTCTGCTTCCTGACTGAAGGTGCAATGTGACAGTGGCCTCGTGCTTCTGCTGCTGCAGGGGAGAGCGCCTCTACCACCACACCTTCTCCACCAGGGCAGACTGTGTGGCCCCTCCCATGGTGAAACAAAACAAACCATGGCTTCCTTTCAGATACTTCACTGGGAGGAATTCTAATGAAATGGAACACGTGATCTAACATATACTCCAAAACCATTCAAGTTACTTTGAAGATTTGTTTTGAATTATATGTCTATGTGGGGTTTATGTTCCTATACACAGCTGTCGTCATAGACTGGAAGAGCATGCCAGCTCTTCTGGAGCTGGAGCTGGAGCTGCAGGTAGTTGTGAGCCACCCGATGTGGGTCCTAAGAATCAAACTTGGGTCCTCTGGAAGGACAGCAGATACTGAGCCATCTCCCCAGGTACCACCCAGCTCATTTTGATGTGAGTTTATGCAATCAAAAAAATGAAATTATTTGGGTGATAGAAAAGTGCAAGGCACGTGGTGCAGTAACAACGTCTCCATGGTTTGCCCCTATTCCTATTAATTCAGAACAGGAAATGAGAAAGCACATTAGGCCAATAGTGATGATCTAATTAAGAGTCAAACTAGAAGAAAATTCATTTAAAAGTAGGTTATACAGAGAATGCGGAATGCCTAAGCTGTCTGTCAACATATGCACTTACTCTTCGGGGTCTCAGACAGATGGCTGAGGTGTTCCTTCTAGTCTTCAGACTGAGCTGTGTGACACGGGGCTTTGTGCTTAGTACCTTTGACTTTTTATTACGGTTTGCCTATGGATATCACATCCACAGCAGATGGCATCTCCCTGGTTCTTGTGAAGCCTTGTAGAGTAGTAGCCCATCAGATGCCTAGTTCCGCACATTTGGTCCGCGTCCAGCGTTTTGCTTTTTCTTTAAATCTACGTCGAAACAGCTTCTCAGTGCTAGAAAGGAAATCAGCTCACCCAGGGAAGAAATCAAATCAGCTGGCTGGGAGCTTTCCCCTCCCCATTCTGGGAAGTCGTTGCTCTGCCACATTAATTTCATCATGAAATACTCATATGCTTGCTCATCTCTAATGCAGCTGTCTGGGAGCCCTGGAGGAAGAAAGCCTTCCCTGTGCTCCATAAGAGGCTACCCGGAACTAATAGACACATCCATGCTCATGCGATGAGGGCAATTGTGGAGCCCCTGATGGCTGGAGGAGGAGCAAAAGCGGCTGGGGTAGAGCAGGTCACGTCAAGGGCAGACCTCAGCTTCTGAGCCTGACCTCCGTGGCTGAACACGCTCCTCTGCGTTCTTCCTCCACCTCTCTCAAGAACACCTTCATTTACTCCCACATCGTCACTGAAGCCACAGGGCCCAGGTAGTCAGGGGCTTTTCTGTAGCCCGTTCTCAGGTGAATCCTTGGAATGCTAGGAATAACCGGTTTCTGAGAAGCACTCTGAGAGGCTGACCTGGGATCCTCAAAGACAACCTCAGTGGCTCATAAGTTGTTTGCATCTTTAGGTGTTGCCGTGCACGATCAATGCTTTCTTGAGTTCCTTCGTGCCCTGTGATAGTGGAGAAGGAAGTAGAAGACAGAGTCGAGAGACACTGTGTGATAGCGCTCTGCCTGCCCTCCTGCTGGCTGTGTCTGCCTATGCCTGATTATAGTTTACAGCACTCATTTTCGGAGCTGTTTCATTTCCTTGGTTTAGGGAACTGGTTTGCCTTCTGAAGAGATTTGGTGATGGGCAAATGCACTTGCAAAAAGAAGCACAATCACCTTCCATCTCTCAGTGAGGACAGACTTGGGAGTTTGTCCCCTGATGAGCAGTCATGTCATCAAGTGTATTTCTCACATTTCTGGGGTAGGGAAGCACAAAATGCTAGGTACAGTGTAAGCCTGTCTTCGTGGCCTTGCACCAGACAACTGAACTGTCAATGGTGTCTCTGTCAAGGCACTAATCTTGTCCAGCAACCGCCTGACCCAAGTGCTAATAACTCCAAGGCCGCATACATTCAAACTGGAGCTAATGTTTGATCACGTGAACTGGGAAGGTGGAGTAGGGGATGCAGACATTCAGTTCCCGGCAGAGTGGTTATTATTGTCTATAAGTGAGGAACCTGAGGGTTTCCTGTGTCAAAGGCCACAGGATTAGGTCATGGCGGAGGCTGTGTCTTATCTTTTCTAGCCATGCACATATATTTAAATGGAAGCAGACTGTATGCCAGTACAGTTTACTAGAAAATAATTCTTCACCCAAGATTCTTGATGCTTTGGCCTAGGAGAGCCTGGAATGCTGGCAGGTTGTTGATGACCCTTCCATCACCTGGTCCTTCTGTTCTAAAAGTGACAGTGCACCAGTGTGGACCACTGGCACACAGAACCAGCCAAGCCACCCACCACACGATCTGAATGAGTCAATAATAAAGCTTACATACAAAGTGGAAAATCATCACTCAGCCATTAAAACAAATGAAGTATGACAGGAATAGGAATCCATTAGAGTGATCCTGGAAGGCATCGTTCAAAGGAAGAAAAAGAAAGAAAGGAAAAGGAAAGGAAAGGAAGGAAGGAAGGAAGGAAGGAAAGAAGGCCAAACACAAAAATTATAACCTTGAGCCAGTGAGAGACTCAGATGGTAAAATACTTGCTGCACAGGCTTGACCATGTGGATTTGATCCCCAGAATATTCTTAAAGGTAGAAGGAGAGGCCAACTCCACAAAACTTTCCTCTGGTTTCCATGTACATGCTATGATATCACACACACACACACACACACACCCCACACAACACACAAAACACAGAGACCCAAAACCACTTATAGCCTTGTTAAAAATCAGTACAAACACACTTCCAATCTGAAATAGAAACAATGGGAGCCTCCTTGGGTAAAGACACTTAGCATCAAGCCTGTCGACTTGAGTGGGATTCCCAGAACTCACACAATAGGAGGGCAGCAGCTGCAGCAGGTTGGCCTATGGCAACCATACCCGCATGTAGCATGTAAAGCCGCTCACAAACATCCAGTCACACGTGCACACACATAAATGAGTAAACATAATAAGCTTTTCTTTTACAAACAAGAGCTCCTATCCAAGGCCCCAGAGTCATCTTGTCCCCTGTGATATTTTTATTCACATAGTGTCCCTTATTTCTCAGCCTGCCTGTTACACACAATCATAGCAACTTTACCCAGTATCGTATTGTTAGCATGTCACATTCTGACTGAATATTTACTAACATGAGCAGTGACCATGGCACTTTAGAGGTGTTACACAGACATACTGGTAGATGACTGGACACGGCTGGCTGTTCATGTCTACTGGTAGCTTTAGAAGACTTTCAGTTTTTCAGTCAACCTCTGTGTGAGCAGAAAATAGGGCTGGGCCAGGACCTATGCTGAAATAAGGGACCTGGCTACCCATTAGTAGCTAGCTGAACACATAGATACCCATGTATCCCGCTTTTATAGACCACTAGATTGAGAGAAGGCCCAAATGATTGAAACCCATGCTATATGAAATACATTTTTTTGTTATGGTTTGCAATTTTCTCAATAAGCATTGCTTCCTGAACATCAGCCCTGACCCGTTAGCCATCCTGGTACAGCTGTTCTCACCCGACCCCACCCTCTGGAGATATCTGTGATATCTAGAAATATCTCATTGTCTCAACTGAGGGACAGTACTGGGACCTGGTGAGTAGAAGCCAGGGATGTGGCTAAGCATCCTGTGTTGGACTGAAGCCTTGACAGAGCAGAACCTCTCCCTTCTTCCTCCATAACCTGCCTGCAAGAGATGGGATGGCAACAGATGCCTGGAACTCTAGTCTACTGTTTTCTCAGACTGCTGGTAAACTGGATAAAGTGAAGTTTTAAGACTCAGTTTCCATCTTTTCTCTATGACTGGCCTCTGTAAGCGACAAGAAACATAAACTGAATTCTGATTTCATTACCATCCCTGTTACCATTAAGGGTAGGGTATATTTATAGCTATCTAACAAGAATTGTATGGGAGACCCACTCTTTAAAAGTTCTTGTAAGATCTGCACACCACTAAAAGGGCGGACACTGTGGTTAGACTTGCAGAGAAAATACATTACGACTACTGCCTGTTCTTCCCAGAAAAATGCTCTTTCTGCATTCCTGTCTATGCAATATTCCCCAACTCGGACAGTCAATGCCACAGAAAACAAACATGTCAAATTAAATTTCCCACATTCCAAGACATGATGAACATTGGCAAGATCTGTAATCTAGGGATTTTTTGTATGTGTGTGCTGGCACCATCTTGTAAAACTGAGTGTTTTTTGAATTGCCCATTAAAAGAAAAGAATCACTTTACACAGACCCTAAACACACAAACATTGGAGCGACGTGTAAAGCTGGGCGTACAGCAAGTCCTCAGTAACTGCCCTTGAGATTTTGGCTGGTGAGGTTCTATTGGTTTGTTTTAGCTTCGTTTCTGTTGGTGTGATAAAATGACCTGATAAAAAATATCTTAAGAAACATGACAGGAAAAGCTACAGGGGCAGGAGCTTCAGACGTCCGAGAAAGAGTCCAAGCAGACAGTAAATGAAGTCATGTACTCATGCATGAGTGCTTGCTCCACTTGCTTTTTTAAACTTTTATACCATGGAGAAAGCCCATGGAATGGTGCTTCTTGCGTTCATGTGGATCTTCCCACCTCCAGTAACCAGATAAGAAAGATCCAGTAACCAGATAGATACTCCACTGTAGACACCCCACTGTGGACACACCACTATAGACACCCCACTGTACACACCCACTGTTCACATCCCACTGTACACATCCCACTGCTCACACCCCACTGTACACACCCTACTGTACACACCCCACTATACACACCCTACTGTACACACCCTACTGTACACACCCCACTATACACACCCTACTGTACACACCCTATTGTACACACCCCAATGTAGATACTCTACTGTACTACACCCCACTGTACACATCCCACTGTTCACACCCCACTATACACACCCTACTGTACACACCCCATTGTACACACCCCACTGTACACACCCCACTGTACACACTCCACTGTACACACCCCATTGTACACACCCCATTGTACACACCCCACTGTACACACCCCACTGTACACACCCCACTGTACACACTCCACTGTACACACCTCATTGTACACACCCCAATGTACACACCCCACTGTACACACCCCACTGTACACACTCCACTGTACACACCTCATTGTACACACCCCAATGTACACACCCCACTGTACACACCCCACTGTACACACTCCACTGTACACACCTCATTGTACACACCCCATTGTACACACCCCACTGTACACACCCCACTGTACACACTCCACTGTACACACCTCATTGTACACACCCCAATGTACACACCCCACTGTACACACCCCAATGTAGATACTCTACTGTACCAAACCCTATTGTTCACACCCCACTGTGCACACCCCACTGTACACACCCCACTGTACACACCCCACTGTACACACCCCACTGTACACACTCCACTGTACACACCTCATTGTATACACCCCACTGTACACACCCCAATGTAGATACTCTACTGTACTACACCCCATTGTTCACACCCCATTGTGCACACCCCAATGTAGATACTCTACTGTACTACACCCCATTGTTCACACCCCATTGTGCACACCCCACTGTGCACACCCCACTGTACACACCCCATGAACATACCCCAGTGTACACACCCCAATGTAGATATTCTACTGTACCACTATCATGGTAGTCTCAGACTGTAGCTGCCGTAACAGCATTTATTGATCACAGGGTGGGCCAAGTATGGGTTCTGGGTGATTTTCCACATAATAAACTATTTATTCCTCACAGGAACTACATCAGCCCACTCCAAGCCCCAGTAATGGGGACACTGAGATCATTGCTATTGAAAAAGTTTCGGTGCTAAGTGAAAGGATGGGGGTTCTGAAGCCCAAGAACCGCGAGGGGTTCTTGCCGATGTGTTCTGGCCTTTGCAAGTAAAGGGTAGATATGTTTGGTCAGAAGAGCCCTGAATACAGGCATGACAGTGTTTTCAACTAGCTAGGATGGTCGCACCAGCTAACAAAGACATCTTCCAGCTGGGAGCTTCCGAAGCCCAGGAACCAAATAACTCCAATATCTATGCAGTGACAGCAGTGTTACCCCAGGAACCCAGATCTCTGGAGCTTCAACTCTGCTCTTTGCACACACCCTTTACCCTCCAGCCACATGGCCCAATCCTGGTGTGTACGATTAACCTCTGAAACCACTGCAGAGTTTAAATAGCCGTGTCTCCTCTGGCAACCGTATCCTTTCCACGGGAGTCTTAAGCAGATAAGTTAAATCAGAACAATATGCCTTACCAGCGTAAGGGAAAGGTTGTGAAACTGTTTTCATGGTAGGGAGGGCATGGCTTCAATGGGTAGTAGGTGTTTATGGAAGAACACTAGAATAAATCCAAATATCTTCCCACTTAAGATGTATTGTGATTGACTTAACTGGGAGGGGTGGGGATGCACAGCCTTCAACTCAGATGCACTCTGCTGGAAGGGGTGTCTTGCTCCTAGCTGGCACACTTTGCAGGGGCTGATTGTGCTCAGCTTGGGGGCATGAGCATTGTGGCATCGTGGGATGTTCTTTCAGTCTGTGACTTGAAGGTTATGAGCTCGGAGAAGAGACAGTTAAAGCTTCCTCGCGCCAGCGAGATGAGTTGTACCACACAGCGCCCATGCCAGGTCAGCAGTTTGGATGGAGCTGAGACACTTACCGGCTGTGCCAAGCAGTGTCAGACACCTCTGGAAGCCCCTGCCTAGGACCCCGAATTTAGATTCATGCTGCAGTCTGGGGAGTGTTTTTGATGTCTGCCGGGCTACAGGGAAAAGCGCACTGCTTGCACACAGCCTCTGCGAAGAGACAGAGCTCTCCAGGCTGGGCGTCAGAGGAAGCTGGACCTGGGCAGGACTGCTCAGGTGAGTCGGGGCTGGGGGACTCAGAGGCTGGCTGGCTGGCTCCTGGCTCTGCCATGTTTATGGGAACTGTCGTTCTGCTGAGACTGGCGATGCAATCCGGACGATTTCTCGGGTTTCCCTCATTCCTTGTTAAAAAGAAAGAACTGGGCTGAGCCTGCACTTTGGTCATAAAGTCCCCTCGAAAAGCAGGAGGATTATCTCAGAGGGGACGGAGCCAAGGAGGAATTGTAGTCCAGACTCTCTGCTGAGTCCCCGCAGCCAAGCATCTTATTAACATGTCCCCCAGGGGGATTTCTTGGGATGCTTCAAAAGGGACTGAGATGGTAGCCACGGAATACACAGGGTTGGGGGTGGGGTGGCCCATTTCTAATTCAGAACCCATCTAGACTTACCAGGAAGCTGGTTGGTATTAGGGGGAAATATCTCATAACCAGGTAGTGTCTGAATTCTTCACAGGAAAAGATGGTTAAGCTTGCTGCAGCAAGCTTGAGCTCTTGTGGGGACAGAATTATGCCCTGGCTTGCCTTTGTATTAGCATCCCTGGTATAGGGTCTGGCATTTGACACGCATGAAAATGGTCCACCATCTGAAACAGTTTTGATGATAGCCCCGCCACATTGGAGAATCATCCCAGGGCATCGTAGGAGACACAAAGCAGTTTTCCTGCAACAAGAACCACATTAGCTCAGGTCGGGGCAGCTTCAGGCTTAGGCAGGCACATCCACAGATACCGTTGCCCTGGTAGCCTTAGTTCTGGACTAGGGGAGACTCTAGGGCTGGATCTGAGGGATGGAAAGAGGACAGGATAAGGATAAGGCTTGGAAAGTCCGATTATGTGGTGAAATGGATAAAATAAATGCATTCCTAATTGGGGCCAGTCCTCCAGGGTTCTGGCCCATGGTGAGGATCTGGAAAGGCAATGCTGGTTGACAGGAAAGAAATAGTTCACAGACAAATAGTTTTAGCGTACAAGAGCTTTAATCTCCTATGAGAGTTTGCTATTTAATCACCCACTGAATCCTTGCCTACCTTAAGGGCCAGGTGATAAAACCCCACTACTGAGGTGGGTATAACCTCCTGACCTCCCCTTTGGTCTTGTCCAGGAGGTGACATATCTGCTTCATCCATTCACAATATGGTTTCCATCCTTCTGCACTCCTGGTCTGCTCTCAGCTTCAGTGTTTGTTCAGGCAGGCCCCACCCCCGCGTCACCTACAGTCATTGTTTGAGTTCAGCCACAAAATCCAAAAACTCCCCTCCAGCTTGAGTCTCTGCTTCCTGGAAGCACCCAGTGTCGTTGGTTACACGTTATGTATAGCGATCTGCAGTAGCCCAAGGTTGATGGCCCTTGAGCCTGGGGTCGGTCTACGGTTTGACACCCCGGAAGACCCCACACAAGTGGCGTGGGGCACACAGGAGGAAGGACCTCATTCAACTGCAGGGAGAGACAAAGAACATCCACAACTCTGGAAAACTCAGAACGCTTCCCCTAGGAATGTTCCACTGGGGAGTGACAGCAGGAAATGCAGACATTGGCGAGGAGAATCCAGATGCTGCTTCAGAAGGCTGCAAGCAGCTCAGAGGTTATGTGATGCATGCTTAAGATCAGGGCAAGAAGGTCAGGCAGATTGTACACACATGTAGGATAACATGTAACAGGACTGTTGATCTGCATTGCATGGGGTGTGGCTATGATCTAGCTAAGATTGAATTGTGGTAAAGAGAAAGAAGACCGTGTTTAGGTCTGGACAGCACCTGCCCCAGCACCGATGGCTCTCAGATAATGGGTTAGCATTAACACTCGCATAACTAGATAATCTTTGTTTCATAATCAAATCCTGGGTTCGTGATATGGAAACTAAGTCACCAGTGCCCCCACACTGCTTCGTTGACAGTGTGGCAAGTCTGCGAACTCTGGTCCCTGTTATCCTTTCTGATCTGCCTCACCACCTCAGCCCAAGTAGCAAGCTATGGATGTGAGCTAGGAGCTGGAGTCAGCACAAAGACTCTGACAAGTGCATCAGAGCTCGTCTAGGAAAAAAAAAAACCCAGGCAGCCTGGTGCCAGGGAACGTTAGCATGCAGCTGCCTCTCTCTCTGTATCGGAGGTTGGAGAAGGCAGTCAAGTGACCAGAACGATTAGCCTGCAGCTTGTCGATATGGCTGCTGTGTTAGCGGTCTGGTGGGACCTCTGGAAATGATTGTTCCAGCGTACACTGCAGATTCCTCAGATCCATTTTCCTTCCC
The DNA here is from genome assembly GCF_018167655.1 of Microtus oregoni. Lineage (NCBI taxonomy): Eukaryota > Metazoa > Chordata > Mammalia > Rodentia > Cricetidae > Microtus > Microtus oregoni. The sequence continues at coordinate 9,232,087 of NW_024543093.1, read as the reverse complement.
TGAGGGATTTTCTAAAGCAGTTCCATTGGGTGGCAAAGATGTTGCCTCTGACAGTTCTGATTAGCAACCCAAGGGTGGAGAGGATTTGTTCGCCTTCTTCTGAATCCAGTGTCTCATGTGTGGCCTCACTTGGCTTCCAAACCATAGCTAAATACACCGTGAGTCAAGGAGGTCAGTGTGCAGAAGACTCTCTCTCTCTCTCTCTCTCTCTCTCTCTCTCTCTCTCTGACACACACACACATAAACACACACACACACACATACACACACACAGAGAGAGAAAGAGAGAGAGAGAGAGAGAGAGAGAGAGAGAGAGCATTGCTTATAACTCGGTGACCACCATGGCTCAACGAGCCCACACCATCCATATGTATAAGAGAGAACTTACACATGACTAGCTCTCATTAAGAAATGAGGAGGGTCCTGTCATGAAAACAACATAACCATAACTTAGCAGCAACAACTTAGTTCACTTTATTAGGCTGAACACAGGCACGCTGGTCAAGCACAGAGGGACACACAAACACTCACTATCTTCCAAAATACACTTTAAAACTTCGTACACTGGCTTTGAATGTCATTTATATGCCAGAGTCATAGTTTCTATTTTAATCCTCCCCCCACCCCCACCCCGTACATCTTAGTTTCTCTTCCTGTTGTTGTGATAAACGACCTCGACATAAGCGACTTAAGAAAGGGAGGGTTTGTTCGGACTTGCAGGTCTAAGGCAAATTCCATCACAGTGTGGGAAGTCCCAGAGGCAGCATACCTAGGGACAAGAATTGAGAGTGGTGTCTTCATGCGCCTTAGTGTTCAGCTTGCTAGGGAATGGTGCTGCCTGCAGTGAGTATATCTTTCCACCTCAGTTAGTGTAATCCAGGTCCCCCACAGACATATCCAGGGGATTCTAGATTCTGACAAGGTGGCAGCACCAACCGTTATATTGTATCAGAGTCTTTCTTTAAAATATCTTAATGGCTTTTGACACCATTTAAATGCATTTTTATTATATTATATATTAGCTACTTTTGCATCACTGTATCCAAAATTCCTGAGATACTGACTTCAAGGGGGAGGGAACCATTTTAGCTCACAGCGCTAGAGGGGTTCGTCAGGGTTTGCTTGTCTTTTCTGGAACTGGGTAGAACATTAGGCCACATAATTAGGTAGTCTGACAGCTTCTTATCACCTGGCATACAAGAAGCAGAGAGTGAGGACGGGACCAACCAGGCACAGCCTCCAAAGGCCTACCCTTGGGGGTCCACTTCTTCTAAGCAGGTTCCTCCTTCCTGGATTCTCCAAAATTTCTCAATAGAGTTGCCACCCTCTAGGGGCCAAGCCTTCAACACATGAACCTCTGGGATCATTTCATGTCAAATCCACACGGTACCTGGATTCTTATGACAGTTTCCAGAACCCCTTTCCTTCCCTCTCTGCAGGTTGGGAAAGCCAGCTCCTGAGAAGGTAACAGGCTCTCATTACCGCCAAGGGGCAGGCAGGATCCCCGGACTACTGTGCTGAAGTCTCTGTACATCATGTGAGAGACCATTTAGGTTTCTTTCTGGTGACTTTATGAATTGATGGAAGAAAGAGAGAGAGAGAGAGAGAGAGAGAGAGAGAGAGAGAGAGAGAAAGAGATGTTTGACCTGAATGACATGGTATTGATGAGGCTGAAGCTGCCTAAGGAAGGTAAGGCAGTCCTCAGGTGCTGGGATGGGGGCTATGAGACTGCCTTAGGACACCAGTAGGGAGGGCTACCTGTGTGTGTGGGGGGGGCAGGGAGCACAGCAGGCTGAGACTCTGCCCGCTACCTTTTTATTTACTAAGTGCAGTGGGCCATAAAGTAGAACAAAGACCAGAATGTGGGAGACAGACTTGAGGGGAGGAGGGAGTGGCAGGGGGTGGGAGAGAAGCAATTAGCATGCATTTTATACATGTTCGAAAATGTTCAAGAACACATTTAATTCACTACAAAAAATCAAATGAAGAAAACAAATGCCTACTTTATGCAGGGCTCTTCTCTCAGCATGGTATCTAGTGAAACTGTTGGGGGCCTCTTGTCCAAACAGCTGAAAGAAAATCCTCACAGAGAAACAAAGAAAAATGAAAGTATGGCCGGGCTAATGTTGGAAGACTGCTTAGACCATAAGAGAAAGGGAGAGCTTTAAGCTATAGGAGAGACTCTGGAGGTGGGTGGGTCTCTCAGAGCACACTGGAGCAATAGAAGGAAAACCAGTCCCAGTGAAAGGCCAGCAGGGCAGGATAAAGTCCAGGCACAGGCCAGGGAGAAAGTTTTGTTTCATTCAACATGGGCTACAAGACACATGGGATGTATTATAGGTGTGTGTACATGTAGGTGTGCCTGCGTGTGTGCATGCCAGGGAATGGTAGCTTCTAACCCTTCAAGATCTCAGCCTCGGGAACAGTGGAATTAAGGGAACTGACATAGCTACAGGGAATCTAGAGGGATGTTGGCAGAGATGGCAGAGATCTCGGCAGCCAGTTGAATGCGCCTTGCCCCCAGTGGGAGAAAGGGTTAGGGTTGAATGTCCTCTACCGCAAAGCCCACAGATCTGTGTGTGCACCAGAAAGGACCAGACCAAAGCAAAGTGTGGCTAGAGTTTGCACGGTGTTCTAGAGTGCGGCTGAATTACCCAAAGGGTCATATGATTTCCACACACGTGACATCACAGTGGCTGCTTGCCCCCATATTCATGTCCTTCAGAAAGCAGAATAGACAGGGTCAGAGTCAAAAGATCCAGCCCCTGTAAAAATTGTCCTTGTCTAGTATAGCATAAATACTTCTTTATATACCACTGCTCTGTCGTGTACAGGCGAGGCCTGGGCGTCCGTCTCCTGGGGCGGATCTAAGAGGATCAGGGCTCCCATCTCATAGTTCTGTGTGATACTGGCGAATGTGGCAGGCTTGAGAAGAGCTTACAGTGCCTGTCAGTGGTGAGGTGTCTGCTGCTCCCGCTGCTGCTGCTGCTGCTGCTGCTGCTCCCACTGCTGCCGCTGCTGGAGTTACTCTCCTGGCTAGTCCTGGAGCTTCCTGGCAATCCTCCCAATTCCATCTCCCATCTTGCCAGAGCAGTGCTGAGATTACAGATATCTGTCACCACATCAGTCTCTCTGTGTGGGTTCTGTGTATTGAATGGTGGCCTTCCAGTTGACTGAGCTTCTGCCCAGTCAACCATCTTCCCACCCTTCTGCCTCCTCTGCTTCCTATCTGCTTGGTCTCACCAGACCTATTCCTCAGAACCTCCTCCCGTCCCCACTGTGGGTTAACGACCTGTGAACAAGTCACTAACTGCCCCAGGGGAGAGGGAGAGGAGGCCAAGGTGTCTTATTAATAACACTCCACTGGTGTTAAGGAGGCAGTGGAATTCATTTTTTACAATTCAAGGCCTAAGCAAACCTCTTCTCAGGGGAGGGTCCAGTAGAGGAGTTTGGGGGAAAAGACTGGTTCAGAAAAGGTAGGACTTTGGGGAAGGCCTTTGCTGAGGTCTGAAGCTGCTTGGTGCCCAGGTCGAGAAGTGGAATGCCAATGCTGAGCCTATGATCTCGGACATTCCCACCATGTCTGCTTTGAAGGTGGGGTTCTGGATCAGTTCTAGCTCTATCCACCTCTTTCTTTACCCCCTGGGACCTGCCTGGTTCTCTGCATGCCCCAGGAAGCTGCTGTGTTCCTCTGCGGGCCGTGAGAACACATCACATCCAATTCAGGCGTGCGGTCTATGTCCAGAGGACACTGCCTTGGTCCAGCTGCTGTGAGATACCTGTTCCCCCTCCTCATCCCTCCATCCCCTAGACATTCCCAGGTGGCTGTGTAGGCACTCTGCTCTCTTTCTAAGGGTCAGACATCACACTTGTGCACTGGGCTTGGGAATGGGGCCAGGCAAGCGGTGGGATCGGTAGTCACTCACCTCCCTTGGGAATTCCTCCCTTCTCTCCTCCACCCCTCACTCTGAACCCAGCAGCTGACAGAGGTGATGAATGAAAGAACAGACAAAAGCCACATGTGACCAGAGAATAGACAAGAAGTGAACGAGCCTGGGGTTGCACCCATGGGCTAAGATTTTGAATGAAACCCTGCAGCTGTGCCCATGGGACTCCTTAGCTGCTGGGGAGGCTTCTAAAGGTTAGCCATGGGTAAGGAAGCAGGAAGAAGGGAGAAACCCTTTTGTTCTTAAAGAGACAGAGCCTACATTCTGATTGGTCTTTGTCTCGCACTGGGCTCATTAAAGGCAGAGTAGAGAGTTTTAGAAATAGGGGAAGCTGTGAAGGATTGAAACAGTTATTACATAATTTTAATAGTTGATAGGCTAAGAATTAATGACCCAAACCAGAGACTAGCAGTGGGTATGTCATGCCCATATGAGAGAATTGAAGAATGGGAATGAACGTTCCCAGAACACTGGCATTTGTGTGTAACTAGGGATGGGGGTGTTTTTGTGGTGCTGTGGATGGAGCCCAGCATTTTGAACATAGCTAGAACCCAGTTTTAGAAGCATCTAAACCTTGTCATGCCTCCACCGAGCACCTATGAATCCCTTAGGACATATCACCTTCTTTTCTTTGTGACATTCCTCCCCTGCCCTTTAATGCGACCTCTGGCAACCCCAAATCCTTCATCCTGCATTTTCCCTGTCCGTTGTCAGTTCTTATTTATTCCGAGACAGGTATATCCATTCCCTCGTGGCAGCCGCAGTGTTTCTCAGAGGGAACCACCATCTCTTTACCAGGTGTGAGCCAGGGCTACAGTTGAGAAAGCTGGAAGGCGGTGTGTGTCAGCCCCAACCTGCAGGCTTCAGAGAGCGTTCATGGAGACCCACATGGCTTCCTGGCTCCTACTTCAGCTGAGGAAAGATGTATTTCTTTTCATTGTAATCTTTTGGTGTCTTTATTTTTGCAGCTCTGGGCCATTTTACTAACAGATGGGAGATTCACTCTCAATTCTGACGTACACTACGAACGTGACACTTGATAAAATGGTTAAAATGTTAGAATTGATTTAGATCTTAAAATATATAAGGGGTTTACTAACATACATTAAGCCCTTTCAAGTTCATTATGTATCATTCTTGCCTCCAAAGGGACTGTGGGAAGGGTCAAAGGGTTCGTACCCTTGTCCTGGATAAGGTAATGCTTCCCCTAACACACAATCTTGATGAAACTCTGGCTAGTAGGTTCAGCTCTCTATGAAGAGAAGGCTTTTCTTTGCCCCCCTCATTTATACAAACGGCAAAAGTTATTTTATACAAGGGTAACTTGGGTAAGTGTTATTTGGTATATGTGTGTGTGTTCTCAAGTATGCAGACAGGTACCCTTCTATCTATGTGGTGGTGATGGTGGTGGGGTATTTGTGTGTGTGTTCTCAAGTTTGCATACAGGTACCCTTCTATCTCTGTGATGGTGGTGGTGGTGGTTTTGGTGGTGGGGTGTTTGTGTGTGTGTTCTCAAGTTTGCATACAGGTACCTTTCTATCTCTGTGATGGTGGTGGTGGTGGTGGTGGGGGTGTTTGTGTGTGTGTTCTCAAGTATGCATACAGGTACCTTTCTATCTATGTGATGGTGGTGGTGGTGGTTTTGGTGGTGGGGTGTTTGTGTGTGTGTTCTCAAGTATGCATACAGGTACCCTTCTATCTATGTGATGGTGGTGGTGGTGGTGGGGTGTTTGTGTGTGTGTTCTCAAGTATGCATACAGGTACCTTTCTATCTATGTGATGGTGGTGGTGGTGGTGGTGTCTGTGTTCTCAAGTAAGCATACAGGAACTCTTCTATCCATGTGGTGACCAGAGGACTAGTTCAGCTGCTGTTTCTCTGCTGTTGTCCTCCTTGTTTTTCAAAACAGGGTCTCTCACTGATCAGGAGCTCAGCCAAAGTCGGTTAGGCTTGCAGTGAGCTCATAGATCTGCCTGTTTCTGCAGCCCCAATGCTGCTGGGATTCTAATCCCATGCTGCCACGCCTTGCTTTTTACATTGTGGGTATGGAATTCAGGCCTCTGTGATTGTAAGGCAAGTGAGTTACTCCCCAGCCCCTCTGCTGTCTTCATTAACAAAACAAACGACATGGTTGTGAGGGGAGCATGAGTGGCCCTTTCCGTCCCCAGAGCTGGGTGTCCTTTCATCCGTGCAGTTTGTCAAAAAACACCCTTGGAACACATTGCCCTACTTGTGGGTCAGAGGCCAGCAGCCACCCTCAGCTTCCATGTGCTGTGCCTGTGCAGTTGGGACTCACAGTGGCAAGCTCTATCGTGCACTAAAGAACTAGATGTCCTTGGCACTCATGTGGCATTTCCAGGATATCACCCACGCTAGGTGGCTAATCCTCACTGGTGAGGTGGACCAGGTGTTGTGAATCTGTAGAACATCTTCATTGGCTGCTGACAATAGTCATGATCATAGATGTGTAGGGGAGCCTCCTCATTGGCTGCTGACAATAGTCACAATCACAGATGAGCAGAAGAGCCTCCTCATTGGCTGCTGACAATAGTCACCATCACAGATGTGCCGGGGAACCTCCTCATTGGCTGCTGACCGCAGCCAAGATCACAGTTGTGCCTGGAATGGATACTTCATCCTAGACTCTGACGACAGGCCAGAGGCTATTAAGTTCATTGTGGAATCTTCTAGCTTTCCATAGTGCTATCTGTGGAAGGGATGCTGTGCAAGAGCGACCAGTATTTCTGACATCTGCTGGGTTCCGCCAACAGGAAGCACCGACCTCTCAGAAATCTAACCTCTCAGGTGGTAAGAGAACTGTTGTCTCAGAGAAGAAACAAACAAACAAACAAAAAACCTAAGGAGTAAAAACCCTACAGAAGGGAGTCTCCAAGAGAGGTGGTATGGCTGATTTTCCCCCAGCCTCCGCATGACCTATTATCTGACATCAGGCCCAGTATTCACATTTGTGCCCCCCACTTGTTCCCCCGCCCAGGAATTGGGTTCCTACATTATGTACATTTCACTTCGGTTTCTTTTCTGTTTGAACACCAAAGCCTTTGGGGAGAGGTGGAACATTTCGGGTGAGCTGAGCTGATGGCGGCTGCCTTCTTTCTAAAGGCCTGTCCTGAACCCAAGGTATCCAGCCGTCCAGTGGAGAGCAACACACATGTGGATGGCAGCTTCTGATGCCTGACAGAAACTCAGCGTAGGAAGCATTCTTGTGATTCTAATTTTATGAAATTCTTTCTATCAGTATGACTTACATCTGGCAGCTAAGGAGGCTTGGGGCTGCTTGCAGAAGTGCTTAGAGACAAACCTGCAGACTTCCTCAGCTGGTATTCCCTACATACAAACACAATAGTGGTGGGATTCTGAAGCCCAATTAAGTGGAAAAGGTCCCTCTGGAGGTAACAATAGGCCAGTGCCCAGCAGCAACAACAACAAAAAAAGCTACTTAGTTGGCCTCCTTTGTTAAAAAGAATCCTTAAAGAAAGCCCCCCTCTGAATCCCCTGAATGGGGACTGAACCAATCTCCCATCTTAGGCGTCACACACAGGGTTAATTGAATACTTGGAATGGGGGTGGTTCCTTCTTTTGTGGCAGTAGCTGGTCACAAAACAAAACCCAGTCCTTGGGTCTTGAAGGGGTTTCTAGCTCACACCCCTTTTGGAAATTAAGCCTTACAGTTCCGCCTTCCAGGCCAGCCTAGAGCCCTGCAGAGAGACGGTAATCTTTCCAACACAGAATTTACTGGAAAAGGGGAATGTAGCATTTCAAGTTGCCAGCTGAATACAGAAGTCCCTGCAGTCAGTTTTGCCCCCTCTTTGTCTCTGGTACGCTGGGTTGTCAGCTGGCTCCTGTGGCGGAGTGGGTGGAGGAAGGGGGCTTGTCAGTTCTGCAGCCTCGGTCACCCTACCCCGACTCTCTCCCCATCCCCCACAGTAAGCTGGGCTGGGTAATTAAACCTCAGTGGCCTGGAAAGTTTAGAGGGCACTAAGTGCCTGCTGCTTCCCAAATCTCCTCCCCAGGCTGGGAAACAGGCTTTAGTTACATTGTGTCTTTCCAGGTAAACAAGCTTGGGAAAGGTCATAGGTGGGAACTGAAAGAGCACCTTGCTTGTGTGAATGGTTTGCTTAATTAAATAATCACAAAAGTAACTAATTGCAGCAAAAAAAAAAAAGAGAGAGAGAAAGAGAGAGAGAGAGTTGAAGTCATTAATTAATGGTATCCAAAAATTGTGAGTTAGATTTGTTTTCTCGTGCCAGTTTTCAGGCTTATTAAACAGGATATTTTCTTGGGATAGTAAACATTGGAGAAATGTTTATATTATTTGTTTATTTATTTTTTTTTGCAGCAGCACACAGCAGGAATTATGAAAAGCAGGGGCTCTTGTAACGGTGTGGGGGGACGACTTGTAACAGCCGTGATAACGCATGCCTTGTTTCTCAGGCAAAGTGTTTTATTATTTGGGGCCTGTGCCTTTTTTCTTTTCTTTTTTTTCCTAATTGAAAATATTTGTTTACAGTTTCATACAAATACAATGTGTTGCGATTATATTCACCTCCCTTAGCCACCCGCTTTCTTTCCCCTCTGGGCCCCCTTTCAACACCTTTGAAGAAACAGTACCCTTTCCTCCCAGTCAGCCAGTAGCTGCGGCCTCTGAGGGAGGAACCAGGTCTCTGGGGCCCACTCTCTGTCCATGATGGAGCACAGAAGGACCCCATCTTGTGCGGCTACCCACAGTTATGGTGTATTATGGCCACCATCTTAGTTTTCTTCCCTGTTGCTGTGATAATGATCATGGCCAACAGCAACTTGGTGGGGTGGTGATGGTGGGGTCACCTCTAGGTAGATAAATGGTCCTGGGTACTATAGACTGAACAAGCCATAGGAGCAAGCTCGTAAGCAGGGTTCCTCCATGGTGGCCTCATCAGTTCTTGCCTCCAAGTTCCTGCCCTAATTTCACCCAGTAAAGGACCATGCTGTGGAACTGTAAGCTGAAATAAGTCCTTTCCTTCCCAGGCTGCATTTGCTCCTGGTGGTCTATCACAGCAATAGAAACTAACGAAGACAAGAGGTGGTCTTCACCAGAATCCCTGAAAGGTTCTGTGTGGAATCTGAGGCTGGGAGTTCATCTCTGACCTGTGCACAGTGCCTTTGGCATTAAGGAGACCTAGAGGTGTTTTGTGATATCACTGGACACCAAGATTTGAAAAGACACTAGAGCCCACATTGCTACCTTGGAAAATAACTCTTTGTTTCTTTGGCATGCCAGAGAACCAATCCTGCTACCACCACTGCCTCTTCTCTGTCTCCATCTGTCAGGATGGGTCACCGTGGCCTGGAATGACGCTTTTCACTCAACATGGTGTTTTTAGAGGTAATGCCTCGGCTGGAAAGGACCATCATATAGGACCTGTTCTAGGAAGTTCCTTGGAGGAACAGAAAAATACTAAGACTTACATATTTCTTCCATCTAGCTAAGATTTTTTATTTGTTTGTTTTAAGGGGGAGAAAGAATGTCTTCTTTCATCACAAATAAAGTCTTTTATGGTTGGTGAGGGACAGAAGTCATCAGGAGTGTTTCTCTGTGCCTGGCTCATTTGGGCCAGTTTGAAGAGACAGCAAGTAGGAACCTAGGCTGGGAGTATACCATGAGTACAGCCAAGGCTTCAGCGGGAAGTACTGAGAACATAGTTTTGAGTTTGCGCACTTGCAGAATGCTGTGCATCTCCTAGGACCGTCTTGATGGTGATTGTTCCCACTGCAGTGGGTGTGGTTGGCACACACCTGTAAAATCCTAGCACTCAGAGGATAGAGAGAAGAGCGGCAGCAGAAGGAAATCCAAGATCATGCTTGCCAGCAGGGTGAGTTCCAGGGTTGCCTGGGTTATATAAGACACTGTTTCAAGAAACAAACACTAACAAAAAAGGTTATTCAGGGTTTAGCAGAGAGGAATCCCACGTAAGGGAAACATCACTACCAGATGTTCCAACTTTTGTCACCTGAGGACATTCCTTGAACGCTGGCATTCAGATGCCTAAGCTTGTGTCTGGAAGCCAGAACTGATGACTACTTGGATAACCCTCACGGGAATATGACCACTGCCTTGATATATAGCTTAATGTAATGTTTCTCAAAAGGCTCTTGTTGTTTTGGTTATTTTTTTAATTGATGCTGTTTTTATAGCAATACCGACATTCATAGCTATACGTGTTGAGCTAACTGTAGAATGTTTTCACAAATGCTTCTTAGGTATTACCACAGTGCTGGATTCATTTCTGCTGCTGTGATAAAACAGCTGGGGAAAAAGCAAAGCAGGGAAGAAGGCTTGGCTCACAGTTCCAGGTTGCAGTCTATTATCTAGGGGCAGTCAAGGGAGGAACTGGGGGCAGCTAGCCATATCCACAGCTACGAGTGGAGAGAGCATGTCTGCTTGTATTCAGCTTCAATGTGTGGGTCTCCTCACTTTAACACAATCACAACAGTCCCTTATAGACATGCCTGCGTGCCGGCCTGATTTAGGCAGCTACTCACTGAGTCTCCTTTCCCAAGCAAGTCCAGATTGTGTCAGTGGAACGGTTTGAGTGAGACTGGTCTCCATAGGCTCAGATGTTTTAATCCTTGATCCTGGTTGATGGCCTTGTTGGAGGAAATGTGTCATGGGGAGGGTGGCTTAAGCCTTCAAAAGATTAAAAAATAGACACTGGCCATCCCTATGCTTGTTCTCTTTCTCTCTGTCTCTCTGTCTCTCTCTCTCTCTCTCTCTCTCTCTCTCTCTCTCTCTCTCCCTCTCTCCCTCTCTCTCCTTCCTGTTTGTGGATCAGGTGTGAGCTCTCAGCTACTGCTCCACCAGCACCATGTCTTACCTTACAGACTGCCGCCATGTTCTCTGCCCAGATGTGATGGACTCGTATCGTTCTGGTACCATAAGCACCCAACTCTTTCTTCTATAGGTTACCTCGGTCATAGTCTTTTATTACAGCAATGGAAAAGTAACCAATGACATCAAACTGACAACTTAAAGGAACCATCACAGTCAAAGGGAGGCAACCATCCTTTCCTGTCCTTCCTTCATGTCTGAACTTTTAGGCATCTTGGCCTGGATGGAGATATTGGTGCTGTAAATAAGTCTGAACCAGGATTGGCTGGCTAAAGGGGGCTGCTGTAGCAGTTGGGGTACATGCACCCAGCAACACAGGGTCTCAGGAGAGAAGAGGACAAAGCCTGATGCACACCTTGAGGTGTTTTGTTTCTGTTTGTTTTGTTTTACTTTGCTTTTCCCAGAACAAGGAGCAGACACCGTGCCACGATCATAGAGCCTATACACCGAAGGAAGGGCTCATTTTAACCATGCAGGAGGCTGATGTAGCAGTTCACGCTAATTCAAATAAAGAATTTATCAAGTAAAGGAAACCAGCTATTAGAGGAATCCAGGTTCCTTCACTCACCTGAGCTGTGAACCCTTCTTGTGAGCATCTCCTATACTTCTTAGTATCTTTGTGGATAAGGGACTCACATTTAAAATCCCTTGGACTAAGAACTTTGCCCTACATGGTCATTCACAGCCCTTTGTGTTAGACCCAGTGAGTTCCTGGATAAGAAGTCTGGTGGCTGCTATTGCCAACTATCTCAAATGTTGTTCTTAATTTCTGGCTGGCTTTCTTGTCTGCGGGTTAGAGGGAAAGACATTACATGAGGAAGAAGACACAGACACGCAGCGGTCCCACGTGGGTGTACTTTTAATGGGGGAGGGGTAACAGGCAGGTAAAAGGTGTGCGGACACGATGGGGGAGGCGGGGAAGAAGAGAAAGAGAGGGAGCTCGTGGTGGCCCCTGCTTTTTAACAGGGAATGCAAAGGCTTCTGGGAATATGTCCATAGTCCAGGAGAATGCTAGGAGCTGTAGTTCCGCAAAGGAACAACAATCTCCATCTGCCCTTCATCAATGGCTTCCATGAGGTTACTTTTCTTTTCTTTCTCAATAAATCACAGAAATAAGAATAAAAAAGAGTGTGTGTTTATGTATGTGTATTTGTGTGTCTGTCTATCTGCTTAGTCCAGAGAATGACTGTGTGGAGTAAGTTCTTTCCTTTGCTTAGTTCCAGGGTAGTTCTTAGGTTTCCGTGTTTGAATGACAAGCACTTTTGCCCACTGAGCCATCTACCCATGCCTTAAGTACACACCCTGGCACTTGGACAGATTCTACCCCATGCAATGAGGACCAGTCAAAGGTCTGGTCACAGGCCCTGGGGTCCTTTGTGAGGAGGGATTCTATCCTGTCCCCGCCTTTGTGATTTTGACATTGGTAGTGGCACAGCTCCCAGGAGGTTGCTTGTTTTCATAGGCAGCTGGAAGAGGCAGATGGGCAATGCTGTGTGGTCCAACTCCGAGTGCCAAGCATTTCCGTTCCACTGCTGAACTATACAACCTGTCATCCCAAGCTGCGATGTCTCTCTGTCCTCTTTGACATGGTGTAGGAGATGAAATTTCTGACCCATGGTCTGCCCTGCAACACCCAAATGACAAAATTAGGATCCTAAAACTCAAACTCCAAGACCTCTGGTCACGTTGTTGAATCTCTTACTTTGGAAGTTACTTGTTGAAGGGAGCTGCGGGTTGCATTCTACCACCCAGCTCCTGCCACTGGTTAGCTTTACCCGAAATAACAACACACAAACTGTATTCTTTTAAACACTGCTTGGCCCATTAACTCTAGCCCTTACAGGCTAATTCTCACATCCCGATCAACCCATCTCTAATAATCTGAGTAGCATAAGTCTTACCGGGAAAGATTCAGCATGTCTGACCTGGCAGCTTGCTTCATGGCGTCTGCCCGGGAGAGGGGAGCATGGCCTCTGAGCTCACTTCCTCTTCCTCCCAGCATTCTGTTCTGTTTACTCCTCCCACCTATGTTTTAACCTATGAGGGCCAGTCAAGCAGTTTCTTTATTTTTTTAACCAATGACCTTCCTCCATCAATTACTGGTGTTCAGTCTAAATATGGTGGTGGGAAAAATGATTTTGCTTGATCCAAGCTTGGCCATGCACAAACTCCACACTCTCTCTCAACCTCATAGTGCTCTCAACATAGCATATTATGATAATAGACCTTATAGAGAATGCTGTGGCATCCTTACTGACACAGGGTCGCATAGCTCCATGGAAATCCACATGGAAGAGAGATGAAGCTTAGAATACCAAATGAGGATTGAAGCCTAAACTCCTGTGAACTATTGAAATGAGACATGTACTCAGGGCCCAACACACTACACTTTTAGAGATCCTGGGCATTGCTGCTGGGTGTTTCTGTCTTGGAGGCTGTAGGCACTGTGTGTCACAGGCATTAGAGCTAAGCAGCCATGAACTGGGATGGGGCAGGATAAAATCTCGCAGGGTTTAATATTCCATCTCAAGGCAGGTAGCAATAAATACACACAGGCACTGGCACAAGGTTGTGGTGAGAGTTCTCAGGAAGAAACCACGTGCCTGGTATGGAGGCCTCAATAAACACTAACCCATGTTGTCTACACAATCTTAGGTAGGAGTCAAGTGAAAGTTTCAAAGTCATCAGAACTCAGAGGCCCTGAGCCCAGGCTCAAGGGTGGCTGCCATCACAGTGAGATGCCTGTACTCTGGCAGGCATTTCCCTGCCTCCAGAGACGTATCTAGAAGGTGATCCTGGATCACCTGTGGGGACTTACCACCATGACATAGATGTACCCAACCTGACTGGCTGCATACCAGACATATTGCCAAACACAGAAGAGGCCTTTGATCATTCCAGATGTGTTTCAAAGAGAAAAGAAAGAGAGATGCAGCCCAAGTGACACAAGGTGGCCCGACAGACGTGGCAACATAAAGATAGCCATAGCAGCAAAGTTCTGTGAGCTCACTTGGGACTCCCTTTCCCCTCTATCTCCATTAACTATTGAAACATCCTTGAGGACTATGTCCCCGATGACCTTGAATCACAAGGTCAAGCTGTGCTGGGCAGGGGCAAAAGACTCGCATCCCTTCCTGTTGATACTCTACTATTGGGAGTACTCCGAGGAGGTGATGGTCCCAGAATCCTCCCGACATTGTTCAAAAGAGGCTACCGCCAGGCCTTCGTCTTCCCCACTGGGCACTGTGGACACCAGGTAAATTTACCCTGGAAAACAGCTGGTGTGAGCAGGCATCTGGTTTATCTTGCCTGATGTGGCCCAGTATGAAAGCCTGGTGTGTGCTGTGCATCTTATTACAGTGCTGGTAGAGACAGGTCCCCTCTGAAGGCTGGCTCGCTGCTACCAGCCCCCTCTCTACAGCATCTCTCTAGACATTTCCTGCCATGTCCTTGTGTGTGTGTGTGTGTGTGTGTGTGTGTGTGTGTGTGTTCCCTAGTCCTGTGCTAACGAGGATCTTTGAAAAATGACTGGTATGGTAATGATCTACGGAACTTACCGGAGATAGCAATTAAACACGGTTAATGGCTGGGGTACACTGACATATTAAAAGGCCTGCAGTCGGCGATTTATGAAGACAGCTCTGCCGCCTACTTGGTATCTGATGCATTTTTCTAGTTTCCGCTTAGGCAGGCTGGTCTCTGTTTGGAAGGATTTCCAGGCTTCTTCTGGAATATCCAGTTGCCAGGACACCAAAAGAAAAGAAAAAAAAAAACCACACATACCAAGCTTTGCTGTCCCTCCTTGTGCATCTGTGTCTCATGGTGCTGGGGCAGGCTTTGTCCTCAAGAGGTCCTCATCAACAGTTCACTTTTCAGGAAAGAAAATTGGGAGTAGGTGTATCAAAGGAGAAGTGAAGGGCTGGGAAGACAGGTGACGCAGCGAACAATGTTCTTGCCACCTGAACGTGGAGACTGTGTTTTCATAACGAGCCCCACATAAAATCCCAAGTTTGGTGGCTGTTTTAGTTAGTTTCTCTATTGCGGTGACAGAACCGCATGACCCAAAGCAACTTGGGAAGGAAAGAGTTTATTTCAGCTTACTGGTGTTTGTCCATCATGAAGGGACGTTAAGGCAGGGGCTCAAAGAAGGAATCTCGAGGCAGGAGATGAGGCAGAGGCCCTGGGGGAAGCCACATACCGGTAGGCTTGCTCTTGACAGCTTACTCGGCCCAGACCAAGGGTGGCACCATCCACAGTGGTCTGGGCCCTCAGACGTCAATCAATAACCAGGAATATGCCAACAGACACACCCACAGAACAATCAGAAAAAGACAATTCTTCAAGTTCCCAGGGGACTCTGGATTGTGTCACATTGACCAGAGCTACCCAGGACTGTGGCACACACTTACAGACCCAGGCCTTGGGAGGCAGAGGCAGGAAATCCCTGGGGCTTATTGACCAGTCAGTCTGGTGAGCCAGCTCTACTTTCAGGGAGAGACTTTTTCAACAATAAGTTGGAGAGGTTGAAGACAGAGGACATGGACCTCTGCCCTGCATAAACACAGACACACATGTGCCTGCTCACCCTCACATACAAACAATCTCACAAATTCGTACTCCCACAGTACACACATACAAAGAGAAATTGTAGATTCAACATCAGAGATGAGTTTTCTCAGTGGTATGACATGATTTGATGGCAAGAATCGGAAGGAATCACTGGGTCTCACTATGTTAAACTTGGCTGATTTCTCGCTCTAACAGATATCCAGCTTCCTGCAGTGAACGGAGCTGCCCAGCTCACTCGCGGTCAGCAGGCTCCAGGATTATATCATCTTTATTATCTAGCGCCCTACCTGTGACAGGTGAAGAAACCAGCCCAGTCTCCAGTGACACAACAGAGCTCCACAGATACCACATTCTTCAATGTCTGCACTGTAGCTGTTGGATCTGTTTACCTTTGTGGTTCTGGGTATTTGTCAAGACAGCGATGTTGAAATCTGAAAGCAGTGTTGATAACGCCATTCATAAATCAGCTTTCTCAGTCATCATGATGATGTTATTTTCTCTTTTTGTGACCAAGAATGTGTTCTTTTTGGCCTTTGCATCATGAGACCCTAGGCAGAAGTGCCCAGATAACTCGGAGATAACTCAAGATGCTGCATTTGAAAGCTGTTGCTTACCTGAGAAGGACACAGAAGAGGTGAAGAAACTTCCATGGAAAAGTAAGAGTGTATTTGGACCATGGGAATAACATGTGTTTGGGCAAGGCGATGGCTGGTTCTTGTTGATGCCACCTGGTTGCTGTTTGGTGAAATCTCTGAAATAAGCACTTTACCCATACACAGGGTCATGGAGGTCATAAGGATCTTGAGGGCATTGGTCCTGGGAGCATCAGGGAGATAACACAGTGCAGAGGGGACTCTCTGCTTCTACTGGAACCATCACGCAAGGCTCAGAAAGAATATCTGTGTTGGACACGGCTCTAATGCACCCTGTCTACAGGAATAGTGTATTTCTTGGGGAACATCGGGATAGCGTATTCCTGAAGGAACACTGAAGAAGAAAGCAAAGCTCCTCCCCGGGGTTTGGATCATTCTGAACTACATGGAATTCTGCTTATGTCCAGGAGGAGGGGCTTAAAGTGTGGCCGTGATTGAGCGGGTTGAAGACAAATTAGGATCATATTTTATTCCACCTGGAGAAAAGACGATACAGTGGATTTCATGTTCTTTAGAAATCTGTCCAGATGATCGTTTCTCGGGCAAGCAAAAACAGATATGGACTCGGTTTGTGAATGGTGGCCTGGAGGGACCCGGCATGGTATTGATGATCTCTAGAAACTTCCAGACAAACAAATGTGGGTGTCCCCTATTAGATTCCTGAGAGCAGGTACTGCAGAAGACTTCTGGTGTTTTCTACAGATAAATGCTTACACAGAACTGTTTATTACTGTAATACAATCATGCTATCACAGGCTTTATTGCTTTCATGTGTGTTAATAGTGGCATTCCGAACTTTGTTCTTGCCCGAATCCTAAGAAGTGTTTTGCTGTCTTTTTATTTTTTAATTTTTTTTCTCAAATAGAGCTGAATAGGGGACAGAGGGAAGAGCGTGGCCATTGCCTGGTTCTCCAGTGCACTTGAACAAGGTGGTGAATGGTCTCTAAAGGTTGGAGAGGTGGCCTGAGCGATCACTCACAACCTTGGAGCTCCAGCGCCCATCAGGAAGTCATACTGCCCTTCCCTCCCCCGCCTGGCAGCCTCACTCTGCTTCCATTCACTGGGGTTGGCTCAGGCTTTGCTCCACCAGTTCTCAGCAGTCAGCTATTAAGGGAGAAATGGTAACAAAAGCACATCTCAGCCGCCAGGCGTCCTGCATTTGTGGGCGTGGATGGAGGAAACCTCAGCGTAGCCATTGTTAAGAAGCCCAGCAGCTGGCAACTCGGGCCAGCTGCATCAGCTTCACGGGGGCTGCTCCCAAGCTGCTGCTTTTCCAGCCTCATTCAAGGCCAAGTGGGACCATGTGCATGCTTGTTGTCCCATAGGTTTGCAGGGAAGTGGGAGGCCATTTCAAGGGCACACAGCCTACCAGGTTAAACTTCAATTTGCATGGGGATGACTTGGCTCAAGGTCAGATTTTCCTTGGACCCAGAAGTTAGTTTTTTTTTTTTTTTTTTGCATGTGTGGATGTGTGCGTGAGGAGGAAGGAGGTAGTGAGCATTTATTTATTCCCAAGTCTGTCTTTGGGAAGGATACTTTATGGCTGGTGGTGTCCCCTAGGGTTTCAGCGTGAATTAATATGTTCCAGGCAAACGCACAAACGCCCCATGCCCACCTCCATCCTGACATGATAAATGGCAGACTCGACCTGGGGCCCAGAAGGTCATACTGTGTTAACGGATGAATCTTGACCCCTTTCTTTCACCATAGCCTCCAGGAGTCCCAGGCTACTCCTTTTTCCTTTCCAACTCAGCCTCCCCCACCCTAAGCCGCAGCTTCCTTTGTTAAGGACCCAGAGGGCTGCTGCTGACTCTCAGGTTAAATGGAGGAATGGAGGAAGAAGTGAGTACAGGCCTCACCAGGCCTAGCGGCAGGTTGCCAGTAACAGCCCCCAGCAAGCTCCTCTGTTCCCTAGGTAATTTTCCCCCATGGGTGCTATACATATAGAGAAGAGGGTGCAGTCTGGGAATTAACTGATCCCCTCACAGAAAGTATATACATTTAAAAAAAATTCTAGGTAGCAAATAGTCCATTAAAATCCTACGTTACGTGGCTGTAAACAGGGCCCTGGTGTCCTGCAACGTTGGACGGCTGCTGCAAGGAAACCAGTCTTTGTTATCCTCTGTGCTTTCCCTCCTGCAGCCCTGTCCTGTCTCTGCTCTGCTCGACTCAGCTGGAGGAGTCTGGTCAGTTACACATCACTGAGGGAGAGGTGCTGAGCCTGTGGAGTTGTGCCTTTAGTACAGGGCACCCCAAAGGCTCACTTCTGTCTCCCTCTACCACCCACCAAACACCAGGCTAAGATGGTGAATCTTAGGGAACCGGGAAGGGGATGCCTGTGGGATCACAGCTGCAGGAGATATGTGGTCCAGGTCACCCTTGCTCCATATAGCACAGGGAGAACTGACTGTGGCTGCTCCATCTGGCGTGGCATTTTTACATTAAATGCTTTCATTTGAAATGAAGTGGGGTGTACAGCTTCATATTCCTGGAAGTCTCAGGAAAAGCCCTTTTCTGACTGGTTTTTTTTTTTTTTTTTTTTTTTTTTTTTTTTTTTTTTTTTTTTTTTTTTTTGCTTTTGGAAAGGCAACGCCTTCCCCTCCAAAGCTGGGTTGGCTCCCTGAGCCATGGTGGTATTCTCTCCACTTCAAAAATACACAGGGCCATGTGGAAGCGTTCTAATTTTTTTTTTCAGACCCCAAACCATATGCACCAAATTTTCACAGACTTGATCTTAATGTAGATAAAAGTGAGAACCCCCGAGGGGGGACCGTGCTGTAGAAATCCCTGCATTGTAGACTCTAATTTAATCATCTCTAGCCACAGAATTTCTTTGCATAAATTACAGCCTGGATGATAACATCGCTTTCACAAAAGGTGGCCTCTAATCGATTCGCCTCTCCCTGAGATGGCCGGGCTTTCCAAGCAGAGGAGCAATGTGCCTTTGGAGAGGGCTGCGGGTTCCACCTGGGGCTTCGGAGGCTCGGCAGCCCTTGATGGCTGTTTGCTTATTCAGCTGACTTTACTTTTCACCTTGACATTTGCTAACTGGTTTTTATTTTCTGGGAATAAAGGGTTATTGGCAACTGCCTCTGCCTGGGCAGCTGGAGGAGGGGCATCTAGGAGATTAGCTCAGAGTGGAATCTGATGGTAGAGACCCTTTTCGGCAAACATGCCTCTCCTGTCTCCTCCTCTCTTTTCTCCTGCCTTAAAAACCATAATTTAAAAACATTTTTTTGTGTGTGTGTCATTTTGTGTGTGTGTGTGTGTGTGTGTGATTTGGGGTGTGCTTAAATATGATCAAGAGCAATGCCCAGCCAAGCTATGCTGAGTATTTCTGGGGGTCTGGCCTTCCCCTAGCCCTTAGCCCTAGAAGAAAGTCTTTTCCAGACCACAGACCACATTAAAAGCCTTCCTATTGAAAGGAGCTCCTCCATCAGCCAGCAGTCTGGATCTGCACTGTGATGACTGAGAAGACTCTGGATGGTCCTACTTACAGAAGTAGCTGGTCTCCATCTTTGGGTCCTTAGCCCACAAAGGACTTCAGACAGAAGGAATCTAGGAACTGGGCAACACAATCACTTCTGTCTCCAACAGGGTTCATTGGGGACACACAGTCATTTGCACACGTTCCCAACTGCAGGGTGCTTTCAGTGACAACATCCTCAACGGAGGTTGAGCCTCACACACATATGTGCAAAGATACATATTAAATATAGCTGGTATTTAATAAAGGTAGAAGGCTTGAGTAAGAATTCTGCAAACTGTCACAGTCATGCAAAAATGCCATGACTGGGCAGGGGAGATGTTTCGGTGGGTAAGAGAGTTTGCTGAGTAAGCATGAAGGCAAGGGTTCGTGTGCCCAAGGTTCACAAAAATCTCCATGTTGCCTCACCCACGTATAAGCCCTGGAGGGAGGGGCAGAAAGATTGCTGGGGTTTTCTGGCCATTAAGCCAGCAGGATAGCCGTGAGCCCCGGGTTAGTGAAAAAATCCCAAGGAAACAGGCAGAGAATGGTAGAGCAGGACACCCGATAGGATCTCTTCAGCCTCTGCACATGTGCACAAGGCCTCAAGCTCCAGCACGAATGCACACATGCGAACACCAAACACATGCAATGCTGTGGTTATAAGTGATGCAAATCTCTACCCCAGTTTTTATTCCCGTAATATACTAGCACTGTCCCCGATAGCATCACTGTGGAGAAATGTCGGTATTTATTTTGGGGTGTGAAATAGCTTGAGACAGAACACCTATGTGTATGTAATGCTAGGTAATTACAGGTGCTGGCTGGTTGGGGTGGCTAGCTTGCTGTCCATATGGCATCTACACAGCAATGGTCAGGAGCCAAGATGCTGCATGAAATGGCAGGGAACCTCATATGCCCTTGGATACCAAAGGTTTCTATGTGTATAAATAGGAAGGTACTGACTCCTTGGTGATGGGTAGCAAGCAAATGATCCCCACTCCACATGAGCCCTGACGATGTTAAGAACTTGATCTGCCCCTGCCAAGCACTGTGTGTCTTTGTGTATAGCTTGAAGAAGGGAGACTGGGGACACTTTTCTGGGAAAACCTGCCCAGGTTTTTGGAAGAAAGTCTAGAACATTTTGGTGATGGATCTTAGCCCCAACACTCACCAGTTTTGCTTGTATCTTTGTCTCTTTACATTAAGAAAGGCAAACCTGCTGAGGCAATTCCACGGGTTTTGTCTTTTGTTTCAAATAGATCCAGCACCGGATATGACTTTGAGAGCAGAGAATCATCATCTCTGGCTTTGGAGGCCTTTCGTGATCTCTCTGCACAACTGAATCATGCCCCCCCCCCCTCTCTCTTTCTCTATGTGTGTGTGTAAGAGAGCATTGTGTGTGTATGTGTGTGTCTCTCTGTGTTTGCATGTGTGTGTGTGAAAGAGAGAGCATTGTGTGTGTGTCTGTCTGTGTGTGTGCTTGTGTGTGAAAGAGAGAGCATTGTGTGTATGTGTGTGTCTCTGTGTGTGCTTGTGTGTGAAAGAGAGAGCATTGTGTGTGTATGTGTGTGTCTCTGTGTGTGTGCTTGTGCGTGTGTGTGCATGTGTGTGTGTGTGTGTGTGTGAGAGAGAGAGAGAGAGAGAGAGAGAGAGAGAAAGAGAGAGAGAGAGAGAGAGAGAGAACATGTCTGTGGAGTCCACAGGCTGACATCAGATGTATCCTAGATGGTTTTCTACCAGAAATTGACCCAGAATTTCTCAGTAAAGCTGGAACTTATGAGCTCAACTAACCTGACTCATTGAGCTCCAGGGACCCTCGTGTCTTTCCCCTGGCATTTACCCCCAGCTTTTTACATGGAAGACTGGGGGCCTGAACTCAGATCCTTAAGCTTGTATCACAGGTACTTTACCCACTGAGTCCCATCCCAGATGGGAGATTTTTCATCTGTAGAACAAGCAGCAAAGCTCCCTTACAGAGCTGGAGCACGGAATGCTGCTTGGCAGGAAAATCCTGTGGCACACACAGAAGCTTCAAAAACAGCAGCGATTTCCTGTCCTGGGTGTGCACAGCAGCCTCCCATGCCTGTGCTTTCACAACTGTGGATTTAACGATGGCAGGTTGAAAATATTCAGGAAAAAATATCCCTCTGTAACCGAACACATACAGATCTGTTTCTTTTTGCCAGAGAGGCACAGTGCGAGGCTTATTTGCAGAGATTTTTACACATCTGTAGGTGTGGTAGGCAATGGAGAAAAGGTTTAAAACACACAGGAGCCTATGGTAGGTGGCATGCAAATGTCTCTTCACTTTGTACAAGCGTTTGAGTGTCTGCAGATGTTGGCGTCTGTTGAGGGTCCAGGAACTAATCCCCAGTGAGTACAGAAGGCAGACTGCCTGTTACTTGGTGTCGTGCCTTTAACATTATTTAAAGCAAGTATATTCTTCTGGATTAAGCATTAAATGATCAGGACTGCAGCTGCTTTCAAAGACAGATAGGATGACCTCTCATCTTTTCCACCATGCACTAAGTGCCTCAGATAAACTAGACTCCCTGGGTCTTTCATTGTAAGCAGAGGGACATGCATAACCCTGAAATTCTAAGCAGATCACGGAAGCTACTTGGGTAGAGATTGTTGTAGGGCTGTGGGTGTTGAGAGAAATGAGAACCTCAGCTCTTCTTTGTATTTGGCTTGTCCTACAGGGAGTCTGGTGGGCTGTGTCCTGTTCTTAGGTGTAGTGTGACCAAGAGACCAGTGCTGCCAATGTTGGGTCTGTTTTCAAGTGTGTCCTCCCGAGGTGTGGTCCCCCAAAATGAGTTCCTATGTCTCCATTCAAAATGGGTTAGAGGTGAGGGCCAAAATCCAGCCTTTGTTATCCAGGTTGGCTCCTTTGCAAGAGACTCCAGGAGCACCCCCTTGTCGTAGATTAAATGGTGGCTCATCTAAGTGTCTGACATTCATTCTGTATAGTTGCTTCCCTTCTGAACCCCAGGTTTTGCTTCCTGGGAGAATAAGGCAGGCCCTGTGGCAGGAGAAACCCTTCCAGCTCCACACGGCCATATGTACAATCAGATCAACTAGATACCATGCCCAGGCAGGCTGAACAGAAGTGGCAGTAAGTTCTGCTTGGATGATGGTGGGTACAGTGTCAGAGGCCCAAGGAGATTTTATGCAAACTTAAAAGACTGGCTCCACTGTGTGTGTGTGTGTGTCTGTGTGCATGCATGCATGCAGGCATGCGCTCACATGTGTGCTTGTGCGTGTGTGTCTAAAGGCCCATAGTGTGGTGTCAAGTTTCTTTCTCATTGTCCATCATGTCAGTTTTTGAGTCAGGTTCTCTCATTCAATCTGGAGTTCACTGATCTGTCCAAGATGGCAGGTCTTTGGGCTCCAGGGACTCTTCTGACTCTTGATTTCAGCACTGGAGTTGAAATAAAAGTTAGACGTAGTTAGACTCTTCTGACTCTTGATTTCAGCACTGGAGTTGAAATAAAAGTTAGACGTAGTTAGGCTACGTCTAACTTTTTTTTGTGTGTTGAGGATACAAATTGAGATACTCAATTGTGTGTTATCTCCCCCAGGTCCCCCAGCCCAGCTCTGTGTGATCTCATGGGTGACTAAAGGAAATCACATCCTTTTTGGGAGGGGGTTCAGGTTGTGCAGACTGCTCATATAGCCGGAGCAGGTTGACCAGTAGGCTGCCCGCAAGGGCAATGAGAGACGAGCCAGGTAGATAGAAGCTGAAGCGCAGCCCTGAGAGCCATTCCAACCTGAGTCTATTGGCATGACTGTCAGCTAGTGGAACCATTTATCCACAGGGAAATAATAGCTCAGGCTTGTTACTTTGGGCTTCAGGCAGAACAATGACCACCACATAAAAAGGCGGGGGTGGGGGTGGGGAGGGAGTGCTAAAGAGTCTGTGGAGCAAAAACGCAGTGTCAATTCAAGATCTTTTGGATGCTGTGAACACGTTCTTTAGTTAAGCCTCCTCTCCTCCCCTCATCCTACAGTAATGAACCTGCTCTCCACCTGCCATGGGGCACAGGCAGCCCCTGAATGACTCTACACTGTCACCCTCTGAAGGTCTCTGAAGGACTCTATAGCAGTCCCATCAAAAAGCTTGAATAAAGAAATTCCATGCAAGCCGGGCAGTGGTGGCGCACGCCTTTAATCCCAGCACTCGGGAGGCAGAGGCAGGCGGATCTCTGTGAGTTCGAGACCAGCCTGGTCTACAAGAGCTAGTTCCAGGACAGGCTCCAAAACCACAGAGAAACCCTGTCTCGAAAAACCAAAAAAAAAAAAAAAAAAAAGAAATTCCATGCACAAAGGCTATGGCCATAAGAAGTATTCCGTCCCAAGAATACTATGTACACAGCTGGCCCTACCTATGAATGAAGGTTTGGGGCCTCTAATTGGCCCAGTTCCCACTTCATTCTCCAAACTGCTTCAGTGCATGGAGGCTGAGACAGTAGCATTCTCTGCAGGAAACTGCCACCTTTGGTAGCCACTTCCAGCAGCCACGGAGGTCCAGTATCATGGGTTTCACGTCTTTCACAGCCAGGCTGCTTGGTGGTTCTGCTGTGGTGGTTGGCATTTCATGCACGCTGATGTTCAGTGCTCTCTTTGAGCTGGTCTTATTCTCACGGCCCGTAGGAGCATGAACCCTGCCCTGCCTGTCTGTTCTCCTGGGATTTCTGTTGTTTCTAGGAGTAAAGTCAGAGCATCCCTGTATTCTCTTCCTCCAAGGTTATACTGTTTTTTGTGGGTTTTTGTTTTGTTTTGTTTTTTTCAGGAAAGAGGTGCTGTGTGAGCCTAGCCTGGCCCAGGCACCAACACTGCCCCCTGTGGTTCAGAGCAGCCAAACCAGAGTGCCTGGCAGCTAGGAACCAGTGGCTCTCTCACAGGGTGCCTGGCTGGAGGGTTCTGAGCAAGGCCACTGACTCGTGATATATGCAGGGTACTAAGAAGTGTAGGTCAGAGATCCTTAGTGTGAAAAAGACAGAACCCTACGCCGTGGCTGGAGAAGCAGCAGGGTTTCCCCCTATGGAAGGCTGCCTCCTACTCCTGTGTCACTGGCTTTGTGGGCCTTCTGCCTGTACCCAAGCTGTGCTGCCTGCCCCATCCCCAACACTGCTACCCTTCAGGTGACATCTCTGTACCCTCCTCCAGACATTGCCCTTGACATCACTTTCTGTTGTTCAATAGCACAGCTTGCTGAGGGGCCCCATGGATGCCCTACATTCTCCACTCATTTGATTTTCCATTAGCATCCCAGAGCTCCCTGGGTCTGTAGAGCTGAGGGCATTCTTATTATATACTTTTAATTATATGTGTTTAATCTCAGGACCAGATTTATCCTGCAGCCTCACAAAGAGTTGAGACTTAAACACCATTCCACTTTGAAATATCCACACTTCACAAAATCGATTGCATTGAAGATATTTAGGGAAAAAAAATGCAGATTTAAAAAGATAAAAAAAGGCCTGCTGATTTTCAGTATTCTAAGTGGCATATGAATGCATTGTCATCTGCTGCTATCTGGAGACCATAAGCTAACAAATTATCTTATTTTTTGTCTAACTAAAATTGTCAACTGTTGGGTTAGGGAGATGACTCAATGTGTAAGGTGCTTGTCTCACAAGTGTGACTACCCACAGATAAAGTTGGGTGAGGTCTATAGACCTCAGTTTGGGGAAAGGCAGACGGGACAGAAAGGCAGACTGGAGCTCCTTGGCCGGTCGGCCTAGCCCAGTAGATTCGTGTCAGGCTCAGTGAGAAATCCTGACTGAAGATGGAGAACACTGGAAGAAGACATCTGATATCAACTGTGGCCTCCTCCAATACAGGCACGCCCATGCACATAAAGCAGGGAAGGCAGATATGAAGGAAAGGAAGAGAAGAGAGAGACAGAGACACACACACAGAGAGAGACAAAGATAGAGAGGGAGGGAGGGATAGAGGGTTAGAAAAAGAGAGAGGAAGAACAGATGGGGGAGAGGAAAAGAGAGGCACACAAAGATAGAGAAAGAGAGAGAGAGAGAGAGAGAGAGAGAGAGAGAGATTGCCCAAAGGAAGAAGGAAAAGAAAAAAGAAGTGTCAACACTGTCCCAGAGTAAAATCTTCTCCTGAAGCTGACAAAAACATGGAAACAAACAAAACCAAACAAATCAGATTTGCCGTGCAAAGATCTAGCAAATGACACTCCATACCTCACGAACTCAGGATATGGGACATAGTGGGCCTGTTCACAACTGACAAAATCTCTTCTCAGCTCTACAGAAACTCTAGTGTAAAGTCAGGAACTCAGTTTTACATGCTACACACACGTATATGGACAGTGTGTGTGCACAGATATGCATGTGTCTATGTGTGTGTGCAAGCATTCATATATACTCACATGTAGAACTGGTTTAGTAGCATTTCAGTAAAAATCTCTGTAACATAAGGGGGCCTGCTTGTTTGTGTTTTCTGTCCTCCCACTAGGTCCCCTCAACTGTTTAGACCCAAAGAAAAATCACACATAGGTCTCCATAAATTATAAGCTGATTGGCCCATTAGCTCTAGCCTCTCACTGGCTAACTCTCACATCTTGATTAACCCATTTTTCTGATCTATGTTAGCCATGTGGCTCAGTACCTTTTTTCAGTGGGGCAGATCACATCCTGCTGCTTCAGTGATCTGGGCAGGAGTGGGAAAAATCAACTTCCTCCTTCCCAGAATTCTCCCATTCTCATTACATCATTTTGACTTCCTGTCTTGTTTTCCTGCCTATACTTCCTGCCTGGCCAATCAGCGTTTATTTAAAACATTATTGACAGAATTCAGACAATTCTCCTGTACCACTTCCCCCTCAATCTTCTCATAGTAAAAAGGCTGCCTCTGCCACCTGTTTGGATACCTCTGTCCTTCAGTACCTCTATCCCATCTTCAGAATGCTGCCTTGGTAATGCTTTGCCTCTACGTGTTGGTAGAATGCCTCCTTTGAGCCTCTCTAAGCATCGTCCATGGTACAAAACACAGACCATGTGCTGCCTACTGCATACAATCAGTGGATGAGCAGGAATCCCCTCAAACCCTTCCCAAAATCTTCTCTAGGATCACCCCCGCCCTTTTTCATGCCAGCATAATGTAGGCTAATGGAAGATATTGAAAAAGGAGCATCCTTGACTGCTGTTCCAGGGCCTCTTTCTCTTCTACTTTCATCCTAAATGAGCTGACCCGAATGTCTTGCTCCATAAGTGCTAGGCTGTGCAGGCTTAGCTATAATGACACAATTTTTATCATTATACACTCTTTTCAAAGCACTTTCCCGTCCATTTTCTTATGCAGGCAGTGATTTTTATTCCCATTATACAAATAAGATCATGATTCAGAATGATTTGGTAACTTTTCAAGCCAATCATCAAAGCCCCAAAGTTCCTGATTAGAGAGCAAATTTAAGGAAGTGCTACCTTACCCCTTCCCCTCCAGTTTCTCTTTCCCATATACAAACACTCTTCCCTCAAAACTCCTTAATCCCATCTGGTTCCCCAGACACTGAAAGGTTTACCCTCTTCCTCACCTCCACACGTGTGTTGGCTCACTTTTCAATTCCAAAGCTTGAGAAACTTGCAGGCCTCTGTGATGTTTCAGAACATGTGAGTGGCAGGAACCCAAGAGACCTCCTCCATGGATTCCCAGGAGCCCGGGACCACCATGCTTCTAAGTTAAATCTTCTCAAGTTAATGTTGCTGTTTGCTTGCTTTTTCTTCCTCGAAGTAGTGTGCAATAGTCAGAGTTGATGTTTTCCAGAGAACTTGATGACATTTTTATTTGGTCCCTGAATAGAACAATGGTTTAAGCCCTAAATCCTGATAGAACATGGAATTTCTTTGACTAGATTGGAAATGTTCCCCCGGAAGGCTGGTTGGCAGATGGAGCATTCTTGTTTCTGTGACTGAGAATGGAGCTGTGCACACAGGTGGTGGTGAGATCCCTGGAGCTCAGGGGATTCTCCAGGGTTTGGACAAGCCCCTCTCTCTGATTGCTAGTACAGGGAGAACTCCTACAGATTCAGGCAAATCTGGGTTTATACTCACCATTGCCCATTTTGAACTTCTTGTCTTTGAAACCACTGCTCAGTTTCATTCTGATATTTAGATTTTTTTATCCTCTTTAAAAAAAATCACCAACAAACAAGATATTCTCCAAGGGGAACTGTCAGGATTTGTTAAACCAGTTGATCAAATAAATCATTAAATGCAAGAATTCCTATTCAGGTCCCTGAAAAGTGAAGACTGCCCTTTCATGTGATAAAAAGTGAATATTTTTAAAAGTTTAACAACATAGAGAATATAATGCATTAGGAAATGAGTTTGTTGCTATACTTAGTTTGAAATGGCATACGATTAATTTTTTTCTATCATAGGAAACTTTAAAGGAATCCAAAATAAGTACATTCTATTAATTTCCTTACAACTTGCAGTAGACCAGATATCCCCACTCTGCCTCTGAAATCTTTCAGTATTTCTGGAGGTAAATTTTGCTTAGTTGCATAGCTGGGTTCTCAGGATAGTTAGGAACCTGAGTAGCAGCCAAAGATGTGAACATACATTGGACTAACTCAGAAAGAAAGCTCATGGGTGTACTCTTCAATTTATTTGTCAAGGGACTTCAATGTGACAACCACAGGAGACAGAGTTGAGACTTTGAATCCACTAAAGTCTTAGATAAAACCTTCCCTCCCTTTCTCCTGGTGGGATTTGGGAGGAGGCTTACACCCATAGTGAGAATTCTGCTAGGGAGATTGCCAACTTGGATCACAGACAAGAATACTTGGCTGTTTCCACCTAGCTTAGAGTCTAAATAAAACTATGTAGGAAGGGCATTCCAGAATGCTTGGGATGGTGACTCTGACTCACAAAAGGTCACTATCAAGAGAGAGAATCAAGATGCTCCAACCCTGGCCCCTGGGCTAAGGGAAACACAAACCATTCTAGAAAATTCAGCTTTGTAAAAGTCAGCTCTCTAGGTCTAGGACTCATTTGGAATGAATATATGCAAAGTTAACATATATTAGATGAGGTTAACAACACATCTAGCCCACACAATGCAAGAATTAATAATTAGAAGACAGAGTTGAATAATGTATCCCACCAGAAGCAAATGCAACATAAAGGAGGCAAGCAGATGTTACTTCCTAGACTCTATCAGAGAAACATATCTTTTGTCTGGAGACCATAGGGCAGAAATGGAAGCAGCAATGGCGGTACAAATATGAACTATTTCTTCCGGATCCAAACTCTTGGTGAGTTCTAAGGATAGATCCAGATGTCTGTCTTTACAACTTCATCTCATGTTCTTAACTAGAGAACAGGACACTCTGAATTCAAATCCATCTCCAGGGACATTCCAAGGACCAAGGAACCAGTCCTCGCTTGTTGCAGAGTACCGAAGCTGGTTAGATGTGGATTCTACCAGGTAGACCAGACAGACTGTGCTGATTCTATGTGTATTCATACCATAGGAGAGTATCATCCAGTCATGGCTGCCTGAATGTGTCATGTATCACTGTTGGAGTTGGCAATACCTCATGGTTGTTCACAGAATCAGGCCCTGTGGTTACAGCCACATCAAACCTTACATTCCACTATGTTTCCTCACCACTACCTAAGAAAAATGAATGTTTCGTTTGTTTTTAGTTTTTTCTTCTCTGAGAGTTTCCCTATGTAGCCTAGGCTAACCTTGAACCCCGATCTTCCTGTTTCAGCCTCCTAAAGCTGAAATTATGAAAGAAGGGAGAGGGTGTGCTACCACCCCCTATGATAAGTACCTTCTAAGGACAAAGATGACCCTGCCAGTGCCTTGCTAAACATGTGTACCCAGATATGTGGAATAAATAGCAAAAGCATGAGAATGGAAAACTATTGCTTTTTTATTTCAAATTTCATTGGTAATATAAAAAACTGAGCTACGTGGCCATCTAAATGCAGAAGGAAAACATTCCCTCATGAGAACAAATGTGTTCTGCTGCACTTTACATTTAAATATGGGGTCTCTTAGACTGAAATCTGGGCACTGTAGAGAGAGAAATTTTTAAAACTAATTAATCATCCATTTTGTTGGTTGCTGTTTTGATTCTCATTTTCAGATGAATATTCACTATGCGTCTGTAGTAGTTTAGATAAGAATGGTCCCCATAGTCTCAAAGCTTTGAATACTTTGGTCACTAGTGGTGCTACTTGACAGGGATTAGAAAGAGTGGCCTTGTTGGAGTAGGAGGTGTGGCTTGTGGGAGAAGGGGTGCCCTTATTGGAGGACTTCTATTACTGGGGGTGGGCTTTGAGGTTTTTTTTTTTTTTTTTTTTTTTTTTGGTTTTTCGAGACAGGGTTTCTCTGTGGCTTTGGAGCCTGTCCTGGAACTAGCTTTGTAGACCAGGCTGGTCTCGAACTCGCAGAGATCCACCTGCCTCTGCCTACCGAGTGCTGGGATAAAAGGCGTGCGCCACCATCGCCCGGCTGGCTTTGAGGTTTCAAAAGTCCATTCCAAGTCCATAGTCTCTTCTTTCTGCTTCCTGTGGACCAGATGTAAACCCCTCAGCTACTTCTCCAGCATGAAGCCTACCTGTATGCTGCCATGTTTTCCTCCACAATGACAATGGACTAAACCTATGAAACTGTAGTGTTTTATTTTATAAGAGTTGCCTTGGCCATGGTGTCTCTTCATAGCAATATAACAGTGACCAAGACAGAATCCTAAGCTGGCCTCAAACCCCAGGCAAACTGCAGACCTTTCTCTCCCAGTATTCAGAGTGCTGAGAGAACAGCACTGCCAACACCTAGTGAGATGAAATTAGATCATTTAAAGCACATCTTCCTCTTACAGGGTTAGAAATTCTCATGGAAATTCCAATGTCATTGGAAATTGGCATACTTGCCGTGTTTTTTTCTAAAAATGGTTCCTGAAAATGGAGGGAGGAGGTGACAGAGACAGACGAACAAAGGAGAAAATGATAGAGGGGGGAAGACTGGAGAGAGGAAAGGAGAGCAACACAGCAATAGAAGAGGAGAGGAAATGGAGGGAGGGAAAGAGAGAAAGAGGGAAGCAGAAAAAGGGAAACAATGATATAAATGGAAGAGAGAGGGTATGATGGAGAAGGAAGAGAAGGGAGGAGAGAAGAAAGAAGAGAAGAGAGATTAACAGAGAGAGGGAGAGGAAGAGATTTCAATGGAAACTGTTTCTCCGAGGCACGCTGCTTGCCTTGCAAAGACGAGGCCCCAGAGGGGCATAGACTTTGAATGGCCCAGAATCTTTTTGTAAGGGCTTCATTTCCTTTGTGAGATAGTCCCTGGTCATCAGACACAGCCACGCCCTTCCTCTACCTCTGCCTCTGTCTATAGTCAGCCCTCAGAACTTATTTCACCACCATCTTCCTGAAGCTCGACACACTGGAAAATGCTGGTTACCCAAGTGAAAAGGGTAGTTCAGATACAAAAATACAAAGAAAAAAATCTACATGACCAGCCTGAGGAAAGGCAGTGATTGGAAGGTAACAGAGTGAGAAAAAGAGAAGAAACCCTGACCGACGTGGTCGGGCTGGCTTCCGCTCTGTACCGACAAGGCTAAAGGAACCTGCCTCTAAACACACAGAGCCTCAGCTTTCAACTATTCCTGAGCAACATCCTAACCAGCAATTTGGTTAAATGGAGAAGGATTCTAGTGGGTCCAGATTTCCCACCCCCAACAAATAAAGGCCTATGCATTTTGCATTTTTATTGAGGAATAGAGTAAGTCGGAGATGGAGTAGAAATTAAAATTCAGGCTGGCGATGTCTGTGCAGGATTTTATGGCTTTTGCACTGAGCCCCTCTAGACATATACATTCTGTTTTCTACTTAAAAACATTCCCCATTCTTTTGTCAATCCATTCGCCACACTGGGATAGGAACACTGGGAAAGGAAAACATACTTAGAATTCTGAGGCTCCATTCTTCTATTGCATTTCAATTAGAGGCGCCATTTGTCTTGTGCGCTTTATCTCCAAGAACACCCCCATGTGCTGCTGGAAGATAACACTCTTCTCAGGTCTCCGAAGTTGCTGGGTTTTGCTGTGTGTCTCCTAACACCCCGTAGGTGTATGTAATCTCACTGTAACAGAATGTTGTCTTGTCTTGTTGACTAATTAAGCTCCCTCATTCCAAATCTCAGCAGCTCAGAGTTCAAGTGTTAAATGGTGGAAGAGCAAACCCAAGAGGGGATACGCAAGGCGACTGCCCGGGCGCCGGCTGGGTTTTCCCTTCTTGTTCGTAGGCTGTGTTCTTTCTGCTTCCTGGTGCCAGGTGCTGCCTGGTTAAAGATGCTACCGGGCTCAAGGCACAGCCAAGTGCGCTGTGCAGGCATGAGATTAGAAGCTGTGTTCCACATGGGGAAAGAGCTAATTCTTTCAGCAGGATGTTCCACTGTGGGTGTGGGAAATGGCATCGTCGAAGGTTTGTTAAGTCACGGCGAACCTAGAGTTTTGTTGGAGAGCACACCAGGACCCCGAAAGGATACCCAGGCTATCACCAACCGAAACACAAGACTCTAAGCCTCAACATGTAAACCTAGTAGGGAAGAAAGAGAGGTGGGCACACAGAATATAGTTCGGTGGGTGTCCTGATTAGTTTTTACAGTCAATTTGACATAGGTTAGAGTCACCTGGGGAGAGGGAACATTAATTAAAGAGTTGCTTTAGCCAGATCGGGATATGGCCATGGCTATGAGAGGTTGTCTTGATTCAGGATTGGTGAGAGAGGGTGGGACCCGTAGAAATAGAAGTTCTGACCATAGCAGAGAAAGCTGTAACACTACATAGGGTACATGTTAACAACTGCAAAACCCAAGAAGCTAAACAGAAAGGATTGCTACATCTTGCTCAGTGTTTTCCTGAACATAGCAAGAATGAGCTTCCCTCCTACACTGCACGTTTGCCACAGTAGTGACCCGAAGGCTGTGAATGCTCAGGCAAGTCCACCACCAACTGGACCCGAGGGCCAGGTTATGAGCCTGTCCCTGTCCCTTAGATGGTGTGGCCCTCCTCCCAAAACTTTCTCCACACTAACAACTAACAAGCTGGTGGGACTTGGGGTTTGGTGGTGTTAACCAGAAAAGGGAAGCTCAGTGTGTGGAGGGAAGTACCAGAGCATTGAGAGACACTGTGGGTGAAGAAAAGAACAGGTGTGAGAAAGGATGGAGAAGAGATAAACCCAGTCCTGGAAGCTGAGCTCAGCCTGTATGAAGGATGAGTTGAGAAAAGAAGAGACCACTCAAAGCCAAATGAGAGCATGGTGACTGAAGAATGCCACCAAAAATTGTGAGTTTTTTATAGTTACATTAATTTACTGTGCTCAGTGGCACAGTGTGTGTGTGTGTGTGTGTGTGTGTGTGTGTGTGTGTGTGTGTAGTTCAGACTACAACTTTCATCGGTCAATTCTCCCTATTTTCCAGGTGGGTCATGGGGACAGAACTCAGGTCCTCAGGCTTGACAGCAAGGACCTTTACTGTCTGAGATAACTCGTCTGAGAAGTGGAGAGTTTAGGTGAGGGTTTATTTTCCTTAACTGAGCTGAGTGATGTTTTTATGCATGTGTGAGTTAATTATAATAAAGTGCTTGTATCTTTAAACACTGTGAGTAGTTTCAATAAAAAAAATGAGCTATGTATCTATTCATTCCTTGTTCGTAGATAAATCTTCATGAGCAATTATTGCCTTGATGCTCTATCAGGCTGTGAGGAATAACAGTAACACACAAGAGACAAGAAGAAAAGACTGAGCAAAAGAACAAGATGACCACCTTACTGGTCACATGTCTACTGGACAATGTTATGGGTTGGCCAATGGTATTCTCAGAATGTATGTGTTAACCTCTGTCTTTTATCTGTGAGATTAGGGACAGAGAAGCAATGAACATACAATACTTGTGGTCATGAGGGTGGAGACCTTTCCAGGGAAATTTATGCTTTTATAAGAGCCCAAAGACCCAGCTTGTTCTCATCAGTGTAGGAGGACACAGCCAAAAGTGATGAGTGTCAACTGCATCCTGGTTGTAGGTCAGCCCCAAACTATTGGGATTCGGTGTGTGCTGATAAGTATTGCCTGGCTAGAGGTACTTCTCCAACAGCTGAGTGGACAGAGATAGTGGGGACCAGGCCTATGGGACTAGCCCTGGCAAAGGCCAGAGGAAAGCCAGTTCACAGAGGAAGTTCAGACCTCTGTGACATAAATAAAGGTTGAAATGTAAAAAAATACCCAAGTACAATATTGATGGGTAATTTTACCACTCTTCTTTACCCACTTTTAATCCATTAAAAAAAGGAAAAGAGAGAAAACAATACAACTATGTCACGTTTTCTTTAGTTCCTGCCTCTAATGACTTGCTTTCCTTACAACCCGTCTCCCGTGACAAATCCTATTTCTTTGATATCTAAGCTTATATGTTTCTTCTTCACAATAATGAACAATCTAAGACCTGCTGGATGCAAGTCAACCATAAACCAATGGCAGATGAGAAATGTCATGGAAAGTTGCATATTAATATTTTCCTTTGACTGGGATACATACTTGAGAAGTTTGTCAAATTTCTCATTCATAAAAGGGTACTCAGACTGCCTAACTCCCTGGCAGACAGTTAGAATAGAAAAATAATAGATAGTTAAGTAAATGGGTAGATAGATAGATGAATGATAAATAGACAGATGATACATAAATAGATACATGATAAATAATAGATAGATTTCAGATAACAAGCATGATGGAGGGGTTGTTGGAGAGAGGGTTCAAGAGTTAAGAGCATTTGCTTTTAGAGGATCAGAGTTTGGTTCCCAACACCCACAGTAGGTTCATAACCATCTGTAACTCCCGTTCCAAGGGATCTGATGCCCTCATCTAAACTCCTTGGGGACATGCACTCACATGCATCCACACACAAATCTTTACATCTCGAAAAACAACAACAAAAAAGAGAAAATGATAGGAAATAAATAGATGCTTAAGTAAATAGATGTATGGATACATACACAGGTATTTAGATGATAGACAATGATAAATATACAATAGTTAATGGATAGCTAGATGATAGATAGATGGGAGATGGACAGATCAACTGACACAGACATAGGTACTACGGTGTTCTCAATTTGAATGGCACTCATAAGCTCATATGGTTGAATAGATAGTCCTAGTTTGTGGAAATGTTTGGAAAGCATTAGGAAGTGTGGTCTGAGTTATTGGTCAAGCATTTATAAGTAATATTAAACCCCCATGTGGTAATTTGGAAAGCAGGTGCCAAGTATTTGGGACTGAGTGGCTCTGAGACAAGAAACTTCTATTTATAGATGGCACCCTACATGGGGCCCCAAATGAAGCATGATTCTAGTTAGTCTGACCAACAAATACCTAGAATCAGATATCAAGGTAAAAACAGAAAGATCAGAGAATCAAAGGAACAGCCTCAGTCATTTCTGACCTCTCTGCAATCTCAGACCTTGTTACCTCCTCTCTGCCCAGCCTCATCACTTCCTATTTCCTGTCTGTACAGACCTCCAGACTTCTATGGTTAACTGGTGGCTAGCTCTACATGTCTTTTGAAACATTAAATCCTGCCCCAGTGACACATTTCTGTTGTGATATTTTGGCTTGTATTCTGATAAATAAACCTTGCCTGGAAATTAGAGGGTAGAGCTAGCCACCAGTTAACAGCCCTGCCAGGTGACTTCAGACTAACATAGTTTGTACATATGTGGGTGGAAACTTAGCAGTGTGGGTCAGAGAGCAACAGACCTGAAACCAGCTGCAGTGTGTTT
Organism: Microtus oregoni; assembly: GCF_018167655.1. Taxonomy (NCBI): domain Eukaryota; kingdom Metazoa; phylum Chordata; class Mammalia; order Rodentia; family Cricetidae; genus Microtus; species Microtus oregoni. The sequence continues at coordinate 9,196,747 of NW_024543093.1, read as the reverse complement.
TCACACTCCTCAGAAAAAGTACAACACCAAGAATAGGATAATGTAATAGGGTTATAGCCCTCCACAGTGGTCTCCACATTCAGAGGGTGACATGCTTTCTCCTCATTCTTGAGAACATTCCTCTACTAGCAGCTGATCTCAAAAGTCATCATTCCTCTGGAGCTTGGAGCAACTTGAAGAGAGGAAAAGAACCAATTGATTAGTCTACGTGGTGCCCAAGATTCAGAATGCCAGGAACCAAGCTTGCAAACCTCTTTGCACCACAGGCAAGCTGGGTTCACTATCATTAGCGACAGAGGGACCCATTGTGAGTTAGCAAATTCCACAAATTAGCAAGCAGAAAAAGCATAATTAAAAGAATTAGGGATACTGAATCATGGTGTGTACAGTGTTCCTTTGTTTTGACAAGTATAATTCAATTTTACTTACTCAGAATGCGATTTCATAGTAAACTGATGAATGTAGTCTTGTCTATTTTGTGAAGTAACAAAATATCAGGACTATGACCCCTTACTGGTGCCCTGTTTTCACATGGACCTTGACAGGTGAGGTAAGACCACCTTTGGGCTTGTACAACAACGGCTGGTGCAGCCGCTGCATGGGCGAGAGAGAAGCTACATGAGGGCCAAAGAGGGCTGGTGGAATTTCCGGGATAGTGAACATAGCATGTAAAGATGTATGTAGGAGCATCCTGCTACGATCTGAACTGCTTCTGCTTTGGAATCAGGGTCACAGTCCGTGTGTGTGTGTGTGTGTGTGTGTGTGTGTGTGAGAGAGAGAGAGAGAGAGAGAGAGAGAGAGAGAGAGAGAGAGACTATGTGTGTGCGCATGCTCATGTATGCCAAGGTTAAGCTCTGGTACCCTTCCTCAGGCTCCATCCTCTCTTTCTCTTTCTTTTCTTTTGTCTTTCTTTCCTTCCTTCCTTCATTTCTTCCTTCCTCTTTATCCTTTCTTTTCTTTTTTTTTCTAACATTTTGAGACAGGCTCTCTCACTGGCTAGAGCGTGCTAATGGACATGCTGTCTGGCCAGTGAGCTCCAGAGATCCCAAATCTATTTCTTTTTCCAGCACTGGATTTACGGGGCAAACCACAGAGTCTGACTTCCTCGAGGTGGACTTTACAGGTTCTCTTTAAGACCTCATGCTTGCTGAACATGCTTCACACTGAGCCCTACTCCAACCCCAGCCTCTCTACTGAAAAGCCATTCTTCTCTTCCAAACAGAAGGACTCCAAGACACCCCTAGTTCTGGTGACAGCCCCTCTCTCCTTCCAAGCCAAGTCTACTGAAAACACCCTGTGTTCTAAGACAGTTCCTCCCAAGTGTCTGCTTTTTCCATTATGAAGATAGCTTTATCAGACAGGAACGTTCCATAATTAGCACATAGTCATGTTTCCATATATGCATGTGGTGGAAAGTGGGCATATTCTCACTCTTCTTCCCTCCATCCTTCCTTCCTTCCTCCCCGCCATCTCTTTTTTCCTCTCTCTCCCCCTCCCTCCCTTCATCTCTCCTCTTCTCTTCAGAACATATTTTAAGTACATAATTCAACATCTTTAATGCCAGACAGCACATTATACATCTAATTTCTATAGTTGTTTGCAATGAATACTTGAAGCTTTTCATCTTGTGCCCAACACCTCCCTGTTTTCTGGTGGGAATTTACATTGCTACAATCACTGCAGAGAGACAGACTGGAATCCCTGGAGCTCACTGGCCAGATAGGATGTCCATTATCAAACTCTAGGCCAACAAGAGAGCCTGTCTCAAAATTGCTTAAAAAATAAAAGAATGAAAAGAAAAGAAAGGAAGAAAAAAAGAGAAAGAGAGGATGGAAACTGAGGAAAGGGACCAGAGCTTAACCACTGGTGTTCATGCGCATGCATACACACACACACACACACACACACACACACACACACACACACACGTGGATTGTGACCCTGATTTTCAAAAGAAAGAAGCAGTTTGGATTGCAACAGGATGCCACTATATCCACCTTTACATGTTATGTTCACCAACCAGTAAGTACCACCAAGGTGGGTCATAAAGTCACCCCAAATAGTCCTAGAACATCTAGAACATTCTGAGTACATGCCTACAGGAAGTGAAATGGGATCCCAAAGATGGCTCACCTCTCTCTACTTTAGGACTGATCACAATTACAAAGACATGGAATCAACCCATGTCTATTAGCAGGTGGATATGTATGTATAGCCATACATATACACGTACGCCTATTCATGTATACATGTATGTATGTGTATATTTCTGTGTGTCTGTGGATGTTAGAAGTCACCTCATTGTCATTCCTCAGAAGCCACACACCTTGTTTGTTTTTATACAGTCTTTTACTGAAGTTGGAGCTCTGATTAGGCAAAGCTGGCTGCCACTGAGTACCAGGGATCCCGGGTCTTGACTTCAGAGTGGATGTACATGACCTGCGTTAGGGACCAAGTGCACTCAAGCAAGCCTGCATCCTAACAAATCCCACCATCAGTGGTCCTCTTTCCAGACATTATCACAAGGGAAGTTTGGAAATTAGAATGTCAACATGAGATTGTTTTAAGAGACATAATTAATTCCATGCTACCATCCAAGGCTAACTGTGCACAAATGTTCACAATGACGGGGATGATATCAGCAGCAGCAGCCTCTGCTGAAAGTGCCACCCACCACTGCTGATGATATCCTCCTACAATCATGTTCCCCTTCCATGTCTGGTGTTTATTCCAATGGCCATTAGAATAAGCTGGGCATGATAGTCTAGCTCCTAGTGAATTTTTACATGCTCAGCTCTCCAGGAGATCACGAGGAAGACTCTTGAACTTGAGCACAGCCTTGGAGCATCTTTCTTGCATAAGAGCCATCACGATTCTTGGAGGGTGGACCACAAGACGAATGAAGAGACTCTTGCTCACTTCTGCACTCTCACCCTGCCTTAACATAGAGACACCAGGAAGAAAAGCCAAAGATTACCAATGCACCCAGGGAAGGATGGCTCCTAATACACTGTGGAGTGGGGACCCCAAGAGGGACAGGTAGGATGGCATGCAGGATGCACACTCACCCAGGAGATTCTAGTATAATTTTTCCATGGTGCTAGTGAGGAAGGCTTGTGGGATGTTGAGGTCATAAAGTCCCACTGTTGCTTGTGGAAATAGTGACCTTCAAGGGAGGCTTAGGGAGGCCATATGAGGAAATACAAGAAGCACTATTCCTAAGGACCAGACAGAGCACCTTCCCAGTCAGCCTCCAGATCTTTGAGCAACAATTTCTGTTGTTTGTCAGTTCTTCTATGTAAGGCAAGGCTAAATCATGCTAATATCCAACTATCTCAGTATATCTCAGTATATGGACCCTACTTTTTTTTTCTGTAGTGGTTTGAAAAATAAATGCCCCCAAAGGACTAGCATTATTAGGAGGCTTGGCCTTGCTGGATTAGGTGTGGTCTTGTTGGAGGAAGTGTGTCACTCTGGAGGTGGGGTTTGAGGTCTCACATATGCCCCTTCCTGTTGCCTGTAAGCCAAGAGGTAGGACTCTCAGCTATTTCTCCAGCACCATGTCTATCTGCACACCACGTGTTGCCCCATGACAATAGTGGACCAAATCTCAAAAAATGTAAGTCACCCCAATTAAATGTTTTCCCTTTATAAGAGTTGCTGTGGTCATGGGGTCCCTTCACAGCAATAGAAACCCTAACTAAGACGCTTGCCTTGGCTGAGTTTTCTTCCAAGGTTTTTTCCATTAAAGGTGTGGCAATGTTAGAGACACAGACAGGCCTACATTTGGTCGTGAGTCTGCTTCCAGGAGTGATGTTTGAAGTTCCTCCTTCACTATGTAACTATTTACTGTGTATTATGCCAGATAGTAGAGCTGGTTTTCCAGGACTCAAGGACAACATGTGGCATCAGTCTGATCTCACCCCAGCTCTTCGTGGCTGCAGCCACCTCTCCACTTTGAGCTGAGGCCACAGAACCTCATAAGACACTAAATTGATGCTTGGGATCTGAACCACATCTGACAGCCAAGCAGTGGCCCTTCCAGCCCCTTGGGACACAATCACAATGAAGATACATACAGCACACATTTTGTTCATCTTCCAGAGTTATGCAGGTAGTTACATTTTATAAAATTGGGTGGAGTTAGGAGATGGCTATCCTAAGCAATGAGCCATATTTCTGTTTCTAGAAAAAAAAAAAGCAACTTTTTAAATTTTTTTATTTTTTATTTTTTGCAATTCTACCTAAATCACAGCAGTTACTGTGATATCTGTATCCTGGGAAGGATTCCACACTGAACAGTGTCTCTGAGTCTAGGTGTAATCTAGGTTAGATATTCGATGGGGGCTCACTTCCGTGGCAAATTTTCTGTGAGCAGAGGTAGTTGAACAGGGTGTGTGAGAGCTTGCCTACATATCGGGGCAGATCTAGGCAGGAGGTACCTTTGTGTTGTGAGTGATCCAAACTTACTGGAAGAATGAATGAATGAATGAATGAATGAATGAGTGAAACAGCAAGTGTAGCAAGATATCTGCCACCTTTCCAACAACTGGTCACCTTGAGAATCTCATAATCTTGGATTCTGCGGCTCCAAACTTCACCATATTTAAAAGACAGCATCTCCACAAGGCATTATGGGGCAAAATGTTTCACACCTGAGCTGCCCCAGCCCTCCACCTGATGTTCTGAGAGAGGATGCGCTCTAGAAAACTCGATGCTGCTAACTGCACCGGCTTGCCTGGTATCACCCAAGCCATCTGCTTGGGTGGCATCATGCCCAATGGCAAGGTGGCCTGGCAGTTTTAAGGGGAGCTTCATGCCAGTCACATTTAAAGTTAGTGAGATCACCTGCACAACCCAGGGCTTAATAACGTGAGGAAGTTACCCGCAGATGAAAGAAAAACCTTCGGACAGTGCTTAGCGTCCTTCAGACAGCAGTTATTAAATCTGACTTTCCCTAAGTGACCCTTGCTGCAGTGATCACATGCCAAGTCAATAAAATAATGGACACAGGCCATGTTTCACCCGTCAGGACCCTGCTGTTACCTTGCAAACACCCAGAATGCCCTAGAAATTCGGGGCTTGGAAATAAACTCAGCCGGCACTCAGAATTTCAGTGCGTTGTCTTCCCATAACATGCAAACATCTGTTACACTAAAATCTAGTTTGTATTTTGGGAAAGATGCGGCAGGAAGCCTGAAGTGCGTGAATCTGTTCACCTTCTGGAACCGCCATGGAAAAGACCCAACATGAACATGAAAGTTCAGCGACAGGAAGTCATGCTGCCGTGTTGACTTTGAAACCCTGGAGACGGATGTTCAGTTCAGAGTGTGGATGGTTCAGAAGAGAAAGGATGCTCACAGGTGTTAAAATAATTACTTATGATCGGATAGATAGTACATGAAGGGCTGAGATCAAAGCCCAGAGGCTTTAAATCTCAGAATATACTTAATTGTCCTAACGCACAGACTGAACTAGTTACATAAAGGAGTCTAGGCAGAACATTGTGAATGTTTTACCTTTTCTTTTCCGGTTTCTTTAGTGGTTGTTTCTGGGCATCCATTGGCCATCCATTCAAATGCTTCATCACTAAAAGGACTATACAGAATGGTGTGTGTGTGTGTGTGTGTGTGTTCCTGTGTGTGCAGGTGTTCATATGCAAGTGAGCATGTACCTATGTGTATACATGCATGTGGGGTTCAGAGGCAATTGTCACGTGTCTTTATCCCTTGCTAACTTAATGTTTGGAGACAAGGTCTCTCACTGAACAGAGTACACCAATTCAGCTCGATGGCTGTCATCTCATCACCCTTTTCTACCCCAAACTGAGCTCAGGCCTGGGCCCCAAGCTCTGTTTTATACAGAATATTTTGAAGAGTTGGTGGCCTTTACCTTATACTCACAGTCTTTGAACATTTCATCTAGCTGATCACATGTGTTGATCAGGCAACCTCTGTTTTCATCCACGCTTGTTCTACCCTTTCTGTCTCTGTCTTTAGTGACTTGAAGCTAGGCCCACAGCAGGGACAAGTGATGACCTGGGCTAAACACGAGACAATGGGGAAGGCGAGAGTAACTGGCAAAGACAATGGACCCTAAGAATCACTGCAGATAAAGCGACGTAGGCTTCTTAAACACGCCCCGGCCCTCTGAAGGCTGTCTTCATGGACTTTTCTGCTCCGGCATTCTCTGCGTAGACACATTGCAGTGCACGCCTGTTGGTCTGTGAAGGAGGCTTAGCTGATCCCAGCATGCAGTTTAGGAAATAGTTTATATTCCTCTGATTGTTATCCGTGAACCCTTATTATTACTTGCTTTGCTTATTTGTCTTCACGTTCCAGAACAGGCAGCTTTGGTGGATTTATTTTTTGGTCATGTTTAAACATTAGGAAAAACCCATTTCCAATTATTGGGAATTCTACTCTGGTATGAACTAGCCATTTTATCCACATCAGCATTGACATGATCCCTGGCCACACTTCCTGTGTGACTCAGTGCTTTCCTGTAAGGCTGGGTGGGCAACCTTCATCCTTTCACCTCAAGCTGCGTCTAGGTGTTAGCTAAATTTCTCCACAGGAGGAAGACAGGGATGTGTTCTGAGGTAATTAGAGGCTTCTGGGTTCTGCCATTTTGAGGAAAATAGGAGGTAAATATACGGGTCCTCTGGGTCCTCTGTCTGTTCATCCATCTCCTTTTCTCCCTCGAGAGTCTTCTCCTTCCATTGCTTCCTTCTGCTCCAAAGTGGGGAAGCAGATGCACGTGTAAGAGGAAGCCCATCCCTCCAGACGGCAACAGGCGTCGCTGAGCGATGTTAAGGCACCGTGATGGCCCTCCCAGGGTTGTGCAGTCACCACCAATAAAATGGTCATGAGGGTGTCTCTCTCCGGTGATGTCACCACACCTCCTGAGAGCTCTCCACACTCCTCGTGGGGTAAAAAGATGGTGCCGTGGTGTCTTTGCCCACTCAACATTTCCACAAAGTAAGGTGGTTGTGTGGACTCTTAGTGACGGGAAGTCACTGGTCTGAAAACATAGACTTCCCTTGGAAAGCAAACATGCAGTCACTGGTGCACTATGCACAAGTGAAGTGGATGATTTTGTTCATGAAAAAGCTCAGTCTGTGAGTTCAGTGCTTGGTGCCGCTTAATGTTGTCATAAGTGGCATTCCCTCTCGGAAATGGCAGCAAACGTGAGAGTCTTATAATTTCTCCAAAAACCAAAAACCCACTTACCAGCAACACTGTCTTCTTAAAGTGCTCGACAATGCACAGGCTGTGGTTTCAGAAGATGACTCTGGTGAAAGTTGCTCTTTGAGCAAAGATAACTATGGTTCTAGGAAGGGAAAGGACCAAGTGGGGTTACAGGGTTCGTGTGTCTGTCAGTATCCAAAGGTGGCAATGATGTTTATCCTACTACAGTCCCATCTGCAAACTAATGGGGGGCGACGCATCTCAGGAAGATGTTTTAGGGTTGACCTAACACGTCATAGATCAAATACCCTCTGGCCCAGAGTGATGCAGTTTTAAACCTGTGAAAACATTCCTCATTAAAATTGAATCCACATGACCATAAACACATAGTTTATAAGATACACAACTCTTAGGTTTTGACACTCAGAAACAGGGGTGAGTCTTGCCACATTGTGTGTTTCTGCATAACAGGTGAACTCTTTCTTCAAAGGCCAGTCATCCGGCCATGGTTTTCATCTCCAGCTCTGACTGATGAACACAGTCTCTTTGCAAAGCTCACGTGTCTGAGAGTACTGTCTAGGGCAATTATCATCACCTGGCCAGGGCCTCCGCTCTTGCAGGGAGGCCATGTCAATAAAGCCAAGTCATTCAAGACTTCATGTGGCTGCAATTAGGCTCCTTCCCTGCAGGCGTGCAGAATCTGGGCACATTGTGGATAAATCCACCCTATTGGGAAGGTGAGCAAGCCGAGAGGGAAAGAGGAAAGGACTTGCTGGCGTCCGAGGGACATACAGCTGAGCTCAGTCTTCTTCACTTCAGCAATGAATTTTATTACGTCCTATCGATTTTCATGCTATTTCCCATATTCGAGCAGGAAAGCTTGAAGCAACAGCAGCAATAAAGCAGGCCTTCTAATACTTATCCCGGCCTTTCTCGTCTTCCTTCTGCACACACACACACACAAAAACACACAATTCTGCAAAAGAAAGGAGGTTTACCTACCCCCCAGCTGACTTCCAATTCATAGGTTCCTGCCTAACAGTGCTTTTATGGTCATCTTAATCTTTCTGTTCTGTGCTAGGCTACATGATAGCACCCAGAGCATCTGAGGTCAGGCCCTGTGGTGCACACCAATACATCCCGAATGTGGGAGGCTGAGGCATGAGGAATGAGAGATCAAAGGCATCTTAGGCTTTACATCAAGACTCAGCCTAAATCAGACAACAAAATACCCAACAATCGCAGAGCAAATGAACAAAAAGGAAAATGTAGTGAGGACAGCAGCCAGTCTAGAGGATTTAAAACAAGCAGGCTGTGAGGTAGGACAAAGATAACATGGATAGTATAATCTGCAATGTGTACAGTAGACATCCACGGACTGTGACCAGTCACTGCCATGGGTTGCCCAGCTCCTCACTTTGTGAAAGGAAGACTAAACCCAGGTTGGAAGGTTAGGGTTAGCACCACCAGGAGACCAACGTCATCCTGAATTTAAGCTTCCAACAAATGCTAGGCTTTACACAAAGTTTCTCTGCTGATGGCTCAGAGATGGCTGAGCCAAAAAGTAAGGATGGTGGGAACCTCCTAGAATCAAGAGGGGTCCCAGGAGATGGTGAGAAAAGAAACAGGGACCACAGCTCTACTCCTCTGTAAAAAACCTAATTGCAAAGACAAGAGTGAGCCTATGAGAGGCCTCTGTGTGCCAACAGGAACACCAGGGGTTGTTAGAAGACCCTGGGTAGAGAACAGAGCAATATCCTGGCTGGACTCATGGAGGATGAGCTAATAAATATTAACAATGTATTCTTTTAGAAGTTGTATCATTTCTATTGATAAGAAAAATTCCCTATTTTAAGCTGTAAAGTAGAGTGTTTAAAACATCACATTCACCAAGGTATTCATAGCTACAAGGAGGACATTCTTATCATTCCCAAAGAAACCTGAACCCATAGTAATGGTTGTCCACCCCTCACAAAGCATCAGTTTGTCCCTGCTAGCATGGACTTGTCTAGAACATCTCCTATGAATGGGATTATATAGCCTATAACTATCCTTTAAACTTCATCCTCTTAATAAGTTCCTTTTTTTAACGTGTGCATGTGTATGTATGTGTGTGCACATCTGTATGTGTATCTGTATACACATGTGTGCATGTGTTTTTGGGTGTGTGTTTATGTACAAGTATGCATCTGCATGTGCATGTGTGCATGCATCTGTGTGTATGTCTATATGCATGTGTGCATATATGTATGTGCATGCATCTGTGTGTGTGTTGTGTATATGCAACATGAGTGTGCATGAGTGTGCATGAGTGCATGCATGAAGAGTCAGACTTCATTATTCTTTAAATCTTTGCTAGAAATCACCCAGACAACATCTAGGTCTAGATTCTTCTCTGTGGGAAGTTCTCATTTAAAAAAAAAAAAATGATCTGGTGATTCAGTCTCTTCAGTTTAATGAAACCGTCAACACCTTCCTTCTGGTTGCCTGGATTGGCCAGGACAGTTGAGTCGTTAATGATGTCAGCTTGGTTTCGTTGGCTTGTTTGTGCTCTGTTCTTCATTCGCTCCCTCTCTGTCCTGGCTTCTAAGGGAAGTGTTTAGATGCCACAGGCTGTCCTATAAGAGAATGGGCTAATTTGTTTTGTGGCTTTTCCCTGTGAACCATATTTTTGTGAAACAGGTTATTGGAGACTGTTCTGGTTTTATATATTTGCACATTTTATGATTTATGATTTCATTACATTTCATTTCAATGTGATCAGCATATAGTTATTTGCATGGTTTCATCCTTTCAGACTTCATGGTACTTATTTTATGAAACCATTTGTGATATATCATGGCTGACGCAGTGGGCTCTGTTTTTGAGGGCCTCAGTTTCCCACGGATATGGGAAACTGACTGGTCCATGGTGTTGTTCAGTGATTACTTCTCTGTCTGCTGTTTAGTTCTACCCTTGTTGAAGAGGGTGTTGGTTTTGCAGTGGTTTTTATTGGATGTGCATTTACTCTTTCAATCAAGCATAGCTGCTGGTGGCACTTTGGGGCATCGTGGTACAAGTCCACATCTGTCACGCATGCTTTCCTGAGGATAGCTGCTCCACTCTAGAGTTTACCCAATTCTTTCGCCTCACAATCTCTGCCCTAAAGTCACTGAAAATGACAATGTCCTCTCCAGCTCCCCTGAAGTTGCTGTGCACCAAATGCATTTGTCACTTCACTTCCAACTTTCTCAAGTCCTCGGATATTAGACAGTTCCCAGACACTGGTTGTAGGCTGCATGCACAACAGACCTCCCTAACACACAAAAGACACACCCCAACACCCTACTACATGTCTGACATCAAACGATGATTTCCCCCACATAAACATGTAAGGTAAAGTTTAATGTATTCCTCAAGGGCAGGAAGAGATGAGTGAAAAAACAAGAATGTGTAACAGAGCAACGAGAACAATATGCCAGAATGAGCTGTGAGAACGTGGTCTCCCTTAACTCATCTGGCTGTCCCATACTCACTCTTGTCACGTCACGGGGCAGCACAGTGTCACAGAGTGACATGACCAGACTTAAATAACTGGACAGTTGTCACTCACTGTGGCTGAAACCTTGAGAGTCGAAGGTATAGCAACAAAAATAGTGTGGCTTTATTTTTTTCTCTCTCTTCACAGTTTTACAAAGGGATTTATTCTTGACCAAGGTATCATCAAGACCAATTCACCATTTGTTTCTCTCCTTATTAAGTAAATGGCCATGTAATATGAGCCCTTTATGGCTTCTTTGTGGGAAACCCGAAATTTGGCATCACAGCTCCTGTGCTTTGGGTCGATGGTTAGCAGACTAACAATTACCTAAGCACAAACACTGGGATTCCTGAGCTGAGTAAGAAGCCAATGAACGGGTAGCACGTATGGTGTGGATATGCTGGATAAGCTACTGATTTGGGTCCTGGGAAAGATCTATTTGGCTACAACACTGTGAGCTAAGATTTAGGAACATACAGCTTGTGCATTGCTTATTTCTGTAAATTTTCATTTAATATGTTTGGATTGTTTTTTAAACATGGGAGGTTGGAATGAAGAAAGTGAAACTGCAGATAAGCAGGCACAAAAAACACAAGGTCATCCATCCTTAAAACTGATCCATTGTGCCATTCTCTGTCTCTTCCTGGAAGGTTTAAACCATTTATATTAAATATAATTACTGACAAGGTGGGATTTATGTCTGCATTTTGACATTTTATTCTTTTATGTCTTCTTTACTCTTTTGTGATAAACATATCATATTCATGGACTGTTCTAATTCCAGTATCATTTCCTTTATAATTTTGAATCATCTCACTGATGGTGCTGGAACTTAATGGTCAACATCATAATTTATTGTATTCAATTTGCAGTGGTATAAACTCAATTTCTGTTATAAGTTTTTCTCTAAAGCTCCACTTCTGCCCCTTCCTGTGAACTGTTATCATCACACAGATGATGTCTGAAAACGAAGATCCTATTTTACGGTTTTCTAAACTATGGCCTCAGGCAGTTACTTTTGAATCCTAAGAAAGGAGTTTCAAAAAGATTTGTTCTTATTTTGGGGGCAGAGTCACACATGGCCTTGGTTGGACTCTGTTCTATAGCTGGAGATGGATTTAAATTCCTAATTCTCCTGCATCCACCTCCTGAGTGCCACCAGGCCTGGCTTCTTTCTTTTTTTTTTATGAGATTCCTATGTGTAAACTTGCATATGGTCCCATTCCCTACATCTCTTCCCTACCCGATAACCAGAGAAATTCTGTAGAGTTCCCATTTTTTCTGCATTAACCTATCTTCCTGGTCGCTCTACTGTGCAATGCTAAAGAAAGCCAGGTATCTCTCCTGGCATGTAAGGAACTTGGCTCTCCACGCTGCTTCCCAATTTTTATATTTCCTTCTTTGCACAGCGGGATCATTGCTCTGTCTTCTCAACATTACGCTCAAATCTTAGCCCAGGTGTGTCCTTTCAAATGCTGTAGTATAGAGGGTTCTTCAGTCTCCCAGCCATGTGATGAACTTCTTCGCTTTTATGAACTCAGAAGTCTTTGTAGAAAATTAGGAGCCAGGTCCCTCCATCTTGGACTCTTGATTCCCCATTTCTCTTCCTAATATTTTTCTGCCACTAACATTTGACTGTATCCCCAGTGACTAGCCATTTTTTAAATGTGGTTAAATGAAGGTGGGAGGTTTTGTCTGCTTCCTTGCTGGTATTTCTCAACAGACTTAACAGGCCATGCTCAATACATAGGGGGAGGTACGGCCATCTCTCAGTGATTTCTCGACAACATCTCTGTTTACACGACCAGCTCTCATTTAGCCTCTGAGATGTAGTTGATGTTGAAGTAAAACTGAAGGCCAAGCATGGAGAGGAATCGAAGCTCCAGGTCACATCCAGACAAAAGACGATGATACCTGGATCCAATGTTGCAAGTCTTTACTGAATATTAATTCAAGGTCAAAGTGCAGAATGATAGTATTTGGTGCTGTGGATCATACCAAGGCCCAGAAGTCCATGTTCCATGTGGCTCGTTTGCAGGCTAGATCCTTCTGGGCCTCTGGTCATGTGCTTTACACATTCAGAATGCACATTCTCCCACATGCTCCTTGTGTCCATATTGTCTTTGCTTAGTTTCCAGAAGATCCATGCATTTGACCATGGCCTATTTAACATCCAAGTTGGAAAACTGCCTTCACCCCTGTGCTATCTCTATACTAGTAACACAAGATGGCAGGGCCTTAATGAAAGAGGAGATGCCAGTCCACTGCATGGTCAAGGGATCAGTCCCTTCATCACTGAACACTGTATGTGCCATCTGAATAACCTCACAGCCTGTGGCTACTGAGTTAGTAAATATGACACACATAACAATACCTGCCATAGGGTATGTGCCCAGGTTGTATTGGTAATTTTGTTCCTCATAAAGATGAGATGAACAGGTATGCTGCCTTCTTCCCATGGGATCTCACATTGTGTCAGCTGAGAATGATATAAGTATCAATGCCAATTAGTTATCTTTAGGTGAATTCATGTTTGAACATGGAGGGAGGACTTGGGCTTATCCCAGTCTGGGATGATACTCAGAACCAAACAGAATAAACACAGTCAAGAAGAGGAGGAAAATGCTAAGGCCTGGGCTCTCTCTCTCTCTCTTTTGACTCTTTGAGTCTGCTGTTGGGAGAATACAGCATAGTGATCCATCCACCAGACACACTCATTTGCAGCAATGCCAGGCAGCCCTTTGGAAGTCTTCTCTTCTCTGTCTCTACCCTTTGTGTTCTGTGTGGCTCCTGTTGCTTTGGGAGCTTTCATTGTGTTAGATGGCCAGACTGGAGATGGGGAGAAGGGAGAGCCCTGCAGCAGCCAGGCCTGTCTAGGTTTGCTGGATGCCCAGAGGACACAAGCAGAGAAAGGACACTCACTACTGAAAGGTGCCCCCCAGGGCTGGTCCCTTTTAGTATGGTCTCAATTCCCATTTATAAACAAGTCAAAGTGATGGCATTGTATAAAATTCTCCCTCTAGCCCTACACTGGGAATGAGTGGGAAACTCCCCCAGGGCTCTGGACAAAGGACCTGCCCCACAAGATGTCCCTCTGACACTGTTGTCTCCCAGGTTCCTTCCTGCTGAGTGGCAGGAATGCTGTTTGCCTCCCAGTTTTCGTGCACCTCCTCTCGTGTCTCCTGTTTCTTCTTAGATGCCACCTGATTTATGATCCCATTTGGGGTCGTTACCAGTGTTTCCCTGAAGCCTCTGATTTTATTTCGTTTCTCCTCTAAAATGTATGAATACCAGTTATTGAGCAAAGAATTTTATTTTGTGCAATATATAGACATTAAAACAAAATGTCTTTTTAAGCCTGTGACAATTGCAGTAGAGCCCAAACCTTGAAATGATCATAGATGTTGAGCCATGCGCATTTGTCAAGGAAGACTGTGTAAATACAGTAGAAATGGAGAGAAAAGGGAAGCAGTGTGGTGATCGTGGCTTGGGTCCAGAGTCCCTGTGGACGCTGCAACACATCCATAAAGAACTTGGTTTTGAGGACTAGCCAATGAAAGTTCTCATCTCAGTCCTGCCACGTACTAGCCGTAATGTCTTTCTTTATTGTTATATATGACATGAGAGTAAGACCATCTTCTTCTCTATAGCAACACTTGGAAGAAGAAAATTAATGTATAAAATACTTAGTGTAATGTCTGACAAAAGGTATCTTCATAATTTTCATCTATATTCAAATATCATGCGTTTTTGCATTAAGTAAGTCTAGGAAGAGGGCAGTGTCAGGCTTAGTTAATGTCTTAGTTTCCTTCCACGGTGCTGTAATAAAATACTCCAAGGGAAACAGTTGAAGGCGGGAAGGGTGGATTTCTTTTACAGTTTTAGATTACAGTCCATAATTATGAGGAAGTCAAAGCACCACGAATGGGAGACAGGAAGTCATAGTCACAGGCAAGAGTGGAGAGCAATGAGCGAATGCACGCATTCCTGTACTTGGCGTGCCTTCTCCACACAGTACAGAATCCCCAATCCGGAGAAATGTGACACCCACAGTGGGCACGTCTTCCTCTATCAATGGACACAATCCAAATGCCTCACCGACATGCCAATAGGCTAACCTAATTCGAACAATCCTTCAAGACTCCCTGGGTGATTTTAGATCATGTCAAATTGGCAGATAGAGCCAAGCATCACGAGTAACACAATAGCTGAATCACCAGCTGACTCCTCCACTCTCTCACCTCTAATACGCTTTCTGGTTTTGCCTCCTTTGTAGCTCAGTCTGCAGCCATGAATTCACCTTCGCCTAAAAGGAGCACTTTCATCTGTCTGACACAGATTTCTCATACGTCAGCCTGCTGACATTATGTTTCTGTCATCAAGAATCGAGTCAGTGTCACTTAATCCCTTTGGAACGCATCAATTTTGGGTCTAGAAACAAGATTAGGCCTTTGGCCCCAGAAGCCTGGGGCATGATGGATTCACCAGGGTGGACTCACTGAGAACGTCTCTTGCAGGTAGCCAGGGGTTACCAGGTGAACTCACTGAGACCAACTCTTGCAGGTAGACAGCTCCTGTGCCCACCATAAAGCCTCCCTGGGCGTGAAGTGGCATGGTAGTGTGGATGGGGAACAGGCAACATACCTGGCTCTTTGTGACTTGTAGAACTGGCTGGGTGAGACATCTTTGCTCATTGTTCAAAGATATCATCTGGCAATTGTATACATGTTGTATCCCCAGAGATGAGAAGGGAACCATATCTGGTTCCTTTGAGAGATCGCACCTGCTGTGACTTGATTTATGTCCCCCTAAAGGAATATGGAAGTCTTGGATCTCATAGCTCAGATGATGACCTTATAAGGAAATCAAGGCCCTTGAGGATGCAGTTAAAGATGAGGCTATAATGGTGTAGAGATGCCTGTATGCCAGCCCAGCAGGCATCCTTATAAAAAAAAGAGAGAACTGGCGAAGTAGAGACTCTAGGGAGAAAACTGCGAGCCAATGAGGTGGGAGAGGCAGTGCTGGATTTCCTCAGTCTGCTTCAAAAGTCTGGTTCTGCAACACCCGAACCTTGCCATTTTAGGCTTTAGAGGTGAGAGGCATCAAATCTGTCTTGTTTCAAGTCACCCAGAGTGTAGCCTTTGTTATTTTGTTATGACATCCTAGTGAGCCACCATGCAGCCATCCACGAACATATGAATCTTTTGATCCATCCTGAGCTGTGCTTTCTTCCATGATGATCCAATACTAAACATGGGTTTGACCAGAGTGAGACAAATACAACGCTTCCTCACACCCTCCCCACACTTTCACTACAAACAGATAAGAAAAACGTTGTGAGACCCTGGGGGTGTTCTTTGGAAAACTGCCCACATCTAGCACTGGTATATGAGTTCAGATTGCCTAATCCCACATTCCCAGTGAACAAGCGCTATTGTGAGTTCATTAGTCAGTCTCTTGCAAATGATTGGTTTGGAAGAGAACGTCCATAGCTAGCCTTTGTTGAGGTTTTCCCCTCTGTTGTTGACTCTGCTCAGGGAAGCACACGCCATTCAATGTGGAAAAGGAATATGCTGCTTTCATTTAGTGTTTGTGTTATTTCCACAACTGGAGATCTGGCTTACGGAGACGTCAGGAGAAGTGCATTGCCAGGCCATTTTAGCGGTGTTGCAGCTGCTCTGGGTTCTTTGTTATTCTGGCCGTTCCATCCCACAGCAGTGTAAGATTGATGGTGACCTGGTGTTGATCAAGTGAGATATGTTGATTACGTCACGATCAAGTAGTACACCCTATAGAACACTTTATCCAACATCACTGTTTCAATACATGGCTTACTCAGCCAAACATTAAAGAAGCTAATCCCAGGAAAAGCAGGGGTAGCAGAGCTGTACACTGTGGAGGTTGTGGTAAATTTGGAGCCGAGGTAACTCTTCAAATAGGCCTTCCTGATCTGTTCAGTGGGTTTCCGTGGCATCAGCAGCCGCTGTCTCCACCCCTCCCTGAGTAGCCCAAGGCTGTTGGCAGAGCTGGTAATTTCTTGAAACATGATTACCGCTGCTTTGGGATTAGGTAACCACAAGGAACAGAAGCAGCTCTTTCCAGCTCGAGAGCACGTGCATTTGCCAAATGAGTGGTTTTGAAAATTGGCCTCCTTTGCTGAAACACGTTTTTCTACAATCTAGGAAACCAACGGCATAAAAGAGAGCTGTGTCAGGATCCAGGCGGCAAATTGGACAGGGTTCTTCCTATTGTTTTTTAAATTTCTGTTGAGGAATGAAGAGGATCCAAATCTAGGCTTCTGGGATTTCCATCTCTCTACAGACTGCACAGGCCAGATCATTTGAATAGAGCCCTGCTCCTGGCTTAACCCACTCGGGCTCTGAGAACCCTGAGAGCAAGTTTGGGTAGAGTGTTGGACAAGCAGACCCGTCTTTAAGACAGACAAACACAGGTACCCTTCATAGGTACAGTGTAGATCCGTGGTGAGACATAATCAGAAAAAATATTCACAATGTGCCCTCAGTGCTCTCCTCATCTCGAGTGACTTGGCAGAAGATGATACAGAGATACATGGGTCATCAACTAATTAACTAACGAAGTTAATGCTTGCGCTTTCTCCCGCCCGGATGGAGACAGGAATCCATGGCAACCGCAGATCAGTGTTGGCATGTATGGAAAAGATGCTGTGGAACTGGCAAGCACCAACCAAAAGTGTACACCTGGCAGATAGATCAGAAAGAAAAGAACCCTCTCAGAGGATCAAGCAAGTTTTCAGTACTCTCTTCGTACCAGAACCAACTCTCCAATCAGTGCTTGGGACTTAAGTCCTGTGATTTACCTATTCTCTCTTCCCTCCACACACTGCCAACAGAGGCCTGAATCTCAGGCCTTCCAACTATAAATACTCTGCAGTTATTAAGTTGTAAGCTTCCTTTTGGCCTGATGGAAAGGAGAATGAGACACCACATTTTTTTTTCATCTCTACAGCCAAATCGAAGAAAATTAAGCAAGTTACAGGTCTTCATCAGAAAGTCTAGAGAGACATGTGGCTATCTGCTCTTTATACGTCATGCCCATTGGTGGTCTTAGCCTTGAGAAGAAAAATGAAGATACCATTCTAGAGGCAGACACAGCAGCCTTTGGAGGATAAGTCTGTTGGACACCCCTCAACAAGACCTGTCCAGGACCCGAGGACACTTTGGCTGTTTCAAGGGGCGCTCTATTGCTGTGCTCTCTCTCTCTCCAGCCTCCTGAAGACATAGGAGCTAAAGGTGTCTTTAGTTCAGTGGTTCTCAACCTGTGTGTCACGACGCTCTTGGGGGCGGAATGATCCTCTCACAGGGCTTGCCTAAGACTATCTACACATTACATATTTACATTATGATTCATAACAGTAGCAAAATTCCAGTTATGGAGTAGCAACAAAAGCAACTTTATGGGTGGGGAGTCACCACAATATGAGAAGCTGTATTCAAGGGTCATGGCATTGGAAGGTTGAGAAAGAACCACGCAAGTTGGAATTTGGCCTTGCAACAGTTGGACAAAAGAAGGTGAAAAGTTCATGCAACTGAAATAGCCCTAAAACTTGCAGAAGCAGCACACAGTCCGTGGTTTACAAACCTTGCAGGTCTGTGCTGGTGGAACTGCCCATCTCTGTCTTATGGCCCAAAGTGCTATATATATATGGCCTCAGCGTATATAAACAGGTGTCTGTTCTCCCTCTGTGTGTTTTCTGGCTGTGACCAGCCATACTAACGTTCCTCTAGCTGTCGTCCCAGCATCCTGTTCACCTTCCTCACGCCTGCTGACACACAGTCCAGCTCACCACTGGGGTGGTGTTCAACCACACCCGTACAGTTTTTGATAGGGAAAGATTAAGCCCCCTCCCTCCTTAGATACAGGATGAACCTCTCACAGAAAGAGGAAGAAGAGCTGGTGCCTGACCTGGATGCAGTCGTGAAAAGCTCAGCTGCTTTGTGTCGTTTCTCCCTCTCATCTCTCTGGTTAGCTAAGTCTTGGATCTCATTTGCTTTTGTTTAAGAGTGTTGCCAACATTTTAATGCAGGTGGAAGCCGGAGACCAACATCACTGATTTCCCAAACTCTTCTCCTCATTAATTTTTGAGACAGGTTCTCGCTCTGAACCTGGAATTTGCTGGCTTAGCTAGGGATCTAGCAGCACTGCCTCTCTAGGGCTGGAGTTGAAGGAATATACCATTGTACCTGACTTTTACATGGGAGCTGGAGATTTAGACGTGTACATCTGTGTGCTTGAACAGCAAGCATTTAACTGACCTAACCGTATCTCTTCGTTTATAGGAAGCCTACTGCCCTATGTAGAGGTTCACATTGCCATCCATGAAGCCTTCTAGCCTCTGGTAAATTTGCCTCTTAGAAACTCAAGTCCAGATTTCCAGGACTGTAACATCCAACTAATTTTAGGAAAGACCTACAGTCGCAATACCTTGACAAGGCCCCTCTGCATCCCTGAGCCTTAGCCAACGCATGTTGTTTAAGCTGTGAGTTTGCCTGACTAAGTCTGCACCCATTCATAATTCATTGCAGCCTTGCCCACTTACACAGATCCTCCACTCTTTGTCAGTACAATTTTTGCTTGGGTTGTCAGTGATCCCAGCCTAGACTTCATATTCTGCTGTAGTAGATTTGAATTTAAATTTGAACAAGAAGCCAATATTTTAAATTACATTGAAAACTTGCTATGATCTAAATGTTAGGTTCTCCCCCAAATACTATTAGGAGACATTTTTGGTTGTTAAGATATGGTGACTGTCATAGCCATTTAGTAGCTAAAGGCAAGATGCTGAGAGACATCACACAGTATATGCAGCCCCATATGATAGAGCATCACCCCATTTACCTAGTATTAGTGGACCCAGACTGTAGGATATCTTTTTTCTTTTGCAACACATTATTGTTTATTGTAGCTTCGTTGTGTTGATTTTTCTGTGAGAGTGAAGGTGTGCCATTGATTTTAACAGAGCACTAATGGCAAGAGAAGGTGACAACATCATTTTGTCTGTCCCATCCATTCATTGCTGCTTGTCCTTTGTTGATTGTTCCTTTCCTATCCTAAAAACAAATGTATCTCTCCTGTATTATTCAAAACCAAATTAAGCAACAAATATTGAACAAGTCTATGTATAAGCCCCTGGGTGGTGATATGAATAAAACACAGCACTCTAGTTTCATAAGGAAAATAGACATCTCAATCCCTGGATAAACCCATTAAGCACTCTTGCAGAGGCACGAGGCACCAAAGATGCTTGGTGGAGAAGATAATGCAGGGAGGTGAGGCTATTTGGTGGAATGAGGAGAAATGGAGCCCATATAGGATCCCAACAGTAAAGGGTGGAAGACAATAGCATGGATGAACAAAGTCTCTGTATCCAAGGCATGGGGGCAACAGGGATGTGATCGGACCCAGTATGTGGGCATGGCAGGCTATACAAAACAACTCAGAGATGCCTAAAGTCTAGAATTCATCTCAGTCAGATATCACAAGACACCACTAAAGCCTCTATTGCAACACTTTGTGGTGCCACATGCTCTCTGCAGCTAGCAAAATCTTTGATGTCCATTAGCTTAATGCCCTTCTCCACCACTGAGTCAGATCTATTGGTCACTATCTCTTCCCACAGAAACAGGCAATAAGTTACGGTGTCAAATCCGCAGTGGGTCCCACAAAGGCCCAGGGCAGCAAAATTTGTCTTGCCAAGATGAACCCACAAATGCCCATCAGATAATAACAACACAGCATTTACTATTTCATTCATATAGTATGTGATCCTCATATATTACCTGACACCCAGTTTAACTGGAAGTTCCTTGCCCATCTCCCCTGCAACTCTCAAATATGAAACAAATGGATCTATCAGAAAAGAAAAACAACAAACAAACAAACACAAAATGGTAGCACATTCAGAAAGAAGACCCAAGACTCACACAGAAATATTCAAGAACTGTATTGCCAAAACAGTCTCGTTCTTTTCCTAACCTAGGAAATATTCCTATTCTCCCTTCCCACTTTTTCTTGTTAGAGTTCTATCCTTTATTTCAAGACAAGGTCTCTCAAAGTCCTGTGACTTGACAAAAGGCTGGACTGGCTGGCTAGAGAGCCCCAGAGATCTATCTCCACCTATCCCCAGCACATGAGAGTTCAGAGGAAAAGGACCCAAGAGCCACCACTTCATGAAAGAATAGACCAGCAGGCAGAAGGTTTCTCATTAATTACTTTAAACATGTCTTTAAACATTTTCCAAAAGTTTACAGCTTGCCCTTTATTGTGTCATTCATTCGAAGCCCTATGATCAGATTTGTTTTTTTCTGGGGAAAAGTGAATGTTATGTCATTGAAGATACCTTGATTAAATTTTTTTAAATGCAATATGTTCTTCCCCTTCTCTAACTCCTCCTGGATCTTCCCCACTTCTCTACCCACCCAATTTCATGTTCTGTCTCTCATCTCAAAAACAAAAACAAAGTAAAAGGATAAGACAAAAATACCAAAACGGCAGTTCTGTGTCCAACCCTAACCAAGAAGTTGTTTGCAGTTGTTACCTGCTGGATGGAGCCTTGGCAGGCCTTCCAAGTGCTGCCACAGTCTCTGTGAGTTCACATGTCTACCGGTCCTGTTGTACCTGGATGGCACTGCTTCCTTGGAGTCAACCATTCCCTACAACTACAATCTTCCTGTCTCCTCTTCTGTAGGGATCCCTGAGCCTTGGGGGAGTTTGATAAGACATCTTCTTTAGAACTGAGTATTCCAAAAGTGCTGCCTCCCAGTACGTTGTCCAGTTGTGGGTCTCTGTGTTAGTTACTGTATATTGCAAGAAGAATCTTCGCTGATGAGAGCCGAGTGATGCTCTGGTCTATGCGTACAATAGTACATCATTAGGAGTTATTTTATCACTGTGTTCCTTTAGAAGAGTAATAGTAGAAGGTTTTCCCATAGGCCCATGACCTATCTAGTCTCAGGTTCTTGGCCACTTTAGAGGTGTCAGGTATGGGTGTCTCATGGAATGGTCCTTAAATCCAGTTTAAAAGTAGTTGGTTACTCCCATAATGTTTATGCCACTGTTACACAAGTAGATCTTGCAGGAAGGTCTCTGCTGAAGGTCACAGGGTTTCTTGCTTGTCAATATTGATAATTACTTTCCTCTTCCAGTAGTCTATAGAGTGCTTGTCAGTACCACGAAGCTTCTAATTGATCACTCCTCAGTTTCTCCATATTTGATGATATAAATAGTGTTTCAGCAATAGGGCCTTGCCATCTGATTGTTGATGACAACCAATAGAATTGGCACTATTCTGTGATGTTTGGGTATTTAATTTAAAAATTTTTATAGTTACTTTTTTTTCTTAGAATTTTACACATGAATATGTTGGATTTTGATCATATTTACCCTATACTCATGATTCTCACTCCTCTGAAATCAACCCCCTCATCCTTAAGTACAATTTTTGTTTGGATGACATTTTAACTTCTCTGGAATAAGAATGCATTTTGCAATTCATGCCCTAGTGCCTGTGCCTGGACGTGGTGGCTGCATTCCCTCCTCCTGTATCAGCTGTTCATAAGCCTCTTAGAAATCACAGCCTCATCTAATTATATGAAATACTGATATTTAAATTCAGTTCTGACTTCAAATTATGTTCTATTTCTGGGGCCCTCTTTGGCCTCACGTATGGAAGAAAAAATGACACAGAAATTGAGCTTTCTGGACTCTTGGCTATAACTAAGGCATACAATACAGATGTGTGTACTCTGGGCACTGAACTTGTGTATAAGAAACATAAGTATCAAATATTATTATTAAATAAATATTTTATTCTAAAATGCTTCTGTCACCTTCATCTTCTAAACTCAGTTCAATTTCACTGACGTTAGACAAGTGCATACTTTGTTCGTGCCACACCATGATCCCTGCAGGCCAAGCAGAGTGATTCAGATTGTGTCCTTACTGGGGAAAGCAATGAAGACAGAATTTTAGAAACTTCCTGGTGTACATTACTAGCTGTTATTGTGTGTTCACGGTAACTCCACTGCAACCCATTTTGTGGATGATTAGACAGAGGCACATCAAAGTGTAAGCACGTTCCTGGGTGTCATAACTAAGAATTATCAAGCAAGAATTAAACCTGTGATCCCAGCTCTGCCAAACAACTGTGGTCCCATTAAACCATCTTCCAACTGCCTCTGATCTCAAAAGGGATAGGCTGTCATCTGTCTTGTCTACCGCTGTGTGAAAGAGGAGACATCCCAGTCCTCTCAGGAAGCCAGCACAAATGCTTCTGTGAGCAGACTCAGCATTCCCCAGTGCAGAGATTTCCCATGGGGCCTTTCGGTCTCATAAACGAAGTCTGAGATCAATAAGATGCCCGAAGTGTTGTCAAATCATAGGGAAAAGGTCTCACAATTTTGTTGCCTAGCATTAAATCAAACTTAAAATTTCAAAATTTGCTTGTGGGCCTTTGTCTCATCAAAGGGGTTCTGTCCAAAGGCTGCCATCAAACACCTTTCTCGCCCGAGCCTGTGTTATGTACCCGAGGCTTGATGTGACCTTTTGTCCCATAGAAACCCCAGGACCTGATCTTGTCCGAGGATATTTTACAACATTAAAGAGATTCCCCCAAGTATCACAACCACGCTTTTCTACTGAGAATATGAACTTTCTCTTGTAGGCTGCTGACCATCATCCAAAGGCCCAGGCTGCCGTCTACCTCATGAGTGATCAGCTGCTCCAGCTAAAGCCCTGTTTTTTTGTCTCTGTCCTTATGAGAAATTTGACATTCTAACCACGGTGAATTAGCAGCCACCACAAATTGCATTCAATTGCTCTTTCTAAAATGTGTTTTCCGTGCCCTCCACACATGATGACTGGTGTTCTTGTCACTATTACTGTTTATGTGATGGTGTAGAGCAAGCGTGGCACACTCAAGGTCACGTGAACAGTAAAGGTTTATAAAGGAAACTGTAGATGGGGGCTGGAAGAGACAGCTCAACTTTTAAGAACACTGGTTGCACTTGTATAGGAACCAAGTTTAGTTCCCAGAACATACAAATGCCCATAAATGCAGCTCAGAGGATCCAGCGCCCTCTTCTGGCCTCCAGGGGCACTTGCACACAGGTATGCACACTCACACACATACACAGACACAAGCCTGACCGTAAGAAAAAATAAAATAAATATTTTTAAAAGATATTTTTAGATTGAATTTTCCCTGACACGGTTCTGATTTTCAAATTTTCAGAAGTTTTCTTTTCTCCCACGTGAATCCATTGCTAGATAACAGTTATTTTTGTGACATACTCTAAATGGATAAGGTCTGGCTGATCATTTAGCCCCATAGCAGAACACTCTCTAAGCATGTGGTAAGACTCTGGGTGCCACTCCCATCACACACACACACACACACACACACACACACACACACACACACACAGGGTGAGAGACATAAGGACCCTATAACCAAATCAGAGATGCTGGCAATAAGATCCAAGGAGTGATGCACACACATTGACATTTTCTACACAGAACACACACAGAAAGGCCCTGAGAGAAGCCATGCGTGTGTGTTATTATAGAATAGTAAAATGCCCAGGAGATGGAAGGCTGCTTTTTGTTGTTATCCCTGCTATTGGCAAGAGGAATAATGAGCACAGCTGGCTGTTAGTGCTTGGAGTGGATCATCCAAGAAGGAGTGGAAGGAAGTTAGGCCTGTCCCACACTCTATTCAATAACTCTGTGGCATTCTCTGTCTACTTAACCTGTAGGTTTCTCACAACACTTCAATAGATCCATATATACACAGTGCTTCAGACAGCACCAGAAGGGAGCCGCTCCGGGAGATGGGCTCTCTACTTCATCCGCCATGGCCTCTATAGCCTTGCCGGTAAAATGGAAGTTGATGTACTATTTTATCAATTTCTTTCAGGGAATAGCCTGGGATTAAGGAGGCAGCAAAGGAGAGACCCTCAGGTGGATTCACTCACTACAGATCCAGGAACACTCTGAAGAAAGGGAGAGCCATGCGCTGCTTTCATGAAGTGAGTGCTGTAGCCATACTGTCTACAGTGGAGAGATAAGGCTCGATGCTGGGATACAGTATTAAAACAGACATGCTAAGAACCACTTCTCGGTTCAGTGTGTTCAAGGAGGTTCAAGAGGGAGAGAGGGGTTATGCTGAAACTTTGCTGGCATTGTTATAAACTTGCTGCAGCTTAATAAAAGGGAAGATTAACTTGGCGAATTAGCTTGGCTCTGTCTCGCTTCATCTTACCCAGTGTATGGGCACTGGTGTGAGAGGCCAGGTGGCCTCCTTGGCCTTGGCTCTGTGTCTTACAGTGAGGTACTCTGCTTGTGCCCAGTGCAGACTCAGAACCCCGGTCTGGTCTCCACAGGTAGATCACAGGTCCTTTGCTGTCACCCCATACAGAAAGCAGGGGACACAGTGGGCTAGGAAATATTTGAATATTTTGCTAGAGACTTCAGACTTCTAAACACAATTCACCCCAAGGACCCTGCTGGTCTATGCAGCATCTGGTGGGATCACTTTCTGCATTTTCAGAGCAACGATGCCAAGGAAGACAATTCTAGAGAATTTCAACCAGACAGGAGTGTAGATCGTGAGTTCCTGATTCAAGATTTAAAACAACAACATGTATATCATCACTCAGAACACTTTTCACAGGTCACCCTGTGGGTTCTGGCACTTTCTAAGGCTGATTAGAATTATTTATGTGATTTGAACATTTTCCATAGTGTGTACAACCTTACTTAAGACAGAATGTGTATTCATTCTCATTGTGCATACAGAAAACTAATGCAGGTGGCTGGGGAAATGGTGGATTGGTTAGGAACACTTGCTGCACTTCCAGAGGACCTGAGTTCAGTTCCCAGAACCCACATCGGGGGCCCCTCAACCACCTGGATAATAGCAAGAGTTTAATGGGTGACTTCTGAACATATGAATGAGTAAATTAAGGGAAATACAGATATGAAATGAGTAAGTGTGGGTCTGTTTAGGACAATCCTATCCACTGGAGTTTAATTAGAGGGCGATGCAGGAATTTCCAAGGTTCCAAAATGAGGAGAAAATAGATGTCAAGACTTTATGCATGTGTTCACCCTAAGCCAGGTGGGATATGATGACCTCAAACACCTGTGATCCTGTCAGGACAAAAAGCACTTGTTGCTTGGTCAAACCCATCTGCCTACTTCCACAGGCTCCTCCCAGACTAAACTGGGCCTGCGCTGAAAACAGAGATCCCTCTATCTCTTCCTGAGTGACTCACCTCACGTCAAATAAGTCCAAAGGAGAGAAAGAGTAATGTGTGTAGATCAGGAGCCATGGGGAGGAAACATCAACACAGAGTGGCTGGAACCCACCTGGCTTCATCAAGGTAAGATATGAGAATAGATGAAGGCTCTGCTCTGGCCTCTTCCCATCCAGGGGGCTGGTGTGTGGGTGCATCGTCCTGAGACATATACAGTAGTCCCACTTCTTGATAAGGTGGGACTTGGGCTTGAGCAGGGAGCAGTCAGTTATGGCCCTGTGCTGCATGCCTTTTCAGCTGGCTGTTTGGGGCAGAGAAATCCACCTGTACTTCCAAAGCCTTTTGATCTCCATAGCACAGAGGCCTTGGTAGGCTCAAGTAGTTGCTCCCAGTGAAGGCTCTCTCCTTTCAAACTCCCCCCATCAAGCTCCATCCTGGTAAGAGATCAGCTGTCAGTATCCCCAGTTCCCTCAACCCATCTAGACGTCCATAACCCTTCCAGAATTCTCTTGCTGGGCCTGTGTCTCCCCTAGGAGCCCTAACACTGATTAGCACATCCATCCAAAGCTCTAGAGCACAGAAATGCTTTCTCTGAGTTAAAAACCTCTTCCCTCTCCTTTGACAAAATTCTTGGACAGCTACTTCACTTGGCGCACGGACACATGCCCCAAAGTCCTTAATTTCCTCAACCCTAAAGTGGGATTCGTAGCAGGCTTCAAAGCAGACAATGCCCCTGTGGAATCCTGGGTAGAGAACAAAGGAGGGTCTGGTCACCAGACAAGCTTCACCTTGAAACCACACATCCTGAAATGCTCCAGTGTCTGATCTGGAGTGAGTAAAGACAGCTGCTTTCTGGCCTGGGTTTGACTTTATGAGAAACAGTAAAAGGTGGAGATAAAGAGCTTTTGTTTGCCCCGCCCTTGAAAGAACATCAGAACTGCTCCATTTGAGGAAGAGGGCCTTGGGCCTGACTCCCCTCCACCTTGCCCCCACACTGATGCGACCGGGAGAAAGCCCTGTTCAAAGGTTTTGCGAACCCCTCCATCCTACCAGGTTTATGAGAGGTCACCCAGCTGGGCAGAGGACTTGATCAAACATGACAACAGGCTGCTGATAACATCGCTGTCAGTCTACTCCCTTGAGTTAGCTGAGAAATATGGTATTTAGTGAGAGTCTACACAGTTCTTGATAACCAACCGGGAGCAGGGACTTCGGCCTGACCAGAACAAAGGCTGGGCGGCTTCAGTCATTCCCCCCAGGGCATGGTAGCCAGAGGCTGCTAGGACAGGCTTCATCTGGGCAGGACAAGAACTCAGGGGCTCCTTAAAAATGCTAATTCTTGTTTTGCCTCATAGATATTGCTCATAGATTTGTTTTGATGGGCCAGGCTGTGTTCTAAGATTATTCCAAATCACACAAAACAAAAGCAGAGACCTTTGTGGTTTTGTGAAAAAAAAAAAGTCCGAAGCATAAGTATCCGTGGGAACAGCGGTTTACAAAGAGAAAGATAATTAGGGCAGAGAGAATTTTCAGTTTCTCATTTCTTTTTCCTTGCTTCTCTCTTGGACAGAATTAGAGGAAAATACCAGATTTGAGTATTCATGTATCCTGTTCTTAGTATTCAGCAAATAGCAAGAGAAAAATTCAACAGATTTTTAATGAAAACTCTTTTTTTCCTAAATGGGATGCTTTTCACAAAGTATATTAACCTTGCAGATAATTCAATTATAATTTAGACTTACAGTATAGATATATATCATATAATTTATATATCATATAATTCATGATATATAAAAATGCATAATTTATACCAATGTATATTTATTTTGATTATATTTATTTTGTAAATAGTTTACTGTTAGCATCAGTCCATGGGTCTGATCTGTGAGTATTTTCATGTAACTAAAATTTGGCCTTCTTACGAGGTAATGACCAGAAAGCAAGAACTAGTCCATCCCACCCCTTCTGTGTCATTGCTGAGTAAACAAAGTTATGTTAACTTGAGACAAATTTGAGAAAGGATTTAGAATACTGGCTCTGAGGGGCATGAAGAAGTCAGGTTGGTACTGGACAGGAAGCCTCCTCCCTTCTGGCTAGCTATCATGGTTTTGGTCAGTGCTGTCCAGGCTGCTGAAGATCTTATCCAGCTGTGAACCCTGTGAACTGTAATCACAACCAGACAGAACTATGAGTGCTATAGTGGCAAAGGTATCAGGGGGTAACCAACCACTTTCTGCTTGGATGTAATTCGCACAGTGTGAAAAACCTGCTTTTTGCAGTAGATCTGGCAAAGAACCTGTAATTAGGGTGCTCACAGACTTTAGGGGTCCATCTAGGGGTATTACTTTGCTAAATGAACATAGCATCAAACTTTCCACTAGATATGCATCTCTGTACCGTAGATTAGTACATCTCTCAAGTCTTTGTGGATGATAGTTAATGCAGAATTTCACAACTGATCGAAATGTAGACATTAAGTGACTATAAAATACTCAGCTACAAATGGTAAGTCTACCTCACCCACCCCAACCTCCACGTACTCCCAAGTCTCAGGGACCATTGTGGGGGAGAGTGGGAAGATTGTAAGAGCTAGAGACTGGGGAATACACAAGCAAAACTGTATCTTCTGGACATGACAGATCCATGGAATCACTATGAATTCAAGCTAGGTATGGTTGTGTGCACAAGATTCATATAAGATCAAGCCAGTCACCACTCTATTATAAAGTGGGGAATGGACCCCACCTCTTATTTTCTACAGGGAGTTGATGCCTTCTGGGAAAGGAAGACTCAGTTTTCTCTAAGAGTATGGCTCCTAAAAAGTCAGTCATACCCCAGTAAACAGCCCCCAACCCACAATCATGTGGATAACTGGAACTGAAATAGACAAGTTATTAAACCTCCAGACTAGCTTTACCGGAAATAATTACATGGAAACTGTATCCATTTAAACACTGCCTGGTCCATTAGTTTCAGCCTCTTATTGGCTAATTCTCACATCTTGATTAACCCATTTCTAATAATCTGTATAGCACCATGAGGTGGTGGCTTACTGGGAAGATTCTAACCTGCATCCATCTTGGAGAGGAGAGCTATGGCGTCTGCCTCATTGCCTTCTTTCTCCCAGCATTCTGTTCTGTCTACTCCACCTATCTAAATCCTGCCCTATCAAAAAGCCAAG
The DNA here is from genome assembly GCF_018167655.1 of Microtus oregoni. NCBI lineage: Eukaryota > Metazoa > Chordata > Mammalia > Rodentia > Cricetidae > Microtus > Microtus oregoni. The sequence goes on along the minus strand of NW_024543093.1, from coordinate 9,167,560 downwards.
GCAGTTTCTTTATTAACCAATGAAAGTAACACATAGACAGAAGACCCACCTACATCAACAAAATAAAAGAAGACACAGAGTTGGGGGTAAGGAAGTGGGGTGGGCCTGGGAGAGGCAAGTTGAATGGGGCAAGTTGAAAGTGAATATGGCCAAAATATACTGTATGAAATTCTCAAATAATTTATTAGAATGTATTTTTTGTGATGCTACCACTGACTCTGTATGAGCTTCACTTCTTTTCCTGGCTCTGCCATTTTCTGGAGACAAATTATTAGGCCCCCTTTCTTATTCTGGCATGATGCCATCCAGCTATGACCGCAGAATGAGTTGAGCTTCTGCAGGTGAGAATGTTGTTTATCTTTACTTACAACAGATGGGTTAGACCATAGTAAGAGCTCTGTATCCATAAGGAGCGGGAAGCCAGGGGCTCAAGATAAACTTGGTCTTAATGTTGCACTGTGCTTCAGAGTTGCTGGTCTTCCCTCTTTTTGAAGACTGATACTGCCTACCCAGTTGATTAAGACAGCACGTGAAATAAAACAAGGAAGATTATTTCCATGCATAGTCCTGGCACCCCATGGTGGGTATTCAGCACCCTACCTGCAGGGCTGGGATCAGGTTTTCCTACACAGTGTCATATTTTCTACGTATATCTTCTTTCTCTCAAAGGTTTCTGCTTCTACTTCACTTCTCCAGACAGTGATCAGGTGTGCCGCTCGGGGAGGACTGTGAGGGCTGCTGGCAAATGACTGGAAGAAATATTCAGTGATGTCATCCAGCGTGATGCCTAGTCTATAACTGAGCGTACTGTATGGCAGGGGTGCCAATCATTTTATCTTTCATGAACAGACCAGAGAAACAGTTTTGTCTCTCCACACACCATTTAAGCTTTTTGAAGACAGAATTTGCTGAGAAAATCCTGGTGTTTACTGTATGGATATTATATACTGTGTGGTCAGTTCTATGTGTGTTGAGGTATAGGACTCATTGTAGCCGCAGACAAATTTCTATGATTTCCATACTCTTCTGTTAGAACTAAAGCATGTCCTCCAAAATTTCTATGCTGAAGCCTAAACCAACCATCAGGAGTCATGTCTGGCCTGAAAACTGAAAAGTCCTTGTTGAATGGGGTCATCTGGAAGTGAGGCCATAATCCAATAGAATTGGTATCCTTGTTGGAAAGGGAAAGGACAGTATGGGTGCAAGTTCTCATAGAAAAACATCAGAAGAGATCACACAAGTCAGGAAGAGGCAACAGCGGCCCTGTGATCTTGGATTCCAGCTAGGGAATAAGTTGCCTTCTCTGTGGCACTCTGCCTGTTGTGTGTCAGCTCAGACAGCACCTGAGGGGAGAGCGGTGCCATCTACTCCTGGGGATTGGTCATACGTAGGGACATTGGTCAAGTTTGTGGGAAGAAACTCAGGTGGGCATCAGCTTACAGCAAAGAACACACACTGCACAGTGATGAGAACAGGGCAAGGAATGACCAGTAGCAGATAGCCTTCACGGTGAGGCCCAGCGCTGGCAAGTGTTGTTGGCCATGGCTAAGCCCCTAAGTCACTCCCTGCATGCAAGATCACCCGCTTCTTAAGGGGAAGTAAATGAAGCTTTAAAAATTGTGTTTGGAAGTATTTACACACGTACAGAAGAAGCAGAAGACAATTGTGTATGCCAGTTACATATTTTTAATATTGTACTGCATTGGAGTGTCCTCTCCTTCCTCCGCACATATAAATGTGCATCATGTATGCACACATATATAGAAGTACACATATTCTGATATTTTTCTGATCCACCTGGAAACAGATGATATCTCTCTTCATGCTTTTCTTTTAGTCTATGCTTGTCATAATCCTGTCCCAGCTATAAATGTCAGACAACAGTTATATAATACATTTATCTAAACTATTATTTTTATTGTGATTCTAGAAACTCCACTAGTATTTTCTTTTTGTCCTTCTTCACTGCCTGGGACCTTACATTGCATTTTATATCATCTGTTTCAGTTCAGCAGATTTTCATGACCTTGTGTGACTTTGATGACACTGACCTTTTGGAGGGTGTGTGACACTTCTTAAATTTGAGTCTTGAGTTAGCTCCTTAAGGCCTGACTGGTGTTTCCTCTTTAGAACATTGGGTTTGGAAATTCTGACTGCATCGTGGCAGATGTGGCCAGGTGCTTGTGTCAGGTACCTGTATCTAGAGTGATGTGATTGATCTATACCCACCCTGACCAGAATCAAGACACCTTCAAGTTGAACAGTTTTTTTTGCCCCAACTAACAGAATAGTCTGTGAGGAGACACTGTGTGTGTGTGTGTGTGTGTATTTGTCTGTGTGTTGAAGAAAAATTCTGGGAATCCTTCTACCATGCAGACTGCAGGCATTGAACTTGCATCTCAGGCTTGGCAACAAACTCCTTTACCTACTGACCTATTTCAACATCTCTGGGAGACACATCAAGGGCACACAAAAACATGCTGTTTGTATTAAAATTGACATCATCAGTTGGAAATTAATCAATGATTAATCCCAGAAGTAGCGTTCACTCTGGTGACTGAGAAGTGGCATGCCTTTTAAGTTAGCACACCTTGCATCAAGCCTGACTTAGCAGTGAAAGGTTGACTTCAAGACAGAACCTCTATTAGTGACATGGATGCATATTCTAATGGCTTGGATTTATGGGTTTATGATTATTAGTATGTAGTTATTTTGATCCTCACATTCCTTCAGAAATGATTTTGGGGTTGGTAGGATGGCTCAGGGAGGTAAAGGTGCTTGCTGCCAAGACTGAGTTTGATCTCTAGAACCCACATGGTGGAAAAAGAGAATTGATTCCTGCAAATGGTCCTCTGACTTCCACACTCATGCTATCATATGTACGTGCACTCACTGCACACACACATCACACACACATCATACATATACACATATCTCACACATCACACATGATGTGGGAGTGATTTCTTATTAATAAAGAAACTGCCTAGACCCATTTGATAGGCCAACCCTTAGGTAGGCGGAGTAAACAGAACGGAATGCTGGGAGAAAGAAGCTGAGTCAGGGAGTCGCCATGATTCTCCCACTCCAGACAGACGCAGGTTAAGATCATTCCTGGTAAGCCAGCTCGTGGGCTACACAGATTAATAGAAATGGGTTAGATCAATATGTAAAAGCTAGCCAATAAGAAACTGAAACTAATGGGTCAGGCAATGTTTAAAAGAATACAGTTTCCGTGTAATTATTTCGGGTAAAGCTAGCCGGGTGGCGGGACACAGCCCGCCGCTCCGTATTTCAACACACACATACACACACATCACACATACACACATCACACATATCACACACATCACACATACACACATCATCACACACATATCACACATACACATCACACATACACACACATCACACTCATCACACACAGATCACAAACACACACATACCACACACCACACATACACACCCCAAATACGTAAATGCTACAAGAAAAAAAAAGAAGAAGCCAGGTGGTAGTGGCATAGGCCTTTGGTCCCAGTGCTTGGGAGGCAGAAGCAGGAAGATCTCTGTGAGTTCAAGGTTAGCCTGGTCTGTAGAGCAACTTCCAAGAGCTCCAAGGCTTCACAGAAAAACTCTGTCTTGAAAAACCAAAAAGCAAAAATCAAAAGGAAAAGCCGGGCGATGGTGGCACACGCCTTTAATCCCAGCACTCGGGAGGCAGAGGCAGGCGGATCTCTGTGAGTTTGAGACCAGCCTGGTCTACAGAGCTAGTTCCAGGACAGGCTCCAAAGTCACAGAGAAACCTTGTCTCAAAAAAAAAAAAAAAAAAAAAAAAAAAAAAAATCAAAAGGAAAGAAGGAAGGAAGGAAGGATTTTGACTTTTTCTAGCAGAAGTGTTTTCCTATGCCCTGTCCTGGCATTGGCCATACATAACCGGATATCTTTCAAACCTTGTTTCCCTTGTTTTCTCTGAAATTTATTGATCAAAATGACCCCCAACACAAGAATGGCATATGAGATTTAGGTCCCTGCTTGACATATCTGTGTTTTTTGTGGTTCGAATGTGGGATGTCCCCCATGGACTCGTGGGAGTCATCTGGGGATGTTGGGAATTTGTGGGATCACAGTGCAGCTAGTAGAAGTGGATCCATCATGCAAGCTTTGGTGGAACCTGCTTCTGGTTCCATCAGCATCCTGCTACTTTCTTCTCCACAGAGAACAGGCGCACACAGACATCATCACCACAGACTCCACGGCTTCCCTTTCAAGACTTTGAGCTGAGATTAATCTAAGCCAGGATGCTTAAAGACCAGATAAAATCATTTGAATTTTAATTGAGACAGAGTATATATTATTTTATTTTATATTATTACTATTACATATTATTTCTCTTTAAGTAGGCAGAGATGAGACTACAAGGAAAAACCTAATGCTTTTCAGGAACACCTACTTGCCAAACAGAGTTCTAGATTTTCTACATGTTTTATTTCCATTGATTTTTTTTTCATAAATCTTGATTTTATAGGTGAAAATGTTGGGGCTTCAGGGACTCTTGGAAGGCTACATTGTAAGCACCCTGCAAAGTTTGAATTTTAATCCAGTGATAATGACTATAAAGGCTTGCTTTTGTTAAGATAAATAAATCTCATCTTCCGACTCCTTTATTTCCTTGAAAGAGAACAGTTCAATCGCTTGCTCCCCAGCCTGGTACTCATCCATTGAAGGTCTCCTTCAGTGGCTGCTTTCAGTTCCCCTTCATGGACCCGAGGGGCTGGTCGGAGGGACACCTGCTGATGGATTAGAGATGGTGCGGAACAGACTGGCAGGAAACAAGATCAAAGATGAGAAAGTCTCCATGGTGACACCATCCATTCTCCTTCCACAAAATCAAAGCAAAAACCAAGGTACAGCGTTGGCCTTGCATGTGGCAGATTTAACAGGGCCCTTCTTTTGTCACCACACTGAAATGACAGCACGGGCAGCTTTTATATTATCGTATATAAACACAAAAGACACGAAAGGTCAGACGACAGCAAATAGGAGACAAGCCTACAACTCTGAAGTGGAAAAGCAAAGGGACAAGCTGCAGTCAAACTAGCAAAACAGAGACACTTGCCAATTACAAAAGATGGTGTCGGGACTGGACCAGGGGAGACTGAGGAACCAGTGAAGCAGGATTCCTGGGAACCCAGGTTTTTCAAAGCTGAAAATAGTAGCACTGTTCTGGGGGGGGGGGGGGGGTCTATGTCTAGCTAGACAGACCTTTCTTTAGGAGACAGAGACACTGGTTCCTACTGTGCTCACCCATCTACTTTCCTGGTGGATGGATCCAGGCAGGGGCACCCCAGGGTTCCCCTAGGCAAGGTGACAATGCAAACAAGGCTGAATGTTGTATGTAGAAATTTGCTACAACCTATTACATTGTCTCATGTCAGAGTCTTATTCTCCTTGTTTGTCTTTGTTCTAACCAGAGACAGCAAATTGAGTGCTTGGTCCCAAATAAAGGGACAAATTCTCTCTAAACCCAAAAGGCAGAGAAATCCTTTGGCTTCAGTCAGTGGTACATAACCCTCCATCTAATGGGGACATCATACATCTTTTAGTTCTTTCTATTTCAGAATATCTCTTTTTCAAGCTTGGTCTTAAGCTCCTTGATGGAGCTGTATGTCCAAGTTAGCACTTTGTGGGCAGCTGACACTCATTCTTACCCTGGGAAACCTGGTAGTGTTTGTTTTATTACTGTCTTAGTAATTTTCCTTGTTGCTGTAATAAAACACAATACAAAAGCAACTTAAGGGAGAATGGGCTTATTTGGGCTTCCAGTTCCAAGGGGTTAACCCAATCATGCGCAGAAAACAAGATGTCATGAGCTTGAAGCAGCTGGTCACATTGTATGGACAGACAGGAAGTAGAGAATGAGCAGGAAGTGAGGTCAAGCCAAGAAGCCTCAAGATGGCACCCGGTGACCCCACATTCTCCATCGAGGCTTTACCTCCTAAACGTTCTACAAGCTTCCAAACCAGCCACTAGTTTGGGATTAAGTTTAAATGCTTGAGTCTTTGGGGGAAAATTCACATCCTAAGCACAGGACCTAGGAATCCAAGGACCTAGGAATGCTTCTTTGCTTACTTTTTTGTGTTAAGATACAGAAAATGCTGTATCTTAACAGTAAATGTTGAAATTCCTGACAACTAGGAAGTTATATGAGAGCCATGTCCTGTCCTTTATGTCGCAGGAGTGGACAGTTCTGCTTCCCTTTCAACTGTTACACACTTCAACCACATCTAGGAGATTTTTGGAAAGAGTCTGAAATGGGAGATGGCTGAAGGGAATCGATTGTGTTGATCAAGGAAGAACGCGAGCTATTGACTGAGAAGTGTGCTTTAACGCCTTCTGTGGAGTAAGCAATTTTCTTTATTTATATTTATGCATTTTTGTTTCTGTTATTTTCTGATGGAGGTTCTCTCTAGGCCATTCCAGCCGGGCCTAGGATTTGCTATGCAACCCAGGCTGCCCATGAACTCAGACTCCACTGCCTTCCACATGGCAGGCTGGCGAGGAGTGCAGCACCTCACCCAGGGAGTAAACAGCTTCCTCAAAACCCGAGAAACTCCAGCGAACTGACCTGGGAGATCTTTGACGATCTTGAGGATTATCATTTGCTTTCAGGCCTTGTTTTGTTAATTGCAGTGTGTTTATGGAAGATAAAATTTAACAGCTGCCCACTGTCTATGAGCAGGGCTTTACAAATAAATGTGTTCTATAAAGATGCAGACAATAATTTTTTTTTTTTTTTCCAAGCAGCAAGGTTTAGGTTACAACACCTCAACTCTAACTAACCTGGCATTGTTGGAAGTAGGCTGGGCCATGTGCGAGCGAATGCATGGCGATAGAATTCTACCCGAGAGCGGGACAGGCTGGCTCAGGCCTCTGGTCTGTTATGTATGAGTGGAGCCCATCCTGAGCCTCCTTCGGTGCTTCCATGTCCCCGTTGCCACGCCTCCTCAACACTTGAGCTCCGTCTACCCTCTCATCACTAGGTCCTGGCAGGGAAATCAACACCGGAAAGTGGGACTCTCTCAAATTGTCTGTTGAATTGTCACCAGTGGCACGAAAGCGAAAATCTGGGTGAGTTGCTTCAAACAGCTGCGTCCCAGGCCCTGTTTCTGTAAGATTTCCCGAAGAGTAGCCCTTGATCACCACCGTGGGTGGGTAAAGTAACACAAAGAAACAACACTAAGAAGAAACCTGAAGTAGACAGTGTTAACATCCAGGCACATCTGGCCCCGCCACCTGGGGACCTGGCAGAGGGCTGCACCCAGGCAGTTAAGTACCGTCCTTTTTTTTTTTTTTTTTTTTGGTTTTTCAAGACAGGGTTTTTCTGTAGCTTTGGTGCCTGTCCCGGAACTAGCTCTTGTAGACCAGGCTGGCCTCGAACTCACAGAGATCCGCCTGCCTCTGCCTCCAGAGTGCTGGGATTAAAGGTGTGCACCACCACTGCCCTGTTCTTTTAAAAGGCAGAACTCCACCTACTTCTTCCTCCCCCTACTTCTTCCTCCCCCTCACTCCTTCTCTCTCTCTCCCATTTCTCCCTTCCTTCCCCTACACCTTTCCCCCCCTCCAATAAAACTCCCCATGTAAGCTCTGTCTGTGTGACTGGTGTGTTTTCTCTCACCCGCAATGGTTTGGACCCACGCTCCAGGGTCCAATCTTGAGCAATAGCATAACAGACAGGCCTGCAGATTTTCTAGCTCCCATGGAGGGATATATTATAACTGGGTGCAATGGGTTTACATATGGTTGACTGTGAACCAAGAAGCTCAACCAGGAAGTGAGAGCAGAGAAAGGTTCATTACCTGCAGCAGCAAAGCCCGGGAGCCATGTCCACAGCAAGGCCCTTCTTTAACAAAGGAGTGTCTGCCAGAATTTTATAGACATTCATGCAGGAAAGTGCTTTACAGGCGGGCTCACCACGGAGCATGGGCAGTACAAAACAACCACTCCTAGAGGAAGGGAAGGTGGAACCTGGGAGTTGACGTAGAGGTTGACCCTACTCCATCTACCCAACAACCCGAGTATGGACCCCGGGACCCACAGGGTGGGAAGAGAGAATCGATGTCCACATCTTGTCCTCTGGTTTTCTTTAGAAAGCATGTGAGTGTGCAAATCACACACACACACACACACACACACACACACACACACACACTCACAAGCTCACACGCATATATGCATAAAATAATTAGATGTCATGGGGGCATAAAGCAAGTGGACATTAGACTTTTGGGGCATGCTCAGTCCCACCCTAAGGAACACACATTTGAAATGGTGGAAAGAAGACATTTGGGTATGGTCGGGTTTTGTCGTATGGATGGTGGGTAAGACTGCCTCTGGGTGTTCTATGTTTTCATCACCAAGTTTTACTGGAGAAATTTAAAAAAAAAAAAGAAAAAAGAAAAGGAAATTTGAAGGTGCATTACCATAGGAGTTTGCCCCTAATGGCGCCTGCCTCATTTAGTGGTTTAATCGTATTACTTTGGGAACAAAGGTTGTTTGTTTTGAGCCAATAAATACCTTCCTCTGTGGCAATAATCTGCAGGCCTCCTTCCCATGTCCTATAATTTGCCTTTCACACGGAGAAGGGTTCTCTGAAATTTACCTGACAGATACCACATGGGAAAAGACCGCCTACTGTGCCTGGACCAGGGAAAGCGGGCTTCAGAGGGAGGGAAGGGCAGCTCATTTCCTCCCCTCAGCACCTCCGGACTTCTGGAAGCTCATTTGACCTGGCTGAACCTGTTCCTTCACCAGGGGCCAGGGTGAACCGTGTGCTAGACCCACATGCTCTGATGGGAACACACGGAGGAACCAGGAGGAGCCTTCTCTGATAGGTGTGTGTGTGTTGTGTGTGTGTGTATGTATGAATATATATGTATATGTATATGTATATATTATGTATGTATGGTATGACAAAGAGGCCATGAGTTTGAGATGACAGGAGGAGGATGAGGATGGAAATATTATAATACTTGAGTATGAAAGTCTCAATAGATGAATGAGTGGGAAAATGAGAAGCTTCTGGCTCTTTCTGTCCTCCACTGAGAACAGAGTTCCTAGAAATGAGAAGAGGAGGCTACCAGCCCAGGGCCAGCATCAGCACACTTGAGGGTAACCCGGGGACTGCCTGCCTCCCTTTCTGCACATCCTGGAGACATCTGGTGACCTACGGGGGGCTCAGACACCTGGTCCCAGGAATTCAAAAGCTGCCCTCCTGTTCTGACACTTGTCTTCTGTCCAAACCAATCGCTGTTTTCCCAGACTCGGTGGCAATGAGCAGCCTGCCTTGTGCAGTGTATGTAAGGCTCCACACTGGCTTCCCAGGGAGGACCTAAGTCGGTTCACCAAGGACAAGAGTCAGACATAAAAACATAGCGGACGGGGCTGGAGAGATGGCTCAGAGGTTAAGAGAATTGCCTGCTCTTCCAAAGGTCCTGAGTTCAATTCCCAGCAACCACATGGTGGCTCACAACTGTCTGTAATGGGGTCTGGTGCCCTCTTCTGGTCTGCAGGCATACACAAAGACAGAATATTGTATACATAATAAATAAATAAATTAAAAAAAAACATAGCGGACAATGAGGACTACTGAGAACTCAAGAACAATGGCAATGGGTTTTTGATCCTACTGCACTTACTGGCTTTGTGGGAGCCTAGGCAGTCTGGATGTTCACCTTACTAGACCTGGATGGAGGTGGGTGGTCCTTGGACTTCCCACAGGGCAGAGAACCCTGATAGCTCTTTGGGCTGATGAGGGAGGGGGACTTGATTGGGGGAGGGGGAGGGAAATGGGAGGCGGTGGTGGGGAAGAGACAGAAATCTTTAATAAATAAATAAACGGAAAAAATGCTAATGTCATAATTTCCCCAATGCCCAGAGTAGGTGTCTCGCACACACAGGAGTCACGGAGTGAAACCTCCTCTATACACAGTGTAACTCTGTATACTCCATAACTGCTTTAACCCACGCCCTAGACATTTTACGGATGTGCTGTGGCTAAGCATGTGTGAGCTCAGAGAATACAGAGATGCCTTTCCAAATCAGAAATAGAACAAAATCTTCATAAAGATATTACTATTAGAAAGTTAAAAAAATGTGTTTTCAGGGAATAATTCACTTTGCAATTAGAAAAACCCACTTACTTCATAAGTGGCCACATTCTTCTCCATGTCCTGTCTGTAAAATCAGCTAAGTCGCCGAATTATCTAGTATTTTTGAGCAAAACGTTGGTAATTTCTTGTCCTGGGGCCTTGGGCATGCTAAATTAGCTCCCTACTGCTGAGCAATGCGTTGGGCACCCCTTGCAGGCAGGCTGGCTGGTGTCTTTCCACATGCCTGCTACAGATGCTAAGCAGAACTCCAGAGTTCAAGCCCCACCACTGGAAATTTGCTATATGGCACATGGCATGGGCACACTCATAATAAACCGGCATTAAGAATTCGATGTATTGTTGTTTTCTCCCCCATGAGAGAACCAAGTATTTGGGACTGTACCTGTCACTGTGGGTGGGGTGCGTTTGTGGGGACAAATGAATGACATTGATGGGAAAGTGACAGGTTCACTCAAGTGTCCTTAATTGCTTTCCACTTAATTTACCTAAGATTTTAAGTGTGTGTGTGTGTGTGTGTGTGTGTGTGTGTGTTTGTGCACACACACGCGCCTGCTGCACCTTCCCTTTCCTGGAGGCCAGAGGCGCCAGGGCCCTGGAGTTGAAGGTTGAAGCAGTTGTGAGCCATCCAAGATTCCCTCTGGAGAACAGTGAAAGGTCTTATTCCCCGAGCCCCCACCTTTTGTTCTGAGACAGGGTTTCTTGCTTGAACCTGGAACTTACCAATTTGTCTCGACTGGCCAGCAAGCTCCAGGGATCTCCCAACTCAGTTGCCTCAGCACCAGGAATACACCGTGATGCCATGCAAGGCACTTCAGTGGGTTCTGAGAATCCTGATGAGCCGCCTTGCCAGCCCCTCTGTGTACTCTTGCTACAGGTACAATGAAACAGGGCTCCTACCCCATCAGGCGCTCTTTACCCTCGCCTTACACCAAACTTGACCCCCCTCTCACCGGTTCACTGTTCAGATTCAGGATTCTGGAAACCTACTTAGGGTTATTTGTTCTCCGTCCCTCCCAGTGACACTCCAGGAAGTATTTGTCCTTTGTCATCCTCCCGGTGATGGCCTAGGAAGAAAAAAAAAAAATCTTAACCCCACTCAGTGCATTTATTTCGTTGTCCCCTCCCATTTTCATTAATATTTCATTGCCGAGGCCCAACCAGCAGGAACCTTGGTGGGGAGCCATGTGACATTGATTAAGTATGTCTTCAGTGACTGACTCATTCCAAAGCCCGGCCCTAATGTGGGGAAGCCGTGAAGACAAGATGGAGCTCAAATGTTGAAAAATTATTCCCAAACACCCCAGACAAGGAAAGCCTCTGGGCCCGGGATGCATCCGTCGTTTGACTGATGGGGCTTGAAAATTTTTGTTCCTTACCGTTTTTTAAAAATAGCTTTTTTTTTTTATCCCCCTTCTTTCTTTCTTTTAATGTGTGGTGGGGTGAGGAGGGCCTGCTAATGAATGAGAAAGGAATCCTCAGCTTTTTCTCTGTCCTTCTCCCCACCCCCTCATTCCCATCTGCTCTTTTCAGACTGGCTGTTGGGACAGGAGGCTTCCAGGGTTCACACCATCTCCCACATAATAGGGTAACATTTTACACCCATCCTCTGCCTGGCAGGTGGCAATGAGGTCATGTTTGAAGACAGCCCAAGGTGAGCAACTTGCAAATAACGTGAGGAAAGATTGCTGCTGCGTTTTGGGACTCTGGAGAGACCAGGGAGGCAGGCTGAGACGCTGGCATCTTTACTGCGAGCCCCCCCTGCCCCCCCCCCCCCCCCCAGGATGCTGCAGAGATTTCAGCATCATTAGGGACAGCACATACTCCACAATACACTGGGGCCCCGCCACCATCTGATTTGCACCTCATCTTCTAGGAGTGACTCTCTTCATTGCTTTTGTACATGCTGAAAGGAGTGGCATCCGTCAGCCAGTCTGTGTCTGTATAAATTATGCATCTGCGAGTCCCCGTTCACGTGGTGTGCAGGAGGCGAGATATGCCTTTGTCGGGGGAAGAGGAGGAGGGGATGGGGGAAGGGCCGGCTGAGGGGAGGCTGGGAATCCAGAGGTTTCTGTGAAGACAGAGAATGCATATGGAGACAGGGAGCTCAGGGAAAGGCAGACTCCTAATGAGAAGGGAAGCTAAGCCTAAGCTGAGTCATGTATTTTAGTTGTCCTCCCGGCTTCCTCTCTCTGCTCCAATTCCTCCTCTTTCGTGCAACCCCTGCTCCTCACTGTGGGTGACTGGAGAGAAAGGAGACGGCATCAATATAAATTGGGCATAAATTCCGGTTTGGGTGGGTGTAGAAGAGGGCGCCATACAGCAAAACAGGTGCCTTGCTGGCAGTCATTAATATAAAATACATGACGATGTGTTGAGATTTTACTGGGAGACAGAATGGAGACTTAACAGCTGGAAAGGAAAGCGGCATCTGCAAAGGATGTAACTGTAGATCTAAGGCCATCCCCGCCTGGAGCAAGCTGATAGTGCTGCTGCCCATGGCTGCCATTCTAGACATCCGTCACAGTTCACAAGATGGCAAGTTGGGTACCCTGAGCGACAAATAATAAAGAAAGTTAGCTGCTTCCAGGACACGTATGAATCCTGAATAGAGTAACAGAGAAACGTGCAAACCCTTCTGGGGTGGTGGTGGTGGAAAAGGGTCAGTATGTGAGGCAGAACGTGGACACACTTGTCTCTAGAAAGCAGGCCTTGGAGAAGAAGAGCTGGAAAGACCCATCATCCTTGGGATATTCTGTTCCCAGAAATGCCAAAGGACTTTTGTCTTGGGAAACAAACCCACTTATATAAGCCCCTCAGTTATAACAACACCAGCTTTGCCCTCACATGGCAGAGGAAAGTGAAAAAAAAAATCAAAATCATGGTTTTAATAATCTCTAGAAGGGAAAAACCAGCAAATTAGTATGATGGATTAAACGGACTATCTGAAAAAAGGAGATGGAGAGAGAGACATAGGGAAGGGGGAGAGAGAGAGAGAGAGAGAGAGAGAGAGAGAGAGAAAGGAAAAGTGGGAGGGAGGGAGAATTATCTAGCCCATGTGACTTTTCTGAAGAACACAGACTAAACTCAAGAGTTGTTTGGGGTTAAACTGAGCATGATGGAGCACAGTTGTATCTCAGCAGGCAGTAGTCTGAGGCTGGAGGATTGCTGGGAGTTTGAGGCCAACCTTGCCTACATAGTGAGAAGCTCTGCTGATTAGGAGCAGGGCTGGTCAAAAGGAATCGCTGTAAGTGCCTGGATACCCAGGCGAGACACACGCCCGTGTGCTGCCCCTCCATGCTGCCTCGCCCGAATCCTGGAGATTAGGTGGAGACACGCAGCCAAGAAAGAACATCTTGTCTCTGCAGTAAATCCTCCCTCTGCGCATTTTGATTAATGTCTCCAGGTCCCCCGGATGATGAAGCTACCCGAGCATGTGCCCCAGGACACTGTGTTTGTTTGGTCCTGTTCAGAATTTTTTATATCAGTGACTTGCTTGACAATGCTATGCTTCAAGTTCATTTGTTGGGGAAGGCGGACTATAAATTCTCGGTGTTTATCGTGCTTATTACCAACACACACACACGCATGCACACGCATGCAAGCACCCCCCCCCCCCACACACACACACATATATTCTCCCCATTCCAGATGTTCTCACGGTTGGCTCTTCCTGACTACCAGGTATCTGGCAGAGGACTTGTTGCTCACCAATGGTGATCTACTCAAGTCCCACCCGGCACTCCTTATCACTTGTGCAGAAGCCTGTTGTGCACGTCCTCGAAGCAACCGAAGACAAGAATCCTTTTACGGGGCTTTAGGAAACCAACCCTCGAGCATTTTTCAGCTTTTGATATAGTGATTGTCTGTCCAGACAGAACAAGGTAATTTCAATTCATATTCACTAGAAAGAAGCCCAGGTCCTGACGGTAGGAACTTACCTGAATGCGGCTGAGCCCAGCTGCACCTGATTCAGAAGCACAGCAGCCTGCTCACCCTGTACGGCTTGCTTGTACAGACCTCATCTCCTGCTGCTGCCTGCCACTGACCAGCCTCCTTTGTAAGTGAATTGGTTAGCCAGACCCTTCTGTCTTGATTCCCATCTCCACATGTCTATTTTCATTTCTTGAACACTTCTCTTGATGGCTCTACTGGTGGCTTTTGGAGCCTCCAGGGGGAATGTTACTTCCAGGACTGGCTTTGCAACTGTCAGCATCTTTCTCTCTCTTCTGCAGTTAAGAGCGCTTCCTATTTTTCCAGAGGACTTGGGAATCATTCTTGACACCTACCCAGCAGTTTGCAATTGTCTGAATCTGTAGTTCCAGAGGATCCCATGCCCTCTTCCAACATCTTCGGGCTTCACACATGCATGCGAGAGAAACAGACACAAAATAAAATAAATATATCTAAAAAACAACACCTCAGTCTAGATCTGGCTGCCCCCTGGCTCTTTACCAGGGTGAGAAGCAGCAAACAGCTAATGGTGTTGAAAACACGAGAGTCATTTCCAACAGAGGTAGCTATTGCCTGTCCCATGGCATAGAGATGCCTGCTGTGGGAATGGAGGCTCACAAATGGCAAGATGCTGAGTCAGGAGCCGCGGTATGGGTCCTCCATTGCCAGTTCTTGTGGATGCTATGAACCCAGATGGGGTGATGTCCCCTTTGTTTACTCTCTCCATCAGGCTACCCAGCCCTCAGTGCTGGATGCTGTAGCCTCATTTGATGATGCTCTGCTGTCTCTCTGCTGAGTCGGTCTGTTCCTCGGTGCTTGTTTTTGATTGAAAAAAAAAAATCCTCCGCACTGGTTGTGGTGGCTCACACCTTTAATTCCAGTACTTGGGAGGTTAGGCAGGCAGATCTCTCTGAGTTCAAGGCTAGCCTGGTCTAGAGAGTGAGTTCCAGGACAACCAAGGCTACACAGAGAAACCCTGTCTCAAAATAAATAAGTAAGTAAATAAATACGAAAGTATGACTATCACATGTCATTCTTAGCATATTCCTGGAAACACCACTTTGGTAGCCTTTTCTTTGAGTTTGTTTAGATCCCACATTATTGAGAGATTGTAGAATTTGCTTTTCTTTGTATTTTCATTTTTTACTGATTGTAGTGTCTTCCAGATTCACCCACATTGTCACGTGAAGGGAAAAGTTTTCCTTTCTAGAGGCTGAATGGTAGCAGGGCACTCCTTTTACTGCACACATGTACAGTTTCTTTCTCTATTCTTTACCCACGCATACTCAGGTTTTCTAAATTTTGGCCACTGTAAACAAAATGCTGCAATAGGCAGGTGTTTGCAGTGTTTTGTCTTTCAAGACCCTGGTTTCATTTTCTCCAAAAGCATGCTGGGAGGCAGGTGTACTGGAGCTGAGTTGGTAGCTCCTTTGCGTTTTGAGTAGCCTCATTCCTGTCTGCCACGCCACTACACCTTTGCAATCCCAGCGACTACATACAGGCCCCCTTTCCTCACTTCCTTGCTTCCTTATGACTTTTTGATAATAGTTAACCTAGTAAGAGGAGGTAGCAGTTCACAGCTGCTTTGATTTCCTTTTTCCCAGAGTGGCTGAAGAGCTCATTCCCATGCACTAGCTGAGGATCTTCCTTGGGAACCACGCCCTCCTTCCTCATCTTTAGTTAGCTCATGGTTTGCTGCATCATTCTTCCTGTTGGTGATGCTTCGTTGTTTTGTGTTATTGTTCACCATTGAGTTGTGTGAACTCCTTGTAGGTTTAGATTTACAAACTTCCCATAATATGCACTTTATAAACACTTTCATCCATTTTGTGTGTTCTTTATTATAATTTGTTGGCTCCATGGCAGCCCAAGAACATTCTCTGTTTAGGTCAGCCTCATCTGTTAACTTCTGTTTTGTTTCACAAGCTTTGTTATTATACCTAAAATAACATCGCAAAGACCAAGAACGTGGAGGCCACCTCTTTGGCCCATCCAGAACTTTCACAGCTTTAGTTAGTATTTACCTTCGGGTCTCTAATCTTGTTCTGAAATGACTTCTATCTACAGTGAGAGATAAGGATCCAATCGATGTCTTGTGTTTTGTATGTGGGTATTGACTTTGGCACCATGACCCATTGGGGGTTGTCCTTTCTTAGCGCCTCTATCAGAGACAGTTGACTGTGTTCGTAAGTATGCAGGAGTCCTCTGTGATGTGACCTTTCTCTATGGGCGTATTCTTAAGCAGCTTCATTTGCATTGCTTCCCCCTAATTTTATCATCTATAAAATAATGATGCTAATGGCATCTTTTTGTTTGAAGACGGAGCTCATGGGATTGGGGATACCCAGAGCAACCAAGATGTAATTCACATGACACACTGTACCTGCTCATACCCCCAGCTCATCTTCAGTACTCCTCACAGGGAGCAACAACAGGATGTAATGGGATGTAAGTATTTGTTCCCTGGTCTTAGTGTGGCAGGAACTCAGTCTCGGGCTCTGCCGTGCTCACCTCCAGTGGATTTCGTTATCTGAATTTAGATTACATTTTCAAGGTTTATTACTTATGTAAAATTGGGACGTTAGTATAGTTTCAGTGGGCATTTTTCTTATTTGCAAAACTGGCATAAAATTGTGACCATGTAAGAGAGGTTATGTATGTTAAATGGTAAGTGATTGATACCATCACTATTGTTATTATTATTTTATTATTATTAGTTTTTCAAGACAAGGTTTCTCTGTATAGAAACCCAACTGTCCTGTGCACTCGCTCTGTAGACCAGGCTGGCCTCAACCTCATAGAGACCCACATGTCTCTGCCTCCCAAGTGTTGGGCTTAAAGGCTGTGCTCATTGACCACCCGGCTCTCCTTGCTACCGGTCATCATTTGTTTAGTGAAGAGAGCAGAGAAACCCACACATGGCTCTGTTGCAGCTGAAACAATGACACAGAAATTACGGTTCTTCTGATATTACGTAAATATGAGAAAAGATTTGCTTTTTCTATTTGCAAGCACACTGGGTTGAAGTGAGAGCAGACACCAGAGGGACGGACTTTTTCTCCGGGACAGCACTATTGCACCATTGCGTCCGAGTGCAGAAGGATCCTAACACTTAATGAATGTGAAATGTCTTTAACTTTTAAAAAAAACAGTGTGGCGCTTTCGAAAGTTACATACGGCTAGTTCGCATGAAAAAGACGAAGAACGAGAGAAGCGTGTTAAAACCGTGCTTTCCTGCAAACCTTGCCGGTCTTTGTAAAGCATGATGTAATCACCTTCATTAGCTCCTGCATAATGTCTGTGTGAGTTTAGAGGAAACGTTATGTTGTGTTGTGTCACAAACACACACAGCTTTTACCTCCCAGCTTAAGATGGCTTTTCTGCTCATGCAGCTGCAGCAAGTGGAGCTTTTCAGGAGCTCTGTCTGCTCCCCAGCTCTCCACAACCTGGGACTATAAAAGAGTACGTTTTAAGAGTAGCCACTGGTTCTTTTGTTGTTGTTACTACTTATTTATTTATTTATTTCTTCAAGGAACAATACACGGGTCTCCAATTAGCTGCAGGTGCAAATATTATGCATTCAATTAATTGTCTTCAAATGGTTAATTATGGGCAGAATTGGCTAATTTGGGGTGCAATTAACTACTTGCCACTTATTCGGAGAATGCCCATGAACGGCTGTGTCTGCAATTAATTTACAAGAGCCATTACAGTGAAAACCGTGTACTATACATCCAAGAATAGAGTGGGAGAATTTTTTAGAAGCAGAATTTCACTTCAGGTTAATTGCATCGACTCCTCCCTTTGGCTTTTCTGTGTGGCTTGACTGTAAATGGGCTTCTCCGAGCTACATCTGTGGCTGATGCAGACGTGCTGGGTGCTGAGAGCGGGGTGGGTGAGGCCAGCACAGGCTTGATGAAGTTGCAGGGCCCCTGGTCAGTTCTCACTCATGCATTTTAACTCTCTGTTGACCTTTATTTCTGTACATTTTCTGTCATAGGAGTGTTGATAGAAATGAAAATCTTAAAATATTCCATGCTCTGTTCACTGTCTTCACAAAAGTACCAGCCATTAAGGTAGTCTCATTAGGGACTAGAGGTGCTTAGTCAATACCAAGAATTCATGTGAAAAAGCCAGGCACGTTGGTAAGCATTTGCAGTCCTGGCACATTGGAGACAGAGACTGGCAGATCCTTTAGGCCAGCCAGCCTAGCCAAATCAAAAAATGTCAGGCCAGTGAAGGGCCCTATCTTTTTTTCTTTCTTTTCTTCTTCTTCTTCTTCTTCTTCTTTTTTTTTTTTTTTGGTTTTGTTTTGTTTTTTGTTTTTTCGAGACAGGGTTTTACTGTAGTTTTAGAGCCTGTCCTGAAACTAGCTCTTGTAGACCAGGCTAGCCTCGAGCTCACAGAGATCCGCCTGCCTCTGCCTCCCGAGTGCTGGGATTAAAGGCATGCACCACCATGGTCAGGCGAGGGACTCTATCTTAAAACCAAAATGGAAAGCACCTAAAAAGTAGTTCCAGGGCTGATTTCTGGACACATACCTAACACACACATCAACATACACACAATAAAACACACACACATACACTAGCACATGCACATACATCCTAACACATACACACACATATACACACAAGCATATCAACATACACACACATACAGACACACACATTCACTTTCACACATACATACAGCACACAAAATGTACAGATACCCCCTACAGAAACTCCAACACATGCACAGAACAGCACATAACATCAGCACACATACCTTAACATATACACAGCAGACACACAATACATACACAAGCACACAAATACACACATGTACGCACACATATTCACACATATGCATTCATGAAGACATCCCAACACACAGATACATGTGCACAAACATACATGTACACATGCTAACATACAATTCACGCACACACATACAACAACACACACATGTATAGATGCTCCACTCTAACGCACACCCCAGCATGCATCAATACATGCACCCCAACACACACACACACACACACACACACACACACACACACTCAGGTCTTGCTTACAATTGTTTCTAGTTAAACAAATGCTAAGAGTAACTATAAGGGTCAACTTGGCATAATCTAGAACCACCTAGAAGGTAATCTCTGGATGGTGCCCACTGTAAATGGCACCATTCCCTATGGGACCCTGGACTGTATAGGTGTAGACTATATAGTAGTATAGTCTGAGCAGTAGCAGTCATTTACTTCTCTGCATTCCTGATGATTGATTTCAGTGGCCACTGTCTTTTTTATAAGATATCCTTTTCCTGTGGAGCCTAAGATACTCATGTATCTGCATGTTAGGCTTCACTAACTGAGGATAACCTACCATTGAAGAGGTTTGCCATGCCTGTGCCCAGGCTTCCAGCAGAAAAAGGTGGACATTTTTGTGATCTTGCAGGCCGAATGGAGTCCTTGGAAGAAATAAATAGACACAATGCTATCAGAAAATTAGGGCAAAATTCTCTCTTCAAACACAAAGTTAAGTCACCTTGTGATGGATAATTTTGGTTGTCAACTTGACAGGAACTAGAATCACCAAGGTGAATCCTAAGTGTATCTGTGAAGGATTTTCCTTAGATTGATTTGATTTGGGAAGACCCACCCTAAATGTGGGTGACAATAATTCACGGACTGGAGAAATAAATGATAAAGTGAGCTGAGCATCATCTCTGGGTCTTGACCTCAAATACCAGGTGATGAACTGCTTCACCATTCTGCAGCTACAGCATTCCAGCCATCATGGTCTGTAGCACCACAGCTTGGAAGCCAGAATGAATCCTTTCTTTTTTGAGCTGTTCCCTGTGAGGGATTGTTCACAGCAATGAGAAAGTGACTAACTCGAGTCTTGACAACTACAATTCAAGTCTTGATTTCTTTAAGCTCGTTAATGCTCAGACACAGCAGAGATAGGCTACACTCTGTGGACAGCCACATCTCAATTGACACTATCTTTTGCTGGAGTCAGTTGAAGCTTTGAGAGGATGTGGGCACACAAGTCAAAACATGGCAAAGAATCACAAGATTAGGCTTTCTACTGGGTCAGAGCAATGGGCAACATGGAAATTTATGACTTCCCTCCTTCCCAATGCTCTAGGATTTAAAACTACTTTTTAAGATGAATTCCACAAAGAGGTAAATTGTAAATGGAGACTGTGCCTTTGTTTCTCAGTTACCCAAACTCAAATAATCACACAGAAACTATGTTAATTACGACTGTGCTTGCCCAACAGCTCAGGCATATTCCTACCTAGCTCTTATATCTTAAATTAACTTATTTCTATTAATTTGTGTATCACCATGAGACTCTGACTTACTGGTAAGGTTCTGGTATCTTTCTCCTTTGGCAGCTACCTAGTGTCTCCCTGACTCTGCCTACTTTCTCTATCTCTGTTCAGATTTCCCGACTGGCTTTACTCTGCTAAGCCATTGGTCAAAACAGCATTATTCATTAACCAATAAAAGCAACACATATACAAAAGGACATCCCACATCATCTTTCCTTTTCTGTCTGAACAAAGGAAGTCTCATTTTACACTAAAGAAATGAAAAAGATTCTTTCCGTATTGAAGTATCTGTATCAGAGATGTTACTCTCTTTAAATCCTTCTAAAGAGATGCTCACCCACATTTAAACTAGGGGTAAATGAACTTGGGGGAGGTGAGGTACTAGCCAGTGTCATACACAAAGTGCTGTAGAAAGGGATGGGGGAAACACACCTGAAGATATGAACAGAAAGGCTATTTGAGTTCTTGTGGTGGTTCATGATGTCTTGAGTAAGATTGGGGGTTCTTACAGTTTGGACTATGACGGTAAATCTAACAGTTTTTACCTTATAAATGTAGTTGACCATTATCTGCAAATAAATATGGAATGTCATTACATTGTCTGACCATATAGTAAGATTTCAGAAGTAATAACCGATAACCAGAAACATGGTAGCCTTTGAGAAACTTCATGATGAAATCTTTTATAGTTTGGCATGCCAACAAAAGCCAACCTGCTCCAAATTCAAGGAATTTCCCTGGAGCTGACTTCTTCACTCCACATTAGGTTCTATCAATTTTAGGGTTTGATCACATCCTAATATTTTTCTTGCTGATCCTATTTTCCGAGAATGAGTAGGGTGTGGTGTGCTGTGTCACAGTGCTGAACTAACACTTGTTTCTTGCTCAGAGCCCAGATGGATCCCCTAGGATAATCACCTTCTCTACCAAGTTCTGCCATTTCACAGGGGTAACAGGTACTCTTCCTGATCAGAGCATGCATCCATAGTGTATGTAAATCTGGCCACTGCTGTCTTAGAAGAATTAAAAAGAAAAATAAAAAGGTGACAGAAGGCAAATAAAATTGCTTTCAAAAAGAAACAAGGGGAAAAAATATTGATTCCTGGAAGAAAAGACTTGTCAAGGCAATTTTTTGCAAGGACAAACCCTTCATTAGAAATCAAGCAAGATCTAATTCTGAGGGAGTAGATGGATGTCTCCCCATGTTTCCCATTGTCATATCATATACAGCACATATAGATAAGAGTGATTGTTTTCAATCCCATTTGCTATAAAAAAAGAGCTAACCAACTGGGTAAAATCAAACGTAATTAGTTTTACCTAAATTGTAGGTTTTCAGAGCAATTAATAAAACTGGAAGTTGAAAGCTGCTTGTTAAGCAAATCAAAGATCCAGGAATACACTTCCCTTATTGAAAGTCACTCCGATGTAAACCAACCTACACAAATCACTGTCGCATTTGAAATAAAGCACGTGGGTAACTGGAATATTCATCTGCAGAGCCAATCCAGGCAAGTCATGATTTCTCTATACGCTCCTCCTGCTGAATGTAGTTCTAAACCTAGGAGCAGCAGGAGACGCAAATAGAAGGATGTTGGAGTCTGGCCAAGCTGGGTGAGATTAAATGTGGGTTTCCCCTAGGGCCATGGGCAGAAACACCGATATCAGAAATCTGAACGCAAAGCAGGGAGATAGAGAGAAATAAATACTAGTGCTGGGCTCACTGTTTTTCTCTTATCCAGTCCGGGACCACAGTCCATGAGATGGTACTGTTTCCATGCAGGGTGTGTATTCAACAACAATTAACAATTAACAATCAACTATTAACCTTATCTAGAATACCCCCTGCAGACATGTGTTTCCATGGCAATTCTAGATTCTGTCAAGTTGAAAATGCATGTTAACCAGTACTCGTAGTAAGCATGCACAGATCTCTGTTATTATATGAACTCCAGGATTTGTGGTTTTATACTGGTACAGTCATTGATCTCTTCAGGGGCCTGCATGCCACATCCTATGAGTGTTTGTAATTACTGTGCACAGCTTGGGGGCAGGAAGATGAACTTCGAGTTTCCTCCCCTGTTCGGGCTTGACTTGGTCCCTGCTATGGGACCACATTAGGATGAGAGAATAAGAAACTCACAGAAGTCCTTAGAGTAGGGTCTCCTATATCCAAGAGATACATTTCTGTGAATATCCAAAGCATTTTGAAGAAATATTGTGCACTCAGAGATTTCCCGTGCTTTGGAGTGCATTGATGACTCTCCCTCAG
This sequence comes from Microtus oregoni, assembly GCF_018167655.1. Lineage (NCBI taxonomy): Eukaryota > Metazoa > Chordata > Mammalia > Rodentia > Cricetidae > Microtus > Microtus oregoni. The sequence continues at coordinate 9,144,844 of NW_024543093.1, read as the reverse complement.
GTCTCCTTAAAATTCACCGTCAGCCTGGGAGAGAGTGGGGAGAGTATACGTTTCAGTTCACTCTGTGTGGCTCCAGGTTCTCAAACATTGCCAAGAGCTTACTACCTGTTACCTGAGCTGCTGTTAAACACAAGTATCTGGAGAGTAACAACTATGCACCCTGGGCAGAGAACACTGAGGTTTTATAGCAGCAAGTCTATGGGACATTTCAACATATTTTCAAAAGCTAAGTAGACCACCCAACAAAAATTCTAGGAAAGGTAAAGTCCTAATTTGCTTGTCTCATTTTTTTTTTTTTTTTTTTTTTTTTTTTTGTTCTTGGGGTTTCCAGAATTTTGCCAGTTAAATGAGGCAGGTATCTGTCACTAACAGATGTTAGGAAATTGGAGGTATCTGGGCAGAATGGAGGTGCTGTGAGACCATACCTCTTCAGAGAGAGCTAAAGATTTCCCCTGCGATGTTCTGGGAGGGAGGGTCCCACACGCTCTATTTGGACTGTCTGTAGTTATGTGGGTTTGGAATGATTTCTTCCAAACAGCAGACTGAGGAGCATGGTCTTGAAAGGGCTCCAGTTAACTATCTTTTATCTCTGGCATCTTTGGTTTTTGTCTCCTTGTGAGGTCACTAGAAAATGGAGATGGATGAACTCTTTATAGTGTCTGGTGGGGATTATGTGAATGTGGTGTACCAGCTGCCAGCCAGAGGCTTATATGACCCCCATCCTGGTTATTACCATAGGGAATGAAGAAAGAGCTCTTCAACCCCTAATACAGATTTTTTCCCCCATAGATCCTCTAAAGAAAGCCTTTTCCCCTTACCTTTATTAGGTATTTGGGGGTACACACTCTTGCTACCTAGCCAAGGTGGGTCTTGAACTCACAGTCCACCTATCCCAAACTCCCAGGTACAAACAACCGCCAGCATGCCAACCTTAAGATTTCTGTTTTTGAGGCTCAGAGAACAATGAGGAAGAGGGGCAGAAGGACTTCAGGAGCCAGAGGTTGGGGAAATTGGAGTAACAGTGTCTCCAGGACTTGACTCTGCACTCAGGGACTCTCAGCAGCGGTGGTTGCCTAAACAAGACCTACACAAGACTGAGCCATCCAGCGTTCCACCGAGGAAAGGGTGCAGGAAGTGAGGGCTCAGAAGTCTTCAGTTTAAACTGAGGAACAATTTGTAGTTGATGGTTTCGGGTGTGGAGGTGGTCAGTTTTCTTTAATCATGTGGCTCTTGGTGGTTTGGCCATACTCCAATCAATGGTCCCACATCTATGGGCACATGGACCACACTGGTTAGAGTCAGTGGGTTATTAAAGGGGCAATGCACACGGACAGGCTGTTGAAAGGGGGACATGGGAAAGAGGATCCAGGAGGAATTGGAGTGTGGAGTAAGGTGTGAATGAGATCAAAACACATTGTGTGCATGTATAAACTCTTAGAAAATATATTGAGGAAGGTTTATCTTCTTTAAACGAGCAAAAAAAAAAAAACCTATAAAAATCTCAGTACCCTCCAGGCACCACCACAAATAACCATTTATGTTATACTCTGTACCTACTGCTGTCGTGGAGAACAGAGAGGGAGGTAAGAATATCAGACATGAGGACTGTATGCAAATTGGTTTAAAGTACACCTAGAAGACTCCAGGAGTCTCCCACCTGGAGCAGGCTGCTATCGCCTTCAAGTGGGATTCCCTCCACAAGATGCTCCTGTTGAACAGCGTGCTCCATGTCTGCAAATATGGACCCTTTGTTTATTTCGCTTTTCCCTTTACCAGTAGGGAGGTAATTAAGCAAACATGTTGTGGATGTTGGATTCTGCAGAAAGGACTTGGAATTTAGATTCAAGGACACATCCATTTCGTTAGACCCACTGTTCTTCTACTTTATTTGATTGACAGGTTTCACATATCCCAGCCTGGCTCCAAGCAAACTCCCCAAATATGTAAGGATCTGCTTGAATCTGATCATCCTGTCTCCACTCCCCAGTGCTGGCTTACAGATCTGAGTACCACATTGCTGTGGAACAGTGGTCTTGTACCTTGTAATGATTTGTCACTTGTATTGTTTTAATAAAATGCTGATTGGCCAGTAGCCAGGCAGGAAGTAGAAGCAGGGCAAGGAGAACAGGAGGTTTCTGGGAAGCAGAAAGGCTCAGTCTGCAGTCATCACCCATATCCAGAGGAAGCAAGGTGAGAATGCCTCTCTGGTAAAAATATCAACCCACATGGCTAATACAGACAAGAACTATGGGCTAATGTAAAATACAGAGAGTTAACAAGAAGCCTGAGCTAATAGGCCAACTAGTTTATAATTAATGTAGACCTCTGTGTGTTTCTTTGGAACTGAATGGCTGTGGGGCCTGGTGGGACAGAAATCTCTGTCAACAGCACATCTTATTGTCTTATATTTGCTTCTTTCTTTGCAATGTTCTTTATTGGAATACTGAACAAAGGAATATACACCCGTTTCATTGTTTGTTTGTTTGTTTTTAACTAAGATGGTGTTATTGTTCATGTAAGTACAATTCTCCAAAACATTTTTGTTCCAGGTCCATGCACTCATTTCAAATGAATTACATGCATTGAGGCACTGAGACATGGTTTTAGCAGACAGATATGTTTTATTTGCAGTGTGCTGCCCATGATGAATGTGATCTTGGTTTAAATAAGTCAACTGTATTCTCCCTTTCCAGGGAGATCTCCTGATCTGTCTGCCTCTTCAGGTTCATTCAAAGCAAGCAGATTCCAGATTTCCATAGATGCAACCTTTCTGAAGAAATCTGTCCCTGTCAGCTCCGTGCCCCTGTCCTCCAACCTTTGCACAGCAAAGGTTTCCCTGAACACAGTGTGTTCAATGGTGGTAACAGGTGCGCAGCTCACAGAGAAGAGCCCTGGCTTCTGCTCCAAGAAGCCACCACCTAGCTCCAGCCAAACTTGCATCGCCCTGCATTAAGGCTTTCAAGGTCACATGGAGGCTCCACTTGGAGGCCTGCAGCCTCTCACTCAAGAACGAATGCAATAATAATAAGTAGTAAAGTAAGGGCAAAGAAGCTACCACAGGTGCACATCCCCACCTCTTTCTCTGGGCACAAGGCACTTGACCTGCTTCCCCGAGATAGGGGAAATGTGCCATTTCTAACACACTAGTTACAGATTCTGACTAGAGCTGATGGAAGGCCCCCAGCCTCCGAAGAGCCAGCTCTTTGATGCTGTCCTCAGGTTCTTCACTGCCAATGCCTGAATGTTCTCTGCAGCCTTTTGTTGATTCAGTCAGATGTGGTAATCAGGATCCATCCAAACCAATCATTCCATGACAAATAAGGCCTCTCTAGGCCTCTCCAGGCCTCTTCACACTCTGGAGCAACCAACAGGTGCTATTTAGAACAGTGAAGTAAAAACTGGGGGTTTGGGTCATGGGTCCTCCAGTTCCTGTTTGTTTTAAAGATTTATTTTATTTTTATAGATCTGTATATGTGTGAGTGTCCATGTGAAGTGTGTGCCTCATGAGTTTAGGTGCCCAGTAAGCAAGGAGAAGACACTGAGTTCTTTGGAGTTGAAGTTAAAGGTGGCTCTGAGGTGTCTGACATGGGTGTTGAGAAGCAAGCTCAGGTTCTCTGGAAGACCAGTAAGACTATTAACTGCTGAACTAACTCTCCAGCTTACCTTACCCTCACAATTTTTTTAAAGTTTTTTTCTTTTTACTAGTGTGGGTGTGTAGGGTGTTTTTTTTTTTAACATTTAGTGTGGGTGTGTTCATGCACATACACACACATGCATGTCTGTGCACATCTGCATACGAGCCATACCACACACGTGGAGGTTAAAGAATAGCGTGTGGGAACTGGTCTTCCCTCCCACCATATGGATCTCAGGGACTGAACTCGGGCTCTCAAGCTTGGTAGCAAGTGACCTTACCCACGGACCCCTTCCTCCAGCATTGTTTAGTAACATTCATGTGGGTGAATGACTCCTGAACTTAACTGTAAGATGGAAAAAGCAGTCTTCATTTCTAAGTGTAACTGTATACATTCGGATAACAAGATCCCACATGTGTATCAGGAGTGTGTTGGAGTTCACTCTGACTTTGCTTTCTCTTCTTTGATATTTAGTTGTTCTTATTTTCCAGAACCAAATCCATGGTCAGATACATGGACTCCAAGAGCCTCCTCTACTCTTCCTTTAGACCACAGTGTTTTTTATAGGCATGCTAAATCTGATAACGTGGGACCATACTGTCCTAGTATCTTTCCTAGGTGCATCTCAAACTCCTGGACCACACGGTCCTCCTGTTTCAGCCTCCCTCTACAGTGTCATGACTGGTCTCAGGAGTATTTCTAAGTGGGTTTGAAGTTTTTAACTGGATAGAAATCAAAGGGAAAAATTCAATATTTTCTTTAAGTTTTTAAATGTACATAATCTATAAAGTACAAATTCATCTCAGAACGTGTGTTGCTTTTCCAGCTGCTCAAACAGTGAGAATGCACTGTGCACCACACTCAACATCAGGTTTAAGAGGAAAACATTTCTGTGTGAGGAGGGTTTGTAAGTTCGCTTGGGCTGCCAGAGACTAGAGGGCTTCAATGACAGAAACATTTCTCTCAACTAGAGAGATGGGTGTCTGGGTTAAGACACCCAAGATGTGGATTCTGTTAGTTTCTGTTGAGGGTTCTTCTCCTTAGACAGATAGCTATCTTCTCACTATGTCTATACATGGCCTTTTTCTGAGGTGAGAATATGGGTTGGGGTGGGAAAGGAGGAACTCCCACTGCTTCTTTTAAAGAAACAATGATTCTTTTGGATCAAGGCCCTGGCCCTGATATAAAGCATAACTACTTCCTCCTAGAGGCCCCTTCTGGCCATCGAGCCATCCTGGGGGTTAGAGTTCCTGTACGATCAGGTATTAGACCAGACATTCCCCCCAAACAGTGGCTTTTCGTCCTGGCAAAGATTCTCTAAAGCAAATGAAGATTGGAAAAAGTACCTCCTGGCATTCTGTTTAGTGGAATACATGACCCCCAAGCTCCAGATGCCTCAGTGTAAGGATTTGTGTGTGTGTGTGTACATACACACACACACACACATATATATATATATATATATATATATATATATATATATATATATCTACATATACATGTGTAGAGCACTTGTCAATGTATGACAGATAAACACTCATCCCCTTTACTTAGCCCACAACCCACCACCCCAACCAAACAGACCAATGACTGAGGCTGCACAACACCAGGTCTAGATTACCCTTCCAGTGGCTCAGTTGGTAGAGGGCTGTTTAGCTCTAGACCTATTACATGCCCCGTCCAAAAATAAACTATCGCTCAATCGATAGAGTGCTCCGCCAGCATGCTCAGCGGCACATGCATTGGGTGTGGTGATATACTTCTGCAAGGCTAGCACTGGAGAGGGGAATGCTTGAAGATCAGCACTTCAAGGCCAACCTGGGCTGTCTAGAAAGTTCTGGACCAGCCTGGGTTACGTGAGGCCCTATCTAAAATAGATAGACAGACAGACAGATAGATAGAGGGATAAATAGATAGGAAGATAGGTAGATGATAGATAGATAGATAGATAGATAGATAGGAAGATAGATAGACAGATAGATAGGCAGATAGATGATAGATAGATAGATAGACAGATAGGCAGATAGATGATAGATAGGAAGATAGATGATTGATAGATAGATAGATAGATAGATAGATAGGAAGATAGATAGATAGTAGATAGGAAGATAGATGATAGATAGATAGATAGGAAGATAGATAGTAGATAGGAAGATAGATGATAGATAGATAGATAGATAGATAGATAGATAGATAGATAGATAGATAAGCATGGAAGCAAGGAAAAAAAGTTTGGTGACAGATTTTTCTGTTAACACTCTTACCCCACCCCATGGGGTGGCTTTGGTTTCCTCTGACCCACTTCCAAGTCTCTTCCACCTTTTAATGTTTTCATGTGTTCTACACTAATAGATTCTGCAGAATTTAGACTTGGGCACTGTCCAGACTCCAGAGCTGAAATGAGTAAGTCTATCATTTAACTAATAGCTGCAGGGAAGCTAGTTGACTCTAGGAACATAACCTACAGCACAGATAGCTTGAATAACAGCTATTGGTGTCTCAGCACACCAAGCTGAGATGGACGGAGTCCAACAAGTTGATGATGCATCGGACAAACAGAAAAGCATCTTCATCCTAGGTTCCAATCAGCCATGCTGAGTAAAGGTGGAAGGCTCTGAACCTACTGCCCTGAGTACAGGTGGGTGATTCTGGGAGATGGCTTTGTGGGTCAAGTGCTTGCTCTTCAAATGTTGGAACTGAGCCCCAGACCCCAGGACGAACTACTGAGTGTTAGAGCAGAATGTTTTTAATCCCAGCACATGAGATGCTGAGACAGGGGCATGCAGGACTCTCTGACCAGTCAGCCTAGCCTAATTCAGAAGCCAGGATGCAGTCCCAGTGAAAGACTCTAGCTCCAACACCTAGGTGGACAGCTTCTGAAGAAACACCAGGAAGCTCTGTCTTTCGTATGTATGAGCAAGTTCTTCTATACACGTGCATGTGTGTGCATGCACATGCACGCGAGCACCCACACACACCCACACACACACCTTTAACCTCTAACTTGGGATTCAAGTTCCAGCACAAACAGAAAAGCAAACTCTGTTTCAGATACAAGTGTCTGTAACTATTGTCAAGGAGACATGGACACAGGCTGTGTGTGTGTGTGTGTGTGTGGGGAGAGACTGGCAACTGTCCTTTCCTTTGCTCTGTCAGTATTAAGAAGAGCCGGACAGATTTCCTTTCTCCATCACTCCTGTGGCTTCATGCCCAGGCTTACCGTTAGGGGTAGGACGATGAGAAGAAGGTCCACCCAGCCTGTACACGGATTGTCTAAATTTCAAAGTGACCGAAGAGCACAGCGCTTCAGAAACAGTTAAGGACTGGAGGGAGAGAGAGGAGCCAGGCAGCCCAGCTCTTTCAAGGAGGGAAGGCCACTCACTTGGGCTGCACCTGCTGCCTGAAGAGTGCTCTGCTATTGAAGAGGCCTGCAGCCCGATCTGCATATCAAATAGCTGGCCTGTAGATGAGGCCATTCATTCTGCCTTCTGTGTGTTGGTCCTGCTGGGGACGGGCTGTTGTGTAGCAGCAGGCCAGGGTTCCCTCAGGCTCCCTGAGTCAGCAGGCCCCCTCACCCACACTGCATTCAAAACCAGGATTGATCTCCTCAGAGAAGTCTCTGATGCCATGGTAAGTCCAAGGCACTGACGATAGAAGGCCGGGAGGTTCTTTGGTGGCTTGGCTCTACGGATTCATCCGCAAAAGCACTACCACACTGGAGGAGCAGCCTGGTCGCCATGTCCAGACATCCTCTGTGATCACATGCATGTGCTTCAGTGAACAGACACAGACTCACAAGCTTCGCTTTGGTTCTGTTTAGTGATACATGATGTGAGGGAAATTAGAACTTGTCATGAGCTCTGGTGAAATATGTAAAATTCCATATTTCTCAGGACCTAGATTGAATCTGGATAACTGTTTTCAAGGAATTTTAACATCATTAGGATCTGCTAATCTGCTTGCTGCCCCACCCAGTGTGTGTGTGTGTGTGTGTGTGTGTGTGTGTGTGTGTATGTGTTTGTGTATGTGTGTATGTCTGTATATATGTGGACATATATATGTCTATATCTGTGTATACATGTGTGTGGTATGCCTGTGTCTGTGTGCATTTTGTAAACACATGTGTGCATGTGTATATATATATGTGTGTGCATGTCTGTGTATGTATATATATGTGTGTCTGTGTGTATGTTGTGTATACATGTGTGCATGTGTATGTGTGTATGCACGTATGTATGTGTTTCAACACAGGCCCTTTCCTAGGAATAAAGAATAAATGGAAGATGCTATGCTTTTATAATCTAGCCTTCGTATGCCTTCCAAGAGAGAATAGTCATTCTACTGGGTCCAGTTCCTTAAACTGTATTTCTATTTCTCATTGTCTTGAATAGAGAAAGTATCCCCAGAACAGAATTATCGTCTCCTAAAAATAAATTAGAAATTAGAAGGGGAGAACAAAGTCAGAATCGTCTGTGAGAGATGAGGTGTCTTCATTTGCGGACTTCCCTGGTTTCATTGTGTCTTTGCAAATCCAAGACCCTTTTTTTCTGGCTACAAAAACAGCTTTTCAGACTTGGGGCATCTTGCCAGGGTTAAGGGAAAGTTACTAACATGGTTGAGAATAACCATCATCAAAGGTGATGGGAAAACGACCGCAGTTTGTGATTTAAACAAGCAAAATATTTGTAAAGGTATGTTTTTTTTTGTTTTTTTTTTTTTTACTGTATGATAATATTCTTTATCTCAGCCATCTGCCTTGAATTAAAATTTTCGACAGGACATTGAATGTAAGTTTACCAAATTAGGAAATTATTTCAATAAAAGTTGCTTTCTCATTTGCTGGAGGAAGACACAGGAACAAACCTCCAAGCAATAGAGCCAACTTACATATTGTATTTTGTGCTTTTTGAAGACTGGCGGTTCTATTGAGCGATATCAATTATGCAATTTTTAATGCCTTACCAAATGTACATGAAAGTATAATAAGAATGAACCTTATTTGCATAACAGGGCTCACAGCCCCTTCTAAATATTTGATTGAGCTTCCTTTCTTCCCCACCCCCCCACAGGCAGAAATGGAGGCTCAGGAATGTGTGATTTACCAGGGCCGTTCAGTCCACAAGGTCAGGGAATCTGACCTGCTCCCTCTCATGTCCGTTCCTGGCTCAATGCAGCTTTCCCCAGGAGCTAACTTGGGCACAATCTTCTTGAAAAGCTACAGATAGGATGGCGACAGAAGACAAACACATGTGATGAGCAGTTCCCATTATTTCACAGCATCATTTAACAAAACTAGAGATATACAAAAAAAATTAAACACTGAATTTCTGAAACCCAGACCTGGAGGGAGTAAGGGCAGCTACATTTCTTCAAGGTCACTCTGTAGTAAGTAAAGAGTAATCAAGGACTGAAGGTTATTATTAATACAGGTCCATTTCACATATATGAAAATCAAATAAAACTCAACAAGGAAAAATATCCAGTAACACAGGGAAAGTCAATTTTGCATTAAGAGGTGACCCTGTCATGAACTCTTTTGGCTGACCAAAAGCCTTTTGCAAGTGAGGCTGGTGGGCATCCATTATGGAGCTGGGGCTGCTCTGTGGACTTCTAGACCCTGCTGCCAAGAATCCAGGCAATTTCCCTGGCAGTGAAGCAGTTAAGTTCCCTCATCTCCTAGGCAACCAGCAATGGCAGTCTACATAAGAATCCTGGGGACGTTGCCAATCTGCTGTTTAATAAAGTAAACTTTGATGGCTAGAGATATTTCTTCTTTTTGTAAGTCATTTTTTTTTGTTACTATATTCAAATGTAATGCCAACCAGCATGTTGTAAGTGCAGGGGTAGCCTCTACACGGTACAGAATGGTTCATTAAAGATGTTATTTTAAAAGACACAGGGCAGTGTGTGTGTTCACAACTGCTTCGATTTTATCAGAAAATAACACCAAAGAGATCCCCCAAGGTGTATCTACCTAATGAGAACAATTCAAAACCCAACACACAGCCCAGTTTCCCAGTTTCTTCTTCAGCCACGGGAAAATAATAATTTCTGTAAGCAGCATGTCGCTTAATTTTAAGGTATTGCTATCTTGTGATATGTTTGCCTGTTCTTTTTTATTTACAACGAAGAGCCTCGATTTTCAAGCAAAATTGTGTATATGTCCCACTTAGACACACACAGAAAAGATTTATTCAAAGTTCCCCAAAGCCTTCTCTGTTCTCTTTCAGAAGCGATGCCGAGTCTTGTGATATTGACAAGTCCTAATAGGAAAACGAGCATGGGAGCTTAATGAGCCTTGCATTGAGCGTCAGGGAGGGTAGGAGGCAAAGCTGAACCAAGCTCCTTGTCCACAGTGCCTAGCAGCCAGCATGGCAGCTGCCTGGCCTTCTCCTGCTCTAAGGCTGATTTGCACCCCCACCCCACCCCATAGCACCGCCCTTTCCCTTTCCGCCGACCCATGTAGCCTGATAGAAATTTTGCTGGGTTCTTGACAAATACAAAACCAAGCAAACAAAACAGATTTCTATTTCCATGGATAGAGAGGAGAGGAAAAGGCAAGCATGGATGGAAAAGCCAGCGCCGCAGATTCACAAACAGCATAAATATGTGGGGTGGGGGAGGGGTGCGGGGGGCGCACAGAAGGCCACCTCTGGAAAAATGGCCCCTGCTCCTTGTCTGTGTTCTTTCATCAAGGAGGTTGCTGTCATGCAGAAGAGTTGTGTTAAACCAAATCTTTAATTCTAAGAACACTATCTGTCTCATTTACACTCACAGCACACGGGGTTATTTCCCATATCTTTTTTCTCTTTCTTTGCAGTGCTTCGTAGATGCCCCTTTGTTGTCATTTTCCACTCCAGTGGAAAATCAAAGGCTTGCTTCTTCCCCACCCCCAAGAGCCTTCCAGCATTTTGCCACCCTTCACTCAGCTTGAGATTAGAAAAGTCAACAGCACTGATTCCTGGATCTAATGAGTAGGCAGCTCCAAGGAATTTGTAGCATGTGTTTTCTTTGCACACCAAATATATGGTCCAGTAGTAAATTCTGTGACGTTACCTATATCCACAGTGGATAACCCATAACCCCGTGCATCGCTTAATAGGATTTGTGCTTGTTGGCTCTCTCTATATGCACTGCCATGGTGCATAAAGGAGAGGCCCAGTTCCCGTGGCAACCAGAGCCGCTGCACCCCCAACTGCTGGCCAATTCTTACTGAACCTAAAGTGGGCAGGGGACATAGACTAGCTACTATGCTGGCCCCAGCATCAACACCGACAGGCTCTGATCTGGAAGAAAGAGGTATCCAGTCTCCGGCTGAATTTAGATTCTGATTGCTCGGCCAGACCCTTCTGTGTGCTCTTCCCATGGAAGCATCTGCAGCTGGAAAAAAAAAAAAAAAAAAAAAAAAAAGCCCAACCATAATTCTTTGCAGAACTCCCCACCCCCACCGCAGTCCATTGCTTGCTAGTCGAATGTCACCGGGGCTCCATCAAGGACGAGACTCCATTAAGGACCCAGAGAAGAATTCTTTATGCATCTGCTCAAAACGGAGAAGGTTATTTTGTTGTCTTCAAGATGGCTCTTGAGCTGCAGGCAGAGCCAAGGGCTGTGGCCTGAATGAGCAGAGTTGCTAGGAGATAAGCCCCGGATGCAGACAGCCGGCTGGAGTTATCTCTAATTGACAGCTCCTTACCCTAAGGGTCTATTTCTAACCTTGAGACCAGGACTATAATGAGAGGGCAGCTTTCCGTCACCCCTATTCCTGGCGAAGGCGGGGAGATTACTGGAGGCCTGCTTTCTCGGGGTTTGTTATGTTTCTTTAGGAGGCGGGGGCCCTGTCTCGGCCCCAGTTTGTATCCCTGAGCCCTTGTCTGATCCATACCACCTGAATAAACTCTCTCTCCAGTAAAGATGGGCTCATTTTGATATATCCACCATGTGCAAGGAAGAGAAGCCCTCCTCGGACTTAAAGTGATTTGAAATTGAAGCAGGAAAAGTGGGTTTCTTTGAAAAAAAAAATGGGGATCCGGTCGGGGAAGGCAAGGAAAAGAAAGCAAACACGGGTTTCTGTTTTTAGTGCCCGCCCCTCCCCCAACCCCTTCTCGGCTTCCAGGGAAGTATGCTCTGTGAAGCTTGAGATTTTGCTTAGTCCTCAAGCCGGACAATAAAACTACCCCCCCCCCCCCCCACACACACACAAGCATGCACATGGGCACACATGCACACAAGACGGCTAGGTTGGGAAAAGGGAGTATTTTTATATTTCTTTTCCTGCAAGCAATATTTCTTTTCTCTGAAAAATTTCACATAGAAAATGCAACTTACCAACAGCCTGAAGCTGAGGCCAGTAGGCCTAAGAGACTTAGGCCTCCTCGCTCGTGTGGAACTGTCAAAAAGAGGAAGCACTTTCCTGTGTGCAGGGTCATGGTGTGGGCTAGGAGAGCTTGCTCCGGCATTTCCTTCCAATGGGTGGCTTGGTCCTTTCTTTCCTTCAATATTCCTTATAGTGACTCAGTGGAGTAAATTCCACCCAGCCTTTCTTCCCATGAGGAAAGTGGTGTCTAAGGATTTTGAATACTAAGCAAGCACATTTTAAATCAGGAGCATATAATTTTATTAGTGGTTTTAATAATGGAAGAAGTAAGTTCTCTTTGAGCGGGTGTTTGAGGGCCAGGTCTGGAGCTTGACTATGAAACCTCTGCAGTACCAAGTTTCCCTCTAGGGGCGCTGTTCACTTTGAGCTCCGTCCCAGGGCACCAGAGGCCAGGGGCCTCCATCACAGTAAGGTGTGATGCATGGGTACAAGACCAGAACCAGGAATGTTGAGCAAAGTATCATGCTGCTGTCTCTCGCTTTCTAGAGAGTATTGAACTCTCTGCAAAGCAGGACCGTACAGGGGGAGATCCTATTTTAACTGATACTGGCAGGGGTAGCATAAACATATATTCATTCATTCAAGGGGTGTTAGTCCCGGTTTTATTTAAGTTTTAAGTATGATTGGAAATGAAAGAATGTATGTAGCCTGTCCTTCCTCCAAATTAAATATCAATAGCCAAATAAGACTTTCTTTTTAATATCTTTTTTAATTAAAAGGGTGTTTTGATATAAGTTTAAATTTGCAGAAGAGGTCAAAAAAAAAATACAAAAATATCTGCGGGCTACCCTCAGACCCAGAGGTCTTTTCCAGTCTGATGTTTTTTGCACTGTGACTTTCCACCCTCTCTGTGAGTGTTTACAGTCTTTTGCCCCTTTGAATAATTTGATATTACAGTGGAGATGGTATGCCGCTTTCTCTTTCCCCAAGTACAGGAGGACTCTTTGCCATCACTGGAATTTCCAGTTCGGGACATGAAATATCAATGCTGTGACTATCACATGTTATCACGTGGCATTTCATAATCAAAGCCTGTCGATTATTCCAGCCACTGTCTGTGTTGCAATGTCTTTCCAGCCGCAGACAAACCCCACAATCATATGCTGCGTTATTTTTCTAAGAAAGATTTATAATTATTCCACTGAGGAAGATATAGAAAAAATCGCTATGTATCACTGAAAGATGGTATTAAATGGGTTATTTTTAATATTAAATATTCAAAGAAAGAAGGTGCCCCGGGAAGAGTCAGGGCAGTGGGTCTGTGATGTGTTCCATAAATCTTGGTATTTTCTAAAGAAAAATGAACCCTGGTTTTCATTTATCACTTAGAAGAAAACCAATAATGTCAATTTAAAATAAATATTTTGGAAAAAAAAAGAAAAGAAGAATTGTATAAGCAATAAGAAATGCCATTCGGGGTAAAATGTTTGTAGAGTGTGTGTTGCCATAAATTTAGTAGGCTTGGGCTTTCCCCTTATTGTTCTGGAATCACCAAAAACAATGCAGAGGGGACAGAAGGGGAAGAGACACTTCTAAGGAGACAGCAATAGAACCAGAGGACAAAGCACTTCTTCCTGGCTAGAAAAGAAGAAAATTATGTAGAGGAGAAAAAAGAAAAAAGTACAACTTAAAAATTAAATTTTTGAGTACTTGGAAGTCTGAAGCAGGAGGATCACAAGTTTGAGGAGGATCACAAGTTTGAGGACAGCCTGGATTTCATACTATCACAATCTCTCTCTGAGAAAAAGAAAAACGTGAAAATTACATTTTATTGTTTTTACCAATTTTATGACCATGAATTAGCAAAAGAAAATAAATCCCCTTGAGGCTGCAAATATTCTCTTGTCCCTTCCCCCAACTACATGGACTAGTTTAGGGCCCCAGCACATCTTGCTCCTCTGCTGCCCCCATCAGCCAGTAAGGCCATACTCCTCCATGTGGTCTTGGTTTCTGGGTACACATGTGTAGACACCAGTCAGTGCCCTGTTCCTATGTATCTGTACAGATTAGAGACGGCAGCACAGAAACCCCCCACTGAAGACTGATAAACACTTAGATATAGCTCTTCCCAGAGGCGTTCTCTGGCATAAACGGGACACTCAGTGCATGTCCGGGTGCGGTGAGATGAGCCTGTACCCACTCAGCGTCCTCCTGGGGTCCCAAGGCCAGCGCTGTCCCTCTGCACCAGCTGTCAGGGCAGCCTGTGAAGCCTTCCATCCCTTCCATCCCTTCCATCCCTTCCATTCCTTCCATCCCTCCATCCCTTCCATCCCTTCCATCCCTTCCATCTCTTCCATCCCATGCCTGTGTGTGCCAAGCCACACCATTTCCACTGCAATCGGAAACCACATTCATCATTTTCTTTAAAGCAGCAAGATCTGGACAAACCACGTTTAGATTCCCCTTTCCTTTACAGGGGGGAATAAAAAGAATTAAATGAGAATTTCTTTTCCTTTGTAAAGGACCTGAAATCCACTGGTAATTGATTCCTCATTTTTGTTTAAAAGCGACTGTAGGTTGCTAGCACTTTGGAGCCTGATCAGTGAGAAAGCGTCTATTTCAGGAGGTGGTCACAAGCCCCCAGATGTCAGGGGGACACACCCCAGATTGTCTGTAAGCAGCTGTGCAGAGGCTGAAGGCTCTCTCAGATACAATCACACCGAATTTTTTTTTAAGGAGCAGTTGCTGACCCCTGACCTTTCCTGCAGAGGGCCGGACGAGAGTAGGAGAATTGTACCCAGTTCACACCAGCTACCATAAACCACCAAGAGAGAACGTACTTTGTAATTATTCAACCATATTTAATGCTCCACCAAGTCCACAGGTGGGACAGGAGTATGTAAGTTATACTCTTCTCTCTTGGTCTCTGTCTCTCTTCTCTTCTCTTCCTTCTCCTCACTTAAGGTGTGAGTCAGGTGACCTGTACTTTATTTCATCCAAGTCCTCTCTACTATGTTTCTGCATTCCCACACAGCGGGCAGATTCTACTCGAATATTCTGACAGGTTTTTTTTTATATTTATTTATTTTATTATGTATACAATATTCTGTCTGCATGTGTGCCTGCAGGCCAGAAGAGGGCACCAGACCTCATAACAGACCCCATTGCAGATGGTTGTGAGCCACCATGTGGTTGCTGGGAATTAAACTCAGGACCTTTGGAAGAGTAGGTAATGCTCTTAACCGCTGAGCCATCTCTTCAGCCCTCTGACAGGTTTTAAATGGTACCTAAAACACCAATTCTGTTCTCCTCTCCTATGACAAGGCGGTGGGCCTCCAGCTGACAGAAAATGAAGACCAGTAAAAGAGACTGCAGAGATACGGACACAGGAGGCCATGGGGTTGTCACATGCGTCTGTCCTGGGAGAGTCCTGCCACCGAGCTATCTCAAGAAGCAGATCGTCATCACCAGGAAGGCTTGCTCAGTGACACTGGGTGCCCAGCAGACCCGGACTACACGGGCATCAACAGTGTCTTGTATTCTGAATACAGTCATTGGTCAGATCCAGACTATTCTCTCACTCCTGCTTCTCACCACACTGTGTTTCAGCCTACCAATGGGAATATAGGCGAAGGTTGACATCTAGCATGGAGTAATGTCTGTGTCTTGTTCTCCTGGGGGAAGCAAGACAGACAGACAAGCTTCTCCAATAACATTCTTGCCTTTGTTGACAAAGATGAGCAAACAGTACCTTAGAGCGCAGTCTGGTGTGATGGCTTCTCATATCTCTTTGCACCCTTCGTGATTCCTTTTTATTGTGAGTCTATCATTAGATTAGAAGAGCCAGGCAGAGGGTAAGTAGGCCTCAGTTCTTTCCTGAGTTTACCAGGAGGCTGCATGGCTGGCATTCTCCAGTTGTTTTTTTTCTTTTCTGTTTTCTCTATTTTTTGAGTTAGTTTCTCTCCCCTCCCGATGATGCCCTGTTAACATTGTTTAGAGCTGAAGGCATTTGGTTTCCTGCTGAAAGGCAAATGTGTTGTTCAGCTCATCAGCACCTTTGTTCAAAACAAACAGCACTCAGAAGTCTGTGTCTGGGGGTCATTTCTGAAATCTTAAGCCAGAAAGAGACTTATCTGGAATTTCCTGTTTAATAACAGAATTCAGAGATATTGGGCAGGTGGAACTGGGGTCAAGGAGTTTCCCTTCCAAGTTCAAAGCAGGTCCTTGGCCTGGCTATCAAACAGGCCACGCCCTAAGCATCTTGTGAGTCTGGGTGAAGATTCTGTAATCAGGCAGGGAGCATTTCTGTTGTTTTGTCGGGGATCAATGTCACGCAGCTGACTTGAGAATCTCAGAGGATCCCTGTTTACGCAGCACTGTACTATGGATTGCTGACTTTACAGATGAGAGAGCCGAGGGGGCACACCAGCTCTTCCTGTGGAGTTAGGGTAGCTCTACAGAAGACTTAGCATTTGTACTACTCCTCGACCCGTCCCCCAAAAAGCGAATAGATGCCAGACAGGCAGAAGAACTTCTGACTAAGGGATGACAGGGCATTGCATATGTGGGTCTTAAAACGATGGCCAACTTCTGTGGACCGGGATCGGGGTACAGTAGGGTGCACGAAGAAGAAACGTTAAGTCCCCTGTAGGTAATGAATGAGCACCTGTTTTGTGGAAGCCCTTTCTTTCTAGACATTGATGATCTGGGAGCCATCAGAATGCTCCCTGGTGCAAAGCACGTACACACTAACAAACAAGCGGAGACACCAACAGGTGCCGTGTAAAGAGGAGCCAGGACAATCTCAGGCTGGCCCTCGGTGGCAAGGACTGGGAGGATGCTTTTGACTGACTTAGGTGTTTGAAGGATAATTTTGAAGGTGTTGTCTGCTATTCCCAAGCAAAGGAAGTTAAGACAGAAGTTCAGATCTTCTTATGAGACGAGGTAAGGACATGTGCCTCCCGGTAGCCTACAACGGGAAGGATGTGTTGTTCTCCTGCTGTAGTCTGTACTCCGGCCCCCAGAATGAAGCTCTTATGTCACCACAGGGAGAGGGAAGGCAAAGAAGTCAGATTCTGTATGACTCTATAAATATCCGGCCTACACTCTTCAACTGGAGAAACTGAGACTGAGGTCTCTTGACTTTGTGGCAGAACTTGCCCTGATTCTCCAGTTCTATCTAACCTATATTTATGACAAAGAGCTCTCTATGTTTTGCACAGCCACACGATTGGAATGAGGTTTTAGAGATAAAGGATGTCTTCTCTGAAGCTTACCTTTAAAAGGCTCAAGAGGGTGTGTGTGTGTGTGCACGTGTGTGTGTGTGTGTGTGTTGTGAAGAAGGACAGAGACAAATGGAAAGAGGGATATTAAAGCGACAGAGTGCAGGTTGGACACCCATAGCTTATTAAATAGTATCCAGCAATTCTTTGTTCTGCAAACATTTTTTAAGGCCTGAAATAAAGCCATAGAATAAAGTCATAGTAAAATAGAAGAAGAAAAACAAGAGGCGAGCAGACACCTCAGTTGGTAGGTAAAACACCCACCGTGCAAGCGTGAGGACCTGGGTCTAGATCGCCAGTACTCACATAAAAGCAGGTGAGGCCTGTAATCCTAGTACTAGGGGAGGGGTGTTAGAGGCACAAGGATCCCCTGGTCTCCCAACCTAGCCAATCAGTGAGCTCCAGGCCCACTGAGAGAGGGTCTTAAAAGATAAGGTGGAGAGTGATGGAGGAAAGAGACCCGGTGTTGACTTCTGGACTCCAAGTGTGCATGCATATACATGAGCGTGTAAACACACATAAGTACATGCATACATGTATACTAAACATAATTACATAGGCACACAAACACATGCACAATGTTATCTTCGAGTCACTATTGCCATGATGAAACACCATGACCAAAGAAACTTAGGGAGGAAAGTTTTTATTTGGCTTATGCTCCCATATTACTGTTCATCACTGAAAAACATCAAGACAGGACCTCAAACAAGGCAGGAGTTAATGCAGAGGCCATAGAGAGGTGTTGATTAGTGGCTTGCTCCTTATGGCTTCCTCAGCCTGCTTTCTTATAGCATCCAGAACTATCAGCCCAGAGGGAGTACCACTCACAATGGGCTGGCTCCTCCGAATCAATGCAGCCTGATATATTGCAGGCATTTTTCAAATTGAGGTTTTCTCCTCTCAGTAACTATAGCTTGTGTCAAGTTTACATGAAATTGCCCAGCATAAATTTTATTAGCAGGGAGAAGATACCTGCACTGCTGGACATACTGACCAGACTGGAGGGTGGGGTCCATTAGAAATTGGGGTAAGAATGAGGGGGTAAGAAGAAAGACCTAAGTGCATGGGTTGGTTCAGGGAAGGACAGAAAGAGAAACTGGAAAGTCACTGACCTGAGGGGCACTTGGAAACCTCAGCTGTCTTTGTAATTACATGGTCTGGGAGCAAGGACAAGTCTGGGTCTGCACAGTATCAGGATGCTGCAGTTATAGCAAGAGATGGGGTGGGTCCTCTGTATGGGAAGGCAGAGGAGAGACCCTTTTAGGAGAAGCTTACCTGCTAACTCTTCTAGCCCCGTGCTTCCCAGAAATAGGCGGATCCTGAAGGTTCCCCGTGTTACCTGCCCTGCTGTCCCTACCACCGTTATGTAACACAGATGCACTCTGGTTGGTTGGTTTTCTATAAAGAGGCAGATCCTGTGCCCTCCTGCTATCAGCACACCACTAATGCCAGAGTCAGTGTGCACATCCATGACTGTCATTGGCACACACCCCGCAACCCTCTCAGGAGTTCTGATGACTACGAAGGCCAGACACAAGACAGCAACTCCCGGTTATGGCTTCAGGGACCCTTCCACAGACCTCCCTCCTTCCCGGGAATACACTGTATGCCAGCTCCAGCGTGGCTGTTCAACTCTCAAAGGCCGGGCTAGCAATCAATATTTCTTTGTCTAGCAAGCATCATGTGTAAGACAGCAAGAGCTGGCAACAGCTTGACACTCCATCTGGCTAATGGAGAACACGCTCTTGGGGTGAATTTGGTACCTCACTCCAGTCTTCCTGGGCTGAGCAACCAGCAATCTGGATGAGTTCTGCCTGACCTGAGAAGGCTGAATCCCCCACTGACAGCTTCTGTGAGGTGCCCCTTTGTGACGGGAGCCACATCTACCAGAAAAGGTCTGCTGGATCTTTCCCATCAAAGAGTAAAACACTCCTATTCCAGGAAAAAGAAAGCACCCCCCCCCCATTACCAGGACACTATGGGGAGCTGCCTGATTGTGGTCTCAGCAGAACGCTCCCCAGTTCATCCTCATTCTGGTTCAACACAGTCTCTACTCCACGACGGCAATTTCCCATACCAAAGTTTGTGGCAGGGACTCCATGAGGGCTGTGAGGTGAATAACTGTCGCTCCTAGCAGAAGGGTACAGTTCGTTCAACTTCTGGTGAATATACAAATGTACCCGTTTACAGTCATTAACAGAGCATGCTGGCTAGTCTCCTGTCACCTTGACACACAAACTAGAGTTATCTCAAAGGAGGAAAACTTAGTTGAGAAAATGGCTCCATTAGAATTAGACGTAAGGTATTTTTTGAAAATTAGTTATTTATGTGTGAAGTCCCAGATCATTATGGGTGATTCTGTCCCCGGGCTGCTGGTCCTGGGTTCTATAAGGAAAGCAGGCTGAGCAAGCCATGGAGAGCCCCATTGCCTGTACCTCAGCTCCTGCCTCCAGGTTCCTGGACTGTTTGAGTTCCTGTCCTGACTTCCTTTGATGAACAGAGATAAGAGTAAGCCAAATAAACCTTGTCCTCCCAACTTGCTCTTTGGTCCTGATGTTTTGTCACAGCACTAGAAACCTTAAGGAAGACACAGAGAGTGTTCCTTCCACAGCTCACCTTCAGTAACGTTCCTCATGTACTAGTAACAATCTCTATGGCCCACTGACCTCCTATTTCTTCTATGTATCTTTCAATTATGGCTGACACCAACATGACCAGACTCTCAAATGAAAACCATGTTATCGCTTTTATACTTTACCCCATCCAAGGACAACCTGTATTCCTGAGCATGCATATTTAGTTCTAAAAGTAAGGAAACCAGGCACTCATCATCATCATCATCATCATCATGTTCTATCATCTATCTATCTATCTATCTATCTATCTATCTATCTATCTTTCTATCTATCATCTATCTATCTATCTATCTATCTATCATCTATCTATCTATCATCTATCTATCTATCTATCTATCTATCTATCTATCTATCTATGTACATGCTTGAGTTATACAAAGTGGTGTTTTGAAACACAGAGAAGCCCTTAGGACGAGAAAGCACTGTAGCTGTCCGTCCTATCACAGGGTCTCCAGATGTGCATGTGTATCCCAGGAATGCAGAGTGTTTGATGCTGTGTCATCAGCTACAGTTCGCATGCTGGAAGCTGTCCCTCTCGATCTGGTCATTTGACACAGTGACAAGACCACATCTCCCTGTCCTCTCCCGATCCCAGCCCTGTAGTCCCCATTTCCTTCATTTTAATACATTCAGCGATGGATGTCGATATCCCACATGTATCTTGGTCTAGTCTTTTTCATTCTTTGTCTGGCTCATTGCACACACACACACAAAAACCTCCCTTTGCTGATCCACGTTGCTGCAAATGGCAGAGTTTCCATTTTCTTAAATGGTGAATAATACTTAACCGCATGTATTCACTCCATGACCTTGTCACTCCTTCTTGCGTGTATACTGTTTTCATACATTGGTGCTTATGAATAGCTTTCAATACTGCAAATAAAGGTGAAATAATGCTTTGTGCTTATCGAAGCCCGTACTTCTCCATAATTCCGGCTTCAATTACTTTTCCTAAATAATATTTTCCTTAAGCCACATTCCCCTACCCAATTGAACGTGGACAAAACTTCAATACTTGCCGGCATCTTTCCAATTCTTTTCAACTATGAAATTCTGTTAGGGGAGGGCTATCCCCAGCAATCTGTTAGTTTAACATGTAGTAAGCCCTTACTCCATGTAAGCTTCGTATTCTGTGCTTGCAGTATTGAGTCTGAGTCTTTCTGTAACTATGGTGGAAGACATTCACAGCAGATGGGAGCACACTGAAGAGTGGGGTAGGGGTCATGACCCAGGAGGACTCATGCTACCGGCTTTTTGTGTGTGTGTTTGTTTCTCTTCAAGAAAGTTCTTTTTTTTTTTTTAAAAAAAAATTATCTATTTATTATGTATACAATATTTTGTCTACGTGTATGCCTGCAGGCCAGAAAGAGGGCACCAGACCTCATTACAGATGGTTGTGAGCCACCATGTGGTTGCTGGGAATTGAACTCAGGACCTTTGGAAGAGCAGGCAATGCTCTTAACCACTGAGCCATCTCTCCAGCCCCAAGAAAGTTCTAAGAATGTGAATTGCCCTGAGTATTTGTTTAAATGCTAAACAAGCATTATGAGTGCCCACTTAAAAAGAGTTGTGTTTTTCTACTTTTTTTTTTCAAAAGGCTACAGATACCAAGCACAGCATTCCCAGATGTTCGTGCACAATTCAATGGTTTTTCTGAAGCTGTGCCGTCTCCCTGCCTCTGTCATTCGTTCTCATCTATTTCCCTTTAGAGGATGAAGACCCCGTTCTGTCTGCCCCCGAGCTTCCGAGCTTCGCCTGCCCTATTTATACCTTCGAGCCGACTGGAATGGAAGGAAGGGTGGAGGTTATTTTCTTCCACCTGTTCCAGGAACATGTGTTTGCAGAATGTTTTTTTTTCCTCTTCTCATTAAGTCACTTTGGCAATTTCCCAGGAATTCTTATTTTAATATCAACTAAGGAAGTACATGGCTTCTATCGGAACATAATGAATTCAATAAGGTTTTCAAATGCTTTTAATTTTATTATATAAAATTACATATATTGGAAATTTAGTCTGCGCAGAACTATGAAACATGAATCAATCTAGAATGTTTCATCTCCCTGTGCAGTTCACTAACATATGCATGCTACGTGTTCTGGAAACACACAGAGCAGGCCTCTCTTTCTCTGCCTTGTTCAAAACTCTCACTAGCCTCTTAGTGTTGGCTCCACCTGGAAGGGGTATGATGAAGGGGAACAGTGAGGGAGTCACTGACAGGTGATCCCCAGGAATGTGAGCAAAGGAGCAAGAACTGTGAAATAGAAAAAAACAAGTCCATGGGCCCCAGAGGCCATGAGCCCTTGGGGAAGTGTGGTGGAATATTCAAAGCTGCTTTGGCCTCTCCTGCCTTCCCTTCTCACTTCTGGGAGCCATGAGTTCCTTGTGAAGCCTGTAGCCCAGGCCACGCCAGTGGTGGTGAGAGTTCCAGCTGAGGGCCTGGACAATACTTTCTGAGTGTGAGGAAGGTTGTTTGCAGAGACATGAAAGTTGTCCAGAGCCCCCACATGGTGTTGTCCAGCAGTGGACTCCTGAACCTGCCTGCACAGTTGTGCACAGGTGTGGGAGAGGTTCCCACGAAAGCTGTGCCATCCCAGGAGAGTGGGCATCATGGTCTAGACGTCTGCAACGGAGCTCAGGACTTCAGAGTAGGAGAGGCGGCAAACAGTGACGCGTGCGATAGTCGGGTCTTGCCTGTGACGTGGACAAGCCAAGCAGCAGCTCAGCCAAAAAGGGCTTAGTCTTCCTCTGGGTCTCCTCCCTGCTCCCAGGGCCATGGAAGGTGGCAAAAGAGGTTTTCATACATCCTCCCAAGGACAGTCAGTGTCTGTTAGAGGAAGAACAGAATCTAGAGGAGAAGAAAGCTCTGGATTCAGCATCATAAAAACATGGGGACAGAGGTAGATACAGGAGGAGAATATGAGATAAATAAATTCAGAAACCAGCAGAAAAAAAAAGCAAGCAGCAGAAGCAATGGGTCAGAACAGCACACTGGGGCCATTCTGAGACATCCTGTCACTGCCGGAGCAGCTGCAGATCCATCACAGAATTTCACTCATTCGACTAGAATGCCATTGTCCTTAGAGGGCCGACAAGCTGCCGTAGTAGATGATCCTGACTTTTATACTCATTGATTTATCTCTGTTAGCATATTTATTGACCTGAGAAATTCTTACATAGATGCAGTATCCCAAACAGGTACACAATACTGAGATTTGGGGCTAATAGAATTCGGAAAGGAAAATCTGCAAGGGGTAGTAATGGAAACTGGGAAGCATCTGGGAAAGCAATGGGAGGCACGGCCTGTGTCTGGCAGGTGTCCAAGGCTCCCTCAGGCTCAGGGTCCTACTGTTGCTTCTGGCTGGCCCCTGAGGTCAATCCCAGTGAACCCCTACGGCTTGATGTTAAAGCGGGGTGTGGGAAATGGCAGGACCCTGCTGGAGCCACAGCTAAGAAGGGTTGGTTATGGTGAGGAGCCCGCATGTGTGCAGCATCACTGATGGAGGAGGGAGGCGAAGAGCTCTTGGGAGAAGATAGCTCATTGATGGTTGCATCTGAAGAGGGTCCCTCCAGATGGGTGGCTCTGATGATTGCTCCTCAAGGTATGTGCCTATGGGTTCCGCTCAGTGCAGCTCCCTCCTTGCTGTCTGCCTCCAGGTATCTGCTTGTCAGCATTTCACGAGTAAGACAGCAGGTGGTTGGTAGCATTGACCATCAAAGGCCCGGTACAGCTTCCTGCAGAGACATCTGAGCCTTGTGCAATGAGGTGATAGAGAATGCTTTTGAAAGAGGGATCAAGACAATGAACCCATGATAAGGACACAAGCTCCTCCCAGCTTTCCATAGGGAACATCTTCAGAGAGGAAACAAAGGAAACCGACTGGCTTAGCAGAAGTCTGAACCTCCTGGACACCCCTGAATCCCATATCTCCATAGTGTCCCAAACCACCTACCTCCATCCATACCTCCCACAGTCCCACAGTTGAGTAATTGAGCCCAAGGAAAGCTATGACGTCCTTTGATGAGGAGGCTGTTGGAAGTTGCGAGGTTCAATGCGTTGGCACTGGGGAGTGCCACATGAGTGTGGTAGTCTCAGTGATAGTGACAGATTTATGACAACATATTTAAACAGGTTGTGCTCAAAGAAGACCTTTGAAGTCTATACCTATGCTATCGTAGCTTGTTTTCATTGCTGCAACAGAAAAAAAAAAAAAAGAATGAACTCAGCGTGGGAGGAAGGGTTTGTTCCAGCTCCCAGTCTGGGGTGGGGTGGGGGCAATGTGAGTGAGCAGTTGACCACAAGGCACTCATGTTTCAGAAGCAGGGAGAGGGGCGTGTTGGTAATTGGCTCCTTTCCCCTTTTATTTTCATCCTGAACCCCAGCCCACAGGATGGTGCTTATGTGGATTGGGATTTTTAACCCCCACTCACTCAACCTAGAAATTACCTCCCAGGCCTAGAGATCTGTTAACTAAGCAAGTCTGTATTCATGAGGTTGCTATCACTATCAACGACCATGTATATATTTGGAAATTCACACACAAAAAAATTATTTTTATTTTAAATATTAAGTCGAATTCTTCAAGGAGTCCTGGAACAATGTCCCATGTAGACTAGTTTTGGGCTGCGTAGCAAAGAAAGCAAACAAACAAAAATCCCAAATAACCTCATAGATCCAGAGTCCCGAAACCAAGTTTTCTGTCAGACAATTGCACACTGCTTGTCTGTAATTGGGAAGACCTGTATGTGTTCCAGATCTCCGTGAGTCTGGGAACCTTCCTGTCTAAGGCTGTCCCAGAAGACTGATAAAGGTATACACATTGAGTCTGTGTAGACTTATACCTTGTTACTATTGGGTATATTCTAGAGATACAAACAAGTGACTAAGATATTCCAGATCTTTCTGTTAGACTTATCACTTTGAATGTGGCTTGAGACATCCATATTGGTAGCAGAAAGGATATTAAGTGGAATCTCTGCCTGCCTGCATGCATGCATCTTCTGCAAGCACATGGCTACTCTGTCTGCTCTTGAGTTTAAAGACATAATTCCCAGATCTTCGCTGCTTCCTTCCAAGAAATTTAATCAAACCCAGTACCAGGAAGATCCAATACAGTTAAGGTCTGCTAAGGAAAAATATATATTCAGAATTTTGCCTCCAGGACCAAATAAATAGATTTCCTTATAATTGCTACACTCTGATCTCCAACATATAAAATGAGGACAAAATAATAAAAAAAAAAATAAAAGACATAAAGTACAAAACAGCAGAGTAAAAGCACGGAATGATGCAGAGGAGCTAGGGCACCTCGGTGACATCTCTAGGATAATAATAAAGGAAAGTAGTCCAATGTTTACCCATCTTAGCATCCTGCCAGCTTCCCCAGGGAATGAAATTGCTCTTCCCCCGGGTGGTACTTACTCTCCTGCATATGTATTGACATGAAATTGCCTACAGAGGGATCACAGCTTGGGGCAAGCTTTGCAGAAGATGAAGGTGAGCCAGAGAGAATTTCTCTGTGCTAAACTGTATTTTCTTCTAGCCAAGGCCCTGTTTGAAAAATGTGTTCTGACCAGCTGGGCAAGCAAAGCGAAAACAACACCCCCGCCCCCAATCAAACAAAGCCTTCAACATTGATTTCTAGTCCCCATTTTTCATTGGGCACCATTCAGCCAGCCCTCTCCTTGTCGAAGGGTTTAATGCAAAACCAAGATTTTAGTGTGGGTCTATTTCCTCCCGTCGAGAGTCAAGATGTGTGCTTAATCCAAAAGGTGACATGAAGATGCGGGGAACTGAGGCTCATTAGATATGTCTCTCTACTGAAGGCAGGAACTGCATGCAAAGCCTTTCCTTTACTGAGGCGTCTAAAGGCAGAGAAAGGTAGTGATTTGAAGGTGTACCCCCAAAGATGATGCCTTGCAATCGAGCCTCAAGGTCAAATGCTCATGATTTTTTAGCATGGGGCTGTGGAGAAGAAAATAGGGATCAGGTGAGGTCTTGGGGGTGAGGACATTGACACTATCTGCAGCTTTTAAGAAGAGCAGAGGAGCTGGGTGTGGGGCTCAGTTGGTAGACTATTCACTTACCTTGCAGAAACCCTAAATTTGAGCCTTAGAAAACCCACAATCCCAGAACCCAGGAAGCAAGAGCAGGGAGGATCAAATGTTGAGGGCTATCCTTGGCTACATAGACCAGCTTAGGATACAGGAGACCCTGTTTCAACTTGAAGGTAGTATGTCTGCTCTGTCTCATTACAGGGCATCCTCTACCCCACCACAGCATAGTGTGATGCCAAGTAGACCTCCATGCTCTTTTCTTAAACTTCTTCCACTCCGGAGGCATGAGGGAAGTCCCCCTCACTGCAGATTGCCTACACCCAGGTATACAGATATAACAACAAAAAAATGAACTCATACTGGTAACTATTAAATAAGAACCTTCTGAAAAAATCCAGCTAGGATGCAGAAGGGTTGGGAATGTGTAAATACATACCACAAAGATAGGTGTGGTGGGGTTCCGTGGCTGGAGCAAGGGGCTGAAACAGTACACACTGGAAGCCAATGGAAGAGTAAGCGGCATGGATGGCTTCACACGTTCTCTTGTGGGCCATGTGGCCCGCAGAGGGAGCAAGCAGGAAAATGCTGCCGTTGAGTTCCGTATCTTGACTGGGTACCTCCTCGTCCCAACACCAGCACTGGTGTTTAATCTCTCCAGAGACAATGCTGCAAAGAGGAGCCAGACCAGAGACTTGGGTTATGTTTCAAAGACCAAAAACTGACAGTCCATAAAGGTAGGATTAGAATTCAGGTCTTTCTAGAAACTGTGGTCTTCCACCTCCTCCTTTACCCTCTTTTCTTCTCCTGCTTTGCCTCCTCCACCTTCTTTTCTCTTCTTTCTTCTGCCCTACATTTCTAGACAGAGTTTTATGTAACCCAGCCTGGCCTCAAACTTGCTCTGTCTCCAAGAATGACCTTTAACTCCTGTTGTGCCCACTTCCACCTCCCCAGCACTAGAGTCACAGGTGTGTGCCACAGTATCCAGTCTACAGATGCTAAGAAAGGAACCCAGGGTAGGTTCAGTTGCAGGCTAGGCAAGAAGTCTACCAACTCAACTACAGACGTGGCCCACTTGCCTGCCTTCCTTGACACTATGGTATCAGTTCCAAAGAGTAATCTAACACCATTTAAAATGTTAAGTGCAAAGATGATCCTTAGTATGCATCGAAGAGATTTCATGATGACAGAAAAGCGGAAACAGGGCTGTAAAATGCTTAACCTACTTTATTGTATAAATAATGACTAATCATCAGCATGATCATGTCAAGTCAGTGCATACAACTTTGCCTTGATTCCTTCTTCATCTGAGTGCTTCCCTCCTTCTCTCCCCACTCCTCTTCCTCCTCCTCCTAACTGTGAAGTGGAGGCTGGTCCTGGGCTCGAGGTCTGCCTGATTCATTCTGCCTCCTGAGTGCTATGATCTCAGGTGTACGTCACACCAGGCACGAATCATCTAAAGAACCTTGTGAAATCCACCACTGTTTGATTCCCATTTGACAGAGGAAGCAGGTGTTGAAAAGAGGGTCTGGGACACTTACTGACCTCCACACACCCAGTGAGAAAGGCTAATCTGCTTCTGTGGAAAACTAGCATGGGTTTACTCCAAACATCAGGCTTAGATGCCTACTAAGGTCCTCAAAAGTGAGGGTGGACATCCTGTCTGAAGGTCTGAAGTGGAGACAGAAAACGATTTCTAAGATGCTGTTGAACAGTCTTTGGTTCTTCTTCAGTTTCAGTCCTACCTCTCAGGCTTTCTTTCCCTTCACCTGAGGGCTGCACGCTGGGACTGGCAGAAAAGACAGCGATAGGTTTGTTAAGATATTCTCACCTTCCTGCTGTGGACAGATCAGCCAGTAAGCATCTCTGCGGCTTAAGGCAACAGCACACCTATCCATAAACATGGGGAGCTCTGGTAAGGGGTGAGTACTGGGCATCCTTCTGGAAGGGGTGTTGGGGACATATGCTTCCACGAGGAAGACATCTATAGAGGCATGGGGATGGGATGTCAAAACAGAGACTATATGGCTTAAGAATGCAGTGCCAGCTACACGCCAGTGTGCGTAGGGTGAAATGAAAGTGGAGTCCACCAGGGGGGAGGCTAGAGGGATTAGCAGGCAGTCAAAGGCATCACGTGACAGGCTAAGCAGCTTTGTCTTAACTCAGTGCCCTAGTAGCCCTCCATTGAGGACTGGAGACTCGCTGACAATTGGTACTTAGTATCGGTGACATATATTTCAATAAGAGAGTCATAAGACTAATTAAAAGCATTTATCAGTGCTCTGGCCAACAGGAGGAGTCAAAGCACTACTTCCCTAAGCTATAAGCCACTTTATGGTTTTGTTCCCCAGGGGCTAATTAATGCCTTGTGAAGAAAGGAACCCAGAAGCAATCATGTGTCCCTTTGGAAGGTGTCAAAATTTCTGCCAAGAGCAAAGTTCTGCTGTGGTGACATCTTTTTTTTTTTCCTGTGAACAAACATGTATACTATCCAAAAGCATGCAAAGGTCTGTATGATTCCTATCCAAAGGCATACACAGGTATATAAGATCACTATTCAAAAGCATGTATGGATCTATGTGATCACCATTCAAAGGCATGCACGGGTTTATGTAATTGTTATCCAAAAGCATGCGTGGGTCTATATGATTACTATCCAAAAGCATGCATGGGTCTATATGATTGCTGTCCAAAGACATGCACTATGCTTTATAAGGGTATTTAGGAGTCTACATGTATAGTATATAAAGGCACACACAGGTCTACATGCTTGCTACATGAAGGCATGCATATGTGCTACCAAAAGGCATTCACAGGTCCATATGCGTGCTATGTAAAGGCATACGGGGGTCCATATGGGTCTGTATAAATGCTGAAAAGTTCTAAAGTGTTTTGTGGTATTTCAACAATGCTTGTGGCTACAGCACACGACTCTGGCTTGCCAGTAATTACAGCAAGACTCACGCCTAGCTAGATCCCATAGGGCTTCACCATCCAGTGCCACCTGAAGAGGGGTCCATCTGGATTCTTTCGAGCCTGTTCCTTGCTTGTCCTGGGACAAGTGTCCTGTATTTCAAAGCTCTTAGATTGCTGTGGTCTCCCCAGTAGTCACTTTGCTCATTTGCAAAAAGTGCTGGTGTGGAAGGCACTGGAGGCTCGACTGTGTAGATTGGAAGGGGCCTTTAGTGGCTTTGATCTCTCAACATATTTTCTGCCAGGTGTTAATGTGAGATCCAGGGCCTTCTTCCTGTTGCCCACTCTTATGCGTCCCTTCAAATACCCCTATGCAGAGTATTTTGTTCTCAATCTCCAATCTGAGAATTAATGAGGGCACAGATTATTCTGTTCAACTTAAAGGTTTGATGTTCACAAGACTGGGTATTCTCATGTTACAGCTATGTTAAGAATCACTGAAGGCGGCTGTGGACATAACTCAGTGAGTGGCGCGCTTGCCCAGGATCATTCTCCTGCACTGCTGACACCAGGCAGCAGTCACCTGTCACCCCGGCACCTGGGAGATGCTAAAGCACCAGAAGTTGAAAGCCATCTACACAGACATTTTGAGGCTAGCCTGAGCCACAGGTTACTAAATATCCTTTTTTGTGGGTTTGTGATGGTCAGTTTTATATATCAGCCTAAGTAATGGGTGTCTAGATCTCCGAATGTGACTCTAGATGCGTCTGCTCCTGGAGGAGTATGGAACTCCTTTCTGTAAGCTCAGTAAAGTGCCCATGATCAACATCCAAAGTGCTGAAGGTCAGCAGAAGGAGGCAGAGGGAGGGATGATCAGGCCTGTGTTTCATTGCTGGAGCTGAGATATTCGTCAGCCTTGAGTCCTGCTGTTTCTTAGGCCTTTGGACTAGAGCCGAAGGCCTTGCCATTAGTCCTAACACTCAAGACCTCAGAGGAACCATCAGCTGTTACGGCCTCCAGCCCACAGAGTCAAGGAGTCCTCACTCTCCACCATCCAGTGAGCCATCTCTTCTGTTGGCTGCCTTGCTATAGATTTCTTACTAGTTCTAGAGAAAGGAGGGTAGACATCAGCGCAAGGCCTCAATTTCTGTTTTTCTCTCACTTCTTTGAGTCTATCCTTACAAACTCGCTTTTCCTCCTTGAGTTTACCTGTTTCCTGCTACATCTTGCTGAGTCTACCCTAAGGGAAGGAGAAGAAAATATCAGACTTTCAAAGTGACACAAATTGCTGAAGTAATGAGTGGCGTTTTCGGTGTGGAGAAGAGGTTTTCTATAACTGCAGTTGACAAAAGCTGGCTCAAAACTTGTATGAAGATTTTTTTAAAAAGGAAGAAGATCATAGGCTCAACCGAAGAATAAACAAAGACTTGATAGAGAGAAAGGGAGATATGGAACAAGAGTGCCGAGCCAAGTCCATGGTGGTCAAGAAGCATAAGTCAAGGGACATTGAACCCCTGTGTCCATTCTATGGGGTGTAAAGAAATCGCACAATGATCTTGGCATCAGGACTCTGGCAGAGCAGAAGTCTGGATAGGGTTCTTACTATACGGTGCTGGGGCCTGAACTCGGACCTTCCACTGTGCCAACCAGCACTTTACCCTGGTGCCCTGGCAACCATCAAGAAGAAGAAGACAAATGAACCACCATCCAGTTTGCACCTCTAGCGATGAGTTATATCACTGATACAGAGGGATGGGGATAAACCTCAGCAATACCGTTTTTAAGCAAATACCGTAATCCCAAAATGCTGTTGGGGGGGCACCTATTATGATGTTAAAAGAACTAAGATAAAAACACATGAAAGTATTCATGTATTAGAACCACGCCAGCAAGTCTGCCCAAAAATCGTGAGCATTAAGCCTGACTGTCACCTCCCGTGGGGTCGCAAAAGCATGGGATGCAGGAAACAGAATGGTGAGACCTGGCTTGTGTTCCAGGTCCTGACATCTGTTCTTCATGGCAGGCTTATGCATCTCTATGAGAAGACACTAAATAAATAATTTGGCAAACAAATGATGTGGTCTGTGTGTGGATCCCTGTGTTCTTGTAAACCTCGGCGAATAATCTACAATCTAGTTATATGCTCTTGATAGCCATAGAGTAGGAAAGAAGCAAGAACAGGAGGAAGGAGAGAGAAGGAGACAAGATGGCCAGAAAATGATTTCAGTGCTCAGAGCAGGAAATTCCAGCTCTCTGTGAGTGGTGAAATTAGTCTCGCCTCACGATTGTTCCTAGCAACGCACCTGGATGCCAGCAGTCTGGTGATGGAGTCATTTCTGCTAATTTTTTAGAAGAAGAAAGAGCGAGCCAGGAATATTACATGCCCGACGGGGTAGGGGAAGGGGTCTTACTATAAAAAAAATAGAACGAATGCTCCTTAAAGATGGAGGATGCAGAGGAAGGCCCATATGTTCCTTTTAGAAAAAAACCCTGTTTAATAAAAATAACCAACTTCTCCAAAAAGACAGAGGCCCACAGAACACCTGTGAGCACTCTGTGTGTTTTTTTTCTCTGAGATTCTGAGGGAAGGAGACCCAGCCTTCTCCCCTAGACCGAGGGTAGCACCCACGTGTGCGAGTGCCATACGGGTAAGGGCTCTCCACACAGAATAAAGATGGAAATCAACAGCACAATAGCTGGAATGAGGCGCTTCGGGAACTGAGAGGAAAGGAACTGAAAGTAACTTTGATGGAGGGCAAACTAAATATAACTTCAACCTCAGGCATGGGGAAGGGCTCCGCTAATGCTGTTTTCTTCATTAGGTTCGCCACATGGGAAACCCACCCTGTGTAAAATTGAGACAAAAGATTTAAATTGAAATGGGACAGTGGCAACTGCTGACTGTTCTACATAATCACGTTTGGAACATTGAAAGTCTGTTCTGCAGGCACACACTGGAGCAAGAGCTGGAAGAGAGTAGCCCTTGCCATGAATTACCTTGGGGCTGCTAGGTTAAAACAGAACGAATTTAATCAGCTCTGTAAAAACAATGTGCCCTGATTCCACTTTCGGAAAAAATACCTTAGCCTGCCTGTTTTTCCTGTAGTTCAGTCACGATAGATACCAGGCTGCTGGTGCAACGTAAATGGAGATGAAATGGTTACCTGATGTGCACAGGTGTGGGTGTGGAGAAGGAGGTGTGGTCTCAGTGGGCTGGACCACACTCATCTGCAGAGGTGTGTGTGGGGGGGAGGAATCTGCCTCACCAAGGAGCATTTTTCTTCATGTAAATATTAAGGAAAGTAGAGGTGTCTGGGTGAGTAAAGCACTCGCTTTGCCATCATGGGAACCGGAGTGTAATCCTTAGAATGCACATGGAAAGGAAAGTCCACCTGTGGCATTGTTCCCACATCGTCCCAGCACCGAGGAGCTGGAGACAGAGACGTTCCTGTGGGTCATTCATTGGCCTGCCAGTCAATGAAAGGTGTGACTTTCAGGCTACAGAGAGACTCTGCCTTAAAAAGAAAAGAATAACAAATAAATAAACAAACAAAAACCAGGACAGAGCCTGAGGGTTGATACGGAAAGTTGCCCTCTGACCTACACGTTCACATGCATATTCAGGAGCTTGTATGTTCTGTTCTGAACTACTAGAAACGTGTACATGAAGCTAGCATGGTATGTATGAACACTGATGCAGCCACGTAAAGGTACTCGGTGTGCTTAATCAATGAGACAGAAAGGCTTGTAAGATTTTTGTTTACACTGTGCCTTGTATGGAAAATGACTGATAATAGTGTTATCCATAACAGTTGGGGCACCATTGGGTCCCAAGCAGATTCTGTCACCAATATGTCAGATGTCAATATTTACAAAATAATACGTGCACCTAGTTATGTCTCAAAATGTTAGGGAAACAAGGGAACGTGAGGTGCTTCAAACAACAGGGGGGAATGGGCTTCCTTCTCTGATGGTGATCTGTCTTAAGTAGACCCCTTACTGGAACTGTTCAATACGATTTCAAAGCGTTCCAGTCAACACATATCTGCTGTCATTGGCAGACTCTAAAAGCCAAAGCAAAGCTACAGAAGAATTTGCCTCAAAATAATATTGGTGTGGCTAATCATCTTTGACCTTTAGGGGTAACCTGCTCAGGCCTCAGACTGGGATAGAGGTCTTTCCATCCATATACAGAACAGGCTTGGATTTCTCTTCTGTCTGCCTCACGTCCCTATCTCCTCCAGCTTCCAAAGCAATCTTTGTTATAGACACAAAAGCAGTCCTTTCCTCTCAAAGCAACAGGTTCCTACACTGGCAGATCTTTATCCTCTGTCCCCTCCAACAGTGTTGCTTGTCTTCCTGGTTTTCCTGAAATTTACTAAATCTATTTTCAATTCCAAGGCAAACTCATTGTCATCTTCTTCAAAGTCCCATGGCCAACCCTCTGGGGAAACAACTAAACCACAGCAATAACTCTCTAAGGTGTTCTCTGGTACATGCACCAGTAGAATCTGGGGTGATGTTTCCCCAATCCCTGCTTCCTATCTGTATGATTGCTGATGTGTTCCTGTCAGTCAGTGGACAAAGCCCTTGGGTGCATGCTGTCCCAAAGCACCCTGAGT
The DNA here is from genome assembly GCF_018167655.1 of Microtus oregoni. NCBI lineage: Eukaryota > Metazoa > Chordata > Mammalia > Rodentia > Cricetidae > Microtus > Microtus oregoni. The sequence goes on along the minus strand of NW_024543093.1, from coordinate 9,111,387 downwards.
TACAAAGAAATCATCATCATGTCTACAGTCAGAAACAGCTGGCATCTTTAGGAAGATGTGGCCTAAGGAAAAGTTCCAATGGTTTCCACAGAAGTCCACTGTAGCCCATTAGGTGGGCGCAATCCATACAAACATACTGTTTCTCTAGGGGTTCTTACTTCCTTAAGTCATTGCTGAAATGTAGTTATCAAATGTGGTTTGTCAGGAGGAGATTCCACACCTGGCATTTTGTGTCTTTTGCAGAGACACACACACACACACACACACACACACACACACACCTGCCATCTTTGAGTTTATGCTATGAGACAACACAACCCTATTCTTTTGCCTGAATCATTGACTTCACTTGACTTTGGTTCTCATGTGTGAAATGGAGGTGTCGGTAATTGACCAGTTGTCTTTTCCCATCTCAGAAACAGATTCAGTCATTGATCTATTATTGCTATATTCTAGTCTTCACTGCTATTGTTTTGGTGGGGGTGGAGAAAAAAGTTGGATTCTAGACATTTTCAGATCAAGACTCTTCTCAATGAAACAGGCAGGCCTTGCCATCAGCTGGTTGGGTTAAACTGAATTCAAGGCCCTAGGTTGGGAAGCAATATTCTGCCTTATTTGCAGAGACTGATTACCCATATCCCTCAGCACTGCCCTGACCTTCCAAAGCTCTGACTTTGTATCTCATGGGAGTACACATTGTTGTGTTGATGTTCGGGGCTTATCTCTCAACAAAGCTGTAGTTTTAGGTCCATGGAGTGTTTTTTTCTGTGTCCTTCACAAGTGTTACCAAATAAGTAGCAACCAAATGTCAAACCCTTTGAATTGGGAATTTGCAGAAAGTAGCTGAAATAAGCATTTTCAACAGTCTCCCACTTTTTACCCCCTGGGATGAGACGTGTGAGTTTCCAAGGTTACGACCACCTTGGAAGTGTAGTGAATGTGCCCGGGAGACCCCAAGCACAGACTAGTTGAAGAAGCTGACTGTTGCTCACCGTGGTTTTATTTTACGCTGATTTCTTCTACCGTATCATCCTGGCAGTTCTTATTTCACAGGAGTGAGGGCCTCTTTTCCCCCTGAGCCTTTGTCAAGCCTCCAGCTGGCCACCTCTGCCCTGTCTTCTACCAAGGCAACTTTGCCTAAGGAGGATGAAGTTTCCTTTATGACTCTCTGTGAGGATCTAAAGGGACAAGGTACGTAGGCCTTAGCAGAAAGGGCAACATAGTTCTGGAGGGGATACTGAACACAAAACATGCATTGCGCATGCACACATGAAGGCTTCTGTGTATGCATATTTGTGTGTGTGTGTGTGTGTGTGTGTGTGTGTCTGAGTTTGTGTACGTCAGACAACTTGCAGAAGTGGGGTGCCTCTTACTACATAGGTCCCTTGGATAGAACTCATATCATCAAGATTGAGAGCTAGTGTTTTGGCCCTACTGATCTACCTTGATGAACGTCTCTGACAATTTCATGTGCCCCTGATTTTGCCCCTGTGATATTTGTGTATTTTAATGGTCTGCCATGAGGATTGTGAACAGATGTGACCCTTGTAGGACCAATGCTTCTTGTGTTGGGGCTCAGCAACTGATTCCCTTTGACCAAGAGAACCTCAGAAAATGTGATGCAGATAATGAAAAAGTCCTTTTTTTTTCTGGCTCTTGCCTGATTTCTCTAATTTGGATCCCAGAAAGGAGCAAACTGGGAAGATGTTCAGTCTAGAATACGAAAGTTAGAGATGGCACGGACTAGGCCTTTCTCCCCATGAGATTTTTCAAAGGCTAAGCACACTTACGGAGTCTTGTGAAACTACTTCACCGGGGTTAGAAGTGAGCTTCTGCTGGTCCAGGTGGAACATCTGTCCCCATGGTCTCCAGACCATCCAGAAGCCGGGAAGAAGCTATCAGCCTCTGAAGGGAAAAGTCAGTCTTGTGACCCAGTGGGGAACGGTTTACACAGGAGAATTGGTGCCAGGAAGACTCGGGTTAACTTTCAGGAACAACACTGAAGACTGCTTAGGTAAGATAAGTCAGAAATGAGAACTGGCAAATGGACCCTTCGCTGTAAGCATCGGTTTTCACCGTATGCCTGACCTCTGTTCAGACACATGGTGGCCTCAAAGATGAAGGTGGTGCTGAGTACAGTTTCTGTTGAGGCAGGAATCACAGGGGCAGTCGTTCCTGAAAGTCCACCATTCCCCATCGGTCCCATTTGGCACTAATGCAATCCTAGGGGAAGCTGAGAACTAAACACTATTATTAGCAGTGACAGAAAGCTTTTAGCCAGGCTCCCCAATGCAATGATGGATGCTGTTTATCATATTTCACCTGTTGCTTTGAAACTTTCCTTGTCAGAATGAATCATGGCTCAGGGAAAGGGGACCAGATTATAGACAATGCGATTTGTCTAATCGCAGTTGCCCCTCGTCAAGAGCTGTGAGCTAATGTAAGCAGAAGCAACCGGCAGGCTGAAAATCATTCTCCCTGCCAAGCCTGTCAGGGGTGCACCTGGCTCTCTACGAAAGCTGGGGCTCAGGGAAGGAGGCAGTTCCTCTCCTGTGCCAGGGGCGTGGTGGTGTAGGCTTGACTCCTGCTATCTGATTGGTTGATAATGAAGACTAATTTACTTATCCCTTATCTGCGTAAATTAGAGTATAGAGAAGATGTCTTACAGCTGTGTGGAGCCTGCCCTTGGAGATGCCTCCCGGCATCTCCCTTGTCAGCACGGAAGTGTTTGGAAACCCATCATGTCGAACTCCTGCGTATCTTCTTCTGGCATTGTTGGTTCCCTGATAATATGAGAGCAACAAACCTACAGCACTCCCAACGTCTACTCCACATCCTCCTGCCTTCTACTGTTACATTGTATATTCAACGTGCTTCTTATTCCTGGGAGGAAGAAAGACCAGAGGTCACAATCATCAATACTTTGAGAATTCTGCCCTCGCTAATTTTGAAGCTGAGCTCAAGACTAATTTCACAAAACAAATAATACAAAACATATAAGGCAGTTGTTCGATTATCACTGAAGTCATTGTGAGCAGTGAGCAAGAACGCCGAATGCTGTGGGATAAGGAAATACAGTGTCCTGTCCATGACGAGGGTAGTAGACGGCTTCAACAGGGAAATGTCTTAGAAATTCACGGCATATATCTCTGCTTGCCTCACTTCTGTCAGGCGTTTTTGGATGACACGGGTGTTTAGTTACATTCCTGACACGTAAGCAGTGTCCCCATGGTTCTCCTGAGCAGTTGTGTTGCTCATTTGGAAGAATGAAGTCCAGATGGGACTCAGAAACAAGCCCCCCTCCCACCCTGCTGCCGCAGTCCCAGACTCCATGGCTGCTGTGGTCTAATTGGGGATCATACTTCTGTTACCTTGGACTGAGGTAACCTGTCTAAGCTTTAGCTAGCTCACTGTAGACGTAGAAGTGCACTCTTAGAATTGTAGACAAGTTCAGGGAATCCATGAAATAGTGTGTGCAAAACTCCCTCGCATAGGAGGCAGGGAACGTAGCTCAGTCATAGAGTGTTTCTACAGCACTCAGCAAACCCAGTGTTCAACTCTGGTGCTGCGACCCACCGGGCTCAGTGGTGCATACTCATAATTTCAACACTTGAGAGGTAGGAACAGGAGGATCAGCAATATAAGATTGTCCATCTTGATACCAGACTTGGCTATATAAAGCTTTTTCTAAAACAGCAAAAAACCTCACCCGAAACAGAAAAACTTACCATATCAGTCTCTGTGATACAGTTCTTAATAAACACGCGCTCCTGTTATGTGCTTCTGTGATGAGTAAATTATAATTTTATCAGATCATTTTTAAAGTAGTTTGGATTGAGGAGTCAAGAAAAATAGGAAACAATAGGTTCATTATTGTTGTTATTTAATGGGTTATTTATTGAGTTTGCATGTCATGGTGCACACACAGTCAGAGGACAACCTTGTGGGGCCAAGGTTCTCCTCCCACGGTAACTTAGATTCTGGGTATCAAACACAGGTGACCAGGCTTGAATGACAAGTCTCTTTATCTTCTGAACTCTCTCTCAACCCCAAGGTTTTTTTTTAAAACCTGAGTGATGGGAAGGAATTGGAAGGGAGTTGGTTAGCAACAAAATGAAGAGCGGACAGGAGAATAGGACGTAGGGGGTCTCCAGGGGCATGGGGCTAGCCGTGAGCAGAAAACAGGAAACAGAAGGAGTGACACACACAGGAAACAGTGGACGTGTGGGGCTGCAGTGCGAGCACTGAGGAGGCAGAGAGGTAAGGGTGGAGCAGGCAGAAGTCAGGTAGGAAAAGTTCCCTGCTCTAAGGTAAGTTGGTTCTGCATTTTCAGTTGAGTGGCAGGTGCATGGTTCAGGAACCTTTGCTCTGTTTCTCACCCAGATTCATGAGCTCCTATCAGGATGGTCTCCTGGGCTGTTCCACTCCCTCTTTGGTGCTCTCTGAAAGAATTAGAAGATTCTCCCATCTTCATCAGCGAGAATTGCTCATACAATTTCAGCACCAGGCAGAGCCTCTTATTGCCTTCTCTTTCTGAAACATGACGGGACAAATTCTTTAGGTATGTCTGTGTGTCTGCCTACAGATACAAACCTCTCATTGGAGGGTCCTTAAGAGGCATCTCTGAAGTCTGAATGTGACCACTGGGGCCTGGTGGTCAGCAAGCCCATTTGATCCCAAGTCAGGGAATCTGCACATCTGGGTCTCACCTGTAATCCATCCTCTGCTGCCCAATTCCCAGGTCTCTTTTTCTGTTTGCTTTCAAATTGGGTTTGAAATTGGGAGTGTGGGAGCCTAAAGATCCCATATAAAAATCCAGGAGAGAGTGTGGACAATGGGGCAGTGTCCTGCGTGTGAGCCAAGCTCTCAGACGGACTTCACATTGACTGTCTGGTTTTCCGTTCACAATGGACCTATTTATTCTGGGGAGAATCTGAGACGCAAAGTTCAACTACATCACAGAGCGTGTGAGCAGCGAAGGCAGGTTTGAGTTTGAAGTCTTTGAGCTGAGGTCTGTATCTTGCTAATACTTCACTATTGATTTTCAATTAAGCATATTAAATTCAATCTTTCTTTTTTTTGTTTCTTTCTTCCTTTCCTTCCTGCCTTCGTTCTCATCTTCTTTTTTTCTAGTTTGTGTGTAGGGATCACACATTCCCACCTAGATCGGACACCATTCAAGTGAACAAAAAGAACAACAGGCTTCCTTTTCCTTGGAAAGCAGATCTGCTGCGGGCTCGAGCCCCTTGCAGATGCTTATCATTTAATACATTTATGCATTGTGAATTATTACTTTACGTGTATTTTGGGGATTTGGTAAAATCACACTTTAAGAACCCCAGTCTTAGAGAACGTCAGGAAGGGAAGCGAAGGGGGAGCTGGAGATTTCAGAATTGAATTTGTGCCAGGCACATGAATAGGGTTCAGATTCATCACACAGAGGCTCTGAGGCCACAACTTCCTAAACCCCGCCCATCCTGGAAGGACGTGGAAGAGACAAAACGACCAAGCACAAGTGTTGTGTTAGTGTAGCAGGCCCGATGCTGATTCTTTGCTGGTCTACTTTGTGAGGCTGTTTGGGAAATCAATTGGATTTAGTATTTTTCCACTACTGCATCACCCCCAGGTAATAGTTAAACTCATGGGACATGAGGGCACTAAGCGGGACTCTCTGTGCCTCTGGGAACCACTTTGATATATGGGTGAAATGTAGAAGTAGTTAGGTACTACCCTTAAAGAGATTTCTCTCCAAGATTGCCCCACTAGGTGCAGAGTACTTCCCAGTGTGTTCTCCACACAGACACAAACGGCCCAGCTATACACTATAGCCCTGTATGATCCTTATGAGACCGACTCTCTGGTATTTATGAACACTAGCCCTGTTGCCATGTCTGCCTAGTGGCAGTGTGTGTGTACGTGCATAAAGCGTTTACCATGCCCGTGCCTCCTCACAATGCCAAACTTCACAAACCCCTTATTCTACCTGGGCCACCACTCTCTGAAAATGTATATAGTATTAACTCATTGTCCCTTCCCTCCTGAAAACTTTAAAGAGATTAATTTTTATTTTTATTTGCACGTATGTGTCAGTGTGAGTTTATGTTTCAGACCAAAAGAGGACGTGAGATCCCCTGAAGCTGGAATTACGGCTCCACAATGTGGGTGCTGGGAACTGAACTCCCTTTTTCTGGAAGAGCAATGCACACTTTTAACTGCCGAGCCATCTCTCCAGCAATGTTCCCTTCTTTTTATTAGCGAGTATGAGGCTCCTGCCACACGTTTAGTAGCAATGCTGTAGCCAATTTGTCCTTTTCTCCATGTTACTGCCTTCTGTGGCATCATGGTTTGGGGAGCCGAGGTAGCTTTCTTATGCTACGGAGTTCATTGCATGGTAACCACATTCTGGCTCGAGAGCTCATCCCGTGTCCCTGTGTAGCCATTGTGATGTTGCTTTAGCTCAGCACACAAAGAATGCGATACACCTGTCACAGCAACATAGTCCTCCTGAAGCTGCTGCAAGATCAGATGCCTATTCCAGCCAAGAGAACCAAAGTAAAGCTAAAGGGAGCTGAAGCAATAGAAGTCAGAGCACTAGCTGCTCTTCCAGAAGACCTGGGATCACTCCCCTGCACCTCCATGGTGGCTCCAACCATACCTTCAGCCCCAGGGGTTCAGATGCTCATTTCTGGCTTCCTTGGTCACGAGGCACACACATGGTACACAGGCAAGCATGGGTAAAACTCTTAGACACATAGAATGAAGGTAAATACAGATTGTTTTTTTAAAAGTGTGATTGCAGGAGATGTATCTAAGATCAAAGAATGTGCTCTGTTTCCTACACAAGTCTTTTCTGTCCAACATGTCTTTCCCACGGTGGAAGGGCTTGACGGATTGGAAAGGTGTTGGCTGCTACTTCTGTGTGATGATTTCTTGCTCTTTCTTCTCGGCTGCTCAGAAATTGCATGGCCCTCGGAGCTGCGTCATTCTCCTCCATCAATCTTAGTCATTCACACAAAGCTTTATTTAACCTTTCTGTCTCACCATGCTTCCTCCTTTTCCCCGCTGACTCTCCTAGACTCTCCAGATGCTGAGGTTCCTCCTGAATCCCAGCAAGTTTTTTTTTATTTTCCACATTTTCCTTCAGTGTTGATTTCTAGTTTTAGCCCATGGGATCATCCTGAATAATAAAAAACAATACTATATCAGTTTTCTTGTTTCTGTTGAGACTTGTCCTCTAGAACAGTGAAGGCAAGACACTATTTTATTAATTTGAATTTTATCTTTTTTTTTGGTGAATTTGGTTAAGGTTTGTCAATCATATTTCTCTTCCTTTATTTCCTTGGTTCTTTGTGGTGATCTGTTTTATTTCCTTATGCTCTGCTTTGATCTTTATTATTTATTTCCATCTACTGACTTAAGGGTTTGGCTTATTTTTCTTTCTCTAAGACCCTGAGGGTCATCTTCCTTGAGATTTCTCTGATTTGTTAATTAAAAAGTTATAGCTATAAGCTTCCCTTCTAGAACCATTTTTATTCCGCTACAGACCAACAGACTCTAATATGTGGTGTTTGAATTTTAATTTGACTCTAGGGTTTTTAGAAAATCCACTCTTGATTTATCCAGTGACTACTCACCATTCCAAAGCACGCCCTTAATCTCAGGACATTCTTATGTTTTCTGCGGTTTCCTTTAATGTTGATTTCTTATTTTATCCCAGTTTGATCGTATAGAATCAAAATTATTAGATCAATTTTCTTGTTCTGTTTCCTAAATGTATCTCAGAGACTAGTAGACTACCAAGAAGAATGATTTTGACTATTCTTGAGTGGGTGAACTGACTACATATGTCTCTTGAGTCCCTTTGACCTAAAATGCCATTTAATGTTTCTTTGTTGAACATTTCTGGGGATGGCCAATCTTTTGGCACAAAGGGTCTATTGAAATAGCCCACTATTATTACATGTATCAACATGTGCCATTGTATCCAACAGTGTTTGTTTTATAAAACCAGGCGCAGCTCACACTGGAAAGAGGGGTCAGTGATAAGACCACTGTTTTTTCTTACAGGGTCCTAGAATCTATTCTCATCACTGACATGATGGCTTACTCCCAGCTGATACTCCAGTTCCAAGGATACAGTACCCTCTCCTGGCCTCTGTAGACACCAGACAGACACGTAATTTAAGACATACATACAGGCAAACCACACATAAATATTATTAATTAATTAAAAATTAATTTTAAAAATGAGTTCACCAGTGCTCACTGAATGTATGTTAGGAAATGCAATGTCCTCCTGATGGATTGTTCTCTTAACCAAGAGAATGTTGCTGGGTCCTAATTGCTCCCTCTGGAGAGGGGGCGAGAAGGTGCAGCGTCAATGGTATAGACATCAGGAGTCAGGTAAAAGGCAAACAGCAGACTTGCTTATTCAGCAATAGGGAGAACCTTATACACTCTCCTCCCAGCACCCTGGCTATGTTCTGATCTGTTGACTGAATGGTTGCCCCTTATTGGCTAGGCATGATCAGGACCTTTGACAGCATCTGTTGCTAGGCCCTCAAGCAGACTCCAGGTTGGCTCATCTCTCTGCCTTGTAGGCCTTATCTTTCTACAGGAGAGTACAAACTTATAAAAGGTACGATGAGGTTCCTTCTCAGGCCATGCACACAGGCAACTGCCAAGTCAAGAAACAAGTCTAAAGAAATGGTGGCAAGGTTATAAAGGAGCAGAGAACTTTATAAATGATTCTGGGAATATAAATAAGTCTAGTCACTGAAGAAATCACTAGAACAGCAACTCAATTACAAATAGAACTAAAATATGATCAACCGATACCACTGTTAGGTTCATACCCAAAAGAACCAAAGACTGCTTACATCAGACATGTGCCCATACTATCTCCACACTACTCATGGTAGCTAGGTTCTAGACGTAGGTGCCCAGCAATGGATGGATAAAGAAATGTGGTACATATACACAATACAATGGAGTTTCTTCTTTCTTTAAAGCAGCTAATGGAGAAGGATAATACTTTCATGTTGTTTGTTAGAGGTCACTAAAGAGCATAGTAAGTGCAATAAGCCAGACTCAGAAAGACAAATACCGCATTTTTGGTCTCATATGTGGAGGTGAATTACACTGAATTACATACTGGACTGGAAAGAGGAGCCTTTAAGGACTGTAGATACAAAAAGGAAGCGTGTGAGGAGCACGTGTGGGTTCTCATCGCAGGGTGGTTGTGCTAAAACCCCATGATGAAAGTGATTGAGAGGAGCAAGGATGTGTTTCAGCTCACGGGCCCAGGCTGCAGTCCTTCCCTGTAAAGATGCCAGCAGGAAGCTCTTCAGACAGAGGGTCACGCCACAGCTACAGCCAAGAGCAGAATGAATGGATAATGGGTGCATGCTCCCTTGCTTCTGTGCAGCTTGATTTCTCTGATCTTATGAGGGTTTGGATTCCTGGTGTAAAAAAAAAAAAAAACAAAAAACTGGCGCCACCCACAGTATGCTGGGTCTCCCCACATCAATTAAAGTGATTATCACAATTTCCCATGGGCACACCTGCAAGCCAACCCACTGTAGGAAATCCTTCATGGAGATTCCCTTCCCAGGTTATGACAAGGTCACCATGAAAGCTGACCATTCCAGTGTGTCAGTTAGTCTGATTTAAGCATTCTACAGTATGTGCCTACAAATATCAAAAATATCTAGCCCATTAAACTTCCAAATTTCAGTTACCCCATTACAGACATAATAGCAGATACAACCATATTGGAAAAAACACAGTCTCCCATGGATGAAAGTACATATCAGGAAAAGTACAGAAGGATGGATTTGCTATTTTACATGTAAAGCTAAAAGTACTATCATTTCTTTTTTTTTTTATTGGATGTTGTGATATTTATTGCACTAATAACAGTATTTGGAAATTCCACAGAAAAGAATTTAGTTTTGGAAAACCACAGACATTTCTGTATTACATCACACATAAAATGTTGGGCATTTCTATAAGTTTTATATACATTTGTCCCTTTAGCCTTTCAAAATTATGCTGTTTTCCTGGTTTTTCCTTTTGGGAAAAAGAAAAAGATTACTGGTAGAGAAGGATGAATGAGATCATAGTTATCAGAAGCACCTTTAAAGAGAAATCTGAGCAAAATGGCTTAAAAATTATCTCCAAACAAAAGGCAGAATCGTCTCAGACAATGATGCACACTGAAAATGTATACAATAGAAATTCTTCATAAAATCATGCTACAAGAAAAAAAGCATGGCACAAACTATGTGTTCCACATAGACCAGATCATACGATTAATTTTAGTAGGGGGAGAGGAGAAAAGGGTAGATGTAATTGTACCAAAATGTTAGCCATGGTTTTTAAACAACAACAACAAAAATAAAATTATTGCTTCTGATTTTTTGTTGCTCATTGTGTAGTCTCTGCGCTATGATTTCTATTCTTTATTTTATGATAAAGACATTGAACTTATTTTATAATGACAAACTATAAGTCTAGTAAAATATATTTGTTTTTAGTGTTTCCTGGATTAGCATATGCTTCTGAGCCTCGTAGTATTTAACCTTGCTTTTCCTTTTCTTCCCACTGCAGTCCCACGTTGCCTGTGAAAGTCCAGAGCTGGGAACATTGCCCAGCCAGCCACAGATTGTGATCTGTGTCAATAAATGTGGTGATTAGGTGGCTTCCTGATTTTATTACCTGCTGCTCAGACCCGAGCTTATTTCCCACAGGGGGTTACCATGGATAAGGGATGTTGTCTCTCTTGTTCCAAGGCTGCCTTGGACTGACCCACAGGAGTCTCGGGGGTCCATCCCAGCATCTCACCCCCACATGCATCTACCTCTGGGCTTCCTCCCCACTTCATTTGAGGCTGGCCAGGACAGGCCAACAGGCCCCTGGGGGGGGGGGTCAGGAGAGAGCTGGGTTCTGACCCGTCATCTCCATGGGGTGACAGGAGGCTCCCCATTTCTCTGGCTGCTGAGAAGATACTTCTTTTGTGTATTGTGATTCCAAGGAGTTATGAAGAGAGCTGTGGTTTATTTTAAACAGCTATTGTGGAGGCAAACATCCTTGTCTATTTTTGTGCCTTTAAAAAAATCACACACACACACACATACACACACACACACAAACACAGGCACATCCACAGAAATCCATCTAAACAATTTAAATATGATCCATCAAGGGTCTGAAGGAAGCACAGATTGGAGAACTTTTCATCCCAAGACATAATCATTTCAGTTAGCCCATAGGAATAATTTTTAAGACCCACTATTCAGTGTGGAGCCCACACTAAGTTACTGGAAATTTTCTAACAGGTTAGACTATGAATTTATAATAGAAACCCATAAAATTATAAGTATATGGGGTTATTTGTAAGTTTATGGCCTTGACTTCACTGTTATATGTGGCATACATGTATGAAAACATAATGTATACCACAAATTTTTTAAAAATGTTATTACTGAACTAAGAAATAAATAAAACAATTGGGGTTTTTTTTTCCCCAGAAAATACAGCAAAGCTGTGGTACAGACGCACTGTTCTTGAATGCATAAACCTTTAGCCACGAACACGTCTAATTCCAGAAATAACATTCCTTGGCGGCTAGGGCCAGAAAGAATGGAGGGAAACAAACCCACAGGCTCATAAACAATCCTGCAATATTCTCAAAACCTTTTTAGAAGAGCAGGAACTCAAGGATAAAAAGAGGATAAAACACCCTGTCAGACTGAGAGATTGTCTCATTTTCAGTATGCTTAACGGACCACTCAGGTGCTGTTCGAGAGATAGCATTGCAACCGAGCACGTGACTGGAGGAGCCATTGGCCTCTTTCTGCAGTCTCTCTTAAGGCCGGCATCTTCCACCGCCGACCATTATTGTTGGCTTTTCCAGTCGTGAAGCATTCTGGGGCTCTTTCAGCTGTGTGTCTTATTAAATACGCGTAGCATACATAAGCCCTTAGCCCTCGGACACAGGGAATACTTGAAAAAACAAAGAGGGTAATATTAGAATTCTTTCTAAATCGTAAATCTATTAACTTATTTTATTCTGTGGGGAATAATCAATAAAGCAAAATGTATCAAAAATTGCAACCCGTAAAGGAACCAAGAGCCCTTCCATGGTCCGGTGATGCAGAGACGAGCAGAATTCTTCTGCCGAGGGTTCCTTTTGTGTGTTCCTGTGTCCCATTTAAAAATGCCGAGGCTGGCAGATGATGTGCACCAGCTTCCTACCTGTATAGATTTTTTTTATTCTTTCTGAACTGAATGTGAATTATAATAAAGCCTTGACCTTCATGCGAAGCCAGCCACCAAAAGCTTCCTTTGTTGGAGCAGGCTGCCACTAGGCACCTTTGCCGAAAGCTCTGGTGTGAGGGAGGTGTTTAAAAAGCCCAACATTTTCTGTTAGAGATTCAGAGGAATCTTTCATTTTTCTCTCTTTAAATATGAACTCCATATAATGTCTGTCAAAAGCGAAGAAAAGCCCATTGGGTACCTGAACTATCCCATGTTTCCTGGTGGAGAATATGAATGCGCATGCGTAAATGTTTCTCTCTGAGGGCAGAGGCCTTGGGATTAGGTAGGGATGGAGGGGGTTGGAAAGAATAGGGGTTGGACTAGGGATAAGGGGTAGGACTAGGGGTAAGTGGGAGGGGAGAGAATGGCAGAGTAAAATTAAAACTTCCTTCTGCTCACTTCTAGGCCAGAACTACTATGGTATTTATACTCACGCCTTATTTACTGTTGTGGTGGTGGTGGCTGGGCTCTCTCTCTCTCTCTCTCTCTCTCTCTCTCTCTCTCTCTCTCTCTCTCTCTCTCTGTCTTCTTTCTCGAAGATCAATTGGACATTAGTTTGGAGATGAAACCTTCATGGAGAATGTAAAGAGAATGAGAAAGGACCCGGGAGAGAAAGGGGTGTGGGAGAGAAATTCTGAACATTGAGGCCAGAAAAGCAGAGAATGTTGGAGGTGTTTAAACTGGCACCTTGCAGAATCCCACACTGTTCCAACACAAGCATCAAGCAACACGAACTCCGTGCTGGTTTAATCAAGTCTTAAGAAGTCAGATCTGAGTGTTAAAACTATCCTCCTGGTTTTATGAAACTTGCAGTCTTCATTCAAAGTTTTCAGGAAAATCTGTTTTATAGGTAAAACCCAAAGCAAAGTCACTCTGAGAGCAATTTACTGGGTGGCCACGGAGATGGCAGCTGAAGCCAGCAGTCTCTGTGTAACCTTGAGCTCTGTTTGCTCAGGTCTGCAGGTGTTGGCAAGCAACCTCTTGACACCTCGAGGTTCACATCAGAAAATGAACCAGTAAAGCCAGATGTGGTACCCCCTGCTGTAATCCCATGTGGTGGCTCACAGCTGGAATCTCATGTGGTGGTTCACAGCTGTAATCCCATGTGGTGGCTCACAGCTGTAATACCATGTGGTGGCTCACAGCTGGAATCCCATGTGATGGCTCACAGCTGTAACCCCAGCATGGTGGTTCACATCTGGAATCCCATGTGGTGGCTCACAGTTGGAATCCCCTGTGGTGGCTCACAGCTGGAATCCCCAGTGGTGGCTCACAGCTGGAATTCCCTATGGTGGATCAAAGCTGGAATCCCCTGTGGTGGCTCACAGCTGTAAACCCAGCATGGTGGTACACATCTGGAATCCCATGTGGTGGCTCACAGTTGGAATCCCCCGTGGTGGCTCACAGCTGGAATCCCCTGTGGTGGCTCACAGCTGGAATCCCAGTGTTTGGAGGACTGAGACTGGAGAATTGCTGTGTCTGGCCAGACAGGGATAACAAACAAGACTATCTCCAAACACGATGGCCAACAAAATGGGCCAATAATGTTTCTGATGAAATGACTGAATGCAGAGGAAGTATCGAGAGGATTGCATTCTTCAAGCCCATGCCTGGTCAGGTCTGGCTGTTATTCATTTCACTGCTAAGAGAAAATCCCAAATTGGGTAAATCCTCATGGGCTCAGAGGAAACACAGTGGGGGGTGGGGAGGTCCTGAAGTCAAGATGTTGCCTTCTCTCACCAGCCAACCAGGAGTCCTCAAGATCCAGTCCAAACTTGGCCAAGTCCACAGACGTTCCTGCTGCTTTGGTGGAGAAGAAGGGCTGCTGTCACCACAGGGCTGTTTCTCAGGTATTAAATGTCAGGAACGCAAACTCTCGAACCAGCTAGAATTTTAAAGGGAAAGGAGCCACCACTTGGACCACACCAGATCTAAGTCTTATGAAGCAGCTAAACACAGGAAAATATTTTCAATCCTTGTATTTGTGTTCTCATTAGTTTAACATCTTCTTATTTACTGTTCATTTTCAAATCCATGGAGAGATCATGACCTCTAGATCGTTGGGAATGCAGAAATCAATTTCCATGTACACAACTTATTTTTGACAAAGTGGGAAAGTCAATGTAATGGAGAGTGGGTAGCCTTTCCAATAAGAAGGGCCAAGGACATGGGCAGCCTGTGCTAATGTGATCCTGTATAGGTCCACCCATACTGTGAACTAAATAGACTGTAGAATTGAAGGTATGCCCTAGTGCTACAATGATTCTAAAAGTAAGCGTGTAGCTTTGTGGAACAAAGATTTTTTTTTGTAGACATGATGTAAAACATGACATTTAAGACACTCCCACAGACAGGTGATCCGGTCAGTCATTCTCTGAAATTCTTTTCTGGTGATGTTAAATTGTGCCAAGCGTACTATTAAAATAACTGCCACAGGGGCTGTGTTTCATTGTTCATCTTTACATTATTTCACATTGACATGTTGTCTTTAGAATTTTTCTGGTTATGTAAGAAAAGAATAATGAAAATTGACTTTAAATGATGATGGGAGAGGTTTTCCCCTCATATCTGAAACATCATAAAGCCAGAAAGTATTTATGTTAAAATACAACTAGCTTGGAAAATAAATTAGATGTTTGAAAACTGGAAAAAAAAACTTTCACTTTGAAAGACATAATCAAAATAATATAAAGATGAAAGTAAAATGGCATAAACATATTGCAAACATTACCATCTGATAAAAGTTTTGTTACTTGTAACACACAAAAGACACCCAGAATTCAGCAATGAGAAAAACAGTAGTACAAAAAAGACTTATTCAAACACGTATCTAACGAGAGTACAGAGATGACAGGCAGGCACGGTGAAAACGCTACCATAGACGCAAGACAAATTACATTGAAAATTCTGCATTGTTAGCACAGTGATTGCTACTCCGTTTATTTGTTTCATTTTTGGTTCCTCCCAATGGTAGTAATGTACATTGTCAAATTCATTGAAAAATACATGAAAATTTAGCCCAAAATACCTTACAATATTTGTAATAGTATTTTTTATTGGAAGTTCTATGATTTCAAAGTCATAGAAATCATAAAACTAAAATCGTAGACAAGGTGTTGGCTGTTCAAGCTTATGCTTCAGATCTCATTGTGCATCATGAGAAACCTGACCACACAACTTTAAGGTATTTTTATGTCATGTCTCCTCCACAAATTTACTAAAGCATATTTGGATTAAAACCATGCAATTTAGTGGTGTGGGACAGTGGCTGTATTCTGTCAATTATATTTTAAATAAACACTGATTGGCCAGTAGCCAGGCAGGAAGTATAGGTGGGACAACCAGACAGGAAGTAGAGGTGGGTCAATGAGAACAGGAGAATTCTGGGAAGAGGAAAGCTCTCTCTGCAGTCCTGTCTAGACACAGAAGAAGTAAGATGTGACTACGCCACTGAAAAAGGTACTAAGCCATGTGGCTAACACAGATAAGAATAATGGGCTATATAAGTTATAAGAGTTAATAAGAAGCCTGAGATAATGGGCCAATCAGTTTATGATTAATGTAGACCCCTGTGTGATGTCTTTGGGACTTCACAACTGCAGGAACTGGACAGGACAGAAAACCTCAGACAACAAATTGTGCCCAACGTGTGGTTGACTGCATCCACATAGAGCCTAATAGAGCTGGGGAAGTAATTCTAGACAGAAAAGAATAGAGTTATCCATGGCTTATTGATAGCAGCATTTTGTCAGGTAGACTCTGTTTGCTAGAGGCAAATGTGTCTCATTTAAGAGAGGCTTTCTGACTCAGCTTTAGCTGTAAAACCTTGCAGATCTTTTAAGATGTCCTGCCACAAAACACTTAAATGGTGTTGATGAAAAGCTAACAGCATGATTTTTGGTTTGCAGCCATAGCAACAAAAAAAAAGGCATGCTGTTTTAAAATGCTGGCTTTCTGGGCCATCCTGCCAGTGCAAACTCTGACTCTTTCAGGCAGGGGGTCCAGCTACAGAGCATTTGAGTGTGTCTTGTGAGCATACTGCTGCAGCTTGCTTGCTGGCAAGGACCTTGAAATGCCATTGAGTTGTGCTAATAAACATGGCTCCAGCCAGTACCTCAGCCATGAAGCTGGAATCTCAGAAAGCTAAGGAATGGGCTGGATTCAGCCATCAAAGCCACGGCTTTAATCCTATTCATATTGCTTAGCAATTTAAAGACTCACGTGTTCAGAAAGAGAAAGATATACAGTAAAGATAGATTCAAAGATAAAAATACCTCTAAATGGTTTACTGTATGTTTAAAAATATATGTAGGCTTGGGAGAAATAAAAGCATAAAGTCTTTAAAATAAAAAAAAAAGAGAGTAGTTGGGTTTGGTGTTACACACCTTTAATTCCAACACTTGGGAGAGAGAGGCTGGCAGACCTCTGTGAGTTCAAGTTGTGGTGGCACACACTTTTAATCCCAGCACTTGGAAGGCAGAGGCAGGCAGACCTCTGCGAGTTCAAGGACAGCCTGGTCTATAGAGTAAATTCCAGGACAAAGATATACAGAAAAATTCTGTCTCAAAAATTAAAAATAAAAATAAAATAGAGGTTAAAATAAAGCCACAGAGAGAGGGAAAACACACAGAGAGTCTGGATACTGTATGTTATTATGCTCTCTTTGAATTGTTCGAATGCTGAGGAAGGATCAATAGCTGCTAAAAGATATTTGCTTATAAATGCTGCTGAATTAATCCAAAACATGTATTTTAAAAATACCTTGACTTAAAAATTGAAGTCAAAATGTATGTTACTTTGGAGAAGAGAGTTTGCTTTTGTTTCCACAGAAAATAAGAGTCTATTGATTTATTCTGAGTTAAGAAAAATCAGGTTTGAGCAATGAAGACCACCTGAGAAATCTCTGGTAGGAACAGATGGCCCAGATGTCAGAGTTCTACATCCAGAACAGATTCAAGACTGCTGCCTAAGATGATCTAACCTCACAGGATACTCCAGTCAGGACTTGATCATATTACTAAATTTTCTTTAGGTCCCCATAAGATTATCTGCACCCCTAACCAGCAGGATGTAGCCTGGAAAACTATGCCCACATTCTCCCCAATAATGGACTATGGATTTTTTTTGTTTAAAAAAAAAAAGAGGGGAAAATGGTATATTCTGTCAATTATATTTTAAATAAACACTGATTGGCCAGTAGCCAGGCAGGAAGTATAGGCGGGACAACCAGACAGGAAATAGAGGTGGGTCAATGAGAACAGGAGAATTCTGGGAAGAGGGAAGCTCTCTCTGCAGTCTTGTCCAGACACTGAAGAAACAAGATGTGAATACACCGCTGAAAAAGGTACTGAGCCATGTGGCTAACACAGATAAGAATAATGGGCTAAATAAGTTATAAGAGTTAATAAGAAGCCTGAGCTAATGGGCCAATCAGTTTATGATTAATGTAGACCCCTGTGTGATTTCTTTGGAATGTAACAACTGTGGGAACTGGGCAGGAAGAAACCTCAGACAACATTGGCTCCATCATGTATCTGTAAACCTATCAACACAGTCAAGGTACTGAACCTTAGGACACGCTGTCTTGGTTGTAGGGCTTCTGGTTAGCACGCAGGAGAGGCTTGGTTTGATCCAAAGCACCACAACAAACAACGACACTGAGCATTCCTCAAATACAATCTGCGTTTCCCAAGCCCATCCTCAGGAAGCCACTATATTCAGTTTTTTTTTTTTCTCTAGTGATAGTTTGAAAAAAATTGGGGCTGGAGAGATGACTCAGTGGGCAAAGTGTGAGGATCATATTTTGAATCCCTGGTGCTTATGCAAATGTCAGGTGAACACAGAATTCTCCCTGTAATTCCATGATCCCATGATCTGTAGTCGGAGACTGGATGCCTGGAGTAAGATGGCTAGGTAGATTAATCAAATAGGTATATGAGTTTCAGGGCCATGGGAGACACTCTATCTCAATAAATAAGATGGAAAAATTATCAAGAAAGACATCCAATGTTAACCTCTGCCAACACCAGAACACATATATAGCCTTGTGCATGCACTGCACAAACAATGTACCTACACACATGTGAACATGTATACAAACACATGCAACACACATATACACACATGTTACAGAATAGAAAAAAATCACATCATAGTACGTTTGACTTAATTCTAGGGTGAATCATTAATTTAAGTGGTATTAAACACATTATGCAGAATATTTCCTACAATAATGATGCATTATTTTCTAACTGTGCACATCTCTCTTTGTCCCATGTTTGGCCATGCAGACAAAGCTGTGTGCACATCTGTGTATAGTCTGTATGGAAAACAGATGTTTTCAATTCTTCTGGGGAGTGACTGGGTTATACATCAGGAGTCATGTTTAACATTATGAGAGTTGAGAAAACTCTTGTCCTAACTGAATATTGATGATTTCAGACCATAATTTTAAAAAAAGATGCCAATTTTTAGTAGAACTGAAATACAACTTGTCAGTTCAGTGGAATGGTATTCCTTTTGGACTATTCATATTTCAAATGATCATACGATAATTGTTTCTTCTTAGATGCCCTAACATTTCAATACAGTGAAGATGTATAAATATAATAAGATCTTATTATATTTGTCCCTTTTTACGCATATGTTTTCTTAGCTCTAAAATAGATGTCATTAAATAATGATGTTTTTTCATTGCATACTCCTTTGTTTTATTCAAGTGACAACTTCTGGTATCCGGACTGGATCTAAGTTGGCTCTTCTCATTTGATCACAAAGTCATTTAATCTCAGGCTTTTTTTCCCCTTCACTTTAGCACTTTCTGCTTTTGATCTTAATGTCTTCATGCCTGTCTTCTGATTTTCTAACTCTCTTTTCAGTCGAGTCTAATTTTTCTTGCTTACCCTTCCAATTAAATAGATAATGCTGATTTTTAAATGCATGATTTTCAGATTCTTCTTGCTCCCCATTCGTGGGAAAATGTGTTGGGAACTTGTGATAGTTCCTTCAGCTGTCATCACTATTAAAAAACTACTTTGTAAAAGGAGTTAGAAGTCGTTGTTCTGGATATGATGATTCTTATATTTGCTTTTCTTAATCTAAGTGCACTATATGCCCTTTCTGATGCTTCTCTCTTTAGGTGTAGAAATTTTTAACTAAATTCATATTCTTTAAAGTTTTATCTGTGTTATGTGTTTCTTGAGAGAGTTTGTTCTGTCAGGTGCATTTGTTACTTTACTCATCGCTGTGACAACACCCGAGACAAGCAAACAATGAAAGAAATGGTTTACTTTTGGCTCACATCTTGAGAGTGCAATCCACCATGGTAGGGAAGGAATGATACTTGAGGCAGTTGGCTTCCTTGCATCCAGAGCCAGGAAGAGGAAATTGACTGGCCCTTGGAAGTAGTGCAGCTCTTAAGGGAAAGGTATCCTGGCATTTTGGACACAACAGACTTCACATAAGATATTTACTGGGAGGGAACATCCCAGGAAGGTGGCGAGAAGCAGCAGAGAACTGAGGAGAAGATAGAGTTTTTATGGAGTTTCTTGGGGGGTTGACCTTTCTAAAGAGGAGATTGGTGGGTTTCCAAGTGCAGAGTTTGGCTGAATGCATCTGCAGAGGATGCTTTCTGCTGTCAGAGTGTCCTGTGAGTAGAGCCTGGCATTTCTGTGCCTGGAGGGGATTACGCCCAAGCTTATTTTACCTTCTTTTTATACAATTCAGGATGCCATCACATGGAAAGGAATTCCTGCCTCTGTATGATAATCTAGACCATCCCCTACAGATGTACCCAGATATTTGTCTCCTAAGTGATTGCAGATTTGTCAAAGTGACAATGAATTTGAACTCTCACAGCTAATGCGAGACCCCACATCTCCCTTCATTCCACTTCTCCTTCATTAGAAAGTGCAGGCACCCATCACCGGAGAACACCAGGAAGCTCTAGGGGGTCACATGAAGCTTCTGTGCTTCTCCATACCTCGCTCTGCCCTTTTCATATAGTCTGGCCATAAGCAAAGTGTAAATGTCAGTATTTCTATCTAGAAGCATTTATATGACCAAGTACTCCATCATGTAACTGAAGAAGAAAATCCTCCAATTAACTAAGCATTGGAGAAGCCCCTTTTATGTGTTACCCTTAGATGTCAACATCCCTTTTGATTCCCAGATTCTTCACTATTAAGTGTTGAACAAGCCTTTCTGTTTCCTCCCTTCTTCCAGATTTCAGTGTTCTAAGCGAAAGGGTCTTACTTAATACACTTGTATGTACATTTATAAAGCATTTATAATTCTCATGCTAGTTGCTTTGGCCTCAATAAATATTTACAAAAACCCTCTTGTGGTTTAGCAAAGTTCCATGATTTATAGGTAGTTTTCCCCCAAAGTCTCAAGTGTTGGAAGCCTGGTCCCGAGTGTGGCCATATTGAACTAGTAGTCCAAATAAAAGATGATTAGGTACCTGGAGATACTACTAAGAGATTAATGTCATTCTCATGGAATCCTGTTCAGTTGCCACTTTATAAGGAAAAAGTCTCTGGGCTTCCTGTATCTTCACATGATCTCTCTTCTTGCAGTCTCTCTTTACATAGTCCCTCTTGCTATGAGGTTGACCCTGGAAGCCCTCATCAGAACCCAGGAGAAACTGATGCCATATTCACAAGTCTTTAGAATGTTGGATGAATTAGGATGAATTATTGTATTTTGTATCTATATTACTTGTCCCTAGGTATTTTATTATAGCAAAAGAAAATTGACTAGGGGGTGGAGAGGCAGTCCAGCAGGTAAATGCACTTTCTGATCTTGAAGAAGACCTAGTATTGACATGGTGGTTTAGAACTGTCAACTAACTCAAGTCTTAGGGGATTCCATGCTCTCTTCTTGCCTCCACGGGCACTGCATGCATGTGGTGCACATACATATATAAAAAACACATATAAACAGACAATAAAAAATAAATCTTAAAAGTTAGAAAAAGCATACTAAAACCCACAATGAGAGTTTTGCAGCTGAGTATTCTTCAGGCTAGAGACTTAGCCAGGACTCAGTTGGCTGGCTCTTCTGGTCTTGGCGAGACTCCAATGTCATCTGGTAGCTTTCCAGGTGTCTGCTGATCTCTGATAGCACAGTCAGGATGAGTGAGCAGCTTGCCTCTCTAGCTGGTGAGGCCAGGTTTTCTTCATGAGAGATGAGGCTCTTCTGAGAGATGAGAGTCTTGGTGTTTGCAGTTCTGGCATTCCACTCTTGCCTTCACATTTGGACCGCAGGGGCATTATCTACTAAGCCATCTCACCACCCCAACTTTGTTTCTCTCTTTGTACTCTAGACTATGTCATGACTTCCTCCTCAGGCAGGCCCTGTAGGTTTCAGAGTAGACAGGGCACATTCTCTGTTGTGCGGCTACGCCTCTAGTTCCTGTGAGTAAGAAAAACAGCAGAGATTTGGCTTTATGCAGGGTAAAATGGTGGATCCACTAGCTCTGTCTAGCACACACATAGATACATTCATATACATGGATACATATGCATCTACATCCACAATGCACACACACACACACACACGTATTCCTCCCTACCTGCATGAATACACATGCATATGTATCCACAACACACATACATGCACATGCATTCCTTTCAACAAATAGACACAAATACATACACACAAACACACACATATGTGTGCCTCACAAACACATATGCATGCACACACACAAATACATTCATGCATTTCTCTACACAAACATTTGCATCCACAACGCACACACACAAATACCACAAATATATACACACAAACACACATATGCATGTCCCCCACAAACATATACATGTATACTCACAAACACATACACACATAAATACATACATACACTTGCACACATGAATACATACACATATACATCTAATAACACACACAAACACACACACACATGATGTGGGTTTCCCCTCTGTATTCTGTGATCACCAATTATTAATAAAGAAACTGTCTTGGACTTGTGCAGGGCAGAATAGAGGTAGGCAGGAAAAACTAAACCGAATGCTAGAAGAAAGAAAGCAGAGTCAGGAGAAGCCATGTAGCCCTGCCAGAGACAGGCACCAGAAAGAACCTTGTTGGTAAGCCACAGCCATGTGGTGAAAAACAGATTAATAGAAATGGATTAAATTAATATGCAAGAGCTAGCCAATAAGAAGCCAGAGCTAATAGGTCAAACAATAATTAATAAAGTTTCTGTGTGATTATTTTAGAAGTCTGGGCAGCCAGAAAATGAACAAGTGGCTTCCTATAACAAATTTGTACCGAACTAAAGGTATATTGACTTCTAAATTTGGGTCTAAGTATTTGTTGCTTTGGAAAAGAGGTTCTTCTTTTGTTTCCACAGAGGATGAGAACCTATGAATTTATTCCAGTCCAATGTGGTTTGATGGACTAAGACTTCCCCACCCCCGCCGAAAGGTGGCGTGAACACCCTCCAAAATACTTTGCCCAACAAAAAGCAGGAATCAGATTGGAGAGAACTATGCCCATATTCCCAAATATTAGTTATAATATGTTTGTTTACATTTAAAGCAGAATATGCTATAGAGATTTGCATTGGTATGGATCTTGGTTTATTGATACAAACTTAAGGTCTCTCTCTCTCTCTCTCTCTCTCTATATATATATATATATATATATATATATTTCTGCTCTTGATTAAGGTATTGTATGTTGTATAGCTCATTTAAAAATGTAATGTATAATTAAGAAATATAGGTTAATAGGTAATCATATTTCAGTTTGATAGGTATTCTTCAAACCTTTCAGAGACCTTTAGAATATGGCATTTAAAATCTTTTAATAACTTAGGACTTTTCATGACCATCTGCTCCTTTTTAAATACTTCAGGAGGAAGATGGTCATCAAAGGGACTCCTCATGGAGTTAGTCATTTGTGCAAGAAACTACTCTTGCCTGGACTGCTTGATGAACTGTACATGCAGGACCCACAGAGAAATAACCGCTGAACTTTTGTAAGGTGAGACAGTCCTCCAGGGCTCCTATTTCATGAAAGAGTCTACCAGATATTCTGCAGGACACAGAAGAAGGTGACTGACAAATTGCTCATATGGGGTACTGTCTTTGAAATTTCCTGCTTCATGGAAAAGTCTGCTGGATATTATGGTCCTGTTGCCTAAAGATAGATGCCCCAACAGTACAGAAGAACTTAGGGTGACTATCCGGTAAGTGAGATGTTTCTGTCAATTCTAGAGTTTTGGAAGTTGCTTACAATGCACTTCCTGTTAACTTAGGTAATATTATATCCATCTGGAGTCTTTGATGAGTTGAAGAATAGATAGTTATAGTTTTCCTTAGTTATGATAAAATATAAAGTAGATATAAATATTGCAACTGTAATTCTTCCTTGATCCTGTTTTGTATATGTAATTTTACTATGTTAAAATTAAAACCCTTTTAATTTAGACAGAAAAGTAGAGGTAATGTGAGATTCCCCTGTGTATGCAGTGATTACTAATGATTAATAAAGAAGCTGTTTTAAACCTACACTGGGCAAAGCAGAGGTAGGCGGGGAAAGCTAAACTGAATGCTGGGAGAAAGAAGGCAGAGTCAGAAGCCATGTAGCCCTGCCAGAACAGACACCGGATGAGTCCTTGCCAGTAAGTCATAGCCACGTGGCAATACATAGATTAAAAGAAGTGGGTTAAATTAATATGTAAGAGCTAGTCAATAAGAAGCTAGAGCTAATAGGCCAAGCAGTGATCTAATTAATATAGTTTCTGTGTGGTTATTTTAGGAATCTGGATTGCCGGGAAATGAACAAACAGCCTCTTACAACACACACACACACACACACACACACACACACACACACCTCTTCCAAAAAAGCTGCCACTGTTTGCTTCTGCCACAGACTCACAGCAAGGAGAAAAGAGGACTGTGTTCAGTTTTCATTTTTCTCTTGAAGCCTTCCTCTTCCTTCACACTGTCCATGCAGGAGAAATGGGTGTAAGAGGCCTGTTTACTTTACACAGGTGACGTTACCCACACTGGTGCTTAAATCACCCATCCCATCCCCCCCACTAAGGCATTAGCCCCTGACTCTGGAAGCACCGTGACCTTTCTGAGGAAAAACATTTCATTTATTTTCCCCCTGCCTAAGGGATCAAATGATTATTTAAAAAAAAAAAAAGGAGCAGAGAAAGTCAGTGCTGTCAATTCTTCATTCCAAGTATTTGCATTTTCAAGAGACGCTGGGATGTCTTAATTGCCAAAAAATTATTATGGGTTCCCACATGCAGCTGGGGAAGCCACTCTGCTGCGTGAAGGTACCGTGGAGCAGTCAAGGCACATGAGCACCCTAGGCCCTGGGCAGCAGGGTGAGAGGAGCGAGTGTACTATTTACTTTTCTACTGTTTCAGTAGACTACGGTGACAAAAAGCAACTTAGAGGAGAAAGCGTTTCTTTTTCCTGCCATTTCCCATAGGGAGATAGTCTTTCACGACTGGGAAGGCATGGCAGCTGGAGTTTGACACCAGGCAGTCAGGAAAGGAAACAGATAGTGGAAGCCAAGAATTGTGGCTTATGGCTTTAAAGTCCAGCACATTGTAGGCAGAGATAGGTGGATGTCTGTGAGTTTGAGGCTAGCCTAGTCTACATTGTGGGTCCTAGACAAGCCAGGACTGCATAGAGAGAATTTGTGTGATGAAAAAAAAAAAAGGTGGGGCTAGGCTAGGCTACAATCTCTAAGAGCTGGAACCAGCAAGTTATACTTCCTAAGAGTTCCACAACCCCCAAAGAGTGTCACCATCTGGGGAGCAAGAGTTTAAACACATAAGTCTATGGGGACATTTTCTATTCAAACCTCAACACTAAGAATGATTGTAAATTGCAATACTTAAAAAGGCATGCCCATGAGCAAAATCTGTGATGGAGATAGCAGCTACCACTACCTCTGGCCTTGCAGTGCCTACAAGGAAGATCAGAAAGAGGTGAGATCTACAGAGAAAAGCCCATGTCCACATGAGGCACCTCTTGGGTTAGACCCAGGAAGAGTAGGAACTGGTTCTGTACCTTACACTCACGCTCAAGTCCTAGAACCAAGTAAGACACAGGTCCACCTAACAGAAGAAACACATACACTCTCATGAATTATGAAAAGAAATAGTTTTTGAGATGACTTTTCATAGCATGACCCAGCCTCTTTCCTTCCTGTGATGTTTCTATGGACTTACAAAAACTCACAGTTTCATAGAAGGTGACAGAATAACTAGCCAAGTTTGTACAGATAAGCCTGAGAAGCATCCTGGCATGGCATGTGGAATGAGAAGATGCTTTAGAAAATGGGACATCTTTGAGCTCAGTGTTGAAAGTGTGCAGGAGTTAGGCGGACTCTACACTGAACCACCCGGGACAATTTCCCTTGTGTGGTTCCAGGAAGTGAGAAGGCATATGAGGGGCCGAGCACATTCCAAGATGGCGGCATACAGAGCATGCGTGTGATGAGCTGAGCCGGTCTGGGAATTGAAGAAGAGAACCAGGTGCATCTAGGAAGACCTGGAAAATGCAATCAGTTGGAAGACTACAGAAGCAACCAAAGAACCATGATGAAAGCTGAGTTAATAGTATTCCAAGAATCAGCTTCAAGGACTCAAGAATGCTTTCCTTCCTCAGGGTATTGGCCAAGTCTTCGAGAGTCTAGCTGAGAAGTCTTTACTCACTACCTTGGCGGCAATCCCACCTGTAAGCCAAGAGCTCCAGGCGTGTGACTGCAGGAAAGAGAAAGTCATCCAACACACAGTGCAGTTCAGAAAAGATCGCTCTCTAAAAGTGCTTAGGTCCAGTGCAGGAGTGGCTGTTTACAATGACCTAGCTTTATCGTAGGACAACAGCGGCCTTTATTGACGACTCCCATGTGAATTGACTTGGCCTCCTCTCCCTTTCATCCATCAGATGGACATCTGTCATATGATATGTAAGGAATGAGACCTCATATATGCCCAAGGTTAGAGAAGACTCCTTTCTTTCCCCACACTAAGCAAATTCAGTTTTTTTCCTTTTACAGTTTTTAATTGGTTTATAGATCATATAGATTACATCATTTGTATTTAACTGAACAGTTCAGAGGGCAATTATTTCAGGAGATTTCTATAGAGAAACAATAGAATTTTCCCAGTTCAGACACAAGTGAGCAGGGAACAAAAATGACAGAGCTGAGACTTGCCTGCTGCCAGCCGCTCTGCATGAGTCAATCTACAAAGGACGCCAGTCATGATCCGGTTGGTGCCTCCCAATAGGACCACACTGAAGCTAACGTCCTTGGTCTCCACAGTGGCAATGACATTTTAATGACACATGTAAAAGCAATTGTTTTTCTTTTTCTTTTTTTTTTAAAAAGCCTGTGCAATTTGCTAAAAATATCACTGAAACAGGTGTGCAAAAATATTTCTGTAACTGTGATTTTATCACCCAAATCAGTAATTCACCTGTTTAAATAAAATAGCACCAAGAAATTATGTTAGTCATTCAGTTAGTAAAAGACATCTAGAAATCAATTTCTGAGTTGGAAAAAAATTGAGTTATGGAGTTTCAGAGTAATTATGACCGATTTGTTAATAATATAAAATGCAGTGTGTTGATGGGTGGATATGATAAAATGCATTATATAAATGTAAGAAATTTTCAAATAAACAAAAAGTATTTAAAAATCAGTGCCTCCAGTTAGTTTGAAGATCAGATGATTGACATAACAAAGATGAGCATAACCACAGGACAAATTTATAGATCGAATTTTGAGCAGTTTGGCATCTGGATTTTAGCACTGAGCATCATTGACTAGAAAAAGCACCAGATTCTTCTTGAGTACCACTCAGAGACATTTTCACACGTTAGGAAACAAAGTAAGAGGGGCTGGAGTGATGGCTCTGCTGTTAAGTGTGTGCTGTTCTTGTGGAGAGTTTGGTTCTAGCAGCCACCTCAGTGAGCTCAAAGCCGGCAACTCCCTCTTCAGGTGTCTCCTGCACACATGGGCACATACACAGAGACACTTAAATAAAAATAAATCTTAAAACAATGGAATAAACTTATTATTAACTATTAATGTGTGATACACACATTAAAAAGTTTTGCATTGTTTTCAATCTGGGTCATTCTGTCAGGTTTAAGATGGTATGTCAGTGTTGTTTTGATTTGCATTTCCTGGATGACTAAGAATATTGAACAATTCCTTAAGTTCCTTTTGGCCATTTGAGATTCCTCTGTTGAGAATTCTCTATTTGGAACTGTAACCCATTTTTAAATTGCATTAGTTGGTATTTTGGTGTTCAGTTTCTTGAGTTCTTTGTATACTTTGGAGATGAGCCCTCTGTTTGATATGGGGTTAGTGAGGACCTTTTCCCATATTGTAGTTTGCCATTTTGTTTTGTTGGCCTTGTCCTTTTCCTTACAGAAGCTTCTCAGTCCCATTTATCAATTGCTGCTCTCGGTGTCTGTGCTACTGGGTTTATTTTAGGAAGTGATCTCCTGCACCAATGCATTCAAAGGATACTTCCCACTTTCTCTTTTATGAGGTTTAGTATGGCTGGCTTTATGCTCAGGTCCTTGATACATTTGGACTTGAGTTTTGTGCATGGTGATAGATATGGTTCTATTTGTATATACTAGGATGTGGAATAAGGGGAACACTCTCCACTGCTAGAGGGAATGCAAGCTTGTACAACTGTTTTGGAAATCAGTATGGCAGTTTTTCAGAAAATTGGGAATCAATCTCCCTCAGGACCCAGCAATACCACTATTGGAATATACCCAAAGGATATTCAGTCATACCACAAGAACATTTATTTGCTCAGCTATGTTCATAGCAGCATTATTTGTAATAACCAGAACCTGGAAACAATCTAGATGCCCTTCAACTGAAGAATGGATAAAAAAAAAATGTACATTTACATAATGGAGTGTTACTCAGCAGTAAAAAACAACATCTTGAAATTTTCAGGCAAATAAACAAAACTAAAAATAACAATCCTGAGTGAGGTAACCCAAACCCAGAAAGACAAACGTGGTATGTACTTACTCGTATGTGGATATTAGGCATAAAACAAAGGACAATCAGACTATAGTCTACAGCCCCAGGGAAGCTAGGTAACAAAGAGGACCTAAGAGAACTATACATGGCTCCTCCTAGGAAGAGGAAATAGACAAGATCTCCTGATAACTGATGGATGCAAATGCAGAGATCCACAACTAACCACTAGACCAAGCTCCCAGAGTACGGTCGAAGAGAGGGAGGAATGATAATATAAGCAAAGAGGTCAATTCCGTGATGGGGAAACCTACAGAAACAACCGACTCAGGCTAGTGAGAGTTCATCAAGTCTGGACTGACAGCTGCAGAACCTGCACAGGAACAGACTAGATCCCCTAAATGCAGATGACAGTGGGTGGATTTGGCAGTTTATAAGGCCACTGGCTGTGGGTCCAGAATCTCTCCCTAGCACATGAACTAGCTTTTTGCGACTTATTTCCTATGGAGAGATACCTTGCTCAGTTTAGACACAGGGGCGAAGGTCTTGGTCCTGCCTCAACACAGTGATGAAACAGACTTTGTTGACTCCCTATGGGAGGCCATACCCTCTCTGAGGAATAGATGGAGGGGGATGAGAGGAAGGTGGGGAAGTGGGAAGAGGTGAGGGAAGGAGAACTGGATTGCTATGCAAAATTAAAAAATAAAATAATAAGTTCCTGTCTGGTAGGAAGCCTGGCAATGAGAATGTGATTGTTGGTGTTAAAACTAACAAACTTTGCAATGATATTGAACCAGATCTTCAAATTTAATCAAGTAACCCATATTTCACCAGCTTCTTTCAGGAAAATAATTTCCTGTTTTATTTTTATAGCATATTTAAAATTCGGGTTTGGGGGATATTTCAATACATGTGGATATTAACAACTTAGTACTTAATATCAATACATAAATTTTCCCATTTTGGGACTTAAAAACACTTCTTTGAGAACAATGTGGAAAAATAAAGTCTTAGAAGTTCTAAGGGTGGGAAATAGCTTCCCAGGCAACAAAACAAAAGCAACTGTTATAATTAACCTTGGTTGTCAACTTGACTGGATTGGGAATCAACAGACAGTTTCTGGGTATGTCTAGAGGTTATTTCCCAATAACATTAACTGTTGGCTTTTCCCAGAGTGTCTGGAACCTTTTGGTGGCAACCTGAATACAAGAAGGTCAGAGGGCAAAGCTGTTGCTTTTTTGACTACCTGGCCTTTCCGCTCCTTGGTGGGTACATCTCCTCTGTTGCTACCAATGCTGCTGCCTCCATCCCTCTCTAACTTCAGAATCCAGACTTCCAACAGGGACTGAGGGTTAGAGCTCTTCTCTGGAAATCTTCCAGGCCTTCCACAGACCAGGACTAATGAGATATCCCGCTCCGACTGAGCAGCTACAGAGCTCTCTGCCTCTCCACTGGGCAGGCAGCCATAGTTAGACTACCTAGGCCATATCGTGTAAGCCAACTTAGCAACTCCTCTTGAAATGCGTACGCATTCTATTTCTTTTACCTCTCTAGAGGACTCTGATCATTACAGAAGGAAAGGTAATGCCATTCCTTGACCATCTAATCACTTCCTGTAACTACTTTCTACAGCGGGGTTCTACAGTGGTGAAGATGAACCCTGCACCTTGGTGAACTGAGGTCACTCACCATGTGGTCCTTCATGTGAGGTTCTGTATCCTCTGATTGAAACGATCAACAGTAATAAAAGGCAGCTCATTCTGTAGGAAGGACTTCAAAAAGGGTTTTATTTCTAATACAGCAACGCTAAGACACAAGACAGGATATGGTTCTATGGAGTGGTTTGGCTATTTATTGTTCCTTCTAAAGGCCTGAGTGTGCTATCAAGCAGCAGTTGGATCCTGGGGCTGCTGACTTCAACAGCTGACAAGTAGGAAGTGGGACCGGATGGAGGAAGTTGGTCATTGGAGGCTTGTGTTGAGGATCCTTTCTGGTTTCTTTCCTTCCTGGTGGCCACAAGCCAATAGCTCCGCTCTATCACATATTTCTATCATGATGCATTCTCTCACCACAGACCCTCAAACCATGGACGGAAACTTCCTGAATTGCAAGTCAACTATGTTTTTCCTCATTCAAAATTACTTCCTCTTAATTGAGAAGAGCACGTAATGCCCTGGCGATGATTTATATTGATTTTTAAACTTCGTGGGATCTAGTGTCACCCAGGAGAGAAGCCTTCTGCCCTGTCTGTGATGGATTTTTTAGGTTAGGTTAACTGAGGTGAGAAGAGGCATCCTAAATATAGATGGTGCCATTCCATGGGCTGGGGACCCTGCATGCACAACCAAGGGAAAGCTAAAGCTAAGCTGACTCCATGAGCTCCAGATCTCCCCTCCTCCCTCCTTCTCTCTTCTCGTTGGCAGTGCAATATGAGTGCTCCAGCTGCCTCATGCCCCTGCCTCTATCACTGCCCCACTGATACCATGCCTCCTCGGCCATGGTAGAATGCTGCTGCTCAACGCGCTTCTTGTCAGGTGTTTGGCCACAACAATAAGAAATGTAATGAAAACAATTCCATTTTTGCAGGGACAGCCACATATATCTGGAGAACAAAACCCAATCTTCATTTGTTTCTGGGGGTTTATCTTTTCGATTTCCTCCTCTCAATAAAATCTTCAGCATCGTAGATTATCCTTCTAAGAGACTGGCTGTGGCTGCCATTTATCAACCAGGTGAGAGTTTCTGCTGTATGCTTGCACAAAGCTTGTAAAGAGAGCAATTTTTTTAGAAGGATTAATTTTCATTGAGTATGCAAATCGACTCCAAGTATAACAAGATCCCTTGACTCTAGAGCACTGACCATTGGCGTGTAAGCCGACTTTCCTGATTATTGAACTAGCAAAACCACTGCCCAACATAGGAAACAATGCTCCAGGGACAGAAGTCTTGATGAACTATCCTGGCAGAATAAAAACTGGGGAGAACGCTCACGAGCCCTTAAAAGCAGCACAGGAATGGGTGGCTGCGCTTCATTGGAGATTTCCATACAGCCGAACATTGAAGTCTTTAAAAGGCACACAGAAGTTGTGAGAGAAAAGATTTGGAAAATTCTGGTTAATCTGGTTCAAATTGTGGAAGTCTATTTCCCAGACCCGTGTACCTTCTCACTGCCTCTCCCTGACAGATGGGCCACGTAACCATTAGCATCTCTCGGGAGAAAATTCAAAATCCAGAGATTCCCACACCCACTGCGTTGAAATAGAACCAATTAGAATTTTGCATCCATATGTCATCCATCCATCCATCTGAGAAACGTGAGGGTCTATCCCCAAGGCATGTCATCCATCCGTCCATCTGAGAAACGTGAGGGTCTATCCCCAAGGCAGAGATCCTGCAAACCTCATTTTTTTCATTTATTGCACCTTGCTATAAACATCAACTACTGAGGCATAACTCAAAAATAAAACCCAATTCATTGTTTATTTTTCACAAATTGGCTTCTATTTCAGAAGTACGGACCTTTCCAAATGAGCCTGCAAGTCTCCATTTCAGTCTTACATTTGTAGAGTGAAAAGGAGGGAGGAGAAAGCATTTATTTTAGGTTTTCCTCAACACTTGATTTTATGCTTTTTGAGTATGATTTTGCCATTTATAATTTCGTAGAGACCTGGAATTAGACACCAAGAAGGGAAAGGCTTGCTTGGAGTCACCAGGTAAAATTCAGAGATGGAGAGGAGACCCAAACTTCCTCCTTTGTGAGCTGCTCCTTTTCAGTGGCAGAGTGCGGCCCCCACACTCAGATGTCAGCTCCGAGCCCATAGGTTCCGGCTAAGTCCAGGCTCCTTCGATCACGTGGCTCTATCCCAGTGATTCAGCCATGTGGTTTCGGAGAGTTATCATCTTTTAATTCTTAATTTTTCTCCTTCTCGCTCTTTTCTCTCTCAGACTTTGTTAATTTAAGCAAATGTGAGCTTAAGTTACTCCTCCCTGGACTCCGTTGTCTCTAATGTAGCTTGGGAGCCAAGGATGATTTTCTGCTTGCTCTTTGAATTCAACATTCTACCTTCTCAGCTAAGTTTGCTTTGAGCCTTTGGCCATGAAGTACTCTCGCTGCTTCATGCTCTGGTATCCTGGACCACATGGCTGAGATTCTTTGAGTCTTCGGTTTCTCTGTGGGCCACACTCTCTCTTCTTCAATGGGCCATACTCGTTCTACCTCATCACGACCTCCTCTGACGCTAGCAACTTTCCTCTCCTGCCATACTGCGATACCTTCTCATCGCTCTTTAACTCCCCAAGGGCCGGATGGCACACAGTGAGAGATGGAGATTCTAATTGAGAATGCCGATCACATCAGGTCTAGATAGTATTTATTATCCTATGGGGATGGGAGGCAGCATGGAGAAATTAAATGCTGTTGGAGACTATAAAGAAAGAACACATATTTTCTACAAATTGTTGCAAGGTTTCTGATTTGTATTTAAGCAAATGTTTCTAATAATGCAAAATTTTCTATTTTTTGAAGGCTATGAAGGTGCTACCAGTTGGAAGGTTTTTGTTTGTTTGTTTGTTTGGTTGGTTTTGGTTTTCCATTTGGTCACATACTTTACTTTTGATCCCAAATGTTTGTTTTTCAGACCTTGTTAATCTACAAGCATCCTTTGTGATTCAGGGAGAATGTACAAAGCTATGGCTTGAGCTACATTTATGCTGAGAAAAAAACATAATCCCATTTATCCAGATGGCTTTGGCCCCGAGTCTCTGATATTTTTAGCTAAGAATTATCCTCAGGGTTTACTGGAAAATTCAGAGTTCTGAATTATCTGCAATTCTTATCTTTCCCTCTCTTCTTCTCCCTCTCCCTCCCTTTCTGTGTCCTTCATCGAAACAAGATGTTTCCTCATGCAGGCCCTTGACAATCTCTGCCCTCAAGTCTGGATAAGTCCCCAGCACACACATCGGTAGCTTACACCAACCACAGTCGGCAAGGGCCTTGGAGGATCCACCTGTCTTTCTTCACAAAGTCCCTTCAGTTCTCACTCCATGTCTCTGCTTCACAAATCCTGCTTGTCCTTGTAAGCCACTGTCTTTGCCTAGGTGAAGCTTTCTTTGCATGGGTTTGTTTGTTCATGCAAGTGTGCTGTTGTGTGTGTACATGTGTGTGTGTGGGTGAGTGGGAAGACCAAAGCACCTTGTTTTGGGAGACAGGGTCTCTCATTGACCTGGAACTTGCAGATTCTTTAGACTGGCTGGCTGACCTTACCAAAGAATTGCCTTGTATATGCCTTTCTCAACCTCCCAAGTCAGGGTTCAGTGATCCAGTAGAGATGACCTCAGCATACCCAAACCACAGACAGAGAAATCAAGACAGAGGCTAAAGACTTTACTGAAGGTCATTCCTCTGATGGTTTGCCATAGTATTCAGGTATGCATTTAACCATTACATCACAGAGACTCTCAGGGTTAGCCAATAGCTATGGAGACTCTCAGGGTTAGCCAAATAAGTCAGAGAATGAGCCCCACCTTAAGGCAAAGTGAACAGATGAAGACACAAGACTCCTTGCTGCCTACTGCCTTTGTGTCTGGCATCTTCTCTCTCTGTCACTCTCTGTGTGCTTGGCAAAAACCTTCTGCCTGACCCCATTAGACCTCCTTGTGCAGAAGCCTTCTGTTTTAATCTTTGGTGTTTCTTGCTAGCTCAGGCTTCTGCTAGACATCTTGCTCACCCATTTCCCAATAAAAGTGCCCTTTGTTCAGACTCAGCCATGGGTCAGACAGCTTCTCGAGTACTGGCTCTTTCTCCCTTCATTTTATTGAGGTTGAGCAGCGAGATTTCACTTTGCCCAAAAGGTGTGGACAAACATTTTTGGTAAGGAAACAATTGATTACATGCTGCAAGAAGGCTGTTCAAAGACTATAAACCAAAGTAACCAAAATGATTTGACTTCTACTTTAATAGAGTTCTATTTCCATGAAGAGACACCATGACCAATGCAAATCTTTTTTACTGGGTAGTTTGAGACAAGGTTTCTTTGTAGCTTGGGATCCTGTCCTGTAACTAGCTCTTGTAGACCAGGCTGGCCTCGAACTAAAAGAGATCTGCCTGCCTCTGCCTACCGAATGCTGGGATTAAAGGCATGCACCACCACTGCCTGGCAACCAATGCAACTATTATAAAGTAAGTGTTTAATTGGGGGCTTCCTTTCTGAGGATTAGTTCATTGCCATCATGGCAGGAATCATGATGATATTCAGACAAATATGGCTCTGAAGAAGTCCATGTTGGAGAATGTTATTTTAAGATATGTTGCCTTTATTTATGCTGCATTTGTTTAACTTTGTGAAGCTGTGATTCTTTACCTGTCCAAAACACCCGAGGGTCTAAGGAAGCGAGGAATAGTCAATAGCAAGGCAGGAACAAGATAGGCAGGCCTATCAGGCAGAGAGTATAAATCAAAGGAGAAACAAGGAAGAGAAGGAGGAGCAACAAGAGAACAAAAGAAAAAGGATGTCAGGGACCAGCCACCCAGCCACTCAGCCAGCCATGGAGGAAGAGTGAAGGTAAAATAAACAGAAGTAAGAAAAAGGAAAAGCCCAAAGGCAAAAGGTAGTCTGGAATAACTTAAGTTAAGAAAAGATGGTAAGAAACAAGCCAAGCTTAAGGCCAGAAATTCATAACCAAGAATAAGCCTCCATGTGTGATTAATTTAGGAGCTAGGTGGTGGGTCCCCCAAAAGCCAAAAGAGTAAAACCTCCAACAACAGGGCCATTTTCATTAATATTATCACTCTGTGTTTACCAGATGAATGCATCAGGATGTCAGTACAACACCCAGCAATGAAGCAGGGACTACTGTGTGTGCTAAAGGGTACATCACAACCACAAAAGGTAACCATTCCACAGGGGGATGGATAAGACTAATACCTCTTCCAAACCCCAGGACCATAAAGGTAAAACTATGTGTGTGTGCTTAAGATGAGTCCAATTAGTTACACTGTTAAATAAGCTGTAAGGTGAGACAAACTATTTGCTTGGTAATTTTTGCCCATAAATACTACATATGACTTGGGTGTTATTGTTGGTAAGATTTACAAGTTCATGTATGTGTGTGTGTGTGCATGTGTGTGTATGTGTGTACACATGTGTACTACACTTCAGGTACAGTTGTTATTGTGTGAGTGTGTGTACGAATGCTTTATGTCTGAATGTCTGTGTGAGTGTAAGTGTGAGTGTGTGTGTGTGTGTATAAAAAAAGATAAAGAGCTATATAATGCTACATCCTGAGCCTTCTTCCCTATGCTCTTCTCAAGAATTCCAGGATATTCCCATTTTCTTGGTATGCTCAGCACACAAGCCTGCTATTTGATTTCTAATTGATCTTAATACTAAAAACCCAGAGTTAGATATTGGGGTGAAAGCTGAAAGATCAGAGAAGCCAAGCAGTCATCCACTAGTTCTTATCTCTATGAAATCCTCAGCTCGAATGGGGTATCCTGTCTCCACAAATCCTCAGACTGAATGGCATCTCTATGAAACTCCAAACTGAGTCCTGAGCTCATGTTTCCTCCTGCCTTCTAGTCCTCTCTCCACCCAGCCATATCACTTCCCATCTCCACTTCCCTAGTGCTGGGATTAGAGGTATGAGCTGCCACTGACTGGTCTGTAAAGCTAGCTAGTGTGGCTAGCTCCACACTCTGATCTTCAGGCAAGATTTTTTTTTGTTGTTGTTAAAGTACCAAGAAAATATCACCACATAAGCTTCCTGTCATGTGATTGTGTAAGTTTGCCCATCTTTCGTGTGTGACAGCTCTAGAGGCAGGGAGGTGGCCCTGCATCTACGTCTGTAAGACTGACTGTGTCCATGTGCACAGAGACCCTAGGGGCTTGAAAAGGAACTGAGAGGAAATGAGAGTGGTAAACTGGAAAGCACCACATCCTCTGGTCTATTGCTAGTGAAAAACAAACACAGTGAATGGGTAGCCAAAACGCCTTCCTTTTCTTTTCTCTAAAGGACTATTTCAGATGTAGGGAATTTTCTCCACATTGATGCCCTATGGAAAACTGGACACAAGGAAGTAAAAGGATGAACCATCAGCTCCACTGTAAGTTTTTAAGATTGATGGCTCAAAACTTGCTGCTGAGTCTTACGAAAAAGGTGGATGCGGACGCAAGCTTGGTGAAGGACTTCACTTCAGGGAACACACTGTCTCCAAGAAGAACATATTCACAACACTGAAGAAACTTCCAGAAGGTGTGTTGGCTTTGCACTTCCTCTTCCTGCAACATACCCCACCTGCAGTGTCCAGCACTGACCTTGGCTCTGCAAGGGGAGCCCAGAGGATCCTGGGAAAAACTCATTTGTAAAGAACCCAAATCAACTGGACATAAATCATTAAGTGTTGCTACACTAGAACCCTACAGGAGGAAGTCAAATGGGGCCTCTCAGAATGGCATGGTTTTATTTTTCTAGAAGCTTCTCTTGGTCTCCAGTGTCCTCCCCTATCTCCTGACTAATTTTTCTTGTTCTCTCATCTCTCTGTGACTGCAGATCTCCATTTCAAATCACTTTGATCTTCTCAAGACTAGCAAGGCTTTTAACCTCACAGGTTACCTTACGAGAAAAGTGATATCATTATGTAAATTACATTTCATCTTGTGTCTTCCTTTGTCCTTCTGTGGTGTTTTAGGAGGGAAGCACTTGCTTCAGCAAGTAGCTGAGTGTACTTGCATTCTCTCCTCTTTATTTGCTTCCTTTAGGAAACACACAGGATCCTAAGACTCTGTGTAACCACATGCACGAACAAGAGGAAGTAAAGGAAGACAAGGCTCACGAGCAGGAAGTTCACTCCGGTGTCCCTCTAGACAGATTCACTGGAAACCTCAGAGCTTAGAGCCAGAATTTTCCTGAGAGGGGGGTGTGGTGTCATTGCTAGCAATCCTCCTTTTAAAGCGAGCTTTTCTGTCACCATGGTCTAGAGGAAAAGATTTATCCATTGTTTTTACTATCAAAATCCAGTGACTCTATGCCCACACCAAAGACGGGCACCATATTCAAAAGCTGAAAGTGAGCATCCTCACTGGTGATGTATAACAGGATCGTCAGAATGGGAAAGTCTTTACGGCTCTTGGGACTCAAAATAGGTGGATGATGATTTCACAATTCCTACAATAGAGGTTTTAAAACAAAAAACAATTTACTATGATAGCATCAAAACTATTAATAATTTATAAGTTGGAGGTATAGGAATTGAACACTGACAAAATATAGTTACTTTCATGAAAATATCCTGATACATCAGCATTTAAAATTTCAGTTTTTTCCTTGACAAAAAGTAAGTTTGGGGTAACGTTTTGAAGTTATATATATATATATATATATATATATATATATATATATACACACACACACACACACACACACACACACACACACACACACACATTTCTAGGAATCCCCGCCCACCCTCCTGGGAGTTGACAGCTATCATGCCACTTCCTAATTGCACACAGTTGTTTCTAAGACTATGTTTAATGTGTCTCATGGAAAACTCATTTCAAAAAGTTTTGTTGCTGAAATTGCAGATCATTAATGAGTATGTGATTATGAAAACATTAGCAACAAACACACCTGACCATTGATGAGCAAACTCACTATTGGAGATTGTGTCTGCATGAAAATTCAACCAACAAGAGATTCCTGATCCTCCCCTACCTCCTCATGCACAGTGGGGCATGAGCACAGTCCAGGAATCAGGACTGGGAACAATAAACCTGGTCTTGGTAGATGAGCAATGTCTAATGGAAATGCCTCTCAGTCACCTTTATGTTACTCTGATAGAAGACCCCTGTTAAAAGTAAGTTAGGAGAGAAAGGGTTGATTTTTGGCTTACAGATCCAGATGGATAGGGTCCATCTTGGCAGGGAAGTCATGGCAACAGGCAGGAAAAGCATGATGAATAGAACAGGAGGCAATATGATCACCTTCTCATCCACAAATGAGAAACAGAGAGACCACAGGAAGTGTGGCCAGACTATAAAATCTCAGTGCCCGTCTCTAGCCATATACTTCCTGCAGCAAAGCTCCATCTCTTTCTCTCTTTTAAATAAATTTGGCACAAGCTAAGGTCATCTGAAAAGAGGGAACCTCGTTTGAGAAAATGCCTCCATAAGATTGACCTGCGGTACATTCTTCCTGACAGGGGACTGATGTGGAAAGATCTGGCTCACTGTAGTTGGTGCTGCCCCTAGGCAGGTGGTCCTGAACTATCCTGGGTTATCCTAAGAAAGCAGGCTGAGCAAGTAAGGAGGAACAAACCATAAGCAGAATTACTCCACTGTCTCTGCCTTGTTCTCCTGCCCTGACTTCTCTTCATGATGAACTACAATTCCACGCTAAAACAGGACCTTTCCTCTCCAAGTTGCTTTTGGTCATGGTCTTTATGAGTAGTAGAAAACTAACAAAGATGACCTTCCAAAAGTTCTAAGTAGAGCCCATCAGCTGAGGACCAAGTGTTCTAATACATGAGCCTGTGAGGGACATTTTTCATTCAGACCACCACTACACGTCAAAATCAAGAGAGTCTCATTCAGTCCAGTGTGGTTTCCTCCTGATATCCTTCCTCGGGCTATATGTGACCAACCAATTTCTACTTAATTGACAAGCGACATCGTCAACTATCTCCAGTAAAACATATAACTGAAGGCTCTTCCAACACAATAAAATGTGAATTTTTTTATTAATGAGGTTGACATGCATATAAGATCCTGCACCCAGTGACTAGCTCTCCTGTCTCACATGTTTATGATACTCTGGCCTATTGTCATGTTAGGTACCATATGATACATTACAGAAACAGGAAATGCCTAGGTCTTATTTACACCAACACAATCACATGAAAACACCAAGACCAACCTTCCCTGTTGGCAACCTCTTGGCAATGTAGAAGAAGCAAATGAAGCATAACACAAAGGAAACTAAAAATTTGCTGATCAGCACATCAGAAATGTACTTCTCTGCAAAACCACAAAAGGAAAGTTCAAAAGCTGAGAAATTTCATGAAATATGGTGGCTACTTGAAAAACAAATGTAGTTTAAAAATTAGGCTGGAGAGAGGGCTCAGAGGTTAAGCACCTGTGCTATTCTTGAAGAGAATCCAAACCCAGTCTCTAGAAGCCATGATGGGAAGTTCACATGATCTGTAATTACAGCTATAGAAAACCAATGCCCTCTTGTGGCTCCCATGGGTGCAATACACACACACACACACACACACACACACACACACACACACACACACACAGTATTAGGGCTGGAGAAATGTCTCAAATGTTAAGAAAGCAGTGCTGTTTTTGCAGAGAAGTCCAGCTCAGTTTCTATCACTCATATCATGCAACTCACAATCCCCTGTACTCCAGCTCCAAGGTATCTGGTGGGCACTGCACTCATATGAACAATCCTGTGCACATGCATGCACACGCATACACACACACACACACACATTACATAATCAATTAAACTAATCTTATTAAAAATCCTCTTTTTTATTAAATCATAACATTCATTAGATAAAATCATGCAATTCAGCAAGATAAACAGAGTGACCTAATTCCTTATAGCATGACACACACATGGATTGATGTAAATTAATATATTTATATGAGTTGAAAGCCTGGAAGTAAACAATTACTGGTTACTATGGTACATTATAAAACAGTCTTCAGTGGATTTGATCTGGAGCTGTGACTGGAATACACTGTCCCGTCCAATCACATGGTGGGACTCTCACTGTGAGAGTGAGGGATTAGAATCTTAAGCCAAGTGTGGTATCTAGATGAGGGGCTCTTAGGAGGAGGTTAGAAATAGAGAAGATCATCTCCCCACTCACACAAGGCCCCAGACCCTTGTCCTTTTAGGAAGAGTGTGTAATGGAAATCTGTGGTATGCCTGCTTGTGGACACAAGCTACTGTTAAGGAATATTAGCTTAAGAATATTAACTTTATGTTAATTCTGTGTTTAATGGTGCAAAGATATGTTGCATTTGTTTAACTCCAGGAAGTTGTGCTACTTTGCCTGGTCTAATAAAGACCC
Organism: Microtus oregoni; assembly: GCF_018167655.1. NCBI lineage: Eukaryota > Metazoa > Chordata > Mammalia > Rodentia > Cricetidae > Microtus > Microtus oregoni. Next base: position 9,070,967 of record NW_024543093.1, on the reverse strand, counting down.
GAGTGGCCAATAGCTAAGCAGGAGAGAAAATAGGTGGTGCTGTCATGCAGAAAGAATAAATAGGAACAGAAGAGAGAAGAGGAGGAGAGGAAGATATCAGGGACCAGCCACCCAGCTACAGAGCAAGCCACAAGATAAGAAGAAAAGAAAGGCATATAGAATAGAGAAAGATAATAGCCCAGAGGCAAAGGGAAGATGAGATAATTTAAGAAAAGTTGGTTAGGAGCAAGTCAAATAAGACCAGGCATTCATAAGAAAGAATAAGTCTCTGTGTGATTATTTGGGAGTTGGGTGGGAGGCCCCCAAGGAGCAAAGAGAAAAAATAACAACAAACAAACAAACAAAAAAACCCTACATGTTTCTGTGCCTGCCATCTGATGCTGTGCTCTGTCTTGGTCACTGTCAGTGATTAAACCAGACAATATCCTTCATTTCCTTTGCAATTTACTCAGTTTGTGGAGTTTTGTTATTGCAACAGAGAATGTAGTAATGTGCCCATAAATAAACACAATTATAGCTTGTCAACATTCACCTTCTTACAGAGATGATATGGTTGTCAGGAGCGGAGTAGTTTCCTTTCAAAATCTGGGGCAAAATTCATCTGGATTTATGGCATATGAAACAAAGGGAAACCCTGCTGATACAAAAGAAACTGTAGACCTCGAGTGGCAGACTTCTTCAAGTCACTTGAGTACAAAGCTCGGAATGTGCAGACTTGCTTTAGAAAGGTGACTTCTGTTAGGTAGACCGGGAGATGAAGCAACAGATCAGAACAGAAGCAACTCTGGCAGGGAACCCAAGTTCAGCTCCTGGCGTCCATGTTAGATGAATCACAGTTGCCCATATCTTCAGCTCCAGAGCATTTGATGCCCTCTTTCGGCCTTCATGGACATTGAAGTCACATGTGCACATACACATAGATCTATACACACAATTTACACTATTTTTAAAAAGAAAACATTTAAAAGAAGTTAAGAAGCAACAAATGGTGGTAAGAATGCATGGGAAACAAAACTCTCCCACCCCAGTCTAGCCACCATGAAACAGTATGGAGGACCCTCAAGACACAAACTCCCATAGCTGCTGGATGAGCATCTATGTCCTAGGTGCACACTAACAAGAAGGTAAACAAACACATCACAGAGATGCTTGCACATCTGTTTATTGCCCAAACATTCACAATAGACAAGTTATGGAAAGGTGTCTGTTAACCAGTGAGTGGACATATAAACACACACACACACACACTTCTATGCGTCTATGCAATTTTGATTATAAGAGGAACTAGAACCAAATTACGTGGTTTTCAGGAAAATGTATGTAACCAGAGTTTATCACATTAAGCAAATAAGTCAAACACAGAAAGGCAAACTTCATGGCTACTCTTATTTGAGGATTCTGGGTTTTACATAGATACACAAAGTTATATACATATATAATCCATGAAGGAAGAATTGAGACTGGAGGGATAAGTGGAAAGGGTGGCACAAGGAAAGGAGGAGGGAGAAGAGTGGGTGAGGATGGCCAATTGCACTGTCTGATAGAAAAACTACTTTACGGAACTCATCACTCTAGAAATGAGAACACATCCCAAAATTTAGCAGGGAAAAAATGAAAAACAAAGCCATCTAAACTCTAATTTCTCTTTCTAAAATCTTAAGTGACAATTTTTATTTTTAAGATTTATTCATTTTTTATGTGTCTGCAAATATGTCTGTGCATGTGTCTGCCTTGTGTGCAGATGTCTGCAAAGAGCAGGAGAGGGTGTCAGATGTCCTGGAACTGGAATTACAGGCAGTTTTGATCTGGCCAACGTGGGGATCACTTGGGTCCTCTGGACACATAGGACTCTTAATGAACCAGTCATTCCTACTGCTCAGAGATAACAGTTTTTAATCAAATAAGACCAAATCTACTCTCAGGAGCCTGTGATGACTAATATTGATTGTCACCTTAACAGGGTCTAGGAACATCTGTGATATATATCACTAAGCATGTTTGTGAGGGATTTTCTACACTGGATTAATTAAGATGAGTCGATACTCCCTAAATGTGCATGTACCCATCCCATAGCCTGAAGTGTCCATCCAGACTTAATAAAAATGAGAAAATGATCTGAGAACCAACATTTACTTCTCTGTTTCCTGACTAACTTTGTATGTGATGTGGTCAGTTAGCTGTCCCATGATCTTGGTGTCATTGCTTCTCTATCAACGTAGGTTTTTCCCTCAAACTGTAAGCTGAATCAACTCTTTCTTCCTCCGTTAAGTTGCTTTGGTCAGGTATTCCATTGGAGCAATGGGTAAAGTAACTAACATGGCTTCTTATCCATACTCTTGTCTCCAGGGCCCAGCCCCACCCCTCTTAGAGCCTATCTTAGAATGCACCTGGAGAAATGTCTTAACCAATGGTATCGGCTGTGAACTAATTGCTTTTGAACACTGCTTGGATCTTCCCTGGGCTGATGTCCTTCTCTCTTCCCAGCTGGAGCTTCCTTCTCAGCAAATGCTCAGAAACAACAGGTGGGGCCTCTCTCCCTTCCTCATGCTAGAAGCATTAGTATTAATTTTTATCAATTTTCAAATATACACGGAAAGGTAAAAGTGTGATTCCCAAGAGCCTCCACTGTGCCAGGACCTTCACTGTCTTGCAGTTCGTTAATTTATGGCCAGTCCTAATTCTTCCTTACTTAACACAGGTCTACGTTTGTGAGCTGAGATTTTAGACTGACTTTATGGCCGGGATGTACACACTGCTCAAGAGTGAAGAAGACAGGGGAGTCACAGTTAGCTGTTCTGACTATCAAGGGTCTTAAGTTACCGCATCCCACAAAATGCAGTGAAGGGCACAGCAAACAGTTTGTCATCCCTATTCACACCAGGATCCATGTCCCAAACTCATTAATACCAGTGTCCAATTTCAAAAGTCCATCAGCGAGCTCTGTGGTAGTGGTTTTTATTGTCAACTTGAAACAATCTAGACTCACTAAGGAGGAGAGTCTTGTTGAAGAGTCGTCTAGATAAATTGGACCTATGGAATTATCTTGATTATGTTAGTGGTGATGGGAAGAATCACACATTATGGGAAGCATCATTCTGGTCTTCAGCTGTGCAAGAGTAGAGAAAGCTAGCTTAACACAAGCCTATGTTAATTCCTTCCTTTCTGCTCTTGACTGTGGATGCAGCTAGGTGCTTCAAGTTTCTGGTCTTGACTTCCCGTCAATGATGGGCTGAAACCTAGCACTGTGAGCTAAAATAATACCTTTCTCCTTTAAGTTGCTCTTGTCAAGTACTTGATTTTAGCAACAGAAACGCAATCAAGGCAAGTGCTTATTTGGTCCTGGGGCCCAATGACTACCTCTTCTTAGATTGAGTGTAGCTCGTTATTTCCTTACTAACATGCTTCCCAGGTCTTCTGAGACATCTAATGTTCCAGTGTTGATGGAATCTTGAACATGGCACAGGGATCTTTAAGGGATTTATCCAATTTTGCTTTTAAGGAACCCTGTTTTGACTGTGTAGAAAGTAACTGCAAATTCTTGGCTCTCTGGTGCAATGATGGAGCACAGAAAAGACCAGATATCTGGGAGGTTATACTTCGTGGAAGTACAACCTACTGAAGAGGGTAAAAGGAACACCTAGGAATCGTGAACATCAATAACAGAAGAGGTACAGCATGAATAAATCCGGAAAAGAGCCCTGTGTGTACATGACAGTGCATGTGCAGATTTACCTGTGTGTGCACCTGACTTAGAGGCCAACCTGCAGGAGGAGCAGTGGGACAGAGGATAGCCAGGTGTGGCTATGCATAGGCAGAAACATTACCAAAATAAGACATGTTGAGAAATCAGAAGGCATCAGCCTGACCTGACAGCCACTTCCTCTTTCCCCTGCCTTAGCATGGCCATCAGACCTCTATCCTTATAGAAAGCTGCATAGTGAGTATACTGGTGAGTTTTCTCATGGCGTGATAAAATGACATATGAAAGCAAATTACAGAAACATTTGGCGTGGCTCCCAGTTTGAGGGTATGGTCTACCATGGCAAAGAGGATGGAAGAGGGAGGAGGCTGATCCCACTTCGCCCATAGACAGGAAGCAGAGAAAGATGCATGCTGGCACTCAGCTCATCTTCTTTTTCAGTGTGGGGTCCCTGGTCATGGAATGCTGCCACCCACATCTAGAGTGGCCTTCCATTTCAGTTCGCCTGATCTAGAAACTCATATGCAGACAAGCCCGGAGTAGTGTGTCTTAGGGTGTTCTAAACCCTGTCAAGTTGACTATCAAGATCAGTTATCATAGCAACACGGATATTAATGTCTTCCTTAGTTCAACAAATGCATCTGAAGCCAACTCAATACATTTGTTAAGGTTTCCTTTTATGTGGCTATGTGTGTAGTCACCCTGTATAAGTATAACAGAATGGGCATCATGCTAGGGTATCAATTTTTAAACAAACGTACTAGAATATCCAGAAAAATATAAAAGTGTATGTTTATGAGTTGTTGGAGTCCTTTAGCTGCATGGCACATTTTCTACATGAGAATCCCTCATCTTCCTCAGGAAGCCTGGAGGAATCACTCAAAGGTCCTCCTCTGTCTTCACCAATAGTGTGTCCTTGGGAAGCAAAAATAGTGGAAGAAAGGGGCCCTTAGGAAGGATATTGTTTAATTTTTAAAATTCTTTTTGAATTCTACACCTTTACTTAACGTATTTTGGTCATATTCATCCTCCCCCTTCCTATTTTAGCTCACTGAATCTAATTAGTACTGCCCATATGCACACGGGTGTAGGGCCATCCACAGAGCCCAGGCAAATTACTACCGGTTACATTCCTTAGAAATTTCATAAGAAAAGATTCTCTTGATCCCAGAAGCCATCAGCCACTGCTTGCTCCTCAGCTCAGGGTGGGGCCTTAGGAGCCTTTCTTTCCTCTGTGCTTGGATGTTGACTATTCTAATCTTGTGGAGACTTACACGGGCAACCATAGCTGTGATGAATTCGTGAGTACGGTGGTGGTCTTGCCACGTCCCTAAGACACTCCAGTCTCCAAATACCCAGACTCTTAAAATCTTTCAGTCTCTGTTTTGCCACTTTCTATGAGCCTCAGGGAAAAGAGATGTGCTGCAGATGTTCAGTTGAGTTGACCGCTCCAGTTCCCACATCCTATGTGCTTGGATCAGTTGTGAGTTTCATTAACTGCCATTCATTGCAAAAAGACGCTTCTTTGGTGAAGGCTAAGAGCAATTTCTTGCTATAATAGTAAGTATTTAGAATGCAGTCTGACTGACATTATGTCCATTTACTAAAATAATAGTAGCAAGTTATTCCCCAGGGCCTATGACATCGTCAGCCATGAGTTCCTGGTTATGGTGCTAGGTAGGAGTTCTGTCCCGTGAAGGGGACCTTAAATCCAATCAAGTAGTTGTTGGTTACCCCCATAACATTCATGCCTCTATGACACCAGTGGGCATATCTTGCAAAGCCAATTGGTATTGTAACGCCCAGGGTTCAAAACTAAGACACAATGATGTTTCTCCTCCAGTTTCCTAGATAAAACCCTCAAGCACCGTTAATGCTATTCAACAGGGAGGTTTTCAAATTTAGTAATCATTACCAATATTTGTTTGTGTTGTTTTATGAACAACAGCTTGGCATTCTGAAAACTTTTCTTTCTGATGTCTCTCGGGTGATTTCATACATATACACATTTTCATCCAACGTTGAAAATGTCATCAGGATTACATAAACTAATCTTGCAGTTTCCCAAGCAGAGCAAGGAACCAGTTCAGAGTCATCATAACCAAGGCCTTCTGGGTTCAACACTCATGTCTCTGACTTTCTGCAGCTTTTTCTTCTCTCTATACCATCTCTATCTTTCTATCTTCCCTTAATCTTCCTGACATTTCCTTCAATCCAAGGATCATACAGTGGCCATAAGTTTTTCTTAGTTGGTCCACAGGGTGACTTTGTGAGCGGTTTATGCCATCTTTATATTCCTGTGAACACTCATCTGTCTTTGCTCCCCTAGAAATCTTACCAAGGGTCAAATACCTTGTCAGTCAGTTCTTTCAAAAAACCTTCAGCAGCTCTATCAGGGAGAATGGACAAGTATTGTTTAAAGAAAAAACTATGAGTTACTGTGCAAATTATACATAACTAGACACCAATAAGTCTTCCCTGTGAATCTCTGAGAGATAAACAAGTCTTACCATCTCCTTTCACCTCCATGTTCTTTTCTCTCTCTCGGTCTCTCTGTCTCTGTCTCTCTCTGTCTCTCTCTCTGTGTCTGTGTCTCTCTCTCTGCCTCTCTCTCTCTGTCTGTCTTTCTCTCTCTCACTCTCTCTCTCACCCTTCCCCCGGCTTGTGTGCATGCAAATGCATACATGTGAGTCCACATGTTCAATCATGCACGTGGAAGCCAGTGATAAACCCCAAGTGCTGTTCCTTAGGAGACATCTATACCGTTCTTTCAGACAGGGCCCCTCACTGGGACCTGAGCCTCACCCAGTAGCCTAGGCTGTCTCATCAGCAAGCCTCAGACATCCACTTGTCTCGTCTTCTCATTGCTGGGATGACAGCTGTGCACCCCATGCCCAGGAATGGTATGTGGTGTCTGGGGGAGCAACCTTGGGTCTTTCACTGCTCTTTGACAGCGAGCACTTTACCAGTACACAGTCTCCCCAGGCATCACTGCTCCCAGCCAACACCAGACAATACCCATTATTATTTGGCTCCTTTTTAACTGACTGGACTTGTACCATTTTGTGTCAAAGGGCCCTGCCCTAGGCTTGCTCAGGTTCCGATTTGAGGCAAGACCATCCATTTGCCTCTCATTTGGAAGGAGGCCATGGGATTAGTCTCAGAGAGCTGCCTTCAGGCACACTCAAATGCATGCTTTACAGAGGATCTAAAAGCTGCTCTTTGAACTACAGAGCAGAGGCCTCTGGAAGCCTGAGGGTTGGCAGACCAGAAGTCTAGGACAGAGTTGAAAACTCGGAGCCCTATACCCAATTAAATCCAATCAGTTTGGCCAAAGTCCTGAAAATATTTTTTTTTTTTTTTACAGGAAGGAATAAAATATGCTTTGCCAAAGTCGCTTCTTGTGACCAGCATGAACTTAATTACACTCTCTGGCACTGCCAAAAGCCCTGGACCAGAAAATTCACTTAATTAGAAACAAAAACAAACTGTAGTGTCCCACAAAATGAGTTAAGACGCTAGAGAAAGAGAGCATGAAAAGCGAAATTTGTAAAGAACGTCCATAGGCCAGACTAGCTCCAGGTTCAATGTGAGGTCCTTTAAGATAGAAACAAATTGGGGAGCAATGGAGCAGGGCACCCAATGGACACTGTACTTAAACAGGTGCCAGCCCCCACATATACATGTATGCACATGCACCACACATTCGTACATACAGACAGACACACAAAGCAAAACTAAATACATAAAAAAGAACAACCCCCCTCCGGGTTGGACAGTCAGCAGATCGGGAGAGGATAAAGAAGGGTTGGACCTTTCATAAATGTTTGGTGTTCTGACTTTCTGGTTACTTGGTGCAGATTAAGTGGTTGTGTTTATGTAGGGCATGTATGGATGCCATGAACACACTGATAATTTTTTAATATGTCTGTAAATGGGTCTTGTCATTGTACATTCTTTTAAGTAAAGCACAGGGCACATGCTCCATAGCCACGTAAAGATGTATTTATTAGCACAGATATTAATATACTTCCATACTGCCTTTTATGATACAGGCTATCTGAACTGGTTTAAAAAGTTTGAAATGCATCTCTCTTTCTTCCTTCTTGAGTAACAACAGATGAAGCCCAGTTGGCTCCAAGCGTATCGCATTCCAATCTGCTTACAAATTTCCTCATGTCCTTTAGCAAGGTTGTCTGGCTTCGGGTTTTGCTGTAGCCATTTGACCTCGGTGTTAACCTTTTTTGCACAAAAAGGTCTTTCTTACCCTTTCCAACCCAGGGGTACCAGCTTCTATTCTCTTCTCATTCAATGGGCAGCCCAGCTCTGCAATAGTTCTCTCCTCCTAGAGTCTGTGGTCCCTTCTGCATGTCTGTCAGGATTGTAAAGTAGGATTGTTATTGATGGTGACTTTCCTGAATCTACAACTGAGTAGCCAGCCTTTCTGGCACCATGATGTCTGTGTTCTACTTCTGTGCCCTTCACCACCAGGGTGACATTTGGTGTGTAGCGAGTGTGTAAGAACTTGGAGCTAGAGCCGGGTGTGTGGCCTAGCATACATAAATAATGTTCTCTATTCAAGCCCCATTGTGTGTGTCAGTGGTGGTGGTGGGGAAGTATAAATGGATCATTACAAAAAGGACGGTGACCAAAGGGAAAAAGATGGGGATGTGAAAGGGAAGGGAAAGTAAGGAGGGAGAAGAGAAGGAAGAGAGAATACAAAGAGGAGGAAGGGAGAAGTTAGGACACCTGAACAGACAGGAAAATGTAGCTCTCGACTTTGTCACCCCTGTAAGAATGAAGAAGACACAGAGGAGGAATCTAGCAGTGAACATCAGAGAGACGAGGCTGAACCCAGACACTGGAGGAGACGCCTCCAGTCCCAGCTCCAGAGCAGGTACAGCCTGTGTACCCAGAACAGAGTGACGGCCAGGGCTGCCTTTGGAAAGGAATGACGCCACCACACTCTTCAAGGGACGAAATCAGTTTGTGTCTCTACTCTGTAGAGAATCTCTCCTGCTCAGTACACTCACTACAGCTCCCTCTTAAGAGATGCACATATACACATCACAGGGCAGATGAGATGGCTCAGCACATACACACACACACACACACACACACACACACACACACGTGCTTGTCATGTAAGCCTGATGACCTATATTTTCCACGGTGAGGAAGAACTGACTCCTTGTCCCTATCTTCTGACCTCTCACTTGGTCTTCGGCGTATTTGTACCCTACAATCACACCCCTACCATACATACACACTCATGTACAAACACACACTAAACAAAACACATGTGAGAGGAAAATGAAACCTGCCTTTACAAACACACAGGAGATGGAATCAATTTTAAAGTATCCTGAAAGGTTGGGAATTATGTTAGGACAAATGAGATCCTGCCATGGAAGGGTGAGTGACAAATCTGATCCCTGTGGACCCTCCTGACCACTCCCTGCCCCTTCCCCCTGCCATGGGGAAAGCACACCTCTACTGGGAAGCAAAGATCATTCCACTCTGACTCTAGACACTTCACACACAAGACTTTCCCCTAGTTCCAAAGCTGTGGCTGTCATGGATCTCACAATGGGCTTTTGTGGCCATCTTGAGTGTCACAGCTAACGTCCACAGTCAGCTTTGGACAGCCTAGATTGGCCTGTGGGAGCGTCAAGGGGAGGTTGTCTTGATTATTAACTGATGCTGAAGGGACAGGCCAGCAGAGGCAGAGCCCTAGACAGAAGAGCCTGAGCTACGTAAGGAAGCAAGCTGAGCATGAGCTGGAGAACCTGCCAGCCAGCGAGCAGCGCTCCTCCATACTTTCCTCTTCAAGTTCCTGCCTGAGTTTCTGCCTTGAATTCCCTCAATGACGGACTTTAACTTGTAAACTGAAATAAAGCTTTTCTTGTAAGTTGCTTTTGGCTTAGAGGGTTTTGTTAGCAAAGCAGAATGAGATTAGTACCTCGGGGATTTATGCAGAGCTAATTTTTCATCTGGAATTTGAGGAAACCTTTAAGTCCCCGGGATGTGGGTTGCAGAGAGAAAGCAAACCATCAAGAGGAAGCATCTTCAGAGCTTTGCATGGTCATACAGCTTGTCTGTCAAAGACACTAAAGAATTCAAACATGCTACCTCCTCACCAGAAAGGTCCCAGCAAGGCACCTTTCCATGGAGTAAGTGGTTCAAATTTACACAAAAGAGCCTAGCTCTCTTAGACAACTACTTTCGATTCTGGGTACCTGGTTTCAAGCATCACACATTCCACTATTGTGAAAAAAAGTTGCCCTTAGTGACCTGGGAAGAGTCTAACTCATCTGTATTATCCAACCAGCTTTTCCTCTGTGAGCATGCTTCCTTTGCTAATGACAGCACAGTTGGTATATATATTTTAATGAGGTACTCTGCAGATTATTAACTATTAAGATATTTAGTTACTGATAGTTAAAAATGGTCTATACCACAGTATATTCAGGAAATATGAACTTAATAAATTTGACTCACAAGAGATATTTGAGAGGTGTGTTATATCATTTCTAAAAGAGAAATTAGGTCCATTCTACTCCCCAGACCTGATCTTGAAGTGGTTCTGAGCAGGAGCTAATTTGGAGAAGAACTAATCTAGAGATCTCCTTCGCTTACACCACCGCAAAGCAACTTGGAGAAGCAAGGATTTATTTGATTTACAGCTTATGGTTCACCATGAAGGGCCATCAAAGCAGGAACTCAAGTCAGGAACCTCAAAAGAGGAATTGATGTAGAGGCCATGGAGGGATACGACTTATTGGCTTTTTCTCCATCCATCGCTCACTCAGCCTGCTTTCTTATGCAACCAAGGACCACTTGCCCCGGTAGCACCTACACAGTGGGCTGGGCTCTTGAACTTCAAGACAGTGTACGCCCCAGGTACGCCCATAGGCCAATCTGATGGGGACAATTCTTCACATGAGGTTCTGTTTTCCTGGGTGTCTCTAGTTTGTGTCAGCTGAACTAGCATCACTAAACGTCGCATCTAAATGAGAATTTCAGGACCTAGTCAGCTGGGTTTCTCATCCTCAGCTCTTTGCTACTGTGTACCACACCCAGAGGAGAAATTCCTGGTCTTATAGTCTGAAGTTTCCGTTCGGGAGGTTCATGGAACATGGGATGACGACATTTAAGCGTGTCTATCAGTTCCATGTTGTTGGTAACTATCAGGTCAAAGCAAACAACTCCGAAAGACAGAGGGAGAAATGGCTGTCCGTGGGAGCTATCAGCATGCCACAGCGCATGCCAGCCTCCAGCTTCCCTCAGGATAACAAGTGCCTACTTTACATTTAAAAGACCATGCTGGCATTCTGGTTCTTCTCACCTCCTTCTGTACCCCAAACTCCCCAGCTCACACCCTGCCACCCTGACTGAATCTACTCATTCTTATAAGCCTGCTATTTCTGATGTTCTCACTCTCAGTCTCCCTCCTCCCCTCCTCTCTGCTCTCCCATGATCCTCTCCATTCAGCTTCTGCTTCTCTCATGGCCAGGCCCAGTCTGCCGGCCTTGTTCTGTCTCTTATTTTCTGTGTGTTCTGGGCTCTTTCAGATGCCCTCATATGTCTCTCTCTCTCTCTCTCTCTCTCTCTCTCTCTCTCTCTCTCTCTCATCCAATAAAAAACCTTTTCCTTTAGCATACCATGGAGAGGAGAGGTCATGTCCGTTTATACAGTAACTGCCCTGGAAGTTGCTACTTTTATTTCACATGGAGAGAAGGTGGATCCTTGTCCCCCAACCCAGGCTTCTTGACTCTGCTTCTGTTTTATCAGGGGAGCCATTGAAGAAACCCCTACAACTAGTTACCCAGCTTTCTTCTAGTCTATGTCACAGATGGTGGAGTTAAAGAGACAGACACAGTAGATAAAAATGTGTAGATTGGATTCAAGTCTCAATCCTGTTAGCCATTACTGAAACATCCTAGAAACATTCCTACGACATATTCAAATGAACTGTCTGCTTAGGTCATTAGTACCTTTCAGCAATCTGCTCTGCCTCAGAGAACCTTACTCCAGAACCTTAATCATACTGCATTAAAAACATGAGTTTAAAAGTTTATCTGAATTGCCAACAAATTCTGCCCAAACTGCACTTGAGAGCAAAGTGAGTTTCCCCAGCTCTCTCCCCAAAGGCAAGTGCATGACCCTATAGGAGTCTGACCATGCATGTGCCGCGCTCTCAGAGGCTAGAGCATGATGCATGCATGCCTTGGCTCCAACTCACTGGCCTGCACCATCTGGAGATCAAAAGTCAGACTCATAACAGGAAGTCCTTCTAAAATTACAGCTGTCTCCCTGAACCTGGATTTCCTGTTATCTGTTCTTCTTGATGGGGTATAATTGAGCCAGCTCTGGTTACCGGTGGTCAGGAGGAAGGTGACCTGCCAGAGAATCAATCAAAGAGTAAGGTTTCTTTGTGCCTGCATGGTTTGCGGATGGGGGTAGGGTTAGGCTTCCAGGTTTATAGCTGCAGGTCATGGTCTGACTCTACTTCCAGGACAGATGTGAGCTTCTCACAATGCTCGTACAGAACACAAGTACCTGGCTCGTCCTCTTGTATTCCTCTCTGAATTTTGTGAGCTTTCTCATCAGAAAGTTTGTAATAAATATTTGTGGCTTTCTTTTGGGTCTTAAGCCACTCCCTGGCCATGTGAGAACCTGCAATATGAGAGGGGCAATCAAAGAGGCTGAATGGTCCTTTCGGTATTCCTCAATGTGCAGTCTCTAGGTTCTCAAAAATTATTTCGTATCTATATTCCATTTGCAGAGAATCCTAGGAAGTACTATGTAAATGAATCTAAAAATATACTTTTATTGATTTTTTGAGCATTTCATACATGTATAAAATGTAACTGGAATTTATGGATCCTGCATACAGCCAACTCCTTCTAGATTCTCCCCCGCCCCACACACACATCAGGTATATAATGTATCAGATAAAAATCCTATCTTAAATTCTATGGATAATTTATATTAACTATATCTAAAATATGCATAAACTTTTATATATTATACATAATTTTGCATACATAAAATTTTATAGACATTCTATAATGTATGTCAAATGTGCAATAAATATATAAAAATCAATACAATGTGAAGAGGAGAATGAAGCCTGCAAAAAGTCATTTGTAGATGAGGATTCATCCACTGGTCACACTTTGTGTGCCTTCTTTTACACTCTTAGACCTAAACTGCAGGGAGAGACCTAATGACAGGGAGAGCCAGACAAGCTAAGTGGTACACACACACACACACACACACACACACACACTTCTTTGGTTATGTCCAGCAACATATTCCCTTTCTTCATCTCCTGTGAGTGATAAACTTTCACCATCTCTGTATGTGTTAGCCAAAATCTCTGCCATCATAGGCAAAGGCAGGCCTATATTTCCATGGTATTTGTCACATTGCATTGGATTCTGCTACAACTTTTTTTTTTCAAAAAAAAAAAAAAAAAGGAAAAATCTGGAAGTTTCAACCTGGTTCCCAATTCCAAGCACAGGCTTTGACTCTAGCCCGATTTTCTGAATACTGACAGAGAGAACTCCTTTTCAATGATATTCCACACTCTTCTTCAATCCTCCGCTGTTCAGTGAGTTCTTCCTACACACTGGTATCGTACCACATTCATGTCAAGACTACACACTACATTCTACATTCATCCTACACACTACATTCATGCCAAGACTGAGTATGATCTGCACCCACCTGCTCTCACAGAGCTTGGAAAAACAGGGCAGTGTGAACAGATATGTATAAAGAAATCATTTGGACTCACAAGGCAGGCTATGAGAACACGGGCAATATGTTTGAGGGTGGTTCTTATCAGGGTTGGCTGGCATAAAGATGTAACCATGGACTTGAGATCAGTGCAATAGGAAGGTCAGTCCTGTGACTATCTAGGCAATGAACTGGGTGCAAATTGCAAATATATGAAACAAAAAATTAAACTTAGGAAGATGAACAGAATTTTTGTACCATAAGTGGATCTAGTTTATCTCAGAGTGAAGACTGTAGGCAGTGGCTCATTCCCAACAGGCTGGCATGCTATATGAAGGGTTTGCATTCTATTTGGCAATGTTCAGCCCCTGTAAGTTTTACTGTAAGAGAATCAATTGTCTGACGCAATGTGCATTAACTTACAACTGGTCATATTATGGGTGATATACAAATTCTGAGCTACTCTGTCAGAGAGCTCATCCTCAGAACAGGGCAAGCTTATCTGTTGGTCTTGTAGGAGAAACTCAAACAGGTATGTACCAACACAGAACAAAATAATGCCTCCTCTGCCTGACCCAACTCCCCGGTCCTCTGGGATAGAACATGTCAGAATGGCCGTCTAAGTCATGAGTGTCATCTAGGGAGTTGTAGCACTGTTTCCATTAGGAACACACTGGACAGGACAACCCTTTCAGGACTCAAGACACTTTCACAATTAAAGAACATCCTCATTGGCACCATAACAACTAGTTTGAGGTATGCTGTACAAGCATTAGTAATTAGTTCAGCCTAAGAACTATGGCATGAGAGGGAACCTAGCCCTTATGCTGCCTAGAGCACCAGTAAAAAGGGGATGGATAGTCCAGAGATCTAGGCTAGAACCAAACAAGACTGGCCAAAAAGTAAAAATAATAATGCCAAATATATTCTGCTATACTCATAGATTTGTGCCTAGCCCAATTTTCATCAGAGAAGGTTCATCCAGCAACTGATAGAAACAGATGCAGAGACCCACAGCCAAACATTAGACAGAACTCAGGAAATCTTGTAGGAGAGGTGGAGGAAGGATTGTAGGAATAAGAGGGGTGAAAGATGGCACAAGAAAACCCACAGAATCAACTAACAGACTTGTAGGGACACACAGTGCTGAACCACAACCAGAGGATGGTGCAGGAGAATTGTCTGTATTCTGTCAATCATGTTTTAAATAAACGCTGATTGGCCAGGCAGGAAGTATAGGTGGGAAAACCAGACAGGAAAAGAAATGATACAAGGAGAACAGGAGAATTCTTGGAAGGAAGAAGTTGATTCCTCCCACTCCTGTCCAGACCACCGAAGCAGCAGGATGTGATCTGCCCCACTGAACAAAGGTACTGAGCCACATGGTTAAATCAGAAAAATGGGTTAATCAAGATGTGAGAGTTAGCCAGTGAGAGGCTAGAACTAATGGGCCAATCAGCTTTATAATTTATGGAGACCTATGTGTGATTTTCTTTGGGGATAAATGGCTGGGGGGTACCGGGCAAAACAAAAACCTCAACAAACAAACAGGACCCTCCATGTTACAGGGGGACCTGTACATATGTTGTTGTGTAGCTTGGTCTTCTTGTGAAACTCCTAACAGTGGGAGAAGGCACTGTCTCTGATTCTTTTGCTGGCTTTTGGGAACCTATTCCTCATACTGGGTTGCCTTGTCCAGCCTTAATATGAGGGGAAGTGCCTAGTTTTACTGCTACTTGATATGCCATTTTTGGTTGATATCCATGAGAAGCCTGCCCTTTTCTAAATAGAAACATTGGAGAAGGAGGATGAGTGGGTGGGTAGAGTGTAAGGGAGAGGTGGGAACAGGACTGGGAGAAGAAGAAGTATGGGAAATTGCAGCCAAGATGTAAATAATAATAATAATAATAACATAATTAAATAAGAAAGAGAAAGAAATGAATCCTAGGCCCAGAGACACCCTACTTTATGTCCACAGAATGGTCATAAACATGGACACTGAGGGGTCCCTAGTTCCTAATTTTAAAAATCAGCACTTTAAAGGGAGCTCCACAAAGCAGTTGCCCGTTTCTGTGTCTGCAATCAGACTGCAGTAGTTGCATTCAAAAACAGTCACGTTCCCTGGGTAGTTATGATTTTTTAAAAGTAATAATGATCAACTCATTAACTGTGACTGCCTACAAGCACTTTGATAAGATTCATGTTCAGGCTCCTGTTATTTAATGGATATTTATTTTAAAGTGGAAGCCACTCACGCATTCAGAATGCAGCATCAACTCTTCTGCTCCATCTCCATTAAATGGCTATTGTATTATTTTCAAAAGCATGCATGCAATATAGGAGCACCAAAGGGATTCCAGGGAGTTACAACGCTAAGCTGAATGTTAGCAACCAGGTTCTGTATTCGCTGGCTTTACTACAGAAACTTTGATGAGAGATGAAACCAAATGGGGTGTTGCTTAAGCTGTAAGGTCAGGGGTTGTTGCTTTATTTCAGTTCCTGGACAAAAGAGTTTTAGCATATGACCTACAGTAGGTGTGGGAAGGAGCAGGGCTGTCACCTAAGAGTATCCAAAGGTAGTGATACTAATGCTGAGAACCCAGTAAAGAGACTGTCTGAAGAATGATTCCAGGGACAGGAGGACCAGACATGTAAAGACAGTCAGTAAGACCAAGGTCTCTTGCCAGAGGTTTAGCCTTGGGCAGAAGTGTTCAAAAGGACATGCCCTGGAATGTGTCTAAAAGCCACAGTTCAGTTTGTTGTATGGATGACAATACAAATAGCAAGGGAGTTCAGGAGATTGCCCTGCATCCCAAGAGACAAGTCACCACTAAATACAGAGTGCAACTTGGAGCACACTGTCATAGAATTTTGTCAAGGTTGCTATGGTGCTGTTGGCCTGAGAAATACTGAGAACCACCCCACTCTATGGGTGTATTTCTGAACTTGCTTTATGCAGGCATGTCTGAGGGTTTCTGTGCTGTGAAGGGACACCATGACCATGAAAACTCTTAAAAAGGAAAATCATTTAATCGGGGTGGATTACATTTTCAGAGGTTTTGTCCATTATCATCATGGTGTGACATGGTGGTGTGCAGGCAGATGTGGTGCTGGAGAAATAGTTGAATGTCCTTCCTCTTTTTTTGCAGGTAACAAGAAGTGGTCTGAGATGGCTTGAGCATATATGAGACCTCAAAGGCTGCCTTCACAGTGACACACTTCCTCTAACAAAGGCACGCCTACTGCATCAAAGCCACAAATCCTAAAAGTGCCGCTCCCTTTGGGGACTATTTTCTTTCAAGCTGCCACAAGGCAGAAATGAGAGATTCATGTGGAGTTAATGATCCACAGAGTTGTAGATCACCTGCTACAAGATCCTTCACTGTATGAATTGGAGATGCTGATGTTCACAGTATGTAAAGTCTGAAGAAAGGTTTTTAAAAGCATATGCCCTTTGCATGCTCAGAGCCTACCTAGCTCTAGTTCTCTTCATTGACTTTAAAACTTTCTTTGCATGGATTATTTGTAGAGAAAACATTATACGGTCGAAAAACAGAGTCTAACAGATGTTCACAAACTTTGTACCCAGATCACTAGGCCCAAGGTCAAGAAAGATGCCCTAAAGAATTTTCCATGTATCCCAGAGGAATGTTCCATGTATCCCAAGTACCTGCTAATGAGTTTTGTCTCACATAGTCTTAAGTAAATAAAGTATTTCCATTAACATAGATTGTGTCTGTTGTCAACAAACATGGGATGCTCGTAAATGTTTAAAGGGACTAAATTCCTATTTGTGGTTTCATTTTTATTTTTGTTTGTAAACTTTTCCTTTCACTTCATCCATAGCCCCCAAACTTTCTTCTTTGTCCTAATAAAAGAAGTGATGTGTAAGTGATAGAGGAGATCTGGAGGGCAAACCTGTGAACTCTGTGAGTCAGCTCTTACAGAATTGAAATTGAAACCTTACACTGGCCTTATACAGAGATTCTGACATCCCTAAAACACAGCCCACAGTCCTGAAGAGAAGGATAATGGAAAGATGAACCAGAGCTTTAAATGTCTAGTCTGTCCCACCTGCTATACCAAAATGTCACGGACAAGATGGCCTTAACCCATGTGATTGCTGCAGTTGTGGAACCAGACACTCAATCCCAAACTGCTAGTAAATGTTGTGCCTCGTGAAGGTTCAGCTCCTGAGAGATGACATCTTCTCGTGGTGACATTGCTTAGTGGAAGGGGCACAAATGCTCTTGGCGTCTTTTACAATGTGTTAATCCATTCCACAGTATTTATTTCCACTCCACGGAGCCAGTGATCTCCCAGTGTCCCATCTATAAAACTATCGCCCAGAAACTGGATTTCAGCATACAAAAGCTTTCCCACGCAGTCTCACTCATGGACTTTCACACGAAGGCTTCTGCATGCAGGGTTTCACACGGACTTTCACATGTAGGCTTTGACATGCGGGATTTTCTACGAAGACTTTCCCGCCCAGGGTTTCCAACCCCAGGCTTCTTCATGCAGGCTTTCCTACACAGGCTGTCATGTGTGGACTCTCCCGTGCAGGGCTTCACACAGAGACTTTGACATGCAGGCTTTCACATGTGGGGTTTCTTCCACAGGCTTTCACCTGCTGGCTTCACACACAGGGTTTCCCATCTAGGCTTTCCCAGGAAGGACTTTCCCATGTAGGGCTCTACATGTAGAATTCACTTGCCGGCTTTCCCATGTAGGGTCTCACACACAGGCTTTCCTATGCACTGTTCCATATACAGGTTTCCACATGCAGGATTTACACACACAGACACTCTGACATGCAGGCTTTCCCACACAGGGTTTTGCATACAACACCAAGTTAAATCTTCGAATGAAGCACATTTGAAATAGACGCTTCCTAGATTTTAATTTCGGGTATTTTTCTTTCTGTGCCTTTGATTATTTCTTTTAGGGCTTCAGACTCAGTTCAGTGGGTAAAAGCTACTGCAAGGCAAGCACAGGGACTTGAGTTAAAGTATCCAGAGCCCACATAAAGGTTAGATGTGTAGAAGTATCTGTAATCCCAGGAAGCATACTACAGAGAAAGAAAGGAAGATCGTGGGAGGTGAACTAGCCTGGTGAACACAGCCTGGAATAAAAGACCCTGTCTCAAACAAGGTTAGGTAAGAAGAGACATCTGAGATGGTGCTCTGTTCTTATGCATGTGTATTATTACATCCACACATGGAAATGTCCATACAATCACACACACCACATACCCATTGTATGGACACACACATCACACACCTTTTATTTTGTCTATGTCCTTAATTGAGTTCTGCTTATTATTAGAAAAACCCAGTCCAGTCTATGAGTCCAGGCTGCACTGAAGCCTCACTTTTAAATATAATATCCGCAGACTCTGTTCTTTCTTTCATGTGAATCCCCTAAATGAATTCAGTGATGATTCATTTTACACACACACACACACACACACACACACACACACACACACACCACTTTGATTTATATGCTGGCTGAGGAATCTAGGTTGAAATCCTGACTGCACACAGGAGGGCCATTGCTTACGGAGAGAAAGAATATGCTTCGAAATGGCACACTACAAACTAACACCCCATTTAGCAAACAGAGCAGAAATCTCCACTTTGCTGCAGAGCCAGTGGCTGCCTGTGTGGTGGCCTAGACTCCCAGGCAAGCTGGAGCAGCACTGTCTTCAGCTAAACAGACATCAGAAATCCCAACGCCCTCTCTATCCACAGGCAGAGTTTCTTATCAAAGTCCTCCACTCCTCAAAGACTTTATTTTTCTAACACAGTCAAACAATGGCTCTTTCAGGCAGGATTGGAATATTGCAAACCTAATAAAGGTGAGTGAAACCCTATCGTAGAGCGTGAGCAGGAACAACACGGGCCTTAAGTGTTTGAGCAGAACGGGCTTCATTTCACAATATCACAGGGTTGCAGATGGAAAGATGACTCGCCAGCCTCGCACCTGGAGTGCAGTTAGAGTAATCCTAGCCTGCAGCACAGAGAAAGGTTCCTCAACCGCCACTGAACCCAGATCCCCGTGATGCTGGGCATTGTTCCTCCAGCAGACACGGGGGCAGGGGCTCAATTCTTGTCTGAACACCCACACAGAGACTCATGCAGGGTTGCTCGGTTCTGAAGCCAACTTCCCAACAATGCCTGGTGTTGTTTCTTTACGTGTGACATCACTCTCTGCAGTATCAATGGGGAGAACCCGATCTTTGCTGGGTCCGGTGGGGCTGAGATGCTGCTGAGCTCTTTCAATACAGGTTCTGCAGGACTGGACTAATGAGGGACAAACTGCAGCAGAAATGCAGTTTGCAGAATTGCAATTGTCATGCAATCTTTTGATAATTGCCCGTTTTCTGCTCCCAGAGCTCATCTTGAGGCTTTAATATCTCAGTGTACCCGGCATCAGCTTGCCACATGCCAGCTCTGAATGTGGTCTGACACTTTTGTAGACCATAATATCTTGTTATGTCCGAAGGTTACACCAAGGCTTAGATGTTCCCTAATAACTGTCAGGTCAGTTTTCTCTAGGGGAGCAGATACTCTTTGCTTCGTTTTGGCCTACACAACCTTCATCAAGCTCAAAGTTGTCTTTGGATTTGACGGGGCATCTTTCCCCGCCGACTTCTAGTAGCACTTGGCTTGGCATGAAGGTTTGATTTTGTAACTTCAGTGATCATTAGTGTCAGCAGTATCTTCCAACATTTCAGAGTTTTCATCAGCACCTTGTAAAGAGGGTTTGGAACATCCATGGTTTGAACATGTCCTCAAATGCATGTCTTATTGGGGTTGGGAGGTAGAACAACAAGAAAGTCACAGAAGAGGCTCCCTGGGATGCACTGGTGGCTTTATAAAAAGAGAAACAAACCCAAGATAGCATGCTTCTGTGGCTCACTGTGCATCTCTTCTGGTAAGTCGCAGTAAGTTCTCCAGATAGTGGAGCTATGTTCCTGGGCCTCCCAGCCTCCGGAAGTGTAAACTAAGGGATTATTCATTCTTAAGTTATCCAGTCACATATATTTCGCTATAGCAACCGAAAGAGACTAAGACAGCAGCATCAAGGTAAAAAGGGGCTAAGAAGAGCTCTCCCAACCCTAAGAACTTCCCTAAATCTAGGACATTCTACTAAATCTAGGGCATTCTAAGTATTCACCTATAGCTACTTCTAAAATAGAACAAATCTTCTGTTGTTCTAGAGTGCTATTAATTTGTTATTGATGTGGACTGAAAGTAAACCAGCAGTAATTTTCTCACGGGTGCTTTTATTTTATCCTCTTCTGTGCATATAGGATCAATCTTATAGCAGCATGTATCAGATGACTTCATAGAATCGTCCTCTTGAACTGTCTATGTCTTACACATTTTTTTCATCAACGAAGCAGTAATAAGATCTGGTGTTTAACACCTGGGGGTGGTACTTCACATATTTTATCTCAAATCTAGACTGATATTTTCCTTTATGAACAGTGAACTGGGCATCAGAAAGGACAGGTAGCATTCACAAAACCACACAATGACAGATCCCAAGCTCAAACTTCGGATCCCCCTTTAACGCACTGCCCTTCCTTCCCAGTATTCTAGATAGCCATCTATTTTAATTGATGGACTTAAAGTTTTTTTCCCAAGCCAAGTAAGAGAGAGTCAACAAAAGTACTCAAGGAGCTAGGTGAGGAAATTCTCTGGCTTGTCCTAAGCACCCTGAGAACAGTTGTTTAAAAAAATAAAGTGAATGGGGAAAATGTTACCCAACCCTCTCTTAATTGCATCTTTGTTTGAGGACTTCCTCAGCCCTTCCTGCTTACTCAATGTGAGCTGCTCCTGTAGGGCTTCTTCCTCTCCCTGGAGGGAGCATCTGTCCCAGGAACCCCACTCTTGAGCAGTGAGTTCACTGAGACTCACTGGGGGCTGACAGTACAGAGCAATCAATAAAGCCTGAGTTTTATCGCTGTCAAGACTTACTGGGGCTTTTACACACAGTGCACAGAGATCTGAAAGCATCCTTCCCAGTGGAGTTCTTAAGTCTGGCCCTACTCCTCTGAGGGCAGGCTTTCAAAGGTGCAAGCCATGGGAGAAGAATTCAGGGCACAGCTGTATGAATTAGCCAGACCTGTAAGCCCTGTCTGACTCATGGGGGTTTCACAAAATTGTGAGAGCCCACAGTTTTGGATCTGTTCCATTTTGACTAAGGGTCAGAGAGTTCAGACCTCCTCAAGGATGAACAACTGGATGTTTGGCCAAAGGTATGGCTACTGGATGGTTTGCTCCTCAAAGGCCAGGCAACAAGATGTTAGACTTAGGGTGTAGTTACCGGGTGTTTTGAGGTGTGAGGAGGAAATCACACTTGCTTGCTCTTTTGTGTCATGGAAGTCTTGTGCCCTCCTCATTTGACTGGGATATATAAGGACTGTGAGTGATAAGTCCTTACACTTTTTGTTGCAGTCTTCACTGGGAGACCTCCCAACTCTATCTTCTGTCTCTTGTCTATTTCTTTCCCCAATCCACACTCCCTTTCTCAGGAACGTATGGACGAGTCATCCCTTCATGACAGAAAATGGCATCATGGGTGCTCAAGTCAACATCTTAGACTCACTCAGATAAGAGTCTGGTCTTCTGAGGGGCTTGGTCTCAGTCTTAGTTCAATGTTATACCAGTTCCAAGTACCCACAATAGCTGTTCTGCTCTCCCCTTCAATGCTTCTAGAGCTCGCTTCATGCATAGCCAAGGACTGTGAAGGGCACCTTTAGGAGGCAAATTGACTTACATGTCTCTCTTCTTCACCACACAAAAAGACAGGGATTGAGTGACCTGTATTTCCATATCTTGGGATAGGTCAGTACCAATACCAGGGACGAGATCAATAAGTGGATGGAAAACAAATATTCATTCAGCATTGAGAAATGAGCAGAATTAACCATTCAAAGAGTCACAGTTCAAGAAGATGGCCATTAAGCTGCAAGAGAGAAATAGTTACTGGCAAGATTTTTAAAAGAAGACAAGATTTCAAAAGTGCTAAGAAAGGTCAAATTAGTTCACTTTTCTTCAATCAAATGATCAAGACCTTGAGAAAGGGCTTCCCCAAGTCACCCTTCTGCATTCCCACAAACAGTGCACTCCTGATTCAACCCATGGAATCCATTTCCCTCCACCCAGTCTACAAAAATCGAAGGACACATGGACGCTGAACTTCAGCGGGTTTTGTTCCACACACTCTTGTCATTGTACACAGGCTCAATGAGCAGTGAAGAGTCCTGGGATGAGGCCTCTGCCTAGACCTACAGCTTGGCAGCTACACCTGACTTGGCTTTTTGAATCCTGACCACCTGAATCCCTCCCCACCAGCAAACTACATCCTTCTAAGATGGGTCCCTGAGACAGGAGAGATAGTCATGCTCATCTTAAGCATCATGTGTGCTAGGCACTTTGAAGCCAGCTTTCCCCTAAGCTACACCGGACATCAGCTTCAGCCTATGGTGCAGGGTAGTTCCTCATACTCCCTTTTTTATAATGAAACAAAGTCAAAGCCACTTACAGCTTATCCAGCATATGATATTAAAGTCTAAACGCATCTATAGTCGCATACTTCCCACTCTTCTAGCTCCTGATAACAGGAAGGCTTTCTTTATACACCATCCAGCAGCCAGAATTTTGCTGTAGCAAGAGAAAAAGAACCAAGAGAGGTGAGGAAAGCAACACCAAGGAACCCATTGGTCCATACAAATCTGCATCATTTACCTGCAAAGAAATTACCTTTCATGCTGTAAGTAGAAATGAAATGATGGTTTGGGCCTGTGTAAGAAAATGTTATATATCATTTTATCATATATAAGTACATATATATGTGCACAACTGTGTAATCACCCTTCCCAAACACAAAATGTAAAAAAAAAAACAAAACAAAAAAACCCGACCGTTTAACTCTTATAGCTTTATCTGATCTAGAAATCTGTTTTAATTTGTATGCATGGATGCTTGCCTGCATGTATTCTAGTGAACTGTGGTGGTGCCTGGTGTCCTTGGAAACCCAAAAAAGGCACCCAGTCTTGTGGAACTGAAGTTACAGGCGGTTGTGAGCCTTTATGTGGATACTGGACACTGAACCTGAGGTCTCTCCATGAACAGTCAGCACTCTTAACTGCTGAGCCATCTCTCCAGGCCTGTTGAATTGTATTTAAATGTAAGTCTTACACAAATTTATCCCACAATGTTCTAGTAACTGGATTCCCCCAAGAACCTGGGAGGCCCTAATAGGTAGCATTCTCCAGTGTCACCACTGTCCGCCCTCCTACTCTAACTGGTTTCACGCAAGCAGTAGTCAACAAATTTTCAAATGTTTAGCAAGCACTACCCAAGTTCAGACTAGCAGATATCCTGGTTAGCTTTTGTTGTCATTGTTATTGTCTTTTTTGTTAACTTGACACAAGCTAAGGTCATTTGGCAAAAGGAACCTCGACTGAGAAAATGCCTCTATCAGACTGGCCTATTGACAGTCTATGCGGGGGCATTTTCTTGATTAATGATTGATGTGGGAGAGCCCATCCCCTGTGGGCAGTCTATCCCCTGGGCTGCTGGTCTTGGGTCATACAAGAAAGCAAACTTAGAAAGCCATGGAAAGCAAGCAAGCCAGTAAGTTTCCTTCCTTCACGGTCTCCGCTTGAGTTCCTGCCTCCAGGTTCCTAGTTGAGTTCCTGCCTTGGCTTCCCTCAATGACAGACTGTTATCCCACACATTAGCCAAATCAACCTTTCCCTCCCCACCTTGCTTTAGTCACAGTGTTTGTTGAGAGCCATGGAAGTCTGAAGACAGTAACCGAGGCCTCACGAAGCAGTGACAAAGTAGGAAGGACTCTAAGAGCCTGCCGGAATTTCTGTTTGTTAACTCATAGTCAGTCTGGAGAGAAATGAGTTTGAGATATTTACATGTAAAATTTTATTTTGGGGGTAGGAAATAACGTTTCAGAACATGTGAAGACTGCCTAATACAATGAAAACTGACAGGAAAAGGCATGATGATGAGTCTTCGCTTGTTCCAGTCACAGATGGGAAGGGTGAAATGAAACAGAATGCCAGCATGCAGTCCCTAGGGTTAAGGGTCTCACTGCACATGCGCATTCTCACACCCTAACTACGCCCCTAGCATCTCCTGTGTGCACTGCTGAGATCTCAGGGGATGGAAACCATGGCTGTGCAGCTCCAGACAGTGACCACCCTGCCTCTCTGAGTGCCAGCCTGCAGCCCCATGCTGTGCCTCTCTCCCAATCTCCTAGGCTTTCAGAAAGGTTTCCTCTAGTGGTACTCTTAACTGCTTTCTTCAGGCTAAAAGATTCCATTCCCTGAAGTCCCCCTGGAGCCCCGCTTCCCAACCCCTTAACGTAAGTGTGATTTCTATTTGAGGGAAATAAGATGGGCTTCTGGGGAAAGTGCAGAGGGGCAGCCTCAACACGTTTGTACATTCCAGGGTAGGGGCTTGTGGATTAGAAATATTAAACAGAAAAAGCAGGCACACGAAAGAAACAGACAGGACACAAGATAGAGTCAGGAGGGCAACCCAGTGAAAACTGAATCCGTTCTTGTTTATTGCTCATGAGCTTTAAATACCCCAAAGAGGAGGGGGAAGACAAAAGTCTTCTTTACTACCAAGGAACAAACAAAGGAATCACCTTCTCAATAACCAAAACATCAAGGAACCACACGCTAGGTCAAAACCTCCTGCTAGTCACCACACCTTGGGTCAAATCTCCTGTCAACAGCCGTGATGGACCAAGAGTAGACCTGAACTCTCTGACCTTTGGTCAAGGTGGACTGAACCACATCTGTTGGGGTCCTACAGGAAAGACTCCTTGACCCCATGTTGCAGGGCAGAACCCTAGAAGACAACACAAAATACCCAAGAGGAAGAGTTCTTCTTGCAGGGAAATCACTCTTTCTGGGTTTCTAGTGTTCTCAGTGTCTACTTCCTGCTCCAAGCCAACGGTGGCGACAGACGAAGAGACTGTGTAAAGGAAATGACTATACTCCCGTGGCATATGTGAGGATGTTGGTGTCTGGTGTGTGTGGCAGTGTGTTCGCAGAAGAACTGGGTTGGAACAAAGCTATGCCTGGGAAGCAGTATGTTACAGTTCTGAGAAAAAAGCCAATAAGAATAGCCAGGTCCCTGTCTGTATTTAGGGCAGAATTCTTGTGTGTGTGTGTGTGTGTGTGTGTGTGTGTGTGTGTGTTCAAGTATGTGTACTTGTATGCTAGTGTGAGTGGAGCCTGAGATCAGCCTCCAGGGTCCTTCTGTTACTACCAGCTACTGTTTGTTTACTTATTTAGAGACCCTGTCTTTTAATTGGCCTGGGCTTCATTAAGTAGGCTAGTCAGGCAGACCTGAATTGCCCCAGGGATCTGCCTGTCTCAGCTTCCCAAACACTTGGGTTCTAAGTAAAGATCATTACATATCTTTATTACCTGGTTTCTGGGGACTCTTCTTGGTCCTCATGATTACCAGGTGTATAAATTGACAACATGACCACTCCATGGTATGGTTAAGGGAACTTTTTAACTGTAGACATGGGAGAGAGCGTTCCAGAGTCATATGGAACAGAGTGTCCTGAGCAGAGAGAGAAAGAAGCAGACAACTGAACTTGGTCAGCAGCCTGGACCTGCCCAGGGCTTTCTGTGAGAAAGGGGAGAAGAATAGGTGATAGAGAGAAGACAGTGGGAAAAGCAGGAGCAGGGGCGAGAAAGAGAGACCCAAAGTGCAGGGTTATAAGGAGAATGACTAGGTGAGTAGCTGGGGTGGTTCATGAGCTGGAGGTCAGGGCAGGAAAGAAGTGAGAAGGGCTAGGATGCTTGCAGGGACTCTGAAATGTGTGACAGACCCCTGCGTCACTGACAGAACCTGGAGAACTGTGTGTGCTTTGTCATGCTAGCTTATGTCCCAGGTAGTCACAGTACCTTCTGCCAGAGGGAAGGGGAAGGACCTCTTTTGGTTGTTGGGAACGAGTTTCACAAGTCTCTGAGGAATCCTGGCTTTTATGCAACAAACAGAAATCCTCTGAGGGTCCAGCTTGAGATCATCTTTGGATATTTAGACTGCCTCTTGAGGACTGGGAACTGGAGTTTCCTTTGAACCTGATACAAGGCAAGTCCTTTCCAGTCATCTCCTCCACCCAGGATTCTTCACAATTTTGGCTCTTGCCAAAGCTCCTAGGAGAGTGTTTGCCACGCTCTCCTACTTACACTCACAAACACACACACAGACACACACACACACACACACACACACACACACACACACACACATACACTTTTTCTTGGTGGTGGAGGAGCCTCACTCGGTGACTTAATTGGCTTCACTGCTCACGTTCATGAATGCAGGGTTAGTGATGAGAAAACTAGAGTCTGTTTCACCAAATTCTTCTCGTGTTTTATGGCCACAGCAACCCTGTAAAACCACATTAACCACAGGGAATGCATTCTAAGAAGGTGACAGCAGTCATCTCAAAGCCCAGCCTCCTCAAGGAAGCCCATTCCTCTCTCCTCTCCAGCCACAAGGAAGCCAAGGCTACAGCTGCTTTTCAGAGAAAGAATCCCCATAAAAGCGAGACTTGAAAACAATGGCACCGCAGGAAATATACCTTCAACAAGCTCACCTAGCCTTTCTGAGTGTTATTTACCGACTCTAATTATGCGATAGCTGATGCCCACTATCCTACCATGGATCAGGAAATGTAATGTTCGGAAAAATCTTTTAAAAAATTTAAAATATGATGGGGCGTGAGGTTAATTCCCCCATCCTGAAACAGTTCGATCGTATAAATAGTAATTGTTATGGACCTAAAGATGTTTGAAGTAACAGCTGTGATAGGAGGGACCTGGGGCAAACAGAACACACGCACACTCAAAGTGAAGTAAAATGAAATAGAAAACACATTCCATTTCGATTCATATGGTAAGATCTTAGAAGGGTTGTGGTTTTGGGATCAGATAGAAACGAGAAGGCATGCATTACCTTCACTCTGTGAGAGGAAGGCAGCTGAATAGGTGGAGGACCAAGGCTTGAAGACTCCTGAGAGAAATTGCTAACCCCAGGCAAGTTTCTCTCTCTGAAATAAATCCATTGTCAGGTGGTATTGCATTGATTGGAGCTAATTCTAAATTGTAGAAATGAAAACGGCCTTACATCTTGATCCTTGCACATAAAAAAAAGTGGAAGTTATTTAAGAGCACAAGAACATCCCGGGGAAGTAGCTCAAAGGTGAGGAACGAAAAGAGGTTGACTCTTGAATGTCTTGAATTTTACTTCTGGCAAAGGTGAGCCAAGCCAGAGTCAAAGATTTTCACTTTTGTGGGTCATTTTCTTTGGTATATATCCTCACTTTCTCTGGAATTACAAGCAAAAGCCACTAGGACTTCAACAGTGCCATAAATCTTATGAAGGTTCTTGGCTGGAATAGCCATGAAAAGCCAAGAGACACCTCCATGCAGATATTCCGCCCTTCTGTGTGTGCCTACCTTCTTTCTATTCACATATTTATGCCTCCACCAAGGAGGGAACTCACTCAGTAACTCTGTGTGAAACAGTTCGAGGTCAGCATTGTGGACTGTGGAGAAGGAAGCTGGGATACTCTTCTGCGTTTTCTGGTCTTCTTTCATATCCGAACTATACGGAACAAGAGATAGAAACATTAACTGATAGGTAATCAATCAATAAACATATAAACAGTTACATTGCAGGAAGATTCAGTGTAAAAACAAGGCAGGGGACTTTAAACATAAGGGCATAAAATTCAAAACATAAAGGCTGGAGGTTCCACTAGAATCAAATGTTTCACCTTAGAGAACTGGAATTTACTTTGGGTTATCTGTTTCTGTTCATACAGTCTCTCTATGTAACCCAGGATGGTTTCAAATGAGCTAGTCCGCTAGACATCATGGCTGACACATGAAGACTTGGAATGGTGACTGGGGCCTCAGAAAGGAAAGAGGTCCCAAAGAGAATCTCTCTCCTGTGCTTGGGTTTGTAAGGATTTCTCATTGGGCATGTATAAAATGGGCAGGAGGGAGCCTTGTGGATACTGGAAGCAAATCAAACCTTAGTTCTGTTCTTTCATAGCTGTGTGACCTCAGGGAATGTGGTGATGGCTCTTCTATCACTGTAAGAAGAGCAGAGATTCTAAGTCCCAGCCAACCTCCTAGTCAGCATTAAATGATGCCATAATTACTTCACAAAATTTCTAATACGAGGTATGTGATCAGGCAGCACATCCTGTCACTTTTAGCTTTCCTCTCTGGGTCATCAGCCTTGTGCAGGTGTCAAGGAGAGACTTCTTCATCTCTGAGAATTTTGGAGGAAGCTGTCTTATTTTGGTTTCTTGTTGCTGAGATAAAAATAACTTTGACAAAAGCCCCTTAAGGGAGAAAGTGTATTTCACTTGAAGTCCTAGATTATAGTCCTCCATGGTAGGGAAGTCACAGAACAACAGAGCCCAGACAGATGGTCACATTGTGTCCACAGTTGGAAGAAAAAACAATGAACACAAGTTCTTGGTTTGCACAAGCCTTTTCATCCAGCCCTGGATCCATGAAATGGCGCCTCCCTCTGTGGACTGGCATTCCCATCTCAAATAACACAGTCATGATAACCCCCTCACAGGCATGCCCAAAGCTTCATCTCCCAGAAGATTCCAGATTCTGTCAAGTTGACAATTGATCTTAACTCACAGAGGGGAGAAGAGGTTTTAACCTTGATTGGAGAAAGAAATACATCACAAGGAAACCAGACTCCACAGAGATGGACTCCCAGAGCTGCTGACTCAGCTGACAGTCCCATCATCCCCTGTGCTTGGTCACAGACTCCACCATCACCACCTCCTAGCCACATGGTTCAGTTGTGTCTATTTTTGCTGCAGGCTGAATCTGGGGTGTATAGTATCACCATTTATCTTCCAGCTTCATGCTCTTGCCCTATGCATCTTCTTTCTCAAGACAGCATGAAAGCAGCAGTATTGGAGTCAAATAAAAACTTTGGTGGAAAGTATGACCCCCTCTGAACATGTTGAGAGGATGGGAGGTGACAAAGGGATAATAGAAAAGATCTTTCTAGAATTCAGCTTGGCTTTCTAGCAAGTACTGTGATTTGTACTTTCTCCATTTACCTTGGTTTGATGAAGTCCCTCCCCAATCCATGTCTTTCAAACCATTTGGAGAAACATGTAGATCAACGAAAACATGAACTACTTGCTTTTCAGAGACAGGCTTATTTCTCTTAATATGCTATTCTTTAGCTTGACTCATTCTCTCGCAGATGATCTAATTTCAATCTTCTTCATCGTGGCCTAATGTTCTTTTTTTTTATCTAGTCATAGGCCCTGTCCTACTTCACTTTCTCTCCGTGATAGACACCCTTCTAGCCACAACCATCTGGGACAGAAAAAGGTTTTGGGCTTGCAGGTTGTGGTCCATCAGAGAGGCAAGCCAACCCAGAGAGGAAGCGGCAGGAACCAGGAAGCAGGATGCAGGAACTGCAGACACAGACCATAGAGGAATATCTGTTTTGTGGGCTGTTTCTTTTTTTTTTTCCTCTATAACCCAGGACTATACTCCCAGGAGAAGCACTTCCCACAGTGGGCTGGACCCTCTCTCATCAATTATTAATCAAGAGATGCATCACAAGCATGCCTACAGGCCAGTCTGATGGAGGCCGTTCTTCAGTTGGGGTTCCCTCTTCCTAATAGGCGCGAGAACCCAGGGTGATTTCACATCTTGGCTCCTGTGAATAATGTCACAGTGGGCATATGATTCTATGAACCTTTTGTCTGTTGGTTTTCTTCCCTTTGGAAGAAACACTGGAGTTATATGGCTGAATTTTTCTATTGCTATATTGCTATTTGCTATGTATAGGAAGATCCAGCTATGTTCCCTGTAACCTGACTTCCTTCCTTCCCAACAACAGTGTCTAAGATTTCTCATCTCTACTTCCCTTCTGATGTGTGTCATCTTTAAATCATTTATTCCCTCCTTTTTGCAACAGTCTTTCTGACTGGGTGAGATTGAATCTCAGGATGTGTTTTCTCTTATACTTATAACTCATCTGTGCTGCTTTTAAGAAGCAGACATTCATATCACCCATTTTTGATGCTGATGTGGTTGTGTTAAGTTCTTTGATACCTCATGGCAGGAATGGTTGCCAGACCTCCCCCCCCCATTCTATTGATTGGTGCCTTCCCTGTGCAGAGGCTTGGGAACTGGAGCTCAATGTGTCAGTCAATTCTTGTTCTGTTTCTTGAGTGTCTGGAGTCCTACCCAGAAAACCTTCATCTGTGCCGACATGCTAAAGGGCTTCCTGTTTCCCTGCTGCTCCTCCACTTCCCAGACTGCTTCTTCTGTTTCCTCTACTGCTGCCCTATTTCCCCTACTGGTTCCTCAAATTTCCATAATGATTCTTTTCTGCCTTTGAAATTTTGGATCTTACTTTGAGAACTTTGGTGCACTTTTAAATTGATTTTTGTACCTGGTGAGAGATGGGTGTCTAATTTCCTTTTTTATCCATGTGCATGCTCATTTTCCCCATAATCACACATTATAGAAAATATGCATGCATGATGAACACATACATACATAATACATATGTTATATGTATATTTATACATATTTTTGGCATATGCTGGGCACATTGTCAACACTTGATGGAGGAAGGTCATTGGTTAAAAAAATAAAGAAACTGCTTGGCTGGCCCTCATAGGTTAGAACACAGGTGGGTGGAGAAAACAGAACAGAATGCTGGGAGGAAGAGGAAGTGAGCTCAGACTCGACAGCTCTCCTCTCGGGAGCAGACGCCTCAGAAGAGACGCCATGCGCAATGAAGCTCCGACCCAGGATGGACGTAGGCTAAAATCTTCCCGGTAAGACCGGTGCTCACAGATTATTAGAGATGGGTTGATCGGGATCTGAGAATTAGCCAGTAAGGGCTAGAGCTAAAGGGTCAAGCAGTGTTTAAATGAATACAGTTTGTGTGTTGTTATTTCGGAGCATAAGCTAGCCAAGCAGGCGGTCGGGGTGCTGGGGATGCAGCCCTGCCGCTCCTTATTACTACAAACACTCAAGTGTCTGTAGATGTGGAGTTATTTCTTTCATAGTTTCCATTTTGTTAGAACATAACTCTCAGAATATCCTGAAGATTTCAGTGGTATCTATTCTAATCTCCATTTTTCATCTCCAATTTTATTTGTCTCGATCTCTACCTCCTTTGGTCATTTTTGCCCCAGTTTTGTGAGTGCTGATTATCCATTCGAAGGACCAATTCCTTGCTTTAAAGATTTTTGTATTTAAAGTTCTATGAGACTCTATTTCATTTATCTCTTCCATGACTTTCATCATGCTCTTCCTCCTGTGGGATGTACATTTAGTTTGTTTGGTTTAGGATCATGATGTGTATCATTAGACTAACTATTTGAGATTACCTGTTTTCATACGTATAGACTCCCTTCTTTGTGTAGTTTTTGGACTAGCCACATCACATGTTCTAGTACATTGTGTTTTTATTTTTATTTGAGTTTAGAGAATTCGGCCCTTGTTGACTTCTTCAGTCATAAGTCATTCAGAAGTGTATTGTCAAACCCCTCCACTTGTATATTTTCTATAATTTCTTTAGCTGTTGACTTTTCGTTTTTGTTCCATTATTACCTGATATGATACATGGGATTTTGTTTGCACTCGTTAATATTCCTTTGCAATATATTTTGTATCTGAAGAAATGTTTCATGTACTAAAAAGAAGATTCATGCATTGTTCTTTTTTGTTGTTGTTTTTTGAGACAGGATTTCTCTGTGTAATAGCCTTGGGTGTCCTGGAACTCACTTTGTACACCAGGCTTGTGATGAACTCAGAGATCTGCTGCCTCTGCCTGGCTAACACTGGGATTAAAGGCATGCACCACCACATCTGCCTTCATATGTCCTTAGATGAAATATTCTTTAGAAATCTAAGATGCATTTTCCCTATAGAGAAACTATTTCTGAGTATATTAGGGGCATTCAGGATGGGATGGCCATAGATGTGCTATAATTATTTCTGATGTTGATTTCTTTAATCTGGATAATCTATTTATAAGTGAGAATGGGGTACTAAAGTCACTCCTCCTATGATAGTGGCCCATCTTGCCTTTTATGTCCACTAATATTTATTTCATAAAGCCAGATAGCACAATATTCAATGACTACATATTTTTCTTTTAAATATACTTTCTTTGTCTCTACCAAATAATTTTTTTGAAGTTTGCTTTGTCCCATGTGAGTGTAGCTACTCTTGCTTTCTGACAGACATGCTTGCTTCCAATGTCACTTTCTGTCCTTTTATCATCAGCCCGTGTATTTGCCAGTGACATGAGTTTCTTGCAGGAAGCACATCATTAAGTCTTGGATTTTTTAATGTCGTCATCCAGTTTTTGTCTTTTAATTGATATTCAGTTAATTACTTGTATATCTTTATTATGTTTTGCCATTGTTCTAAGTTTCTCCTGCCTACCCGGAATAATTTCATCTCTTTCTCATAATTGAGTTTTTAGTTGAACTACTAGACTGACCATTCTTAATTTCTAACCACCTTCCCAGTGTTACTGCATCTTCTCAACATTCCTGCTTGAGATAGGATATAAGTATCTCACACGATGGTCTGCTGGTTCCCTCCAGTTCCCTGGGTTCATGCTTGCCTTGAAACTCTTCACATCTCCATTGATTCTTAAGGTAACTTGGCTGTGAATAGTAAGCTAACAGATATTTTCTCTCAGGGCTTCAATGAAGTCTTTCTAGTCCAACTTGCTGCTATACATGTCTTCACTCTGCGTCTGTATCATCAGAACTATGCATCATGCAATGATCCCGTCTTCAGGCTTCTTTCTTCACTGTGTTTTCTTTGTTATTAAACATCTGTGGCTTTCAGAAAATACTTGTCTTTCAGAAGTTGCTTTATAATTATGGTTTTCCTCCTTTTTGCATGTCCATAATTGTACAGTATAAGGTTTTCTTCATGTATAGCAGTGTTTCTCCTCTTTCCTGACACTGTGACTTCCAGTCATAAAATTATTTCACTGCTCCTTCATAATTGTAATGAACCATAATGCAAATATTTGATGTGTGGGATATTAAGTGATCCCAAAGAGATAGTGACCTATGAGTTAAGGACTGATGGTGTATAATGTACTTGGATCTTGTTCTCCACTCCAGCAATGTTACTCAGCCCCGCCCCAACATCTCCTTCCTTTAACAGTCTCTCTTTGCTCTTACATCTTATAAAAGATAACTCTCTCTCACACATACACACACACACACGAGAGAGAGAGAGAGAACACATGATGTTTGTTCTTCTCTGTCTGCCTTTTTCATCCTCAACCCAGTTCCATCCATTTTCTTGCACATTATACGATCTTATTTTTCTTTATATGTAAATAGTACTCTTTTGGATATGCATTTCATACTTGAAAAAATTTTATCCTATAATGAGACACAGTGGAATCTATAACTTACCCACTGTGAACAGTTCATAGTTTATCTGAGTCACAATTTATTACGCTTATTTTATTGACCATCGTATTGATTTTCATACTGACTAGATTAAGTTATATTTTCATTAGCAGTATGTAGGGGTTTCATTTTCCCTACACATCCACCCGAGTTTGTTGATTTAGTTTTCTTGGTGATAGCCATTCTGACTGAGCTGAAATGTCAGTGTGGTTTTTATTTAATTTCCCTAATAACTATTTTTTTATTCTAAATGTTCATGCATGTATACAGTGTGTCTTGGTTAATCTCCTTCTTACTCCAATTCCCCCCAGGACAAGGACCCTTCACCACATATCCCTCCCAAAGTCAAGTATTTACTTACTTGAACCCACTAGGTCTCAGTGGAGCTGCAGCCGTCCACTAATAATAGGGCAGCTTACTGTGGGCCACACCATGGACTAAAGCTCACTCTTCTATTCTCAGTAGCCCATAGATTCCAGCTACGGGTGGGGGCTCTTAATCCCCTTTTTCACCACTGAGTGTTGACCAATGCCATAGATTCCAGCCACGGTTGGGGGCTCTTAATCCCCGCCTTCTCCATGATGGCGTGTTGACCAGTCTTAGTAGGTCTTATGCTGGCAACCACAATGACTGTGAGCTCACATGTGAGATGGTCACTCCATTACCTGAACACAGCAGCTCACAGCACCCTGCCTCTCTCACATCATTTCCATCCCCTTTCACAATCTTCCTTGATATTTGGGAGGAAAGAGCAGTTGCTACAGATGCCCTGTGTACAAGTGAGCACTCAGTGTTTGTAGTAATAGGAGCAGCGGGGCTGCGTCCCCAGCACCCCGGCCGCCTGGCTAGCTTATGCCCTGAAATAACAACACACAAACTATATTCTTTTAAACACTGCTTGGCCCATTTCTATCTAGCCTCTTCTAGGCTAATTGTCACATATTAATTATCCCATTTCTAATCATCTGTGTAGCACCGCTAGGTGCGCTTACTGGGAAGATTCTAGCCTACATCCATCCTGGGTCGGAGCTTCATCGCGTGTGTCTCAGAGAGCAGAGCTATGGCATCTCCCGGGAGAGGGGAGCATGACGTCTCTGAGCTCACTTCCTCTTCCTCCCAGCATTCTGTTCTGTTTACTCCTCCCACCTATGTTTTAACCTATGAGGCCAAGCAGTTTCTTTATTACTTAACCAATGACCTTCCTCCATCAAGTGTTGCTTTTTCTTAGTAATTTGGACACAAATGCATGTCTACTATAACCACCACCTGCCCATAAGAAGATCAGAGTTGGGAACAGCACAAATCTATACATGCTTGAGATGTCTGTCTTCAACCTTGACAATTTGAACTCTACTTGGTTGTTGTTTTATTATTGTCAGCTCATCAACATTCTGCACTAATGTTTATATGTACACAGAGAGAGATGCATTTATGAATAATTCTTTTACTCAGCTTTCTTTTCTTTAATTTATGGAAAGCATTCTTGGGTTTGGAAAGTTTATTAGTTCTTCTATACTCTGTTGCTTTCCAAAGATGCGAATTTTAGTTCTGCCTACCCTTTGAGGTGACCTCCTCTTTGAATTGTAATCTTTATGAAATTTTCTACTTTATTCTTTTACTTGCTTTGTGTAGTTTGCTTCTCTTTGCTCAACATTTCTATTAATTTTTATTTAAAATACACTATCGAAGGAGGGATGAACATCACAAATATTCACCATCAATAGATAATGAATAACAATAGAAATGGCTCTTTTATTCTTTTCCTTGGAATTTCTGGAGGGAGTCAAAGCTGCTTCAGTCTGGAGGCTGAGCTGAGTTTGTGATGTATTTTTGTTGTGTTAGCCAAAAAGAGCTCAGGCTCAGAGACTCTACCTGGTGATGAAAGCAAGGGCCATGTTTCTAGGGTTTGTATTCAGTGTGTATCTCACACTTGCCTGTAGACCTTCTTTCTGCTGCCTCTTGGAGAAGGTCTCCTCCAATGGATCTACTCTGCTCGCTTCTTAGTCTTCTGTATCTTCAGAGAGATTCTGTCTGTCACCTGAGTAACAATCTAAAAGCCAAAGGCTCCTCCAGGCACCCCCCCCCCCCGTCACATCACGTCTTTCGGTCTGTGTGTGGTCATTTGTTCACTTATCGTTTGGTTGAAAGTATCACTCCAGTCCTCTGGCACCCCTTTATCCAAAGAGCCTGGAATGTTTGCGTCCAGGCTTCACCCTAGCCCCTGGCATCCATGTGTCTGGGAGTCTAAAATATTTGGGTGGATCTTTCCATTCCAGGCTTCCTCCCATGGGAGTTGCTGCAGTCCAGACTTCACCTCTGAGAAAGCCCACCAAATGGTGACACTTCCCCAGAGAGGGTCAAGACTCTCACAGGCTATTTAAACTGCAACCCCCTCCCCCACAAAGAACGGACACATGGTCTTTCTAGTTCTCCTTTTCCCTCTTCCTTCCAGGTGGGGGGGGGGGGCTGGAAGACCCCCTGGGAGCCCTGGCATCCATTAAGCCTGGGCTTTTTCTAGTTCGGTTTGATTTGGTCTGATTTGGATTATTGCATCAGCAGAGAGGCTTATTGGGCAGTAAAAACCTTTCACTTATATAATCACAATGTCTGCAAATAGTCTGATTCTATGCATTCCCTCTTTTTTGGTGGGTGAGGGGCAAGTACTTGCTCTGTCACCTAAGAGAGTCTAGAGATAGCTCATTAGGCAGTTCAAGGCAGAGGTTAGCCTTGAACTTACAGTAATGCTTAAGCTTCAGCCCTCCGAGTCCTGGTGTAAAGATTTTTTATTTGCTACCATCAAATTTGAGTGTGTTTTATTTGCTCTGATTTTCTTGCCATCCCATCACTATATTCCACACTCTTTCTTTCTTTCTTTCTTTCTATCTTTATTTATTGTTTTTCGAGACAGGGTTTCTCTGTGGTTTTGGAGCCTGTCCTGGAACTAACTCTTGTAGACCAGGCTGGCTTCGAACTCACAGAGATCCGCCTGCCTCTGCCTCCCGAGTGCTGGGATTAAAGGCATGAGCCACCACCGCCCAGCTATTCAGCACATTTTTGATGAGAATAGGCTTGAAGGAGGAGCCAGTCCTCAAGCTCCTGTGGAATTACAAAGGACTCTGAGGAGCCACAGGAACAGAACTAGAGGACTCAGGCTCCTGGATTTCAGGCCCTTTGAAAAGGGGTAACAATGCCTCTGTGGTGGACACATATACTGTGGTGGACAGTGCAAAGGTAGCCCCATTGAAGGGTAACCCTGCTCACTACAAATACTACAATAAAAACCACAGAGGAACTCTCACTCTACACTCCCCAGAATGGCCTGGAACAGCAGGAGCTAGTGCGGAACAGCGGAAGCCAGGATCTGTGTGTATTACTGCCATGAGAAAGAACATTGAACAATGAAGCAGTTTTGGAAAACCTTTTCGCAGCCTATCAAAAACACAACCTTTGGGCTGGGGAGAAGCTCAGCAAGGAGGAGCTTTCTACTCTTGCAGAGAAGCAGTTCCATTCCCAGTAGCTATGTTGAGTGGCTCACAGTTGCTTAGCACTTCAGCTCCAGGAGCTGTGATGCCCTCTTCTGGCCTCAAAAAGTACCTGTGCTCATGTGCATATACCCGCCTCCACATACATACATCTCTTAATTTTTTATTATTTAAAGGAAACAGAAGGTTCAAATCCAGCAGTAGAATGAGAATCTGAGTCCTCTGTATGTTCAAAAGAGATTTGATACCACCTACTGCTAAAACTCCCTAGACTCACTGTGGGTACACACAGCAGTGTTATTTACAATGCACGAAGGTGGAAGCCATGCCCAAGCCCATCAACTGGCAGATGTACAGGACATAGAGAAAGAACAATGCAAATAGGAATAAAGCACCAGCCCTCGTCATAGAACCGGGTCATCACTCTCCATCAAGTGTTCCTCCTACATCCTTTCTCTCCCTCCAGACTACCATGTTCTCCGTTCTCTGTGTGAGCCATCTTCCAGGACAGCACGGACCAAGGCACTAGGGAAGCCTGACCTTCTTCGAGTTCACAAGACTCCCATGGACGGCTTCACACTGGTGGAATTTTGGAGGGTCATTGCTGAATTCTGTAGTCACTTTCTTTGCAGGCAGAGTTTTGTCAGACGTAGGTGCCTTCTCATGGACTCAACTGTGGCGAGTTCTGTGTGGTCGCACCCCAATTCCTGCAGAGGTGGGTTTTCAGACCTGTGTGACCGTGGGTTCCTTCCGTTCCAGGGGCACGCTAGGAATACAGGATTGGCAAGGTGCCTTCCCACAAGGTTTATTTACAACGAAAGTCTCTGAGAACCAAAGCTTTAAGCTTTTGTTTCGCTGTTATGACTCCAAAACAATCCACTTCTGTCTTTATTGATCTTGAAATTCCTGGCTTTCCAACACTCTGAAGCCCTACATTATAGCTTGATACTCTTGGTGTGAAATGCTAATCTATCCTTACTTTTCTGTGTCTCTATTTTCCCTAATAATAATTATAAGTGTGTATGTTTTTTTCCAATTATTTACTTGGATGTCCAGCAATGGAGAACAGCAAATGCAGACTCAGGAACTGAGCAGAAAGGGCCTGTGTATAGCAGGCCAAACGCTGAGATTTTCTTATTGGTTAATCAGAATTTATTTTCTTCATTTGTTTTCCCTGTAAATTTTTTCCTTTCCTCTACTAAGAACTGAGCTTAGAGCTAACAAAACACTTGGCATCATGGGCCTTGCTCACACACATCTCTGAGAGAGTGGTACAGCTCCGGATCACCAGGGAGGAGAGAGAGCCATTCCTGAAACCCCCAGCCTGGATGGTAACAGTTTTACCCCACAGGAAAGGGCCTTTTAACATAGCTCTGCTGGGTATAAAATGAGCTTCTTTCTGAAAGTCTGCTATTTGATTTGGTGACTCCTCGGTCTAACTCTATTTCATGGTATGTCGACTCTGATATATCCTCTCTCTCTCTCCCTCTCTCTTTCTCTTCCTCCCTTACTCCCTCCCTCCCCCCTCTCTCATTACACCAGTTCTGAGGTGCTAGGAAAGCAGGGTCTCATAAAAGTGATGTCCCTGTCAGGAGCGTGCCTGTCATCTGGCCCCCTGAGCTGCCGCAGAGCAGATCGCAGCATTTCCATTAGAATGCAGGACTTTGTAGCTGCAGGCAGTAAGTGAGTCCAGAAGCATATGCCCCCAGCATGAGGCTTGAGCTGCTTTCGAAGCCAGCACGGGACAGCAACTGTGAACTGCTCCATCTACCCAGGTCTCCGGGTTGTACCATATGTCCTGGTAATTCTCGGTTAAGGGGGCAAGATGCTGCTCCAACCCTCCAGCGCAGCAATAACATTAGCCAAGGAGGCTCAAAAAATGACATGGCGAGACTGAGGTGATGGTAACCTCAACTTGTTTGATCGTGTGGCTTGCCTCAGGGAACTTTTTTCCCCCGTTGTTCCTGTAAAAAGTGGAGCATCTCTCAGCATCGGTCCACAGTGGAAGCAAAAGCCTTTGTGAAGAGGCAAGAAAATGACCCACAGGTCATTGATACTTAATATCAAGTTCTCTTGATACTTAATATTTGTTTCTGGGGTCAGAGAGAATTTCCAAAAGTTCTGCTGTTTCCTTTGAAGCTTCATTGGCTCGCAGTGCCAGCAACACCTTCAATGTTTACTTTTATTTATTTGTGTGTACGTGTGTGCACACACGGAAGCCTTTGAAGCCACAAGCGGGTATTGAATCTGTTGGAGCCGAAATTCCAGGCGTTCATCAGGCACAGGACACATGACTGGCGAACCAACCTCCAGGGCTCTGCAAGGACAGCAAGTACTCTTAACCACTAAGCTGTCTTCCAGCCTCACTGTCAATTTGAAAAACATCATACACACACACACACACACACACACACACACACACACACACTCACACACGCACACACGCACACATGGACTGGTATTCTAAAAGATGAATTCTTTATCATTATGGAAGACACACAAGATGTCCACTGTGGTCACCTATTAGGGCAGCACTGGGAGGTTGGAAAGAGGCCTTGGGGAGACAGAAGAGGGTCAGATTCTTCCACTAGCTGACTGTGCATCTGAAGCAAAAACTCTCAGCTACCCCCATGTTCGTACTAGTAAAGCAGCCAAGGAGACTCTTTTCCAAAGCTCATGAGATGTTGTAGACATGTAGGCATCTCACACAACAGGGGTATAATGGGCCAGCAACTGTGCTCCCCTCTGCTCATTATGAAGGCGTGGCCTGTGGGCACTCTCCTCTAGAGCGGCAACAGTATTATCACCATAGAGGGGAGGTGAAGGAAGACATTGCAAACAGATAGTAACATCCCACAAACTATCCCTCAGCTTCGAGAGGAAAAGCTTAGATTGAAATCCAAGATTTATAATCTAAACCCCGAATGTTTGTGGGTGTGTATGCTTGTGTTTATTTGGACACAGGATCTTACTATGTGGCTGTGGCTGATCTAGAACTCATTCTATAGCCTATGATGTCCTGGGTTTCTCTGTAATTTCAGTCCCCGATTCTGGGATGGCAGGCACTGACCATGAAACTTTGCTCAAATCCCATGAGGGTCCATGCGAATTCCGCTGACACCATGAAATACTCCTGATGCAAAGTCACTTCCTGCGTGGCTATTTCTGATCAAGGTGACTTCCTGAGCAGCATTTAAAATTCCATCATGACTTCCTGCTCTATGCATATGCCCTCACATTATATCACACACATATTATCTATAATTTTATGCTGACCTAAACTTATGAGATAAGCAGCCTGTGTGATGGCTGCAGGATTAATGTTAGCATCAGAAAATGTTAACCATGAATACGGGGAAGGGTAGCGCCCCTCAGCCGTGCCCCTCCACCTATCACACGAGAGAGCCAGCCTGCACTGTCCACTCTGAACAACAGTGGCCTGGCCACAGTGTTGTAGCTTTGCACTTGCTGTTTCCTCCACCAAGGCATCCTGGGAGTCGGCCTCATGCGGCCGGTCACCAGGGGAGAGCCTGGTTCTGAGCCATGGCTCTCCTTCTAAGGACACTCTTGTCCAATGTGTGCCTACCGTTAGCTAATGATTGGCGTGAGCAGAGCAGCCCCCAAAGGGTCAGCTGAAAGAAGCATTGGGAATATTTATCAACCCAGCTAATAATTAAAAACTTAGAGAGCGGTTATGATTGAGAATAAAGGAATACACACTTACAAGGCAAACACTGAGAGAAACGTTATAGGTAAGAAGCATCATGTGCAAGGCCTCCTCCAACAAGGTGGAAGACACATGCCAATCAAGCAGACTGGCACTGGGCCTTGAGAAAAAGGGAGTGGAAGTGTTCATATATGCTATGAACTCACCTATAGCCTTCAACCTAGTGTCAGGGATGGAACAGAGATGTGTGGGCACACACCTTGCACCTGGTGTTCCCCTGAGCCAAGGCTTCTCCATTCTCTTCTTGTGTCTCCCTATGAAGATGCTCACCATCCCTTTGGACCATCTGTGGTTTCAGTGCAAAAACAGAGATCTTCCTGGTTGGACCTGTCTGGGTTTCTGTCCTTCTCTATGTCCAATTTCTCATCTGACAACAATAACTTTGCCCTTGGCTCTATTCATCTTGGGAATTGAGATCCCAAGCACTGATTAAATGGTGTTATTCAACTTTCTGAAACACTGTCAAGGCAAACAGTGGCCAGTGGGTTGGAGGGTGGGATTGGGGTGACAGGAGAAAGATCAGGGCCTTTCTGTGGCTCTTACAGTCCATGAGAGCTTTTAACAAAATTGCACGGACAAGTGCATGTAACAGAGCAAGCGTTCAGTATACTGCCCTGTCTTCGGCACCTCCCCCTCCCACTCCTGCAGTGTCCCCCACGTACCCCGGGAAGCGCACAGCAGAGGTTTCCAATTCCCAAGTCCCAGCTTAGGCTATTCAGGCAGGATTCAGATGAGCAGCCAAATGTGGAAGTTCTCCTGGGAAACTTGAGCGACTCTGTGCAGCTGCTGAGAGCAGGGCCAGATTTTACGGGACCTCATTTAAATCAAAAGGACATCGTCAGCTGCGATTCAGGGCCTGGCAGAACAGAAGGACAGGACAAAGGACAAGCAAGACTTCTCAGAAGGCCAGCAGCTAAGCACTGGAAACAGACACAGAAAACTGACCCAGAAATCCTGCCTTCCCTTACCCTGGTAACTTGGGATACTGAAGGGGCTCCCGTCAGTAAGCATTGGGTCCCTGCAATAAAGCTGGTGGTATTGTGATTTTCATTCTGTAAGCTATGTTTCAGAGAGGATAAGGATTTAGCAAGTGTGTCCTTTAAGGCGTTTACGGTCCAGCCTGCTGATACAGCCTGAGTGAATCGTATTGTGAAAGAGAGAAATCCTGTAGCCCGGAGTGTACTATCATGTGCGTGTGCTTCTCCCTTCCCCAGACCCCACACCGGGATGACCTCAACAATTATTTGATCATCCACATCAGATCTGATTTGTTTCCATTTTCAAATCTTTGGATGTGTAAATTACCAGGTGAGAATGCAATAATGGACATGACAAGGTAAGAAAAATCAAATGTAAACACAGAAAACTTTAAAAGACTTTCAGCACATAAGGGATGTATATAAATATGCATGTGTATGTGTGCCTACATATATGTATTGTTCATATTTTCATGCATATATGAGTGTGCATATATTGTGTATGTATTTTGTGCATATATTTATATGTGTGCATGTATAGCTACCCTGTTCCATGCAGTTCCCACCATTGCACATAGCTCTTGGTATGCATAACACAAAATACTCAGGAAAATAATGATGGACCCATGAAAAGCATCCCAATGTCATGCTCTTTGAGAAAAGTACCCAAGTAATACTGCCTTTGCAAAGGGAAGTCTTTCAAACACGCTTTCAATTTTAAACTCTAAAGCCTGTGATGGGTAAACGTTGTCAGTCCCTCACATTTCCAAATACACATTTAAAAATTGCCTATGTGTTAATTCCTTGGTTTTTATTGTTCTTAATCTCTGCAACAGTCCCTGCTTCTTTGTTTACCACCTTAAACACATTCTGCTTTAATCGCATGTTGTCTTGAATTTTTTAGTTCCCAATTCTCAGTGTCTACCTGGCTAAAAGTACTCTTCTTCTTCTTCTTCTTCTTCTTCTTCTTCCTCTTCCTCTTCCTCTTCTTCTTGCTTCTCCTTCTCCTTCTTCTCCTTTTCCTCCCCCTCCTCCTTCTCCTCTTCATTCTTCTCCTCTTCATCTTCTTTCCACACTGTAACAAAA
Source organism: Microtus oregoni (assembly GCF_018167655.1). Taxonomy (NCBI): domain Eukaryota; kingdom Metazoa; phylum Chordata; class Mammalia; order Rodentia; family Cricetidae; genus Microtus; species Microtus oregoni. The sequence goes on along the minus strand of NW_024543093.1, from coordinate 9,027,716 downwards.
TGTTTTAGAGTACAACTCCCTTATTTTCATTTGGGACCTCATGAGCTAGGCTGTCACTGTGCCAGTTAGTGTCAGTTTTCTGGTTTTCTATGCTCTTAGCAGAATCACCATACTCTGCTTCTAGAAATTCTCTAATCCTGTCTTCATTCTTTGAAATTTCTCCCAACAACTGTGTCCCAAATTCTAACTCTGTTACTTCCGTGCACCTCTAAACACTGTAATTAACAAATCACTAAAGGCAGAAGATACTTGGTTTGTTTCAGGATTCCAGTCCATCATGGTGGGGGAAGGCTTGGTGGAATGTGTCAGTTCACAGTAGCAGAAGCAGATGTGTGTGGTTGTGGCCATGCTCATCATGAGAAGCCAGGCAACAGTGACAATATAGGAGTTAGAACTTCAAAGACAACTCACAGTGACCTAATTCTGCCATGTAGTCTCCATCTCCCAAATGCCCCATAGCCTCCTAAAATAGTGGCACAATCTGAGAACAAGCATTCAAAGCGGGAACCTGTGAGAGGCATTTCAGATTCAAATTAGATCAAGCTGTCACCAAGAACCAAATTGGCCAGAATGTTTATCTTGTGTCCATGGTTCCTAGTGCTTTGAGGAAGAAACATCTTCTTATGCTTCTCTGTCTATGATATTTTGTTGTAAGGGCCCAAGCTGGTCAAGACAAAACTTATTAGATATCAAAATACATCATGACATTATGGGAAATGAAAAATTGTACCTTAACTAGCAATATGATGCAAATTCTAGAAATTTAGAAAGAATATGAACAAAGGTTCTATAATCTTGGAATATACTTTATTTTCAAAAGGACTTAACTATTTAAAGGGAAATAAAACATTTATAAGACAATATGGTAGATATCTAGGAGGCATATTCAACTAGATCCCCCCACAACTAAGAACATAATAAAATCCAAATGGACCCAATATGTCGGCAGTTCCTCTTATTATAACACAAAATTTGGAAGTATTAAATGACTGATAATTCCAAACAAAACAATAACTTCTTCTTCCTCTTCCTCTTCTCTTCTCTCCCTCTTCCTTTTCCTCTTCTCTTCTCTTCTATTCTCTTCTCTTCTTCTTCCTCTTCTTCTTTTTCTTCTCTTCTTTTGCTTTTCCTCATTGGTGCTAGTTTTGAACTCATGACTTTTCAAACGCTATCAAAACACTCTTCCCCTAAACTAAAACCTTGTTTTCTTTTGTTAAGCAAGCAAACAAACAAACAAAGAAAGCATAATTTATTAACAGAGAGTGCACATTCATTTTTCTGGCTACCCAGACCTGAATAATCATGCAGATACTGTATTGATTACAACACTGTTTGGCCAATGGTTCAGGCATATTCCTAGCCAGTTCTTACATCTTAAATTACCAATTTTTATTAATCTGTATATCATCATGAGGCTGTCACTTACTGATAAGGTTCTAGCATCTTTCTTCTTTGGTAGCTACATGGCATCTGCCTGGCTTTGTTTTCTTTCTCTTTTTATCAGATTTTCCTCCTGGCTTTACTCTGATAAGTTGTTGGTTGAAACAGCTTTATTCATTAGTCAAAAAAGCAATGCATATACAGAAGGACATTCCACATCATCTCCCCTTTTTGTTTAAATAAGGTTTTATCTTTAACATAGTAAATTTATATATAACAAAACAGTTATCAAGCAAGAATTACATTACAATATTTAGTCTATTTGTATTAGGCAAAAAGTAAAGAAAATATTCTATCATCTATTTTATCATTGTGAGTCTAAAGTTTTATATATGCTTTATCTTTTATCATAACTAAGGAAAATAGTAATTATAGCTATCTAGTCTTCAACTCCATCAAAGACCCCAGAAGGATATGATATTACCTAAGTAAATAGTGCCAGGATCTCCAGCAGAGAGGGCTACAGCAGAGCTTATCCTGCTGGTCTCTCCCTGCGGCAGAGCAGGATGGTAAGTGTCAATGACCCAGACCTCCCCGCTGGCCACTGGAGGAAAACACACTGAGTTGGGAATCTTGTCGAAGCAGGATCTCATTTTATTGCATCAGGCAAAAACTTATATAAAGTTGTTATGGGGTGGGAGTCTTGGGATGGGGTAAGGTGGAATGGGGACTAAGGGCCAAAAATATGAATAGTGGGTTCGAAAGAAGAGAAAACCAAAGACTGTTAACATTTAAAGAAATTTTACAACTCCTATTATGAAAAATACCAAACTGGGTTGCTAAATACAATGCTTAGCTCTGAGGGTGATAAATGCCAGGTTTCTGTTTTGTTGCTATGACAAACAAGTATGACCAATTTCATGTTGGGGAGGAAAGGATTTACTTGACATACACTTTCCAGTTCACAGTCCATCACTGAGGGAAGTCAGGACAGGAACTCAAAGCAGAAGGTACAGAGAAATGCTGCTTACTTGGTAGCTTAGTTTCTGGTTTACATAAGGCTCATGTAGTTTTTTAATAGAATTCAGGACCACTTGCCTTGGGATGGTGCCACTCACAATAGGCAACCTTCTTACATCACTAGTCAGTCATGATGATCCCTCACAGACATGGCCAAAGGCCAGTCTAATCTGGATAATCTCTCAATTGAAACTTCCTTTGTTGACTCTAGCTGTGTCAAGTTGACAGATGAAGCTAACTAGTACTGAGTTTTATGTCATATGGTAACTAAAATTATGAGGACAATATACCACCCCACAATTGATGAGACCAAGGACGGACTGATACGACCTCTGAAGAGAGTAATTTCAAAAATGTATCAACTATACTTTTGGAAACTCATTATAAGAATCCATTCCTTTTATATTTTGAATAGTATTCAAGAAAACTCATTGAATCATAATTCTAAATATAAATGCCTATAGGAGATTCCTAGTTGTATATGATCAATAAACACTCCCCATTAGATTATGGTGGATCTGCAGATGTGGACACTGAGATGCCATGAACAGCAGGGGAATTCCAGGTTATGGCTAAGTAACATCAACAGAGCCTCCAAGACTAGCTACATTTTTATTATCTTTATTACCTAATCATTTGGTAAAATGATCAAAAATACATAGGCATATTTCTTCAGATATTGAGTTTTCTGTTCTATGGTTTCTATTACTTATGGTCAACTGAGGTCCAAGAAGTGAAACAGCAAATTCTAAAGATAAACTTACATGTTTGGAATAATTTACTTGCAGTATTTAAAACTGTAATATTTTATTTATGTGTTATTATTGACCTCCTAGTATGCCAATTTTATACACTGTACTTTATCATATGTATGCTTATATCATTCTATTGAGGAATTCCAGCCTCCACTCTGGTTTTGGGACTTAAAACTCAAGATTGGGGTTGACCATACTTGTCATGAGACTGAATAAACATGAATGTACAGAACACTCCGTGAGGAGGGGTCCTGGGTGCCAGCAAAGTTCCAAAAATTCTTTGTTTGCTTTGCTTTTGGTTTTAAGCCATGTAAGCCTAGTATACATGAGTGAAAATATATGTTAATTAAAGGCATGTGGTTGAAAAGATCCACTAAAGAATGTTTGTGGGCAACAAAAGTTATTCCTTGATTTACTTTTCTTCCCTTTTCTGTTTTGTGACATGTCTTTTTGCAGTTTTCTCTCTCTCTCTCTTTTTCTTCTCCTGTTCTGTTATAGGGAACAAGACCCATGTTTTGCACATGCGTGGTGACATCCTACCCCTGAGCTATATCTCTAAACACAACATCAGAGTCTCCATCACAAACTATGTGAATTCCTCCACCTATACAGGCAAGCACGAAACAGAATCATGATGTTCAGGTATTGCTTTGGGACAATGGTCTTGTATTCTGTAAAGATGTGCCTCTTTTCCTGATTTAATAAAATGCTGATTGGCTAGTAGCCAGGCAGGAAGTATAGGTGAGGCAACCAGAACAGGAGAATTATGGAAAGAGGAAAGGCTTACTATATAGTCATCACCCAGACACAGAGGAATCAAGATGAGAATGCCCCGCTGATAAAAGGTAACAAGCCACGTGGCTAACACAGACAAAATTATGGGTTAATGTAAGTTATGAGTTAATAGTGGGACAATGGTCTTGCAACCTGTAAAGATGTGTCACTTGTACTGATTTAATAAAATGCTGATTGGCCAGTAGCCAGGCAGGAAGTATAGGCAGAGAAACCAGAACAGGAAAATTCTGGGGAGAGAAAAGGCTCAGTCTGCAGTCATCACCAAGATACAGAGGAAGCAAGATGAGAATGCCTCACTGATAAAAGCTACCAAGCCAAGTGGCTAACACAGACAAGAATAAAGGGTTAATGTACAATGTAAGAGTTAGTTAATAAGAAAACCTGAGCTAATAGGCCAAACATTTTATAATTAAGGTAGACCTCTGCTTGTTTCTTTGGGACTGAATAGCTGTGGGACAGGATAGGACAGAAACTCTGTTAACAAGGTATAAGTTAGAACACACGAAATCAGTGCAGTAGTAAACAAAACACTTTCCAGTCACCAGATCCTGGGCTTCAACCAGACTGATCACCATCAGACCTCACGAAAACTCCCTAGCTCTCCTTTTTGGAATGGGGTGGTTGTATCCTGGCTTCTGCAGTATGAGTTCTGGGTTCAAAACTGTAACTCTGTCACTCAGTAGTAATGCATTAGCTTCCATCTCAGTGCCAATAGTGGACAATGATGACAGAGCTTGCTTCCTGACTTTGCTAATGTGAAAAAAAAATAGCAAAAGAAAACAGGACAGGAGCCCTTCCCTGGTGGTCCCTCTCACTTCTCCTCATGGGGGAGGGAGGGTGTGGACAGCATCCTCCACCTCCTCCTACCTCTCCTTTCCCTCCCCAACCCATTGCTCTCCAAGTACCCACACCAGCTCCCCACTCCTCACAGACACTGAAGCCTTGCATTTGGATTTAAATACAGCAATGGTGAATAAAAGCTGTTGGTTACAAAGCAGAAGAAAGGCAGTGAAGAGCTGTAGAAAGTCACTGACAGGTTGGAATCGCCAAGATCCGGCCCCCCAGGAAGCCCTCCTGAAGCAGCTGCTTCCATGTCTCCTTCATGTGCCAAGATCAAATGCCTGCGGCAGAATTCAGCACTCTTGATGAAAATGGCATTGTCTATTAGTGATTGGGGGACGCACGTAGGTGAAGGAGCAGCCTGGCTTCTGAGCGGCCTAAATGCACACTGTGAGGAGCTGAAATTGGAGCAATTTGCTGCAATTTAGGGAGAAGAGTGAGTGAATGAATGCACACACTGCAGAAAATTATATATTTTATTTGAAGGTAAGATTGCACATCTCTAATCAAGGCTTAAAATCTGAATTAGGATAAATTGTGCCATAATTATTTTCTTAGAAAAGAACAAAGAAGTTTGTAAGTGCCTAATATTCCCTCTTTGAAGCTTTCAACACGAAGACACTCACTTTGAGGGGAAAGTGGGGCTTTATCTGCCTCTGCCTCCTAAAGACCCCCGAGCTCATTTAGCAGAGACCACGCCTTTGACATTCAAAGCTACCATGAGTGTTCACTCTTCCCATGTTTGTTCATTTGTTTTCGTCTTGCTGACCCTCCATCCTTTAATTAAGGGGGAAAAAATTCACACACTGGTAACAATTATGTACTTGAGTCCAGGAGTGTTCGAGCAATTGTATGCACTCTTGAGATGTGTGTGTGTGTGTGTGTGTGTGTGTGTGTGTGTGTGTGTGCATGTGTGTGTGTGTGCATGTGTGTGTGTCACATACACAGGCATGCATTCATGTGTGTTGAGTTACACTCAAAAGATATGGTTGAAGAAAAAGAGTTAACTAAATGCTGAATGACTGATTCTTTATTACTGAAGACTTATAAAACTTAATTTGTTCATTAGGAAAAAGAATCGATGTTGATACCAGAAAGGAATTAATCAACTCTTTCTCCTTCTAGGTAAGTAGAAAATAGGCTTCTTTTCCCCCTTGTCAAAACCAACCCCCATTTTTACACCTGGCTCCCTCTCTCATTCCAGTGGCAAACTGAAGCCCCTCGGAATGAAACAAAGCAGCATGTGACTCTCCCTTACCCACATGGTAGATCTGTCCTTCCTGAGCCTCTTGCCTTGAGGCATTCACAGTAGGCCTGCACCTGGCTCTACAGACTATCAGGAACAAGACACCCTGCAACATCAGGATCCAGCCACGAGTGACACTAGAAGTCAGTGTTGTCCTCTCTGCCATCTTTGATCAGGCCATCGGGAAGCTGAAAAGCAGTTGTCTTCAATGACCTGAGTGTCGCACATATATTTGAGCCTTGAATGATATAAGGTAATCAAACTTTTGGAATGTTGTCTCAATTCAAGTTTGAGCACAAGAAGATCACCACCCTGAAAACAGTTACAGCACAGTAACGGTAGTCTAGTCAGACATCAATATGGACCTCTAGGCAAAGCCACCAGGCTAACATTAGCATACACAACCCTCACAGTCCAATACGGTGGTATCAGGATTGTGGTGGTCTCATCAGAGATGGAGACAGTGGATATCTATGGCTGGGAGCCTGCCACAGTACCAGGGCTGCTGGCTGGTGAATCTCGACTTGTACCCACACTACAGCTTTGGACACTAGAGCTTCTGGATCTTTCCCATGGGGGTTCAGATCATGCCCAGAGAGTGCATCAGGAAAACCAGGAAGCTGAGGCGAGTCTTGATGAATGCAAAGCCTTCGTCTGCCCATTCTCCAGTGCAGAGTTTCTGCTTACAGGGTTTTAAATTTGCAGAGAGCTGCCTCATCAGCAGCAATAAAAACATCATGGGCACTTTTTAATGATCTGCTGTTAGCTCAAAATCAAAGCAAACATACCTGATCAAAGTGATGCCAGTTCTGAGTAATTGGAAGCAGAGAGGCTAATCTTTGCAAAGCAGCCAGTCCTCTCCCTCCTGCTAAAATCCTGCAAGCATTCTCCAGCAGCTAAAGGAAAGCGTTCAATGCCAAGAAGACACATGCCAGGTCCCTTGTGAACCTCCACCCTTCTTCATGTCCTAGGAAACCACAGTGTTCTCCCTTGTTCCTCAAGGAAGTGCCCTGAGGTCTGCTTTGGTGGCATCAACTGAGCCAAATCTCAGAGCAAGCTATCCTGTGGAGGAGACTAATACAGACCTTATTCATATCAAATGCAATCCGTACATTCCTTTTTATTAATCTGGATGAGACAGTTTGAAAATTTTTCAATAACAAGTGTATTTTAAAGAAGCCATTGTGGGTATAAAATTAAATATGGCTCAATGATATTACATGTTACGTGTAATGTATCAAGTTTAGTTGTTACCTGAATTGGCTAATAACTTGGTTTTAAAATGTCAATGGCATTCCTATCAAGTCAATCTTCAATATTTCTTATTCTGAGAGTTAGAATAAGATTCACTTAGCAAATGAATCTGACAAGATTTTTAATCCTATAATAATTCTGAGATAATTTTAATGATTTGGATTCCAATTGCGCTTTAATTAGTGTTACTCGAGAGCAACTATATCAGGGAATTCTCTGTCACTGTGATAAAACACAGCACCAGCTTTGAGAAGAGAAGGTTTATTCGGGCTTACAGTTCCAGAGGGACTTGCCGTCGATCAGAGTGGGAAGGAAAACATGACGTCCAGAGCGGGACGCTGAGAGCTCACATCCTCCACTGCAAGCAAGAGGGAGAACAGATGTGAGGCAAAACTATCCACCCTCAAAATCCAGTGCAGCAACTTCCTTCCATCACCAAGACTACACCAGACAGCATCACAAAGTGGAAATCAATTGTTCAAATACGTTTGCCCATGGAGGGGCATTCCCATTCAGATCAGTACACTACCCAAACCTCCAGTTCTCACCAACACCATGAAACATAAAACTGTATTTTCCCTTGATGTTGCTGATTGCAAACTACAACAACATCAATCTATGTTCTTACTTGTGGACGGGCAGTACCCTCGTTTACACAGCTCACCATGGAGAAACTATGACACACTTCCCAGGCCACTGGGTCCCACTTCTGTATCTGGGACCCCAAACTGAGAATCTCTCCCCTTGGCCCCATCAGCTGCACACACTTCCCCAAGCAGGAATGAGCATCTTGCAACCTTGCTAAGGTTTGTCCTTCACCCAGGAAGGTCTTTTCTCACCGTGAGAAGGGCTCAGTAACAGGTTGGTGACAATATTCTTCAGGAGACAATTCATTATCTCTTTTTGTTTGTTTTATTAGACTTTACTGTTCTGTGTGTGACGTTGGCTGAATATTTGTACAGTTTGTCAACACACAAACATCCACACATGCCAGAATGTGTTTAGAGATTTGCAATAAACAGTTAATCTAGAAATGAGCAACTGAAATTTCTGGTTTGCAAAGGAAAATAATCACGACTGTCTTGGTTTTATTATTTATTACATGCATCCAGTGTGCCTGTGTGTATGCATGCGTGTACATGCACATCCATGCATGTGCCATGGCATGTGTGTGGAGGCCAGTGGACGGCTTGCAAGAATTACTACCCCCTTCCACTATGCAGGTCCTGTGGATCAAATGAAGTCATTAGGCTTGGTGGCAAGCACCTTCACTCACTGAACCATCTTGGTGGCCCTGGTTTCATTTCTCTCTTACAGAGTCTTGTCTCCATGGCTTCATGGCAGATACTCATACTTTATATTTCCTGTGCTAGTGATGGAGCCTACAGGGCTCATTGTCTTATTGTGACTGTTATTCATATCTGATCCCACTTAGCAGAGACACCATCTTCACACACACGATGATTCAAAAAAGAATGTCATGCACTTTTCAAAGCACTGGTTAGCAATCATGCTTTAGTGTACAACTGTATTTTTAGAACATTGCATTTCTGAACAAGAGTTTAAAAAATTATCAACAGAATGATAGAATAAAAATAGTTAAGGCATTCTGAGGTCTCCCCACCAAATCTCTGGCAGTGAAATTTAATCTACTAGAGATGGAAAGGGCCTCAGTCCATCTCGTCAGCCTTCCTCTCCTCCAGTTTACAGATAATGTTGAAAGGGCTAGACAATAATTGTCAGGACCAGTTCCACAAACAGGAAACATCTGCTGACCATTTTCTTTGTTAATGGTGCTATTTAGAGTGAATTCCCCTCACCAATAAATTGGGAGCAGATCAGGTGGCGAGTCCCAGATTTAGCACACACACCAAAGCCCAGATCACCTATGAGGCTTTCAAATGAGGCCCAGGACACAATTGCACTCACATTTTATTCATTTAACATCCCAATCCTGACTGTGGAGAATAATATAAATATTCCGGCATACGTATGTGTGCATGCATTCTGTGTGTAAGCACAAACATTCATTTTCTCCACACTTTCTCAATATTTAAGAAAAAAGAACTGGGTTTCTTTTTTAACATCATGCAATAATTATCCATTTAATGTCCTCATTTCTCTGAGATCTTCATTGGTACCATGTATCTTTGTATCTCCCAGGAGTCCAAAAGCTTTATAGAAAGCTGTATTAATTATCTCCGTGTTTAATTAAAATATTTCTGCGTATTTCACTGTAATCATCGACATTCACATAAAATAAATCACCAACTCTAAGAAACAGATATTTTCATATAATCACTTTCCATCATTTTCCTTCAAGCTCATGCATCATGGCCACTCTACAGTTTTTATTTATGTTTAAGAAGTGATGTGGGAGAATTGTTCACACAGCCAATCCACTGTGCCAAGAGAGCTGCTTTGATTCAAAAGATGGAGTCAGCAATTGACTGACTGGGATTAGTCACAGAGTTCCTGGAGGACTTAGGAGGTCTGCTAGAGAGGACAGAAAAAGAGGAGAAAGCATTTCCAGGATGTATGGGGAGAATTGTGGGGAGAGGATCCGTCAATCAACTCTCTGCTTTCCTTGGATTTATCAGGTCTTTATCTCAATTTCTGGCTCCTGAGTTTTTACTATACTGGAATAATCTACATAATAATTTCAAAAAAAAGGAGTACTTTGTTATCATGACCACTGTGTAAGGGATTTGTTTTATTGTTTACAGTGCTGTGTCTCTCAGATTGAATGTGAGTATACACATATATGTGTGCAGTACTACCAGAGACCAGAAGAGAACATCAGATCCTTCAGAGTTGGAGTTACAGACAGTTGTGAGCACCCACAACAAGGATACTGATACTTGAACTTGGAGCCTCTGCAAGAGTGGTATGTGACCATAGTCTTTGAACCATATTTCCTGCCCTGTCACTCACACTTCTATATCAGCAAAGATCTCATATACTAAATTTAATGTTCTGAATGAATATCATGTTTTGCTCAACATTTGCAGTATTCTGGTATGATGTTCAAATAAGAGCATGGGACATGAACTGAAAGATTCAGAGACAGTGATATGATATAATGGTGGCTTAGTTTTAAAAGACACGGTATCTAGGGTATCCCAGACCATACTTGGATAGGTCAATCACTTCTTGATGGAGGTGGGTCTTGTATCTATCTGTTGCTTTCATTGGTTAATTAATAAAACTGCTTGGCCTGATAGGTCAAGAACATAGGTAGGCGGGGAAGACAGAACAGAATGCTGGGAGGAAGAAGGCAGTGAAGTCAGTTGCCATAGCTCTCCTCTCCAAGATGGATGCAGGTTAAGATCTTACCGGTAAGCCACCACCTCATGGTGCTACACAGATTATTAGATATGGGTTAATCAAGATGTGAGAGTTAGCCAATAAGAGGCTAGAGCTAATGGGCCAAGCAGTGTTTAAAAGAATACAGTTTCCGTGTAATTATTTTGGGGCATAAGCTAGCCGTGCGACTGGGAGCCAGGCAGAACACAGCCCGCCGCTCCATCTACAACCTCTAGAGAAGGGGACTGGAGGACTGGGTCATCTTTGTGATGCCAGAAGCAAACTGGAAGGAATAAGGGAGCAAACCTCGCTGGTGAGTGGACACCACCATCATTGTTGAGGAAGGCTAGAGTGAGAGGTGAGTGATGGCAAGACGGGTCAGCTCCAGGTTCACAGTGATGGCAAGACAGATCAGCTCCAGGTCCACAGTGATGGCAAGACGGATCAGCTCCAGGTCCACAGTGATGGCAAGACGGATCAGCTCCAGGTCCACAGTGATGGCAAGACGTATCAGCTCCAGGTCCACAGTGATGGCAAGACAGATCAGCTCCAGGTCCACAGTGATGGCAAGACAGGTCAGGTCCAGGTTCACAGTGATGGCAAGACAGATCAGCTCCAGGTTCACAGTGATGGCAAGACGGATCAGCTCCAGGTTCACAGTGATGGCAAGACGGATCAGCTCCAGGTTCACAGTGATGGAGTCTTTTGTTATAGCATGGACATGTACATGACCCGGTGGAACAGAGACAGGACAAGATGCTAGGAAACCTGAAGTGTGACACACAGCCTAAGTCTCAAAGGCCCCAGAGATGGCCACAGATGCCTGGACTTTCCCCAGGGGCTCAATGCAGCTTCCTCCTTCAAATTTCCAACACCCAGAAGTCCCTATTACCTGTGTTTGCTCAAGGCCTACTCCTCTGTATCCACACTCTGCATGGTCCATTGATTCATTATCTTCTCATTGTTCAATGTTAAACATGAAAAAGCTCCCTGATGAAAGAGTTAACAGTTTCCCAAATCACCTCCATCTTTGCCATGGTGTACATATTTTTTTTTCAGATCCATAGACTCTTTTGTTAACCATGTCCTTTTCTACAACACTTGAGTTTCCCAGACAAGATAACAAATGATCATACCTCACTGGAGGCTCAGATGGGACTCAGAGAAAAACACCCGTGATGTTTGCAGCTGTCCCCCGTGAGGCTGTAGTGAGAAAGACATAAAGTATAGCTGTGTATGCACACACATGACAGTGTTTGTGAGTAGCTGTTCTGTGAATTATAGCAGTCAATTATGACATAAACTACAGCACTACGTAGACTCAGAAACATCTGTGGATTCTGAAAAGTGAATACATGCACATACACATGTGTACTTGCACACATGCATACACATGTGCAACTGCACACATGCACATACGTGCACTAGAATGTTCCAAGAATGAAGAAATAGGCTGTTATTGGTTTCCATAGGCTCACTCTCAACTTAAGGTATTAGTTTCCTTGCCCTAACCCTTTCTTACATTGGTTTTGAGAACGGAATTTCACTAGGGTTCTATCCACTCAGATTGTCCACCAAAATGCAGAATGTGACTTTATTTGGAAACAGGGTCTTGGTGTTCTCACTTAACACAGAATCATACATAGTAGATGAAGACTTTATACCCAGGGTATGATGGCTGTACCAGAAGGCCATTTCAGAGCCTAACTCTTTTTTTTTTTTTGCCTAAAAAACATTTTTAATTAGTAAGAAAAATTAGTTTACAAGAAAAAATAAGGTGTATGCATTTGAGGGAAACTCCAACACCATCCTTTGGTCTCTACACAGGTGCATGCATGTGCACACACATACAGACACAAACATATAGACACAAGAGTACTGAGGTTTTCTTTGGATGGAATGAATGTTAAAGAAGGAAGAGAACCTGAAAACGAGAGGCAGAAAACGGTGAGTCTGCAAGGCAAAGATTACAGATTCCACAGTAACTGGGGGAAACCCGTGGACGCTTCTCTAGAGCCTTCCTGGAGGCTCAGCATCACCCACACTTCAATTTTCAGACTGTTTGAAACGTAAAAAGAATTACATGTCTGTTTTATTTTTAAGTGCATGTATGTGTGGTTGCATGTGCCTGAGATAAAGCCTGGATGCCATTCTACCGGAGCCACTTCATTTTTGTGAGACACACTACCACACTGAGCTGGAGCTGTCCTTGCAGACCAGGCTGGCCTGCTAGTAAACCCCAGGGATACTCCTGCTTCCACCTTCCCAGTGTTGGAGTGACAGGCGTATGTCACCATGATCAGCTATTTTATGTGTGTTTTAGAGATTTAACCCAAGTTCCCATGCTTGTACAGCAAGCACTTTGCTAATGGAGCTCTCTCTCAGACCTTAAAATTTTAATTTAAGAAATTACCAACTTTCTATCGTGATCACACTCATAGTATTATCTCTAAATGTGATTTCACCTTGTTAAAACAGCAAAATTTTGCCTTATTTTGAACCATTTTATCAAGGGTACTGCCGCCTCCTGAAGGAATATTCTTCTTTTAGCTCCACTTTCCTCCTGCAGGCTGCCAGATGACAATGGAGCAGGCACACACACACTTTGGCGTGGTCAGACACCATGAAATCTAGCAGCAGCCAAAGAGACTAGGAACTGGGGCTCTACACAATATACTTCTCTTATCTCCCCATTTCTCTTCTGAAGGGTGATATAGGCCACCTTTCATGGCAGGGGTGTTCTCCTAGGGAGGCTGCCACCACCCCAAAGCACAAAGCTCACTTTAATATCCAATTCTGTAAGCCAAGATTGTGAGACAATGACTCCGTCCATCCCTTAGAGTCATGCTTTCGCTTTCACGATGACATTGACAGTGATGAAAACGATTTTATTTTGATGATGACATGACATTCCATGATGACATTTCATGATGACATTGCTAGGCCTCACTAGGCCCTTCACCCACTTCACTGTTTTATTACACACATATTAAATACCAAGGGATGAAACTCATGGCCAGGTCTCAGTTGCGCCTCTGTGACACACAGGCCTTCCTTCCCCTAGCTCGCTGCCAGCTGCACTCCACCAAGCAAGCCAGTGCTTCCAGTTTGCACAAGCCCTTCCAGCCTCCTGGTGTCCCCTCCTGAATCTCTGCTAGCAAACTCTCTGAGCTCTTTGAACCCTGCTGTGAGGTTCCCCTCATGTCCGGATGTCACCCTCTGAAGGGCAGCAGCATTTCCTCCTTTCTCATCATTCTGCATATCAAAGAAACTCCACGCTCGCATAGTGTGATATCCATGGTTTGTTCTTCCTGCGAACCGTGAGCCCCAAAGGAAGTAATATTTGACATTGTGGCTAGAAAGCTCTTCCAAGGTTAGAATAGTGTTTAGCATGTGGAAGACCTTCAAAAGCAGCTTCTGGACAGATGAATGGGGAAAGCGGTGAGATCGACTGACCATGTCAAGAAAATATTCCACCTAGCCGTTTAAAAGTGCCTTTATGGTCTCTTGGGTACGTGTGGGCACATCGGGTGCCCTCAGAAAGCAGATACTATTTTAACATGCCTTTGAAGGCTGCTCTGCCTTTCCTGAATATTTAAAATAAAAATAATTCCACTCCTCAAAGAGAATGGCTTTTCAATTTTTCTTCTCTGGTTTAACTTATTAGAAACTGAGTTTTCCTGTATAGTCGGGATGATCTTGAACTCACAACATGTGTTTTTGAATACCCGAAGTGCTGGGATTGCAGACATACTTCACCATGCCCAGCTTCTCTGAGAGAAATCAACAGTTCCATAAAACAGAGCTTGGGGATGTAGCTCAGCAGTTAGCAGAGTGCTTGCATCCTATTGGTTCCTTCCCCAGCACCACAGAAGTAAAGTTACAGGAATAAACACAGGCTCATGACCTCTAGGAACACATTTTATAGACTGTTCAATCATAGCTTTACTAAGACAGCAACGCAGGCTGTGTATTTCATTTTGAAATAAGCCTGACACTAATCTTGATTATTATTTTTATTTATTTAATCCTTGCTATATCTCATAACTGCCAACTATTAGGCACTTTACAAGAGTTAGAATACTAACTAATAAAGATTTTCAAACTCTCTGACTGCACCGAGCTTCTGCACTGGTCAACAAATGTGTGTGTGTGTGTGTGTGTGTGTGTGTGAGAGAGAGAGAGAGAGAGAGAGAGAGAGAGAGAGAGAGAGAGAGAGAAAGAGAGAGAGAGAGAGAGAGAGAAAGAGAGAGAGAGGGAGTGTGTGTGTGTTTCTATCTATCTATCTATCTATCTATCTATCTATCTATCTATCTTTTTTGGTTTTTCCAGACAGGGTTTCTCTGTAGCTTTGGAGCCTGTCCTGGAACTAGCTCTTGTAGACCAGGCTGGCCTTGAACTTACAGAGATCTGCCTGCCTCTGCCTCCCAAGTGCTAGGATTAAAGGCATACACCACCAACCAGCAAGGATGTCATTTTCATTACCCATTAGTTGATGGATATCTAAGTGGCTTCACTTTCCTGTCTATTGTAAATAGAACACAACAAACAGTGCATGGAGAACATCTCTGTAGTAGGATATGGAGTCCTTTCAGGTATACATTGAGGGATGGTATATCTAGATCGTGATGGTTTGAACAAGAACGGCCTCCGTGGCTCCTATGTTTAAATACCTGCTCCCCAATTGATGGGGTGGAATGGTTTGGGAAGGATTAGGAGATGTGGCCTAGTTGGAGGAGGTTTGTCATTTCAGGGAGTGTTTCAGGGTTTCAGAAAACTCATGTGACTCTCAGCACTCTCTCTCTCTCTCTCTCTCTCTCTCTCTCTCTCTCTCTCTCTCTCCCTCCTGTTTGTAGACCAAGATGTGACCTCCCAACTGTTCCTTTGCTTCGTCATCACGGACTCTAATCCTCTCAAAACAGTAAGCCAAATTAAATGCATTCTTTGATGCACCGCCTTGATCATGGTGTTTTACCACATCAACAGAAAGGTAGCTACATCGGTGGTCATATGGTAGATCTAGTCTCTACATCATAGAGATTCTCTACATCAGTTTCTACAATGGCTGCACCAGTTTGCAGTCCCACCAAGAGTGGAGCGAAGGTCTCTTTCCCCCACACCATCACTAGAATTTGATGTCAGTTATATGTCGGTTCCCAGCCTCAATTGGTGTGTCCACAAACACAACTCCTATACATAAGGCTTAGGGAACATCCTAGATGAGGTGCCAGAAAGATTATCAGAGCCACAGGGCCAAGATGGCTGGTATCAGAGTATCTTCTAGACACTACAGTGATGCTGTCCCCACAAAATCTCAGCATTGTGGCTACCTGCACAAGACTGGCATGAAGACATCCCCAGCTGACATGATGGAGGAAACCTTTAAGAGGCCTGACACTGGGTGAAGAGCTACAGGCAACTGATGTTACTGAGAGAGGGAGAAACCATTTTCTTTAGAAAGAAGGCTGCTCAAGTCTAAGTGGTCAGCCTAAATAGATGTATGTACATAAAGGAATCACTACCTGACTCAGGAGAGAGAGAGAGAGAGAGAGAGAGAGAGAGAGAGAGAGAGAGAGAGAGAGAATACTTGCAGGATGCAAAGTCTTTACTTTTTCATCTCATGTCCCAAGCCATTGATAGAAACCTGTAAGATAGCTCTCCTGGTGAACTTTCTGGGGAAGGAGACTAGAGAGTAATAATGTTAAGGGATTTAAAAAGGGGGAAGAAAGCTGGACAAGGCAAATGCAAGCCTTGCATGGTTTCAGTTCAGCAAAACAGAGCCATGCACATGGTTGCAAACCTGTCCTGGTGTGCCATAGAGAGCTCCCTCTGTGTGTGATGCTAGGGATGCACAGGCGAGTGGCAGAGGCACAGAGGGTGTATATTGGTCAAGTCCACAACAGAGGTGCACCCGGGGATAGGGCAACAGAGCATGGAATCCCATGATGAGGTTTCCATGCCTGGCATTGGGCTCATTTCTGTTATGGTTTTCCCCACCCCCATTCCATCCAATCTCTCCTGAAGACCCAATAGCATTGAGTGGTGAAATTGAATAACACATTGTCCATCCTCATCCCCTAATGCTTTTGACATGGTTGATTACATCCTCCCAAGAATCAATTTTGTCCTTAGCTCCTATGACAATTCTTTCTTCATTTTCTTTTAATTTCCTGGATGCTGTTTCTCCACTGTCTCTGATGATCCATCTCATCTACAACCTCTCACTTTGGAGGATCCCGGTTTTATTTTCATTTTTGTCTGCATGTCAGGAAGAGCTCAGTCAGTGTCTGGAAGCCTCACCCATAGGCTGAAAAAACATAGATTAGTGTCTCCATCTTGAATACCTCTTCATATTCCAGACATGTGGAAGCAACTGCTTTCTTCATATACCACACAGACCTCTGGCCAGGGATAAGAAAGCTTTGAATTTTGAACTTAGTTATTTGATGTAATGAACAATGGCAGCCCTTTCCTCTCAAAAAGTCAAGAATCAACCAACCTAAAGATAAAATTAAACTTAATGCTTCCATGCCTCAATCGTTGGAATCCCTGTCTTGCAACTGCACAGTTGGATTGCACATAGCTGGCTCTTTTGTTTCAACATCCATATTCAGTTTCTGAGCAAAAATGGTGAAGAGTTGTGGCATAGGAGGTCCTTCTGTCTCTGTGTTGCTTTTATTGGTTAATGAATAAAGAACTACTTTGAGCCTATGGCAGGGAAGAACAGAACTAGGCAGGGAAAGCTAGGCTGTATGCTGGGAGAAAGAAGGGTGGAGTCAGAGAGATGCCAAGGAGCTGCCAGAGACACTGGGAACTTTACCCAGTAAGCCACAGCCACATGACAATATACAGATTAATAGAAATGGGTTAAATTAATATAAGAGTTAGCCAATAAGAAGCTAGAGCTAGTGGACCAAGCAGTGATTTAAGTAATACAATTTTTGTGTGGTTATTTCAGGTCTAAGCTAGCCGGGCAGCCTGGAACCAACAAGCGGCCTCCCTTCTCCAACAGGTTCTGGGCGCCATGGGTCTTCAGATCCTGTCATGTGACAGATCATTTGGGTCTTTGCAAAGAAGACAGTTGTTGACGTTGCTTCATTAAAACTACTAGCTGGATATTGAGTATTTAAGTTGATGAAGCTATTGGGATTGTTTCAAATCTCCATCTGCCTGATTTCACATCATCATTCCCAGTTTCTCAATGCCATTTCCACCACAGTTGAATGAAAGGATACAGGATGGAATTGCTGTTCCTGGTGATGGCAACAACCTGTGACAAAGACCAAAATGTTGTCCTTAGTGCCTGCTTGTATGTGGGGGCTGTATTGTTCTGTCAACATGCTTGAGAAATCACAGAAACACATAATTAATACAATTACAATCAGTTTGTGAATTCGAGGCCAGCCTGGTCTACAAGAGCTAGTTCCAGGACAGGCTCCAAAACTACAGCAAAACCTTGTCTTGAATACCACCCCACAAAGAAAGTTCAATTTGAGAATGTTACCACCTCTCCTACAAAAGTAAAACTTGATCTGCATTTGGTTCCATACACAGCCCAGGAGGCCACTGCAGTGGAAAGGTTCTTGCTAATTTTTCTTCTGTGTTACTCAGATAGCAAATTCAGCTCTTAGGGCAAATATTCTGGGCTATGACAGTTCTGAAGCTTGGCGACACCGTGCACCCCATGGCTATTGGTGTTAAATGAATAGAATCCTAACTACAAATACTTCTGCTAGAGAATATAGCTCATGTTCATCTCAAAATTCTAGATGGTGATAATCAAGGGGAAATCATCCAAAGCTCACTTTGAACAGCTCCAGCCACAACATATTCCACTTCTTTTGAAACATGTCCTGTCAAAAGATAAAAGTTTCTCTTTCTTCTTCTTCTTCTTCTTCTTCTTCTTCTTCTTCTTCTTCTTCTTCTTCTTCTTTTCCTCCTCCTTCTTCTTCCTTCTCAGTCCCTCTTCCCCTTCCTCCCTCTTCTTCCTTTTCCTCTTCTTTCACCTCATTACAGCCTAAAGTTTTGACATGAAGTCAAGGAAGGAACTTAGAGTCACAGCCACAGGAAGAGCAGATAGCTAATAAACACAGATCCTTGCTTAACTGATTAAACTGGCATTCATCCCTTTCAAACTTCAAGATTCCCTGCCTGGGGAATGGTGTCAGTCACAATGGGCTGTGCTTTCTTCCTCTCTACTCAAGAGTTGATACCACCTCTTACAGACATGCCCACAGACCAACCTGATCTACCCAGGTTTTAATTAACACTCTTTCCCTAACTGATTCTAGCTTGTGTCAAGTTGACAGTTAAAACTAGCCTGTGTATATCATGAACATAATGCCATGAGAACATATTATTGTTGTGGTTTTCCTCTCCAAAGTATAATAATGAAAGATATCAGGCAAATTCTAATTGAGTAGTATTTTACAATATAATTGACTTCTACCTTTCAAAACTACTTCAAGTCCATTACAAATGTATGAAGAATTATCTCAGACAGAAGAGACAAGAGAGACAAGAAGACAAGGAGAGGATGGGGGAAGAAGGGGAGAAAGGAGAAAAGGATGAAAGGGAAGGGAGGGAATGGAGGCACATAACACACAGAGTGTGGAAACACCCTTAAAACAATAAAAGTATAACTATGGTGTGTTACAAAATGAGCTCTTTTTTTTTCTATAAACTCACCAATGTGACTTATAGAAACACTTCCCTAAAAAGAACCAATGGATATTCAGAAACTGGAGAATCCGGGTCTTTAAAAATAATTAAAAAAAAAAAGGTTTTAGACTTAAAATGGAACTTTGATGGCATGTTTTAAAGGGCTAACTAATGGACAGCTTGTCTGACAACCAAGAGTAGATTTGACTAGCTGGAAAATTATAGAACCCAAAGTTGTAATAAGATGTAAAAATGAAAAACTAAAGAAAGAAGCAAGACAATTATCCTTACTTTTGTTTCATTTAATAACTAAGATAGTTTCCTCTTGAGGATATATCATATAAATTTCTCAAGAATATGACTTTCTAAGGCTGTTCATTTATTTTGTTAGGATTTATCCTCCCTATGTTTTTTGAGAAGGGTTTCTCTGTAGCTTTGGAGTCTTTCCTGGAACTCACTCTGTAGACCAGGCTGGCCATGAACTCACAGAGATTCACCTGCCTCTGCCTCCCGAGTACTGGAATTAAAGATGTGTTCACCACCATCTCGCTTGTTGAATTTATGATGAAGGTCTAACTCCATATGTTTCTTCTGTTACAAAAACTACCTTGTATTCTAGTATTGATTATCTTACTGATGCACTCAGCACCTGTCTTATCTTCATGACTTCCTTTCAGAAATTCCCTTTAGAAGTAAAGCCCACCTATGCTGATTTTTCAAATCTCTTCTCCCTTGTTTTCACTTTTTTTTAAAACCCTTCTCATTGTGTATCCCTTTGTTATCTTTATCTTTTATCTTTTAATATTTTTTTTTACCATGAGATTAATTGCCAGTAGCAATGCTCTTTCTTTCTACAGATGGATTAAGTCAATTTTTCACATCATTTCCCCTTTTCTTAGTGAACCTTAACTGTCAGTTCTGCATCCTAGAGCTGTGGGTGAGGAAAGCCTCCGTTGAGGAGTTGCTTGCATCAGATTTGCCTGTGAGGGGTTGTCTTCATTGTTCACTGATGTAGGAGGATGCAGCCTCCTGGGGTCCTTAGTTGGCTCTGAACTGACTAAGAAACCTTGCTATGAATGAGCCTGCAAGCAAGCCATCACACAGCATCGCTCCACTGTTTCTGTTACACCTGCTGCCTAAGTTCCTGTCCTGGTTTCCCTCAACGGTAGACTGTGACCCGGAAGTGTAAGGCAAATAAACCTTTCCTCCCTTAAGTTTTGTCGCAGCAGCAGAAAGGAAACCAGAATGCCCGTAGTTTCCAAAAGTCTGTCACAGGCCCTTCTTTCTTAAGCTTTTTGTCTTTGTAGGTCAGCATCTCTGCATGCATGCCTTTATTGTCTTTTAATTGTGTTTTAGAAGCTACAGGGCTCATCCATTATCTTTTACCTGAAATTTTCCTCAGAAAATCTTAAATGATTTCTCTGATATATCACATGTATCTGTTAACATACCTAAGTTTTCTCAAGTACTATTGAATTTAGTAAGCTTATATATGTCCAGTATAAATATAGCTCTTATAATACATATGATATATTATATAATAATATAACTCTTGCAGGTTATGAAATACAGTGTTATTTTTAGCAAGGAAATTGTGTATTTAAGCAACAGTAGGTATAGCAGGATTTTCAATATTAATATAAATAAATGTAGATGTGTTATAATCCAAGCAGGCTCACTTCCAGAAAACTTGAAATTATCTCATATAAATACAACAAAGTAAATCAGACAATAAAAGTTTTATTTTATTATCTAATAAAGCAGATGGGTGTCTACTTTCATCACCCACTGAATATCTCCAGTGAGAAGAAGAACTTCTGGCAAAAAAACAGTGGTTACTGGGACTGGAGAGATGGCTCCGAGGTTAAGAGCACTGGCTGCTCTTGCAGAGGACTCAGATTCTATTCCCAGCACCCACATGGTAGCTCACAACCATCTATTGGGGAATCCAGTGCCCTCTTCTGGCCTCCTTGGTTACTTCATGCATCTGGTACACAGGCTTACTTTCAGGCAAACATTCATAGACATAAAAAATAAATAAAATCTCAAATTAAATGAAATAATATATGAATTGAACTGATGGAAGGGATGTCAGTAAAGTATCTCTAAACAGAGAAGGCTCGAGTATTTTATTAATAGGAAATCCAGCAGGGTCTTCCTTCCCGAGGAAGGTGTATGCCTTTTACAGAACGATTGGCTGAATGTCCTGCTCTGCAGCCATGGAAACTGCATCATGGGGAAATTCTACATGGTGCTCAGGATTATATGTTTAAGTGCTCTCTTTTTGACTGCCTTCCAAGTCAAACTCAGTACATTACAGGCCTCTTCCATTCAGCTGAGTTTCCTACAAGGTGAGGCCATTTGCAGCGGTTTTCCTCTGCGTCAGAACCAATATACTGAGAAAACATCTGCCTCTGTCTTCTCTGTGGTTCCACTCTAAGGCAGAAAACGAATAATAATGATGCACAGTGAGGATAATAACTCACTGAGAACAACACAAACAACGACGAATGAGGAGGGGGGGGCTTCTCCAGGGACTTCTAGATGTTTCACCGTGGACTGGGCTGCAGACATCCCTAGTATCAGCTCGCCTCGGGGACAGATCCCTTTCATCTCTTTGACTGAAGTGCCTTCCCTAATAACATACACTAATATCAGGGACAAAAATGCAGTTATTTACTTTTGATATATCTGCACAGCTTACTAAACCCAATTTCAGCTTTGAGAGTCTTTTCTGAATATTTCTAATTCTTTGTATGGATTAATTTTTTATAACTGATTTTTCTTAGGAATCCCCTAAAGAGAAAATTTATATGAAGAGGAGATTTGTTGTCTAAAAAAAAAAAAAAAAAAAAAAAAAACTAGAAAAAAAATCTTGTATTTTTAAATGACTATTTTACTCATTTTGATGCCTTGATAGATCAAACTTGTGAACTCAATGTGCCCTCGTATTACCTATGATTGAAAGAGCTGGTTCTTTGATCTTCTTGGGGATTACATCACCGCCACTGAGACATTGGACATCAGATGGCCGATTCAGGAGTAGACATGTGACAGACAATAGAAATTCAAAACCAGGAAATGGTAGAGAAGTTTGAATTTGTCAAATAACTGAAGATGCCATTTCAAAACGGAAAAGAAAAGGTTCCTTTGGATTCTAGGCTGGATTTTCCTCAGGCCACAAAGTGATGAGCATGGAGCACACGGAGCATATGAGGGCTGACATACGAAGTAGAAGACGCAGTTACACGCATGCACGTTGAGAAGCCATCACAGACTGGCAGTGCGCATGCTGCCAGCCATAATCCTGGAGACACAACCCCGAACAGCAGAACACCAAAAGCCCAAAGCCGAAAATCATTAGCATTTAAAATCCTCCCCAAATATCACAATCCTGAAAGAATAAAACTCCAAATGTCAGAATCCTGAAAGCCAAAATAACAACAATTATGATTTCCATCATGGAGAAGCTGGAAACTAAACACCAGAGATAGGATCGGCAATGCAAACTGAAGTTTCAAATCTTTCCCAGAATGCTGGCTGCAACCTGCAGCCTGCAACCCTGGCGATCCTAGAGGTTGCGGAAGGAACTTTGGGAGCTGAAAGGCAGCCTTAGCTACATAATGAGTTCAAGGCTAGCCTGTTAAATGTTTTAAATATTTAATCTTCCTGTCTACTGTCTGCATAAAATCTTGACTGTATCCTGGAGTGATACTCAGACCAGAGAGAGAGAGACAGAGACAGAGAGACAGAGACAGAGAGACAGACAGAGACAGAGAGAGACAGAGAAGAGAGACAGAGAAGAGAGCCAGAGAGAGACGAGGAGACAAAGAGAGATGACTGTGAGCAGATGAGGGGAGAAAGCCACTTACCAATTTCCTTTAACAAGCAGACTGATTATTTTCTTCTTTCCATTGTTTTTTCTTATTGAATTCTGATTTCTACAATCTATACATTTTTTTCTTTTGGGTATTTTAGTTAGATAGTAGGATTTAAAAATAGGCTCTCCAGTGTATGGAGGAAGTTGCATTGGTTTTTAATTTATGTGGGACAGCTGGTAGATTTATGATTTGAGATTTTTTTTCCTTTTTAATTCTGTCATCTGAACTTTGCTTGGTTATGCTGCAAATTAGCAGCTATTCATTCTTTAATGAACATGGGTTCATGTAAATTTCAACTATGAATAGGCAATCAGGACTTCTTTGGGCATAATGGGTTATTTACCAGGCTCCCATTTCAATTTTGAACCCTCTGTGTCTTTAAACACCACCCTATATAATTTGATGGCCATCTAATTACGTATGTATATATTTACCGTATAGATACTTCCTTTGTGCCGGTAGCCACTGTAAATTGCTTTATTGCAATAACGACGAAAGGGCTTCCTCTACCTGAAGTGGAGTTGCTACATCAGCCCGACGGGCTTCAGAGCTGGACTGGAAGACTCGCGAAGGGCTCTGGGGGAGACCGGGCGCTCTGCTGCAGAGCTCCCACAGGTCTTGCCATTTACTCCTCCGGATAATTCTTTATTCTCCCCACCCCTGCTTTAAAGTCTCATTTCAAGGAGAATTACCTATTTGTAGCCCTCCTTTTCTAATAAGCTTTACACCCACACATTTACGAGGTTCAGAGAAAGCCGCCCCGCCCCTGGTCCAAACTGAGATTAAGAGATAGAAGCCGCCTCCCTTCCATTTGACTGGAGTCCTGTCAGGAAGCAAACAGCTGTCAACCCGTGCAGGTGGGTCCCCAGGGATATGGACCACCATGATGATGACATCATCAACGCGTTGTCCTTCCGGCCCTGTCCATCTTTCCACTCTCACTTACTGGGCGTCCAGCTGGTCACCTCTCTCTAGGTGCAGGCCAAGCTCACCAACACTCTAGAAGAACCAATGAAGGTTTAGGTAAGGTTGGTTTATTTGTTGGGGGCACTAAGATAGGAGCATGCAGAGGTCAGCGTCGTCTAAGCTCTAAGTCACAGCCATCTATTTCCAGACATAGTCTCCACTCCTCTCACATTCCTGTGTGACCATGCATGACGTCGTCTGTGCAGAGCCCACCTTTAACAGAGTACGGAGCCAATGCCTGCGACTTCACCTTCTCAAGGTCTCCCCTGCAAAGTTCACAGAGCCAAAGGAAGGTCAATGCACGCTCTAAGACAGAACTAAGAACATAGCCTGGCAGCCCCACACACGCATGCGCACCGCCCCCCTCCCCCCCCCCCCCACACACACACACGTCAGCTGCTGGGCAACCTTGGATCACTACTGCCGACTTATTTTCCTGTCATGGGACAACACAGAATCCAAACCAAAAGATTCATTTCAGCAGGACGCAAAACATGGTGGCAACCTAACCTCTCCACGTCTCCAAACATTTGCTAAAAAATGACATGGTGGCTTAATCATCTCTGGTGCTGTTCCAGCCTCCTCTCCACACAACGCTCCAACAGGGTATCCACTAACTGCCTCAAGAGTTTTGAGACGTGCTCCTCTTTCCACCCCGGAAGAGCACCCGTCATCACCTGCTGTACCTCATCAAAGGGCATGGCCAAGCCAGCACGGAACTGTGACGCTGGCTTGTTTGCATGTCCCCAGCGAGTGGAGGGACTTGGTCATTTTGCAATGCCCATGAGGCTTCTTTCCTTAGTTTCTGGAAATATAATGCACCCATCCAATTGTCACCGGGGACTCTGGGGTCTTGTGTGTGCTGCAGACTGGCCTGGCAGAGTCCAGTGGGTGCTTTGCAGACCCCCTTTCTCTCTAGACGCCTCATCTGCAGACTCGGAGAAGGGCTCCGACTGCCTTTGCTAAAGGGAAAGGCAGCTATGGTCACACAGTGCTCTGGAGCAAGCACCCTCCATTGCAGGCAACGAAAACAGTCATTAACTATGCCACCTTGTACTACAAAGAGTGTCCTGTTGTGGGATTTTATTGTAACTTGGCAAAGATGTGTTACATTTGTTTGTGCCCGGGGAATATTGCTTTGAACTGCTTAGAGGGGTGTTTCTTTGTTTCTGCTGCTTTTGTTAAATTCCCTGAAGAGGTGTCACCTTTGTTTCGCCTGGCCTGCCTAAGGCAGAATGACCAATAGCTAGGTAGAGAAAGGATAGGTGGGACTGCCAGGCAGAAACAATAAATAGGAAGAGAAATCTAGGCTCAAGAGGGGAAATGAGTAAAGAAAGAGGAGCGAAGGAGGGAGACACCCTGGACCAGAAGGCAGGCAGAAGGCAGGCAGGCAGAAAAGAGAGGCAGTGAAAGTAAGATGTACAGAAAGAAAGTAAGAAGCCCTGGGGCAAAAGATAGGGAAAGAGAAAGAGGCTAATTTAAATTAAAAGAGCTAGCCAGAAACAAACCTAAGCTAGTCTGGACATTTGTAACTAATAAGAAGTCTCCATGTCATGATTTGGGAGCTGATGGTGGCCCAGAGGAAAAAGCCTGATACAGTGTCCCTTGCATGGCAAGTTGACTCTGACCTGATACACGCTTTAAACAAAGAAAACATCTTTCCTTTTTCTTTTCTTTTTTTACTTTTTTTAAAAAAAGAAAACATTTTTTTTTATTTTACATACTAATCCCAGCTCCCACTCCCTTTACTCTTCCCATTCCCTCTACTTTCACCCCATCACCCCACCCCCACCCACTCCTCAGAGAGGGTAAGGCACACAACCCTCCCCACTGTAATCCAGGCTGAGCAAGGTATCATCCAAAGAGAACGGGTTCCAAAAAGCCAGCACAAGCAGCAGGAAAAATCCTCGTGCCTCTGCCAGTGGCCCCACAGTCTGCCCCAGCCATACAATTGTCACCCACATTCAGGTCTGGCTTAGTCCTATGCTGGTTCCTTCCTTGTCCTGCTGGGGTTTGTGAGCTCCCATTAGTTCAGGTAAGCTGTTTCAGTGAGTGTCCCCATCATGGTCTTGACCCCTTTGTTCATATTCTCACCCCTCCCACTCTTCAGCTGGACTTTGGGAGCTCAGGCCAGTGCTCCACTGCGGGTCTCTGTCTCTTGTCTTCATCAGTTGCTGGATGAAGGTTCTATGGTGACATTTAAAATAGACATCAATCTGACCACAGGGCAAGGTCAGTTTGAGCACCCTCTCCACTATTGCTTAGGGGCTCAGCTGGGATCATCCCTGCGGATTCCTGGATATTTCTCTAGCACCAGGTTCAAAGGAAATATCTTATCCTGAACTGCACACATCTGTGCCTAACTGAACACCCTGGCACTGCCCTGACCTACACCCTGACTGTGCTTCACCCATGGGCACGTGGCTCTTTATCTCTTCCTCTGGCCTAAGCATGACAGTTGTCTCCTATTTGGGAGCATCTAATTCCCCACTGGACTGAGAAGTTGTCTATGCAGGCCCTGCAAATTTACCCGTTTGTTCCAGCGTCATGACACCTGGTTTCCATGGCCCATGGCTAGAAGCTGTCTTGGAGAGTCCAGCAGCCCCCCGCCTGGCTTCCAAGCAGGATCCACCAGCCTCTCTCTTGGTGATGAAGCTTTTGGTCACCTGGTCCTCTGATGTAATATCTGCATGCTCAGAGATCTTGTCTTGACCACGGTGGTGTCATGGAGAAAGAAAGGGAAAAGTCTAAGAAGACTGACCTTAAATTAACCCTAAGGGAGAATAAGGGAGAATCCATAGTGTCTAAGTCTGGGGAAGCCCCTGATTTCTGGCTTTCTTGGGTTAACTCATTCTGTAAATATTCTTTTTTTTTTGCCTCTCCCCCTCCCCCCCCCGGGGGCAAAGAAATAGCAAACAGGGTTCTGGAGATCGCACCCTTCCTACTATAAGTGCAGGTGCCAGCCCCACCCAGCATTAAATCAAAGAAGGTTATTAATATGCTAAAAAGCGCCGCAGCCAATTGGCTTCCATGGCGACAGCTAGGCAGCCTTTATGAATAATTTATGCAGCACCTGGAGGCGTGAAATCTTGCAACCACAGTGCAGGCAGTCTTGTGGACCCGGCTGCTGCAGCAGCTGCAGAGGCAAAAGCGAGCAAGCAAGGGCGTGGCTTTTGGTGCCCTGTGTCCGGAGTGCGCAGCTCTTAGGGCCCAGGAGGGCGATGTCCTTCACCATGGTGCCAGGAGAAATAAAGACACCAAGTTTGGTTCTCTCGCTGAAGACAAGGGCAAGCCATGAAGTTTGTGCCCTGTGTTCTCGGCACAGGTGCCATTTGTCGTTGTCCATGTCCGTTATCTCATAGACAAAGGTGACACAAAGCTTTCGGTCTGAGTTTTGTTGGAAACCTGCGCCTCACTTGACCCCGGGCCTATGTTTTCTGTCCCCCATTCTGGTTCTGCAGGTCCTCTTCGCTCACCCCAGCCTCAGGACTGTGGGAATGTGCACTTTTACCCAATGATGCTGAGTTTGGATAGGCGCTTTCCCCGTCAGCCAAACTCCCTGCTCTCCGAGAAGAACCCCTTTTTTCATCAGAATCTATTTCCAGGCTCAGCCTTCATCTTTCAAAGAAGCTCTGGCTACTCTTAAGGTGTGATGCATTCTTCACTCTGATGATTATGGGATTCAGGCCCCTATCGGCACTGATATCTTCCCATGTGATTTACAGGGCCATGGTCTCTCCAACTTACGCCATTGTACCCATCACCCTCTGTGCTTTTCAGGACGCCTTCATTTTCATCTTTATTTCTGACGGATTTTTGCTATTTCGGTGGCTCTCATGCTTAGTTTTCCTATTTTGGACTTTTACAAACACAAATCACACAACGAACATGAAGAAAATCTGTGTTTCTGAATGAATGGCTGCCTGTTCTAAACCCAGAATCCTGCCCCACCACCCACGGTGAATAAAATAGAAATATTTTATTCAGACGTATTCAAATGAAGTAAAATTGATTTCAGGACGATAGCTTGATAAAATATAGTCTGCATGAACACTCAATGGGACTAGCAAAAGAAAACAGGTTTTGCAGGGAAAGGGAGAAGGGAAGGCGAGGAGAGGGGATGACTTCTTTGCCAGATTTGGGGGAAATTAGCTTTCTGGGTGTTTTCAAAGATTCGTCCAACCTTGTAGATCCAGAACTGGTGTGAGAACCTCAGGACAGCCTGTCCTCCCTCAGGCCTGTGAGAACTGGTACACTAGGCAGAGCTGAGCATCCAGGCACCCCGGGGGATCAGGGCTCCCTTGGGGATCACGGCACAGTTTTCTCAGTTACTCCAAGGTACCATCTGTCAGATTAGCACAGTCTCACGGAAACTCTATGATGCTGCTACCTCAGTGCTCTAGCCGGAGCCTGCGCCCTCCCTCAGTTCTTGCCTAGACCTCCCTTAGTCCTGCTGCTGCCTTTGGTTGCTGTCATTGTCCCAACACTGTCTCTCCATCTCCTGTCTCCAGACCTCCAATGTGTTCTTCACTTGCAGACGGTCATGAATCCCAAACCACAAATTGATCTTGCTTTTATCCTATTCAACGTCTTAGCACAGTTTCTTTAGTCTTTAGAGCCCCGAGTGGGCTCC
Source organism: Microtus oregoni (assembly GCF_018167655.1). Classification (NCBI taxonomy): domain Eukaryota; kingdom Metazoa; phylum Chordata; class Mammalia; order Rodentia; family Cricetidae; genus Microtus; species Microtus oregoni. The sequence goes on along the minus strand of NW_024543093.1, from coordinate 8,998,979 downwards.
AGATTCTGGTCCACTGTACCCTCTCTGAGTCTCACTACACTGTGTGTCCTCCATACCTCATAAAGCCCGAGAGAAGGAGGAATGCCACCACAGAAGGGACAGTGAGTTTGGCTTTAGAAACTGGACTCTGCTTGGCTTTCTGTCTCATCCCATCAACGTGAGAGTCTGCAGAAGAGGGCCACACAGCTCGGGATATCTTTAGAATTCCTTTGTATGTATATTTCGCTAACATTTTGGAAAGTTGTATGAGCCAGGTTAGTAGCTAAGAGTTTTTCTCTTATTATTATTTCTATTTATTATATTATTTCTATTTATTATATTATTATTTCTCAGTGACATTTCCATGGAGTAACTATTTATTGTACATGTCACACCTTCAAAGTGACAAGTGCAGCCAGTTGCGGTTATAAAAATGTAACAAACGAATATTCTAGAGCCCACCCCTCATATAAATCTTAGGAGAGTGTCACTACCTGTAACTCATTGAATGCCACTCCAATGTTCCATGGCCAGACCTGTCCCACCTCGATGCAGAGGGAACCGAGGCCTGGATCTACCTGCATTCTCTTCAGAGTTTGTAGGTGTTTGTAGATCAGGTCTCTGCATTCCAGAAGGCATCTGTCCATGCGTTCTGTGTTGAGATTCTCCTCTTGGAGCTCGACGCCGCTGCTCAGGACATTTTTGGTGTTTGTCAGCCTCATTCATGGAAGCATTTCAACCAGGCAGGACTTCAAACCTGACTCCATCAAACCTCCAAACATGACACTGGCAAATGCTTACTATAGCTTTGTAAGTTTCCTTACAGAAATTGCATTTGAGGATTCTGATAATTGTTGATATAAAATGAATAAGACTATTATGTAGTCTTTCATTTATGCTATTTTTTTACCTTTAATGCTTATTTTGTCCAATTTTCTTAAAATGTTTGCTTCTATTTATTTTATACATCTTCACTTCAAGTTTTGGTGATTTCCCCCTTTAGGTAGCCTGCTGTGACCTCTTTGACAATTCAAAAAATGTATTCTGACTAGTTGAGCCCATATATGATCAATGAAATATGATACTCAGCTGAGCTTCATCTCCCCCTTAACACTGTTTTTATCCTCTTGACATTTTCCTTTTGGCTTTCCATTTCCCACCACCCAGGATGCTCTCCTGCCGCAGATCAGGGTTGTTTCTCAGGTTTTGGTTGCTGCCTTGTGGTCTTTAGCATGTTCTCATTGAGATTTCCCTGGCAGAACTTTGGCATTCTGGGACTCCGTGTCTCCCTGAGGAACAAGTCTTCATATTTGAACCATGCACGCTTCATTTGCCTTTTACGAGTCTTTCCTAATACTCCAAGGAGACAGCTTGGAGCAGCCTGCTCTTTACAAACACTGAGTACTGTTTTATTTCTCTTAGTGCCACATCAGTGACCGTTCTAATTGCATTATACCCAACGTGGTTTGCTCCGTTCAAGTGCCTTACACAAGGTCGTGATTTTGGTTCTTTCGCTTCTCCATCTGTGGCCAAGGACCCACTCTAGAACAGAACTCCCCACACAGCCTTTCCCCAGAACCCACTTCTCCACATTTCCAGTGAGCTCCTGAGACAGGTTTTTCTTTCCTGCCTGAGCCCAGCAGAATGGAAGGAGTGCCCAAATCTGGAGTTCAAAGCTTGCAGATGATGTAATGGCAGAATATGGCATCCGCGAGTGCTCTAATGTAAGCGGGCACCCTGGGCTTGCTGTGATGTCTGTGTCTTCTCCACGTGACATTTGTGGGAATGCAGGTAGTAAGAACAGTCCCTCCCCACTCCAAGTATATCATTTATGACAGCATGGCCTTATCACGTATTTTATGCTGTCATTTATGGTCCATATGGTCCCCCATGGTCCATCCTCAGCTCTCCTTAGTAGTGACTCCCTCGATGGATCTTCTGGGTGCCTTCTTCATCCTAAATATTCAAGGTGGGGTGGGGCTGAACAATTCCTCACGAGCAAAAACAATTCCAAGAAGGACTGAAGCAAAAAGCCCGTCCCAAGAAGGAACAGCACCAGGCAGGCCTTGCTTCCTCCTCTCAGCCTGCCAGGCTGCCAGGTTCCTCGAGGTAAGGATGGATGCCCTGCTAGCTAGGGTGTCTGGATTCTGTTGTGACCAGATCCAGGTATCTGGGGGTGATTTATAGCTCTGTCCCCTAGACCTTGAGGCACCAGCTGGTGGCTAGTATGTTCCAGGTCAGCACTTTCTCAGTAGCTGCTGGGCCAGGTGGTTGTAGCACTGCTTGGACTCTTTAGCCAGGATTCATGTCCAAACATCTTTTCTCAGAAAATGGTGTTGGTTTTGGCCACAGTAAATTTTGAATCATTATGAGACTATACTTAAAAGACAGACTAGCCATTCAATTATATGCCTTCCTGGAAGGCACACAGCACATTTTTGAGAAGTTCAAGTGGTATTTATTGAAAACATGTTTGGTACCTAAATAAGTGGAAAGCACGCATTCATACAAAAAAAAAAAGACTTCATGTGAAGTTTATTGTAGTTTTCTTTGCCATTGTTAAAAATGGGAAGCTACCAGGTTTTACTTCTGTAGGTGACTGGATAAACTATGATATGTATCAATGGGTTGAATATATTTCAAAGACTGAAAGAAGTCTTTGAAAGCTATAAAAATACATTGGAAGAACCTCAGATACGTTTTCCTAAATGAGACAAGACACTTGGAAGAAAGATGCTTGTGTGGCATAATTCCAAACTATGAGATAGTGTAGATAAGCAAAACTGTAGAGAAAGTCAAGATGCTAATGGTTACCATGGGGATGTGAGGGAAAGAATGGGAAAGATGGAATCTCAATGGTGTGTTAGGACAGAGTAACTCTTCTACGGGATGCTATCATGATGGATACATGTGGGTACACTTGGCAGGATGTATAGGGTACAAAGCACCACACATGGGCTCTAATGGGAGCTAAGCTCTTTCTCTAATAATAATGAATCAGTGTGGGGAGCAGTTAGAGAAGACTGGAACATTAGTGTGGGGTACCACTGGGGATGCTGAGTGTTTGGAGGAGGATGTGGGAGGGTATCCGTGAGGACGCTGGGTGTTTGGAGGAGGATGTGAGAGGGTACCAGTGAGGATGCTGGGTGTTTGGAGGAGGATGTGGGAGGGTACAAGTGGGAATACTGGGTGTTTGGAGGATGATGTGGGAGTTCTGCATTTTCTGCTTAATTTTTCTGTAAAATAAAAATAGTTTTTACAGGGAATAGGCAGAGTACAAAAGCAAACACAAACCATATTTAATGACATGTATGCATGAAATGTGACAATGAAAACCACCCTAGCTAAAATGATTAATAAAAAGGAAATTGACACGTTAAAAATAAATGAGGTTGATTAATTTTAAATAAAAATGCACATTCAGAAGTCTTGAGCCAACTTCTGTAGCAGTCAGCCACACATGGAAGGCCACCACAGAGCCAGAAATCCCTCCTCTTTATTAAGAACTAATAGCTGCCTTTGAAAAAACACTACAGGTAAGATTAAGTTCTGAGAGCAAGTTGAGCTGATAAATGGCATCATAACAAGCTTTGTTTTGACAGGATCCATAAGAACACACCCAAGTCCAAGTGTCTGTTACAGGCTGCACATCAGAAAAGAACTTCAGACAAAGAGGCTCTGAAGGGGAAGTGCCATACTGTGCCAGGTTGGTAGGTAAGTCCATGAAGTTGTGGGGCAAAAGTGGACACTCCAGCAAACCAAGTTCTCATACGGAAAAGATTGTCTAGAACAATCTGAAGGTAGTTAGAGTGAGCCTGGATTGAGGCTGCTAACTCAGGAGACCTTTGGTTAGAGAGCTCAGAAAGGAAAATGTGGCCGTAATGGGAACCAGAAATAGATAGAAAGAATCTTCCAGGAGAAGAGGAGCTTCTGGAAGGTAAGCCACAGGCACTTGGGAGAAACTGATGGATGGAGCTGTATGGGATATTAATTTCAGAACTCTTGAAGAGCAAAGGTACATGCTTTAAAATTAGTAAGAGGTGGACTTGCCTGCACAGTTGAGGTCGGAAGGTGTGCAGACTGGGAGAGCTGCAAGATAGCTAAGAAAAGGGGTGGGCAGAGGAGCAGCTCAGAAATGTAGCAAAGTTAAGATTTTCATCATGTATCATAGTTAGAGGAATATTTCCAAAGCAGAGTAAACAATGCTGTAGGCAAAACTCTGTATGTGTCTAAAATATAAACCAAAGTTGGTTCAGCCATATTGACAGCTTTCACTTGTATTAATTACTTACTCATCACTGTGTTCAAACACCTTAAAAAAAATTCACCTGAAGAAAACCTGCAGGCTGATGAGGCTGTTGGTTACATTTCATACACTAAGGCAGAGAGCCAAGAAGGTATTTTTTTCTGAGTTAGATCTCTCTTTTCTATGCAGTCCAGGATCCAAGCCTGTGAGGTTGGCTGCCTACATTCAGAGTGGGTCTTCTCACCTCATTTGACTTAATCTAGAAAGATCCTCACAGACATGCTCAGAAGTTTGTCTCCAATGTGATTCAAGATCCGGTCGACTGATAATCAGTATAAACCATCCCATGGGGCAATCTAAAGCCAACATACTGTCCATAAGAGAAAACATGGCTATGAATCATGAACTCTGCTTACTGAGCACTTCCTCAGTCATCTAAGAGTATTGTGTGTGTGTGGGGGGGGAGACATCAAATAAAACAATATCAAAGGTAAATGTACAAGTTTCAAAAACATCTATATGCTCAAAATTATAGAGTATTTGGCATAAATTGAGAAAACTATTTTTATTGCTTTATAAATAATACCATTCAAAATTTCCACCTCCTCCCTTCCTCCCATTTCTCTCCCACTCCCCCACTCCCCCTCTTCCTTCCCCTCCAGTCCTAAGAGAGGGCAGGGTACCCTGCCCTGTGGGAAGTCCAAGGCCCTCCCCTCTCCATTCAGGTCTAGGAAGGTGTGCATCCAAACAGACTAGGATCCCAAAAAGCCAGTACATGCAGTAGAATCAAATTCCAGTGCCATTATCATTGGCTTCTCAGTCAGCCCTCATTGTCAGCCACATTCAGAGAGACGGGTTTGATCACATGTTGGTTCATTCCCAGTCTAGCTGGCCTTGGTGAGCTCCTCTTAGATCAGTCACACTGTTTCACTACAAGAACCCTCAAATTGACCAGATGTCCAGAGATACAAGCTCTTTTGATGTCTAAATCTACTATCCTGTTTCCCAGGTGGACAAGATGCCAACCCTCCACGTTCACCTATCAGGTTGATCTGAGTGTGGTCCAGCAATTTCCCCATAAGAGCAGGACCGAGCTTGCATTACAATGAGTGACAGATGTTCAGTACTTCCTCCAAGTGCAACCTTTCACCTGAACATCTCTTCGGAAGAGGTACAAGCCTTCACTCTTCCTCCTGGTCCAGTAAGACAGAGCCAGTGTCCCCAGGGTTGATGTTTTCTGAATGACTGACTTGATGAAATTCATCATTCCCTTTTCTCCCAACCCCCACTTAGCTCTGTCAGTACACAGTGGAAACAGAATCAGAGGGCTCTTCCGTTATTTTCCAAAAAAAAGTATTTCTGAAAACCCAGAATGATGTTAAAATGCCTTCTATTCTTACAAATAACCCATTTCCCCTTTAGTTTCATAACTATTAACTGACTACATGATGACTGAATGGAAACATAGTAGGATTATGATTCTTTGACTTCTTTATAACTCCAAGGTTATTCAAAAGGTAACTCAGAAGATAATTACTTTAATTTTACCCTGTTTGTAGGTAGCATAATTATAGTATTTGATTGCTATAAATAAGTCCCCTAAAATAATACAGAAACACAGCAAGAATTTTATTTTGTCTTTCTTGTAAAATAAGTTTGATTTACTCTCTACTTTCTTTGTATTGCTATTATTTAAGTGATTATAAAAATATTATCAAGCAGAGACCTTGTAGATTGCATAATTTTAGGGAATTATTTTGTGGCTACATTATGTAAGTGTACATATTTTAAGTAATATGTTTATATTTTATTTTATTTCCAAGTAGTGTAAATATGGTGTTTCTATTGATATTTATTCATATCTCTATTGACCTAGAAGCATAATACTTCTTTTGTCTCCCACATAATTTCAGGTTTTTTCTCACTTGGCTTCAATGCAGATAAAGAAATTCATAGTTGTTCCATTAGAAGAACAATAGAATTTTAATATTCAGTACTCAGTTTTCATGTTTATTTCATTGAATATTTAATTTAATGAGTAAGCTGTTTATTTCCCCATGTCTAAACAGTGTAAGGATAGTATCCATTTGTTAGTCTCTTACAAATGGGCTTCATCCTCAAAGGCCCTGAAGAACCAAAGGGGTTGACTTAATCTGAATGAGTTGGTAGATGGTGGATGTTCTGGTAGAAAACAAGAGAATCTCTCTCTCTCTCTCTCTCTCTCTCTCTCTCTCTCTCTCTCTTTTAATGTTGTTGTTTTTTTGTTGTTTTGTTTTGTTTTCAAGATAGGGTTTCTTTGAGCTTTGGGGCTTGTCCTGGAACTCGCTCTGTAGACCTGGCTGGCCTCAAATGCACAGAGATCCACCTGTTTCTGCTTCCTGAGTGCTGGGATTAAAGGCGTGCACCACCACCCTGTGGGAATCTCTTCCATTATCCTTGCACCAAGTACATCCCACCAAGAAGAAGCAGCTTTTCCATGTCTGATGCTTGGCCAGTTTCTAGCTCTTCATCATAGGCCAGGGAATGAGGCAGAAGCACCGGTCTTTCTGTGGTCAACCTTCTGATCAGTGAAGTCTGGCAGAGAACAATACAGATTGTAAGATGTGTCCCATGTGCTGAGTGAGCATTCAGGACGAGTGAATCTCTCTTCTTCACATGCCCATAACTGCGTTCAGGGGAAGCTCTGTAATAACATCCCAACATCAACAGTCTGCAGGCCAGCAACGCTATACACGTCACAAGGCCCAGTGTGAAGCAAAAGCGTGTGAGTCCATATTCTTAAAAGAATCACAAATGGTGACAACAATCATTAAATTAGCCTAGTATCAACTGAGTTCAGGCCAATTTCATGAGCCCTGGCCTCATCTCCAAGAGCACTCTATAGACGCCCATGGCTGAGAAACTCGGTGTTATGGTTCTCATAAGAAGTTGGAGATAAATTCCTAGTTTTACTCACTGAAACCTGGCATGTCTGTATCTTACTGGAGGATAGTGGGGTTGACCTACTTAGGCTGTCCTACCAGAAGGGCATACAGAGTCAAGGTCCCAGTTTCTTCTCAGCAGGAAACTCCCAGAGGGTGAATTCACTGAGTCCAGCTCAGATTTTCTACTATTCACTCCACTGACTCCATTAGGGTTAAAAGAGAGTAAGTTTCCTTCTTTTGTTATTTTTATTGGGCTATACATTTTCTCTGACCCCCTCCATTTTTCCCCTCTTCTCTTCTACCCTCTTCCGTGACTTTCCATTTTTATTTTGATGATGAGTTTTAAATTTCTAGCAAGTCCGATCAGCTGAATTTCCTTAGTGTACTGTATGATCTCTTTGAGGAATCCCTTTCCATCCAAGTCTGGAGACAGGTTTTCTTTCATTCTTTCTTGGGTTATTTATTTTCTGTGCATCTACTCACATCCTCTGGCTTCACTTTCTTCCTTCCTATGGAATCACCAGCTGCATTCAGCAAAAAACCACTGTCGACACTAAACATTTATTCCCGAGTTGTCCCTTCTCTTCCACAGACTTCCGTGCCCTCTTTCTGTGTCAACACACCCTATGGGAATGATGATGAAGTTTGAAATTAGGTAGTAAGCATCCTTTCGCTTGAGTTTTCTGTTTGTTGTTTGTTTGCTTGCTTTGGTTACTTACTTACATACTATACCATCAATTTAATTGTATAACAATAAATGGGCCAGGCAAGATTTGAGTTGTTTTAAATAATTTGATCAACTGGGGAAAATCAGCTATTTTGAACCACCTCATTTGTGGTTGTGCCTCCTTCCCTTTTGTTTTTGTGCTGGTGAGTCTTTTTTTTTTCTGTTTTTTAGTTTTTTTGTTTTTGTTTTTTGAAAGCCTATTCCTTGATTGAGGAGTCCAGCTTCCATTTGGAGCTATGTTACTTTACAAGGCCTTCTCTGCCATGACAGCCACTAGAAGGGAAGAACTGGAATAATTCAGAACAGGATCAAGACATGGTTCAGTATAAATAGCTGAAACAAGACTGCTCCTCCAACTCCTTGTGCTAGGATATAACATCTTTTGGGTATAAGCCTAAGAGTGGTATAGCTAGGTCTTAAGGTTAATTGATTCCCAGTTTTCTGAGGAACTGACACATTGACTTCCAAAGTAGCTGTACTAGATTATACTCCTACCAACAACAGAGGAGTGTTCCCCTTGCTCCACATTCTTTCCATCATGAGTTGTCACTTGTGTTTTTGATCTTAGCTATTCTGACAAGTGGAAGAGAAAATCTCAAAATAGCTTTGATTTGCGTTTCCCTGAGGGCTAAGGATGTTGACCATTTCTTTAAGTGTTACTCAGCTATGTGAGATTTCTCTGTTAAGAAGTCTTTGTTTAGATCTGCACTCCATTTTTCACTGGATTATTTGGTTTGTTGATGTCTAGTTTCTTGAGTTCTTTATATATTCTGGAATTAGCCCTCTATCAGATTTAGAGTTGGTGAACATCTTTTCTCATTCAGAAGGCTATATGCTGGATAGCTTTATGTCAACTTGAAACACAAACTAGACTCATCTGAAAGGAAAGAACATCAGTTGAGAAAATGCCTCCACAATATCTAGCTGTAAGGCATTTTCTTAATTAATGATTGATGGAGGAGGGTCCATCCCATTGTGGGTGGTGTCAGCCCTGAGCTAGTGGTCCTGAGTTTTATAAGAAAGCATCCTTAGCAAGGCAATAAGCAGCACCCCTCTATGGCTTCTTCATTAGCTCCTGTTTCATCTCCAAGTTTCTTCTCTGTTTGAGTTCCTGTCCTGTCTTCCTTCAATGATGAACAGCAATATGGAATATGAGCCAAATAAACCCCTCCGTCCCCAACTTGCTTTTTGTTCATGGTGTTTTAATTTTTCGCCAGCTTTGATCTGATGCCTGTTCTGTGAATCCTTTCACAGAATGGAACAGCTTGTCTCCATGAGCACTGCCTTCAGTCTGAGTTTTCTTATGAAATATGACTTCCTACCCCTGAGATTTCCCCTTCTTCACCTCTGTTGTCTTGTTCACTGTGTGCAAGCCCCCATACTCTGCCCCGTGAGCACCCCCGGGCTCCTACTAGTGCCGTGGTTAGGTAAGCACTTCCAGGTCGGGATCCATGGGAAGGCTTGATCTTGTCTTGTATGGTGTTATGCACCCAGGCAACAGTCTTGTCCCACCTCATGCTCTAAGCTAGCAGGCAAGTGGTTCCATGTACGTACATACGTACGTCATTTTTGCAGGGACATAAAGGGGAGTGACTGGAGGAGACATATCTGCAGACAGTTGCGGGCAATTTGTCCTGGATTCCAGCTTTGGTAATTATGTTCTTTCTGAGCACTCTCCTGGAGAACATGTTGTCTGTCTTAGCATCCTGACACCCGTAGGCTCTGGTCTGCAGCTAGGATGTGTGACACCCCCATTACTGTTCCTTCCGTATGCTGGTGATATGTGAGGGCAAGCCTCTATCTGGCTGAGGAGGATATCTAGAAATTCCGAGGTCGTGAATGAAGGATGTCTCTATTCAGAAATAAATTTACTTTTCTCTTAAGAAACTTCTGAGCTTGGAAACTTTTTTAAATTTAGTGTTTTTTTTTTTTTTGCTATTTTCAATATAGGAACCCTTAATTCAGTACCTATCATATTTCTGTCTGTCTGTCTGTGAAGTTTTGGTGTAGGAGATTCTGCTGTATTTATGTTGCTTTCATTGGTTAAATAAAGAAACCTCCTTGGCCTTGATAGGGCAGTACTTAGATAGGCGGGAAGACAGAACTGAATGCTCGGAGGAGGAAGGCAGATAGGGAGAGCCGCCATGAAGTCACCATGTCAGAGACACCATGAATCTCTGGCCTGAGAGGGACATAGGTTAGAATTTTGCCGGTAAGCCACAGTCACGTGGTGATACACAGATTTAATAGAAATGGGTTAATAAAGATGTGAGAGTCAATCAATAAGAGACTAGAGCTAATGGGCCAGGCAGTAATTTAATTAATATGATTTCTGTGTGATTATGTTGGGTATAAGCTAGCCAGGTGGCCGGGACAAAAAGCAGGCCCTCTCTCCCTACTACAGAGTTTTGTTTTCAATCAGTGGTGTTCAGTTACAACCAATTTTAGTATCCAGTTCATTTCCAAACTAACAGGAAGGTCAGGAGCACAAACAGCGGTGGAAAGGCTTGGGGAGGTGATGGATGCAGGGGTGGTCACCCTTGTGTATCATCGCAAATGTCCCATGTTTTCAGTTTCATGTGTTCTTAAACTAGAGGAGACAGCAGTCTTGAAGGCAGGAAAGCTCTGAAGACAACATAGGCTGCTGGATGGAGGCCAAGAGGGCTGTGTTCTCATCATAGACGGTGCTCTCCCACAGCCCCCCACTGCTGAGCATCTTGTAGCGCCCTGGGATAACATGAAGCAGCACAATACATGTATGACAGGTTGGGAAGCCCTCTTCATCCAACCCAAGCACAATTCCAACTTGGAAGTTCTGCTCCATCAGAAACTTGGTATTTTGAAATATCTTTAACTTCTATAATCATTCTTAGTTTGGCCAGTGGGTGCTCATGAGAATAGAACTTGACCTTGAATGCTCTCATGAAATCCCAGGTTGACTGGTGAGTGGTTGGTGAGAAGCTTCTGTGTCCATCCATATGAATTATGGTGGCTCCACCACCACCATCAGTGGTCAAAGTCTCTGTTCCCATGGCAACATATAGGCTTTGGGGCTTGAGTACATACAAATGACTTGCTTTGTGGTAGCAACAGATTGTGCTGCATAGCATATCACCTTAACCTTGGCTGGTGCTAAGGAATTCCTTGATTAAGAATCAGAAGCAATAGGACCCCTGTAACTGAACATCCAGTGCCAGGAAACTGGCCTCTTGTGGCATTCTGAAACCACCCTCCCCTTGGGCCCCAATGGTGAGCCTGATAGCTATATTTCTGGTAGGCTTCTTAACATGGTTAGCATGCAATTTCTGAAATACTCCCAGAATCGAGGCTGACTCTTGGACTATGAAGAACTTTGACATCTTATTTAATTAGCGTATTTAAATCCTGGACTTCTAGTTAGTAATTATAGTGGGAAATTAATCCAACCAGAGAGGTAGATTCAGGGAGAGACTGAACCTTGCTTTTAGAGCATTAGTGATCACAACACTCTGCATCCAATTATCCATGAAGCAATTTCAAATTTTTAAAGTTTCTGTCTCAAAACAGATAATGGATCCACAAAAGAGAGAACTGTTTTCCTAAAGTAGGCCACCTATGGAAACCAGCACAGGCCCCTAAGCTCAGGGCTTTCAAAGAAATTAGGCCAGGCTCAAGCAAACTCTGGCTATGGCAAAGTGAGAGGTAGGTTTGACTCTGAGAATGCCCTGCTCCACTCCCATGAAGTCAAAGCTTCTGCTGCGAGTGGCCAACAGCAGGTGCCGCCTTCCGATTTCTTGTTTCTCTGTGGTAGTTATCAATGTCCAAAATAAGAACGGAGGAGATCTTGAAGCATGAGGTTTGCTTTTGAATGGAGTGGTAAAAAGAACATACTGTCTTGGAACTCAGGCATGTAGGTCACATTGCTGAGTGAGTTCATCCCTTTCCTGCTTAGCTCAGAGATCTACATCCTTGTAGGATGGCTTCCAAGGTAACCAGAGAAGCCCATCAGCCCCTCCAGTGACCAGGGATCCCTGCTGCTGTATAGTTGCCATGAGTATCCTTTTTCCTCACAGGGAAATCAAGGTATAATGTGTGTAAGGAGATTCTCAACCTGCTTCAGAGATGAGTGGATATTAAACTCAGGTCAGTGAGCCTTTGGAGACTGTCCCTCCTCCCACTGGTTTATTATTGCTGGTCCATTTGTTCCGTTTGCTCGTTTGGCTATGACTTCTTGGTTTCTTGATGTCACAGGCGACACAGCTAGGATGAGGAGAACAGCTACACTGATCCTGAATTCAAACGTAGACCCCCTGCATTTGCAACGAAGGACAGCAGTGAGCTCTTCGGGTGCTAGCAGCTCTTCCCCTGAGTGCCAATATTCCTTTCCCACAGAGGCACAGCAGTGGCGTCCACTCTGGCAAAGGATTCAGACTGGGCTCCAGGTGTCAGGCTCTCTGTTTGAGAAGAAAGTGTTGGCTCCTTTCTTCAGCTCTTACCTCCATTGTGACCCTGCAATGATGCTGCTATCCTCACACCATAGAAAGTGAGTGAGGACGTTGTGGGGGTTTGAAGGAAAATGTCCCCCCAAGGGAGTGGCACTATTAGGAGGTGTGGCCTTGTTGGAGTAGGTGTGGTCTTGTTGGGGGAAGTGTTTCACTGTGGGGTGGGCTTTGAGGTCTCCTACACTTAAGCTACACCCAGTGAGACAGACCAATTTCTGTTGCCTGCAAGATGTAGAACTCTCAGCTACCTTCCCACGTCTCCCTGCCTCTGCCATGTTCCACCATAGTGATAAGGAACTGAACTTCTGACACTGAAAGTTGCCACCTCAGTTAAATGTCTTCCTTCATAAGAGTTTGTCATGTTCATGGTGCCTCTTCACAGCAAGAGATCACTGACTAAGACAGACATGCAGTCCACCAAGAGGCATGGCTTAAGAGGATCTGCCTTTCTCAGGCAAGGGAGTAACCATTATATCTCCACACGGGCTAGAGATTATATTCTCCTAATCAGGAATATTTTTTCTTTTATTCCAATAGTCAAATTCTGTGGTACGTAGGTTTGGAACTTCAGCATATGGATGGGATGAGAGACAGAGACAGAGAGGAGAGAGACAGAGATAGACAGAGAAACAGAGAGACAAAGAGATAAGAGAAACAGAGAGAGAGAGAGAGAGAGAAAGAGAGAGAGAGACTGTGTGTCTATAGCTCCAGTGTGCTCATATGTGACATTCTGAGGTAAAGGCCGATGACTGATGGGTTTCAAGGAAGACAAAGAGAGCTATAGGTTACCAAGACAAAGCTATAGAGGACCACAGGAAGTTATGTCCTGACCTTTATGCCCTTTTATTGCAATGCTTATTATGACAGGAGTTAATCTCTTTTTGAGCTCCCCGGAGACATCATCCTCAGACCTCAGTTCATTAGTTGTGGTAAGGCCAAAAGAGACTGTGATCACTCTGACTCTGAGGTGCCAGTTCAAGTCTAGCATATGTCACAGACCCCTAGTGTTGAGGCACAGTGGGTGCCCCTGGGATAGACATGCTTTGAGAGTAGCCCACAATGAACCTGGGCTTCTGAGTCCTCTTCTAGAGCTCTGGTGCACACCAAGCCTGACTCCCCTGCCTTTCATGAAGGGTCTTCTGTGCCACAGCACAATCTACATCAGTACACCAGCTCCCCAGCCCAGCTCTGCCCTTGCTGTTGGATTTGTTCAGCTCAGGACAAGGAGGAGAGAATCAGAAAGGGCTTCCCCCACAACAGCCAATCAGTAGCCATAAAATGGCGCCCTCTCAGTCTAGAAGACAGACCCAAAGAGGGCACCTCAGTCCCCAAGCATCACATGAGTAAGAGTGCCTTCAAGTACTTGTAACCCCAACCACAAGTGGGCACATAGAGGAGGGTTGAGAGCAGGGTCTACTGTGATTCTTGTCCAGCACTATGGAATGAGAGGCTGATTAAGATCTCACCTCTGAGGATTATACGTGTTAAAATATGCCTTTCTCAAGAGGCAATGAGAGGGTCCAGGTACTCACAGACAGTGTATCTCCCTTTAATTTTTGTTCTTGTCCTTGCCAGTAGCCACTGTATAAAACTGAATAAATTATCATCAGTTGGATTCTCGGGGTTTCAAATTGCTTTCTTCTAGATGTGAAGTGGTCTTTAACCATCCTTAAGGCATTAAATTTTAAAAAGTCAAGTGTCTGTGTAAGATAACATAAGAAGTGTAGTAGTATTTCTAAGTCCTAATGTACCAGGTTTGAGCCCCGAGAGGCAGGATGATGGAGCTCACCAAACCCAGCAGCAGACAGCATGGTTTTCTTCTCCCCTCCATCACCCAACAACGTGTAGAAGTTCTCGGAGTCTTTGCCCAACCCATTCTTAGCTCTTAGGGGAATCGAGAGTGAGTTCTCTAGTCACGAGTGCTCACCTTTGCCAGCACAGCACCTATCCAGGCTGAGCTCTCCACTTCAGTACCACCTACCGTGTAGCATAAAGATCTCCTTCCCTGACTTGGTTTCCTTGCCTCTATCCTGGGGCTTCCTGGAGTCATCTCACACGTCAATACAACCTGCTACCATAGTTGTGAAGGTCACAGGAAAGCAGCCCATTTTCAGAAGGCTGGAAATACGTTATAAATATTGATTACAGGCACTCATCCTGGGTTTGGTTTAAATTGCTCAGTGTTGTTCTACCATGAGTATTTTCTTTAAAAAAAAATATTTTAAAAGGCATTTAAGAGTTACTACTTTTAAAAAAACCTTTACATTAATTTCCTCGTTAGCATCCATGCATAGATTTTACAGCCTGTTAACATAACGAAGCAGCATTGCACAACACATTAAGCAAATAATGGTGAAGAGCAAAGAGCAGAAGCTGTGCCCAAGTTTGTTCCTGTTCCCTTCAGGTGTGTTCCTTTACCAGGTGTAGAAGTGGATTCTGGAATAGACAGCACGGCGAGAGACCCCACTGCAGTGCCAGAAGGAAACAGGGGGATTACTGCTTATATTTACATTCATGGAACCAATTAGAAGATAAATGGAACTTTGCTGGAATTCCAGGGATAGGCTGGCAAGTGTGTGGAGGGAAGGATGGGCAGGTCAATGTTTTTATTTGAAAGGCCCTTGGTAGCAGCAACTTTCTGCCTGTGACAGTGGGTCACAGTGTGCAAAAGATCAGCTCCCT
The DNA here is from genome assembly GCF_018167655.1 of Microtus oregoni. NCBI lineage: Eukaryota > Metazoa > Chordata > Mammalia > Rodentia > Cricetidae > Microtus > Microtus oregoni. Next base: position 8,983,940 of record NW_024543093.1, on the reverse strand, counting down.
CCCAGCAGAAGCAAACTTCTACCTCTTCAGACAGATGCAGAGAGAGCTGGGCCCAGTCCTCCTGCAGGTTGTAAGCCCTGAGAACTGCTCTCCACACAGAGAATGCTGTTTGTCCTTTCTGGAGCCTGACACTACGGTCATTACAGTTGTTTCATGATAGACCCATGAGGTGTTCTGCTAAATCCTATTTTCTTGGTTTTGTTTGGTAACCCTCACGGTATCTATGTAAGCTCAGGAAGGGCATATTATTGTCTATTATGAAGGTCTGAGGCCCCAAAATTGGATCTAAAGCCACATGTCCCCCAGCAAGTTTCTTTCCTTGTCATCTGGAACTACTGAGAGGAGGAGGCTTCCTCATGGGAAATGGAGGAGGTGGGAGACAGATGCCCAGGCTGCGTCACTCACCTGAGATCATTATGGATTTCAAACCTCTCTGGCCTTCTTTCGACAGGTCTGTGCCCCTCAGTAGCCCTGGTCCTGCTTGCTGTGCCCTTTCCTGGGGGGCAGTAGTACCTGTAGCAGTGTAGGGGAGTTTCTCCCTGCCCCATAGTTTATACACTACTCTGGTTTTCTTCCTGGAAGTCTAGAAACATCCTAACTCCAGCTACAGTTTCTATAATTTGAGTCACAGTTAACAAGCAGATGTCTCATAAAGCCTCGAAATGCAGATCCCAGGTAGAAGGGATATGGCGTGGCTCTGTCTTAGTCAGTGTTCATTGCCAAGAAGAAATACCATGACCATGACAAGACAGGGTTTCTCTGTAGCTTTGGAGCCTGTCCTGGAACTCGCTTTGTAGACCAGGCTGGCCTCAAACTCAGAGATTCACCTGCCTCTGCCTCCCGAGTGCTGTGATTAAAGGCGTGCGCTACCACCGCCTGGTTTCATGGCAACTCTTGACAAGAAAACATTTTTGGGGGGCTTGCTTGCAGTCTCAGAGGCTTAGTCCCACCATTGTGGTAGGGACGTGGAGGCACATAGGCAAACGTGGTGCTGGAGAAGTAGCTAAGAGTTCTACATTTTTATCTGCAGGAAGAAGGAAGAGAGAGAGAGAAACCACTGGACCTGGCTTGGGTTCTTGGAACTCCAAAGCCCACCCACAGAGTTGGACACACTTCCTTCAACAAGGACATCTTCTCCAACAAGGCCACACCTCCTAATCCCTCTCAAGCAGCGCCACTCCTCTATGACTAAGCCTTCAAACAGATGAGTCTATGGGAGCCATTCCTACCCAAACTAGCACAGGAGCCCTTTCTTAACACCTGCTCAGATCACAGGCTCCACGAGAACCAGGGGGGCTCTGCCTCTTCTCATGTCTCAGTGATGAGGAGTCGGATCTCCATGAGTTTGTGCTGGGGCTGGGACTGAGTTTGCGTCACTGGCTTCTGTCCTCAGGCATCTTTTTTTTTTTTTTAATTTCTATTTTCCGTGTCTCATTTACCTTGTCCCCAGCCTTTATTATAAACACCCTGGGTCTGTCCCTTGGAAGCCCTCCCCACCTTTCGCTGAAGCTCAACAAAATGAGAAGCACCTTTAAGAAAGGTTGTGAGCTTCTCGTGCGCCATCTCCAGTGCAGGCTCTTGCATTGCTGCATTAGAGCTTCTGCCTCCTTCCAAGGCATTGGAACCTGCATGCTAGGGTGCTCTCTGACACAGAGCAAGTACCTAAGCCATGGCTCACAGGATGCAGTTCAAGTTTCCAAAGGACCTTTGAATGACGGGGTGGTTTCAGGATACATTTGCAAAATGCTCACATACAGTATGTACAAGCACACGCACGCACGCACACACGCATGCATGCACACACACGCATCCTCACATGCAAGGCTTCCAAGCCCTGTCATAGAGGTTTTTATCATAGCTCTGAGTGATCGACTTAATGGAACAAAAAAGACTGTGGGGGCTGTGTCTTGTCTGTAGACAACCTGCAAGATACAATTTCCCTGAGATTTTCAAACTGTCTGGCATCTGCAGACTTCAAAACCACTTACAGATATTATAAAGCCCGCTCCAGTTGAGCCATGATGATTGTCGACATTTAGTGTCTGTCACCCTGGGGTGGGGAGAAAAGAAAGGAAGAAAGAGAGAGAGAGGAAGGGGGAGGGACATAAGCAAAGGCTTTGCCTCTTTAAGCACACAGCAGCTGGGGCAGTGTGGCCCGACTCTGGATGGAGAATCAGGCTGCAAGACTGTGTTAGGCTTCAGTGCCTCGCTACTGAGGCCAAGTGTTTCCTAGGCCCGAGAGTTCTCATTTCCTCCTTGACCACACTGGCTCCGGTGCCCTTTCACACCTGACCCCTTTGCCTTACAAATGGGAACAGTACCTGGGAACAAAGGCGGTGATGGGAAATCTAACGCGGCATATTAATATTTCATTAGCAATTCTTTTCTCTTGGAGGCTGACTGACAGCTCCGCCGAGATAGTAGCAAAGCTGATTTTAATTATTTTTTTTTAACCTGCACCGCCGACTCTCCCTGCCTCTTCCTGCTGTGAATCAGTCTGAACGTAGTCCCTCATTATTACCATGAGCGTTCAGCAGTCTCTAATTACTCCAAAGAATTTCTTATCTTTCATTTCTAAAGCTGAGATTTTTTTTTTAAGAGCTGGAGAGTGCCATAATTAACTGTGCAGCTGTTGGTAGTCTGCCCGTGTCTAGTACTACAGCCATTCCCCCCCCCCCCCCCCCCCCCCCCCCCGTTGGCTAGGCTGTTTGGGGAGACTGGATACAAGGATGCCAGGCTCTCTTCAAAATCTAGGAACAGCGAGCACAGCACACTCCCTTTGGGAACACTCCTCAGAATCCATTTTTAATACCAAGATGATTAAGAGCAGGCTGGAGAAGGCACACGGTCCTGCATGCACACACCCATGCACAGGACAACAGTCCCTGGGAGGGAGCAGCCCACAGCAGGAGCTTCCCTGTGCACCCTGGCAGGTTTCCCTTCAGCCTGGCTTGCAGCCTGGAGAGGCGGAGAGGAGGAAAGGGCAAGCCTCTTGTTCAGAGAAACCAGGAAAACCATGATGGGTCTCTGCTGAGCAGAGAGTTTGGGCGGCCTTATGAGAGGCACACCAAGCACAGAACGGGAGAGGGACCATTTCAGAGGAATGATGGAAAATCTCTGATCTAAGACCCCTGGGGGCATAGAGCCTTGTCATTCTGTATGAGGAGCTACTTTCCAGGGATTGCTTTGGTTTCCTGGTGGTATACCTTCAAAGAAGAAATAAATACAAACTGAGGGGCTTCATGATGATGGGTCTGCTCTATACTCCCACCCCCACTCCCGGAACTGAATCTGCCTTTGGCTGTCTCTCTGGGTTTTATTGTGTGGATGAGTCTCAAACTCATTATTCCTTGGAAATAAGGACATAAATAAAAATGAAGATCGGATATACAATATGTATCTAGTAGAAATAACATTTGCAGAATCCAAAGAGTGTTCAGTTCTGTATTTTTTTTTTGAGACACATTCCCAGCTGGGCAGAAAGAGGGGTGGGGGGAGTCTCTGAGTTTAAAACACAGGTTTATTTGAGACCAGCTGTTCCATGAAATGGCCTGACACCAGCAGACTTCTCACAGGCAGAACAGCGACCTCACTTCTAATGTGGGGAGACCACCTGGGCTAATGAGCTTGGGTTTATTCAGCCCTGAATGCCTCCCAGGGGCATTCCATTCTGGGTCTGATGAGGTATGGACTGAGGAATTATGATGCAGAAAGAATCCATCAGAGACCATCCAGTGCCCTCTGCCTCATCTACAACTGGTAAACTAAAGCCTCCAAATACAGCCTGGAGAATAGAGAGCTCTCTTCCCTCTTCATGGTTTTCTATGGAACTCTTAAGAGCAGAGGGTCCCAGACAAGGCCACAGAGGTGCCACGGCTCACAGTACCTTCTACCAGAGAGTACCTCCTCCAAAGATAAAAGAAGCATCCTGCCCTCGTGAGCCTGGCTGGGGTCCTCATCTGGGAATATTCATCAAGACCATGGGTAACCAAAAGCATCTGGAGGTGGGAGCTCAGAGCAACAGCTGTGGAAATAACTCATGGAGCCGAGAACTTTAGAACAGTTTTCTCAACCTGAGGGTCATGTCCCCTTTGGGGGCTCAAATGAGCTTTTCACAGGAATCGCATATCAGATATTTATATTATGAGTCATAACAGTAGCAAAGATACAGCTACAAAATATCAATGCAAACAATTTTATGGTTGGGGGGTCATCACAATATGAGGAACTGTTTTAAAGGGTCACAGTGTTAGGAAGGTTGTGAACCACTGCTTTAGAATAAGGCTGGGATCGCCCCTCTGCCTCCCTTATCCCATGAGTGTAATGGTTCTTCCCCATAACGATGCCCTTGGTGAGAATGGAAGCGACTGCCCTGGGGCCTGAGAATAGGCAAGAACAGCAGCAATTTCATTTTTTTTAAAAAAAATGGACATTAATACAGTTGCACAAACCCAGCCTTTGCTTTGCACTTGCATGTAGGCAAAAGCGAATTTGCTGTCGAACAAAACAAACCTACCCCCTTCCTCTCAGATCCAGCGGCATTGCCATTTAAAGGAGAACATATAATTGCTGGCATCTAGACTTTCTAGTCTACTAGATACCCTAGTCCGCTGGATTCTTATTAGCGAGAATGCCGTGCCTTGACGGGAGTATCATGCCCACAAATACCAGTTTTATTTGAATTAAATATCCTGCCTGAGGATTTCCATCAACATACAGATTCCATGATGGCTGTAAAATAATTAAATAAATAAATAGAATAATAAAAGATGGCAGGGTCTTTGGGGAGGCTTTCATGCATCCCCGCTGTGATTTAAAGCAGGAGGCCCAGAGCCAAGGCTGACGAGTCAGCACAGAGAGTGGAAACACACCAAGCTCTGGTTTCTCCATACGCAGGAAGAGATTGATTTTTACTGGCGGCCACTGCCCCTAAAAGGATGTGGGAGGATGAAAGCAAGAGTGTCTTCTAGGAGCTCTGCCCTGCTCTGAGAGGGTAAGGGAAAAAACGTCTCCTGGGTCTAGCAGCTATAAGCAGCTATTACACACACCAAAGATAATAACTGCAGCCATTATCCATGGGACTTTCATACATTTGCCTGCCATAGCGTCCAAGGCAGCCACCATGTGTAATATATTCATATTTTAACATAATATCGCTTCACTTTCCAAGGGAGAAAATGAGGTGGGGAGGGATGAAGTTGTTTTTAAGGGGATGAATCTAATAGATAAAAGCCCCCATTTGACAGCTGGGAACCCTACTTGCAGGACTGGGCATCCCCTCCACTCGAAATACCTTCTCACCCAGGCCAGCTAATGGTACTTTTGAAAGTGACTGTGTGCCATGAGCTCAGATCTCATTAATGGATTAATCCCTTGATGGGGTCATGAGACGAGGGCATTATTGGGGTGTGATGCTTACTTGGAGAAATTAGGTCACTGGTGTGAAATACATACTGTGTTCCTGGCCCTCTCTGGTCACTATGGACTTTCTGGTTGCCAGGAAACGAGTGGTCTCCATCTCTCCAAACTCCTGTCACCAAGAATTTCTACCTCACTTCCACTTTACAGCCATGGGACCAGCTACCCTTGGATCAAATCTATATCAGAAAAATGGTTATTACGCAAGCACAGGGACCTGAATTCCCACTCCTAGAACCCACATACACAACCATGAGAGCGGTGCACAATTGTTAGCCTACAACACAGGAGGTGGTGCCTTTGGCCTCACATGCACACATATGCCCATACATGTTTGTGTGCACACATATGCAAACAGTGGAGCTAGCCCACTTTGCACCGAAACTCCTGGAAAAGTCTTTCCTGCTTTTGAATTGATATTAGTTGTCGAAGCCTCGATAAACTAACACATGATGTAAAAATGTCTCATTTCACCTTACCCTATAGCCATACTGATGAATATCTTGCATATCACCATAGAACCTTCATCTGGTGATGGATGGAGATAGAGACAGAGACCCACACTGGAGCACCGGACTGAGCTCCCAATGTCCCAATGAGGAGCAGAAGGAGGGAGAACATGAACAAAGAAGTCAGGACCACAAGGGGTGCACGCACCCACGGAGACAGTGGGGCTGATCTATTGGGAGCTCACCAAGGCCAGCTGGACTGTGACTGAAAAAGCATGGAATAAAACCGGACTCTCTGAATATGGCGGACAATGAGGGCTGCTGAGAAGCCAAGGACAATGGCACTGGGTTTTGATCCTACTTCATGTTCTGGCTTTGTGGGAGCCTATCCAGTTTGGATGTTCACCTTCCTAGACCAGGATGGAGGGGGGAGGACTTTGGACTTTCCACAGGGCAGGGAACCCTGACTACTCTTCAGACTGGAGAGGGAGGGGGAGAGGAGTGGGGGGAGGGGGAGAGGAGTGGGAGGAGGGGGAGGGAAATGAGAGGCTGGGAGGAGGTGGAAATTTTTTTTTTCAATAAAAAAAAACAAGTGACAGATTAAAATAAATGTCTCATTTCATGTTCACTGTTTGATAAGGCCTTTTGCCTCTGAGGATCCCCTAAACAAAACTCATGGATTATATGAGAAGATCATGCATCTCTCTAGATGTCCCTATCATTGGTTTGTTGGGTTTCCTGACCATTCCCTGGGTATGGAATGGAAAAATCACTTACAGAAGAAACGGGTTTTGAAGAGAGATGGAAGGGGAGAGGGTGCAGAAGTAGAGGAAAAGGGGAGGACAGGAGTTCAGATCCTCAGCTCCACATAAAGCAAAAGCCAGGTATAATATGGTGAATGTTTGTGAGCCTAGTCCTGGAAAGAGAAAGACAGATAACTCCCTGGGGCCCACAGACTAGCCAGCCTAGCCTACTTGGTGAGTTCCAGGGCCATGAGAGACCCTGCATCAGAAAACAAGGTGGGTGGTGCCTGGGAAACAATCCCCGAGTTTGACCTCTGACCTCTATGTTCACGCACACAAGTAAGTGCACATGCCCCTGCAAATAGACATGAAGCGGCACACACATGCACAAGCATACCTACAGCAGAAGGGGAAGAGAAGAAGACATTCTTTTTGAGAGAGCTTCCAGGGACTCTGTTGTCATGGGGAGTGAGGCCGGTGGTCTAGTGTGGTCATGAAACATTCATTGCTGCTAAGAGCTAACTAAGGCCACCTTGCATTTCTCCAAGCAGTTGTATCTAAGTTCCGAGGTGGCAAAGCACACTTGTGACACCCAGAATCATGGTCAGGAATTTTCTGAGCAGACAACCCAAACATCTGTGGCCATGATCTAATCTCTAAGGAGAAGGTTGGATGGACTGGAAAAAGCAGCAACAGAAGCCACAACAGAAGCGGTAGATCCTGGATTCCCTTCCCTTCAATCTCTAACCAAGTGAGAACACCAAGGTGCACATCCCTGCCACCCTGGGCAATGTATTAGACTCTATGATCTCTGGGGTTTGCAGCAACTCAGCTCTTATGAAACAGTGACATGAGTTAGCTTATGGAGCCCCTGTCTGCAGGCTCAAATTCCCACACATTAAAAGCCACTTTGTAGTGGATCTACCTCCTTCCCAAGTGTGGTCCAGCCGTCATCAGGGGTGGTCCCTTAGCTTAGCAATTGAATTGTCCAACTAGATTAGCTCAAGCTACAGAGATCTAAAGACTAAGTATCCCTTTAATGAGATAATGCATCTTTCCTTGCCAGAATTCTCTACCTTCAGTGCAGTCCACACTGCTTTGAAACGGCACTACCTGTCCCTGAGAGGCCCGTCATGTCAGCTGCCTGGGAGGTTCAGGAGGTGTGGCCTTTCTAGAGGGAGTGTGCTCTCTCTCTCTCTCTCTCTCTCTCTCTCTCTCTCTCTCTCTCTCTCTCCTTTTGGCTTGTGGTTCAAGATGGGAGCCCTCAGCTTCCCACCCACCCTGCCTGCTTCCAGTTGCCACGCCTCCATTCTGTCATGGACTCTAACCCTCTGGGAACATAAACCCAAATAAACCCTTTGCTATATAAGTTGTCTTGGTCGTGGTGTATTATCACAGTGACAGATAGGTTACGAATACAGCTGCCATGAAGAGCTGTTGGGTTCACTCACCTTTCTGAGTCCTTGTATAAATTTTCCTGCCACCCCCACTTCTCTCTCTCTTTCTTTTTTGTCCTGGCAAGAATAAGTGTATCTTTTCTGTCTTTTTTGACACTTCGGATTTATGCTTTCATGAAGCCCTCCACCCCACCTACAGCCATAGAGCTGTTTGTCAGCCATGTGACTGTCCTCCATGCCTACCTGACTCTCTCTCTCTCCCCCAACTATAAATATGTAACAAACTTCTCTTTCAAAGTCAAAGAGAAAAAGCCAATTTATCATTACTAATACCAGAGTAATGAGAGTGAATGTGATTCAGTAAAAGAGAAAACCTGGGGACCAACAGCCTTTAGCTTTGGATGTTGGGGAGAGCTCAACAAGAGATGTGTGGAAGTGGATTTTCCATCCTTCTGTAATCCTCCACAGCATATCCTCTCTCTCTCTCTCTCTCTCTCTCTCTCTCTCTCTCTCTCTCTCCTCAGATATGATACTTGGAATCTGAATATGACTAATCTAGAAGAAACCATTCCTTCCTCCATATCTGAGAACCTTTGATCGTACCCAGTCTGCCAGCTTTGGGGTCTCCACATCTTCTGAGATGGTCCCCACTCAAGGGATGGCTAAACGTAGCTGGGGATTTGTTTGCTCTGCTGCAGCTGGGCTTTGCTGTCCCGTGGACAGGAAATATGTCAACATTTCTTGAGACATTGCACCTGGGATAAGGAATCCAGCTGCCCGCACTTAAAGTCTCAACAGGAATTAAGTGCATGAAACGATATAATAACACGAATTTCAATTGGTATCAACCCTTTTCAACACTAAACCTCACAGTCTGAATGTGCTCCAGTGCTGAAAGATGAGAAAGAGGAGAAGAGTGAACGATCTGAGAAATGAAGCAAAGCAAGCCAAATGTTCACAGAACTGTGAAGCGCCGGGCTGGAAGGGAGTCTGCACACCAGCAAGTTTCAAAATATGGATTAAAGACCATCTCCGGAACAGTCAAGTCTTGGGTACCCCCCCCCCCCAAGCTCTCCTGGATCTATATAGAGTCAACAGACCTGGGACGAGTCTCAGAAGTCTGCCTCATGAACAAGTCCAGGCTATTTTCACTCATCTGCCTCCCTCCCGTGGTAGGATTTTTTGAAACCCCATGCTCAGGTAGGAGATCCAGTCTCAGTGAGAAAAACTGTCTTTGGAAGAGTTCATCAAGTGACTTTGGTCATGAGTAAGGGCAGTGGCACTGGACTCAGATTTCCCAAGAGTTACTGCTACTCAACCTGTGTCCCAGTGGCTCTGAGCATGAGGACTCATCGATTGCCATGCTATGTCAACATGCAGCATGGGGTATGACAAGCGGGGCTGTGGATTTGAATGCCCTTCTCATCCCAGGCCAAAGCTGTGCCACAGGAAGGATGTAATGGGGAGTTCGGTACACCACACCTAAGGCCTGTGTACCCAAAGCTGCTACTCTATAGTTCACTCTCGTCTTTCAATCAAGGTGGGGTTGCTGATAGGTAAACAGGACTCTCTCTTTCTCTCTCTCTCTCTCTCTCTCTCTCTCTCTCTCTCCCTCCCTCTCTCTCTCTCCCTTCTCCCCACCCTCTCTCACACACACAAATAACCTTTTTTTAACTTTTATTTATTTATTTATTAAAGATTTCTGTCTCTTCCCTGCCATCGCCTCCCATTTCCCTCCCCCTCCCCCAATCGAGTCCACCTCCCTCATCAGCCCAAAGAACAATAAGGGTTCCCTGCCCTGTGGGAACTGCAAGGACCACCCACCTCCATCCAGGTCTAGTAAGGTGAGCATCCAAACTGCCTAGGCTCCCCCAAAGCCAGTACGTGCAGTAGGATCAAAAACCCATTGCATTGCCATTGTTCTTGAGTTCTCAGTAGTCCTCATTGTCCTCTATGTTCAGTGAGTCCAGTTTTATTCCAGGCTTTTTCAGACCCAGGCCAGCTGGCCTTGGTGAGTTCCCGATAGAACATCCCCATTGTCTCAGTGTGTGGGTGCACCCCTCACGGTCCTGAGTTCCATGCTCCTGCTCTCTCTCCTTCTGCTCCTGATTTGGACCTTGAGATTTCTGTCTGGTGCTCCAATGTGGGTCTCTGTCTCTGTCTCCTTTCATTGCCTGATGAAGGTTAATATTCAGGAGGATGCCTATATGTTTTTCTTTGGGTTCTCCTTCTTATTTAGCTTCTCTAGGATCACTAATTATAGGCTCAATGTTCTTTATTTATGGCTAGAAATGAAATATGAGTGAGTACATCCCATGTTCCTCTTTTTGGGTCTGGCTTACCTCACTCAGGATAGTGTTTTCTATTTCCATCCATTTGCACGCAAAATTTAAGAAGTCCTTGTTTTTTACTGCTGAGTAGTACTCTAATATGTATATATTCCATACTTTCTTCATCCATTCTTCCATTGAAGGGCATCTAGGTTGTTTCCAGGTTCTGGCTATTACAAACAATGCTGCTATGAACATAGTTGAGCATATACTTTTGTTGTATGATAGGGCATCTCTTGGGAAGTGAAAGATCTATTTGACAAGAATTTTAAGTCTTTGAAGAAAGAAATTGAAGAGGACACCAGAAAATGGAAGGATCTCCCTTGCTCTTGGATTGGGAGGATCAACATAGTAAAAAGGGCAATTCTACCAAAAGCAATCTATAGATTTGATGCAATCCCCATCAAAATTCCTTTTTTTAAACTTTAAAACAAAGATAACAGAGAGCCAATCAGGAAATCTTTAGGGATTTGTGGTTCATATAGTTTCTCTTCCTCTAGTACAAAGCTATAACTAAAAGCAGTACAGGGACTGGGGCATTGTCTCAGTGGGTAAGAGCTCCAATAGCAAAGACCGGGGCCTGAGAAGAAACCAGTGAAGTTCAGAATCAATGAGAGGCACCGTCTCACAGGGATAAGATGGATAACAAAGCAGGAAAACACTGACATCCATGTGTCCTTTTTGACCTTCACACGCACACATACACACACACCACCACCACAACCACCACACCTAAACAAGCCTGTCAAAACCAAGAGGATGTTAAAACCAAGAGACCAAGAGCAGATTACTTACAGACTTCTGGTACCTTCACTGAGTCGGTCCATCCTGGGGTCAGGTTGTGCGCACTACCCTCATTTCTCTGAGAAAGATGCTCACCTACACATCTCTACACATGTCTAACAGTGAAGAAAACAAAATCCCAAGAGTCAACTCACTCAGCCATTTATTCCCCCTCTCGGCAGCACACTCACTCCTAGCCGAAGATGTGGCTTTTGGTTCGTTTTATTTTTCCATCTCAGCCTTTCATCTGCACATATACAACTAATTTCTCATTTTCCTTTTCTATTGGTGTGTGTGTGTTCACAAGTGTGTGTATGTATATGAAAGTTAAAGGTCTTCAAGTGTCTTTCATCTTGTCTTCTGAGAAAGAGTCTTTTACTGGAGTGGAGCCTCCCAAGTAGGCAAGACTAGGCTAGATGTCACAGGAGCGCCAGTATATCTTCCTGCACCTGCCTCTCCAGAGCTGGGGTTACAAATGCATGCCATACCACATGGGTTCTGCCAAAGAAAATTAGATTCTCTTGCTTGCAAGGCAATCACTTGACCCGCAGCACCATCTCTCCAGCTCCCCCTTTTCCATTTTCCCTTTGCATACTGGTGCTACCAAGCCTCAACTCAAGGTCTCTGCACTTCCCCTTCTTTAGTCTTTCATGCTTGTTTCTTCCCCCTCCAGACTCTGATGACAATGTATAGTCTCTTGGTACCTAAATTAAAATTGCCAACATGGTCTTTACTGTAGTAGTACGAGCGGCAGGGCTGCGTCCCTGGCACCCGCCCGCCCGCACGGCTAGCTTTACCCGAAATAATTACACGGGAACTGTATTCTTTTAAACACTGCTTGGCCCATTTCTATCTAGCCTCTTCTAGGCTAGCTCTCGCACCTGGACTAGCCCATTTCTAATAATCTGCTGTAGCCCACAAGCTGGCTTACCAGGAATGATCTTAACCTGCGTCTGCCTGGAGTGGGAGAATCATGGCGACTCCCTGACTCAGCTTCTTTCTCCCAGCATTCTGTTCTGTTTACTCCACCCACCTATGTTTTAACCTATGAGGGCCAAGCAGTTTCTTTATTGCTTAACCAATGAAATCAACAGATTGATATATGACACTCCCCCATCACTTTACTTTGAAATTCAAATGAAGAAGCCCACAAATGGCTCAGCAACTGCAACTGAAGAAAATGCAAACTCATGGTTTCGCTTGTCTTCTGTCTTTTCTATAAGGCAGACACTGAGCTCCACTGAGTGCTAGAATCATCTCCTGTGTGCAATCCCCTTACTCCATCTGTTTACTTGAGAATGCCTAACATTAGCCCAACATTCCATTGTCTTTCCTTCAAATTATCTTTTACACCACAGTCTTCTTGGCCTCTTGGTTAGGTTTATGTTGATTCAGAGTCCTAGGCTTTCTTTAGATCCACCATTGGGAAGCTACTGATAGTGTGATAAGGGAGAAAAGAACACTCAATACATTGTTCTTCTTTTATTCTAAATTATACCTGATATTTTCTAATAGTCCAGTACAGATGAGATAAATAAAAATGGTCCAGCTTTCCCCTCAATCACCCAGACTTAAACCACTAAGTGTAAATGTGAAACATATGGACTCTAGGAAATACTTAGGCCATAGCTACACGGATGACTAGATTGTTTTACTGTCATCTTAATCCAAATATATATGTCCTAAAAGACAGAGCCGCAATGGCCTCAGAAGAGGCCAACTCCTTTGATGGAGGGTGTTTATTTTGGATAATCTTGGACAGATAAGCAGTTTGTTTTGAGTTTGTGTTTTCACCCCAGTGTGTGGGAGCCTCATGCCTGACAGACTCTCCAAGTTCAACTGTGAGATGTGGAAATATAGAAAAGAAGGCTTCTTAGATGCCATGTCTTGAAAGTTCTGTACCTCAGCACCAGAAGATATGCTGATCTCTGCACAATAAGCTGAGATTTAGCCAGTCTTCACTCAGGCTGTCCAAAGAAATTTTGGTTCAGGGTCTTCTACTCCATTCACCCATAATGTGACATTCCGGGTGTAGGTCTCTGCTGTCCCCCCCCCCCCGACCCCCGGTTTATCCCATTCCTCCTGAAGAGGCTGTCTGCACTCTTCACACCTTCAGAAAGCAATGCCCAGGGCTATCATCTTTATCTGGAGGCCTAGATTTCCTCCAGACCCATGGCTGGGAGGCAATCATAGCTCTGAGCCACCCTGCTGCCATCTTGATAAAACCATCTTCCTGAAGTTCCTTTACCCAGACAGAACCACACATTTTTCAGGTCCACTCACTATAAATCTGCAGAATTGTGTAGCTATAGGGCAATCTGTGCAAACATACACAGGGACATTCTGAGTGTTCTCCTCTCCACTGCGGATGTACATTTTCCTCTACGAACACCTTCCTTTGATGGTGGTCTCCATTTGAAAAACCAACCCTTTTTAGTTTTACTGATCCTGTTTTTAATTTTTTGCTTGCTGGACCGTATCCCAAGCTCCAAAGCACCCTGAACTCACTGTCTTTGCAATCCTCAGTGTCCTAATAGGCCCTCTCATCTTTTGCTGAGGGGACCACAGAACGCTGTGTAGGTTGGCATTCCCCTCACCTTGTGTGCTAGAGAGACTCTGTACTTGGCGCAGTATGTAGCACTGCCCTGTCAAATACAGGAGGAAGAATCCAGACAAAGGCCACCGAGAAGCAGCCGCGGATGCAACAAAGCCGTTTCTTTCCATTACCTGGGTAGACAGTTGGGAAGCAGCAGGCCGCGCTTCGCCCACTCCCACTCAGACAAGAAATCATGGCCATCTCCTTCCCAGCACAAACAAGCTGGCACTCTCAGCATGAAAGCTGTCTAGAAAATTTTAAGTAATAGTGTGGTGTGGATAGAGCTCATGAATATTCATGAGCCAAGGGTCTAAGCAGCCAAGCTAAGCACAGAATTACAGCAATTATCTGAATGAGTTACACACACACAAAGCCAGCCCTAAGCAAAATGACTGAGGAGGCTGGAAGTCAGCTCCCCCTCTGTCTGGCACCACCCCACTTTCTCTCAGGGTGCCCTGCAGGGCCCCCTGCTCTCTGCCTGATGGAAAATCTATGTATCACCACCCCCAAACCAGTTCATATACAGCCTCTTCCTCTGTGACTCAGGCCTCTCCCCACCCCCAACTTACCTGACTCCCAGAGCATGAGCAGTTAACTGGCCAGAAGATCTTACAGACTGATTCCTTGAAGGCACACGTGGGTCTTGCTTTTCTGTTGCAGTATCTCTGTTGGTAGCAAGCCTCGCCTAAAGAGTTTTTGTTACGATTCCTTTACCCAAGTCCAAGAACAGGATGCTACAAACAGATTTAGTAAATAATTAAGAAGATGCGGAAGAGCTGCATGATAAACCTCAGAGTCACAGAGCCTTGGAGCAGGAAGTTCTTAGGACATTTAGTTTGCTTCACACACTGATGGTTCCATGCACTAACACACTAAAAGATGATAGAGTAATACGATATGGATCAGAAGTTATTCGTGAGAGGATTGCTGACTCTTTGTTATGATTTTTGTAGATCTCAAAAATACAGGCCCAATGTGAATCCATTCATTTATTCTTTTTTTTTTTTTTTTGGTTTTTTTTTGAGACAGGGTTTCTCTGTAGCTTTGGAACCTGTCCTGGAACTAGCTTTTGTAGACCAGGCTGGCCTCGAACTCACAGAAATCCACCTGCCTCTGCCTCCCGAGTACTGGGAAAGGCATGCGTCCACATGGATATGCAGGAAAATGCTGAAGCAGCCCTCTTGGGTCATGAAATAGAAAGCAAGTGTGAACGATGTACAAAGGGGAGCTCAGATTAGACGGGATGTAGTCTTGGTTAAGCCTTGCCCTCTTATGAATACAGCCCGACATGGTAGGGAAGGCAGGGTGACGGTATCATGAGGGGGCTAGTCACGTTGCAGCCATAGACAGGAAGCAAAGAGCATGTAGGGAATGGGACTGGTTCCTCTCCTCGCCTCAGCTTTCTTTAGCTAATGTTTAGCACCCCAAGTGTCATGGGGTCTCCATTAAAACCTAGGCTTCTTCTTCTTAGCTGAGCATAATAACTTCTCAGGGCATCTTTGCAAGGACTCTAATCCTACCTTCATCTTCTAGCCTCCATGATTCCCTTACGGCATCTCTCATGCATCACGATGCCATCTAGGCTGCTGCTGGCTCCGTGTATACCAAGGACCCTTGGAGACAAAGAGATAGGGACTTCCCAGCAAGGAGCCATTCTGTTTTCAATTCAAATTCTCTCCTTTTAAATTAATTTGCATTTTCCCAAGTTGCAGCATTCAGTAGACAGGGTCCTGCCCTCATGGGACTCTTCCCATTGGCCCAGGGCCTAGCATGAGGTCAAGAGCTTTAGTGGAGGAAATCTTCTCAAACATTTCTGTTGCTTTCTCATCTGTCCTGCGGCAACTTGGAATGACCTTCTTTCCTCACCAAACTGTACATTCTTTTCCTATCTTTCTGCTTCACTTTCTGCTGTTTCTCACTTCCACATCACGGTGAGAGAGGTGAGCAGTAACCATTCTGTGGACAGGATTCTATCCAGAACCAAAACGTCCTCTTCCAAAGCACATTCGGCCATAAGTTTTAAATTCAGTTTCACTTAACTTCTCAGGGCATGGGCAGAAGGCAGCAGTAACCTTTGCCAGAATTTATCACTAATAGCTTCTATATCCAGATTCCAAGTGAAGTCCTAGTTTTCCCCAAACCTCAAGATCTGGGCTCCCACCACCAGTATTTCAGCGTTCTGGGCTTCCAAATGCCAACCTGAATTCCCATTATTCTCTGCTTGCAGCGTTCTCTGACTCCTCCAGTACAAACCTTCTATAGATGGTTAATGCTACTACTCCAAATGAAAAAGGAAAGGCCAAGCATGTCATAGAGGTCAGGCTGTTTGCCCAAGAACAGCTAGCAAAGTCATCTGTTGGGCACATTAAGGGGCCTCTGTAACAAAAACACGTAACATGTGCCTACAAGCCTACGCGCTCACAATGTAGATGTGTGCTGCCACTTAAGAACAAGGGACTTCACAATAAAAACATAGTCATTTGGCTGATCGATGGTGCTTTATTTTTAATGCGCATGGAGGAAAATCAGTTACTTTTTAAGAAGTCAAATAAAAATAAAAAAAGCTTGGTTGAGTATTTAACAAAGAAATATATAAATACCCAACAAATCTATGGCAATTTATAAATGCACAAGACCAATTTATCTCCTATTCTATATTCTCAAATAAATCAGATTTCACAGAAATTTAACACTGTACAGAACTATATTCCAAGTCAAACTTCCATCATCTTCAGTTGTTCCTCCTTGTAGAAGATCATCACAACTAGCCATGTGGACTGCTGGCATAGCAGGCGGGGGGGGGGAGAGCATCATGGGATTCCCCCCCCCCCCCGAGTCTCCAGGTACCCTGCCCATACAGTTCTGCTCTAACTGCACGTGGCCTAAGGGTCTCAAGAAGGGGCTAGGGTATCCAGGCTGGAGAACACCAGAGGAAGGGGCTCCACCCACGAGGCTGTGAGGAAGCCATCATACATGCCGAGGGAAGATTTTTTCCGTGAAGTTGACATGTGCTGCCTCATGCTCCTGTCAGTAACTCTTCACTCTTCCTTTGTAAGTCATTCAAATACACTCACTAGTTCCCCAGGGAGAACTTCAGTGAAATCTAACATTGGCTTGTTCGTGGGACTTTAGAAGGAGGGGACAGATTTTGCTCAGGTCTTCTCCCAACCATCACAACAACTATGGTGAAGGAATGTGTGACTCGTAGCTGAGGTTGCAATGACAAGCTGCAAACATAGATCTTCACTTATTTCAGTTGATTACTAAAATGAAGATCTGGGTTACCATACGCATTCGGTTTGATATCAAGTGTTCTCAAACATCATGAAGGAAAAAATTGACATAAATGAAAACTTTCCAAATATTATGTCAGGGGATTGCTACCTTAGAGCCAACCGGAGGCTCCAGTTTTTAAAAATGTTATTCTGGAAGTTTTGAATCTATATTAGCTATGGTTTTCTATATTGCTTATAATGCTGCATAATAAATTAACAGTCAGAAAGGCAAGGTTTATCATCCTCAGTGGTACTTCTGAAACCACAGAAAGGACCACACCACCTGATACTTGGAGCTTTTGGGGCATGGTGTCTCTGCCTCTTCCACATAATTCTGAGATCACTCCTCTGTGTCATGCATGCTCTTCTCATTAATTTCATAGATGATCCTCAGACTCTGCTTGCCCTTTGCTCTTCTTACCATTTAGTATTTCCCTATCTCTTCCATCATGTACCAAGTTGTTTACACATAGAAACCTACCAGAGGGATGAGGCCAATGTTAACTGAAGGTGCCATGCATCCTAAATCCTGCTAGCCCTGCCTGGAGGACTAGAGTCCACTGTGTGATGGACACGGCTCTGTCTTGGTGGACTGAATAGCGAATCGGTGGATATCCCTCAGGGCTTTCAGTTGGAACAGAGGCTTGTCTCCTGTGCTGCTTTTGTTTATTTCAATCCACATTATTTTACATTGTCTCTATTTTACAAAATCATCTGTCCAGCTTGTATTGAAATAAGCATGTAGAACAAACGTTTGATGCCTCACCAAAGAAGCACTAACTCTAAGCACTGCTGTGGCCATGGTCTCTTTTCCATATGGGCCTACTCCAATCCATCTGATGGTTCCAGGTGCCAAGGATGCAACAGGAATGGAGAAGATTGGAAGAACAAGCATCTTCTTCGGAGGCTGTCTGTGCTCAGAAATCTCGCCCCCAAGAACAAAAGAGCTCTTCAGGCACACCGGTGGAAAGGTCTGTTTCCTGGCCTCTCCACCTGGTCTTTCTAAGCCTTGGTCATTATTGTAAAATAGTGCCGGGGCATGCAGACCCAGATGTGTGTGGAGATCGGGTTTCTTCCTGCTGTGCCCCTGTCCTCCTGGAAAGTGGTACCAGATGCCCTTTGGGGCCAGTGTATGGGTGATGTCATGTTTGTAGTTTAGATTGCTGCCTCATTGTAAGACCCAGGGAGAACCCACACCTTTGTGAAGGAGATTCTTGATTTTATGAAGGCAACAACAGCAGCAACAACAACAACAAGCCTACACTCACTCTACCAGCCCCTTATTTACACAGCTTCCTAGCTCAGCACACTCGGAATTAGCATTGTATCACTGAACGAAAAGAATGGTGCGAATTTCTTCTACATGAAGCCCAACTTTATTACTGATAGTAAGAGCTTCCCCAGATCCTGAAGAGGGAACAGTCCAACCATTTTCTTATGGCAGTTGGTGTGAAATAATTTCACTTGCTTCTTACAGAATGTGGAGGCATCATAGCTCTTTATCTTTATTACCTTTTGTAAGTCAAGAGTTATAATTCTTTGCACATCCCTCTTTCACGCTATCACTTGAAACTTTTTTTTTCTGTACCCCTGGAAAAGCAACGAATATAAACATCAGAGCCCTCATACCCAATGCATACATCGGAGCCACTGGTGACCAACACAATTCCAAGTAATACAGAGAAAATTATGCTCACAAAGGGCTCCTTGGAGTAGTTTCCCCCACTCACAGAAGATGAAGTTAATGAGTCCAAGGTCAGAGGTTAATCACTGTATGAACCACTTAAACCCAAACTGGAACAGAGCCTTGTTCCCAGAAGAAAGCTGCACCCTGTCACCGCCATCCTGTAAATGTCAGACAAGGGCCGCACACGGCACCAATGGAATTCTGGATAATTTCACGGTTCCCAGCCGTCTACCAAAGAGCTGTAAAGTCATCACATACAGGCACACTCCTCACCGCTATGAGATGCTCCCACTCAGAAAAGATATGGGTGTGTGTTCACTCGCTTTCAAAACATGTCTACCACAACAGGGCTTGAGGGAGGTGGGTGGAGCGCTGTCAGTTTTAGCCATAGGGCAATGGATACAAAAGCAGCGTTCCCCAAATGCTAAGTGTCATATGGAGGAGCCCAGTCAGTCCGATGCTGATGGCC
This sequence comes from Microtus oregoni, assembly GCF_018167655.1. NCBI lineage: Eukaryota > Metazoa > Chordata > Mammalia > Rodentia > Cricetidae > Microtus > Microtus oregoni. The sequence goes on along the minus strand of NW_024543093.1, from coordinate 8,964,793 downwards.
AGCCAAGGGAACGGTGATAAGATCTTCATGCAAGGATGATGAGGGTTTTGCCCCTGTGTACCTTTTGCATTTTTAGTTCTCACGGAAATTAAGGTAAAACTAGTTGGGAAAATGTCCTACTGACACGAGAGAAATTGTTAGAGGCGGGTAATGACAAGGAAGTTGGAATTGTGGGGTGGAGGAAGGGAAGCCAGCTGTTACATTACAATATGACCAGTGTGGGCTGCCACTGCTTTGTCCAACATCACAGGTGAGCCACAGTACTCAGGAGGGAGGATGCCTGTGGACAGGTGACAAGACCTGAATTCTAATGTCAGACAGGAGTACACAAACTTGGCTTGGACAGAGAACTGATGATAATATAGTGTGTTATAATAGTTCTCTGGAAGCAGATTAAAGTAAAGCCTGGAGCAAAGACTCTCTCTCTCTCTCTCTCTCTCTCTCTCTCTCTCTCTCTCTCCATACTTTATTAGAGGGTGGAGGATGTGGGGCCTTTGTAGGAGGATTGAGCAATGAGGAAGAACTCACTGTGTAGGTCAGCATGTCCTACAAGAAAATGCAGAGTGTGCGTCCCCAACCAAGCTCTCCATGGCAATGAAAAGATCATGCCATAACGCCCCACTGGAGACCTCGAAAAAAAGAGCATCAACTCAGACGAGGTGACCTGGCACAGTGGAGCCCCACAAGCAGAGGACTCAATGCCATCTGTAGACACACTCGTTGGATGTTTGGAGACTGTCCTTCCTGGAGGTAAGGGTTGCCATGGTAGCTCTCATGTCTTACTGGTCTCTCCCAACCAGAGATGGAGATAGAGACGGTTAGAATTCAGAGAGGGGCAGCACATCTTCCCAGCAGTAGGGATGTTCACTAAAATCCAGACATAGGTTTTCAGATGAATAAGAATCCAAGATTTGGCCCTCTTGGACAAAATCATCTAATCCAGTGCTTCTCAACCCGTGGGTCAAAATCCCTTTGGGGGGGGGGTCACATATCAGATAGCTTGTATATTGGATATTTACATTAAGATTCATTACATTAGTAGAATTATAGTTTGAAGTACCAATGAGAATAACACATGAAGAACTGCATTAAAGTGTCGTAGGTTGAGAACTACTCTTCTCATCTGTTCCACATCAGAAATTGACATGTCTCATGTGATAACAGGCAATCATGATGCCGATAACTCACGTGAGGCTGGGACCAAGGGGATATCCTTGGACCACACTACCCCCACCTTTAGGAATTCCTTTTTTTTTTTTATTGTGGTCTCACTGCTGTTGGCTAGTCTTCTTTTCCATGACAACTCAAATCACATGTGATTATCTCAACAAGCAGAGGTGACACCATTAAGAAAGAAAAGAGTTAAAATTATCAGATTCTTATTCAGCCTCTGGGGTTTATTTTTTCTGCTGATATTTCTTAGCAAGTTTTGGCCTATTTCATATTATTTGCCCATGAACTCTACATGGTTTCCAGATGGATCTGGACTCGTTCACATACTTGAGCAACACAGACATTGCATGGATCTTCCCTTTGCACAGCAACAATGCACAAACCACAGAGCAACACTGTAAAAGTGTGACATAAAATATTCTAAGACAGCAGAAGAATAATAAGTAAAGCTATTTGTGTTATAAAGGACAACAAATAAGAAAATTAATGTGAATTTTGCTCTAGATCAATGGTTCTCAACCTGTGAGTCACAACCCCATTGGGAGTCAAATGACCCTTTTCCAGGGGTCGTATATCAGCTATCTTGCATACCAAATATTTACATTACAGTTCACAAAAGTGGCAAAATTACAGTGATGAGGTAGCAACGAACATAATTTAGTCGTTGGGAGTCACCACAATGCGAAAAACTGTATTAAAGGCTTGCAGCGCTGAGAACCACTGCTCTAGATAGAAATAAGAGAATTTCTGGCTCCCCCTCCTACTAAGATTCAAGGCCCTCTGATTGTCTGGATCCACCAGCTGCCAGGTCGAGGCATAAAATAAAAAACACAATGAGATAATAATAGGAGCCAATGGATGCTCTTACAGTAGCGTTCTCCTCGTTTTCAGATAAATGGCCTGCTTTAGATTGTTCCTGGCAGCAGACAATAGGTACAGTGCTCCCTATTTTTGTCTTGGCTCCTGATGTTCCACTCTGCATGAAATCAGCCGTATATCCCTTAATAGACTGATCACTTCCATTTGGTACAAGGTGAATTTCTGCCAATTTGGATGGTGTGAATGGGCTTTGCCATTGAACACCCATCTCTGGGGAAGCTCCTGCAGGTTGGAGCCAGGCTAGCTGACTCTCTCTCTCTCTCTCTCTCTCTCTCTCTCTCTCTGTCTTTCTCTCTCTCTCTCTCTCTCTCTCTCTCTCTCTCTCTCTCTCTCCGTGTGTGTGTGTGTGTGTGTGTGTGTGTGTGTGTGTGTGTTGAACATGGTATTTGGGAACAATTACACATGTGTTTGGAGGCCAGAGTTCAAAATTCAGTTTTATTCTTCTGGTAACACAACCTTGTCTCTGGAGATAGGGTCTTTTATTGCCTTGGAGGTCCTCAAGGGGTTTAGACCATCTGGAAAGTGGAGATGGTCAAGAAGTCCTATCCCTAAGCAAAGAGCTCCTCCTTCTATAACTGGACTTCTGCTGGCTCGCTCTTGTGCATGTCCTGTGTATGCAGTCACTGCTAGTAGAAGTTCATATGAGCAGCTGCCATGTTATGTCCAGAAAAGACTGTTTTACTGCCTCCAGTCTTTAAAATCACAACCTCTCTGCCACGCACTGATTACTGTGCCTTAGGAGGAGGAAGTGAAATCTAGAAGTCACCTTCAGGGCTGAGAGCTCCATACTCTCCTATTCTCTGCACTGTGACCAACTGTGGCTCTCTGTGCTCATCACAATCTCTGCACAGAGAAGCTTCTCTGATGAGGGGTGAGAGATGCCCTTATCTATGGTTATAGCATTGGTCATTAGGAGTGAGTTTAATTCCATGCCTACTTAGCAGATTAGTAGTAGCTGGTTTTTCCCTGGGTTTTGTGACCTACCTAGCTTCAGATTCTTGGCCTCTGTTAACAGCACCAAGTGTGAGTTCTATCTTAAGGAACAGGCTTTACATCCTATCAGAGAGTGGTTGGTTTCTCCAATAACATTCATGTCACTATTGCACAAAGGGCCACATCTTGCCAGAATGTCGTTATTTTCCCTCACAGCTTTCCCAACAGGCTAAGACTGATGATTGCTCTTCTACCCAGGAAGCATAGATAACACCTTTTGCCTTGAAAACTAACCAGTAGAGATGAGCTTCCAACTAAGTACTAGCTTCATTTCTCTGTGTTCTAGGACTCGAGAGTGTCACTGATTCATCTTTTAAGTACCAGGACCCCCAAAGATGCTTATTTTGGAAATTTAATAACTGTGATACAGCCTCTGAGCCTGATGTTTCACAGATCTCTTAGAGACAGATCCTGGTATGTGACATGCCTGCTTGAATGTGAGAAAAAAGTATCTGATGTCTGTAGCTGCCCATTCAAGTGCCCATTATGCAGGGAGTTACAGTAAAAGAACATTCTCCCATATAATACCCACTCTGTTCAACATCTGTCTTTGATCCAAAATACTTGTTGGTTTTCTTTTATATGTCATTTTGTTAGTCTTCTGATTATCTTGACAAGAATTCTAGTAAATTTAGACTGATAAAAGCGTCTCAGAAAAGTTTATGATGCCAAGTCTTCTAAAACAGAAATCAGGGCTGAGATTTATTAGAAATGAAGAGAGGAGAAGAGATGAGAGGGGAAGACAGCAAGGATGGAGGAGAAGAGAGAAAGAAGAGAAGAATAGGAGAAAGAAAGGGAGGAGGAGACAGAAAGGAAAAGGAAATGGAGGGGAGGGGAGAGGAAGGAAGGGAAGAGGGGAGGAGAATGGAAGGCAAAGAAAAGAGAAGAGGAGATGGAAAGAGAAGAGAACAGAGGAGAGGAGAGGAGAGGAAATAATAAATGAGAAAGGAAAAGATATAAACAGAGAGTTCTCAGCAGGTGTATCTCAAATGGCCAAAATACACTTAAAGAATTTTTTGACATCCTTAATTATCAGGGAAATGCAAATCAAAATGACTCTGGGATACGACCTCACACCTTGTCAGACTGGTTAAGATCAAAAACCAATGACAACTTATGATGGAGAGGATGTGCAATAGGGAACACTCTTCCACTGCTGGTGGGAGTGCAAACTTGGACAGTCACTTTGGAAATAAATATGGAGGTTTCTCAGAAAAATGGGAATCAATCTACCTTAAAACCCAGCTATACAATCCTGGGCATATACTCAGTCATATCACAAAGACACTTGCTCAACTATGTTCATACAAGCATTATTCATAATAGCCAGAACCTGCCTGAAAATAACCTGGATGCCCCTCAACTGGAGAACGGATAAGGATAAAATGTGATACATTTACACAATGGAGTATTATTCAGGTGAAAAAAAATGACCTCATGAACTTTTCATTAAAATGGATAGAAGTAGAGAAAAGACATTCTGAGTGCGGTAACCCTGATCCAGAAAGACAAACATGCTATGTACTCACTCATAAGTAGATATAGGGAGTAAAGTATAGGATAACCAACCTTCAGTATCACAGCCTCTGGAGGGGCTGGATAACAAAGAGGGCCCAAAGAGGGATACAAGGATGACCCTGGGAAGGAGAAATAGAAGAAATCTCCAGGATAAACTTGGGGCAGGAAGAATGAAGGGAAAGAAACTTGAAGGAACAAATTGGGCGGACTGGGCGTAGGACAGATGGGGAGAGTAATGAAAGAGACATCTTGATTAGAGCACATTTTGGGATTAATGAGAAACCTGGTGCCAGAGAAACTCCCAGGAATCCACAAGGTTGACCCCAGATAAGACACCTAGCAATAGTGAAGAGGATGCCTGGACTGGCCATTTACTGTAATCAGATTGGTAACTGTGTCATCAGAGAGACTTTATCCAGTAACTGATAGAGCATAGAGCCATAACCAAGCACAGGGCCAAGCGCTGGGAGGCTTCCTGAAGAAAGGGAGAAAGGATTGTACAAGCTAGGGGGGTCAAGGTCAGGATGGGGAACCCACAGATACAGTTGATCTGAGCTCCTGGGACTCTGGACCAACAGTTAGGAAGCTTGCATGGGACCATCCTAGGCCCTATGCATGGTGTGATAGTTGCATATCTTGATCTATTTGTAAGGTTCCTAACAGTGAGATCAAAACCTAGCCCTAGCACTTAGCTGACTTTGGGGAACCTGTTCCCCAAGTTGGATTACCTCACCCAACCTTGATGCAGGGATGGGGGAAGCTTCGTCCTACCACAACTTGGTGTTCCATGCTTTGTTCGAGCCCATAGGAAGCATGACCCATCTTGAATGTTGATGGAGAAGGGAGGAGGAGTGATGGGGAGGGTGGTATATGGGAGTAGGGAGGAGAGAGGGGGAGGAGAGGAGAGAGGGGAAACTGAGGTTGGTATGTAAAATAAATGAAAAAAAATGTTCATTAAGTAAAAAAAGGAAGAAAAACCCGAAGAACTTTGTTGATACTTAGGAAATGACCAAGGCCTATCCACCTTCTGTTTTCTTTGCATTTATTTTGACTTGTATTTCCTGAAGCATAAGAGATGTTACAGTCCAAAGTCACGCCCTTCCCCAAACTCAGGGAAGCTCCAGCATGGTAACATTTTCAGATGGAGTCTATGGAGTACTTAGGTGTGGAGGAGGTCTGCTGAGTAGTGTCCTGGCCAGATGATACCACTGCCTTCCAAAACAGAGGATCTGAGAGCAAGGGTGCTGCCTCCCAACAAGACAAGGCCTTCCTGGGGGTGGGAGCATTACCAGCCACAAGGTAATTTTATGACGTGAACCCATGGTACCTTGACCATGTTCTTCCCAGTCTCTGAGATACTGAGGGATAAACATCTTCTCTTTGCATCTCGCTATCTCTGAATTTTGCTATGGTCGCTGGAGTTGACTAACACAAAAGGAACATCTTTCATGTCAAGTCTGAAATCATTTTCCATGTTTGCCTCTCACAGGCACGAGGTGGAAATGGGCCCCCTCCCCCGCCTCTACCCCTCGACTTTCCCATATTTCTCACTGAGGAGCTGGCGTGCTCATGCCTGGTTGTATTTCACTGCACTCTCTCATCACCTGTCCTTAATGAAAAAGCAACTGACATGAGTGAGTGGCAAGACGCATCGAATTATTCTCTAGAGCTCTGGCGGCCGTTTCGTGCTTCCTAGATGGGATATAAATGCTGGGACATTTGTATACAAATTGAGCAAACATGCAAATCGGTAATCTGGGACGAAAAAGACACAGAAACGATCTTGGAAAATGCATTTAAGAAAAAAAAATTACAGTATCATGTTGGTAGACATAAAAGAACTTTGATGAAAGCAGCTGTTAAATTGTTAATTTAACATAAAGATGGAGCTGATGATTCAAAAATGATCAAGTGGGCTGCAGATATTCTGCGCTCTGAATAGCATAGGCTGCGAGGCGCTCAGCCTCATCCGTGGCTGTAATTGGGGCTTGCATTCTATCTACATTAGCAGAACCGTTGATAAATCACACAAGCAAGAGACGAGGAATGGAAGCTCTCCAGGTGTTTGATAATGCCTCAAATATCCTCCCCACATGTTCCATAGAAGTCAGGCAAGTTCATAAGCGTGGTTTAGTGATCATTCACAACCCAGCTCTGGCTGCAGCCTGGTTAATTCTATAGGGCGAATTCAGTGACAGGCTGAGATAATTGTCTGGCTGTTTCTGCCTGAACCTTGGGATTCGTAGACCCCTCACATATCAGAGATCTTTGTTCTTCAGTCAGCTTGGTTCTTTGCTTGGATCTCAGTTTCTCTCCTCCCCCCCCCTCATTCCTACCACATGTACATATACAATAGGATTTTAATGGACAGAGCAGTGTTCAGAGTGCTTGGTGGAGGTGTGTTTTTATGTTTAATGGTGGAGTTATTCCCAAAACCATACCTGGTGTTTTGATTGAAAGAAGGTAGACTGGGTCATGATTAGAATATAAACACAAACTTCGGTATTTAATAGTAATTTGGTGCCAGAAATAAAAGGACCTTTCAGAACAAATCCTATTTTTATAGCTATATTTACTACCATTGTTTGGAAAACAGGGTCTTGTGTGGGGGCCAAACCAACACTTCAAGTTATGGTTCTCCTGCCTCATCACAGAGAGTAAAAATTTTACGAAATACACTGCCATGTCTGGCCAGCACGCATCTTAAATTAAAAGTCAGGTATGCAGAGTGGATACCTACATACGGTTCTGTCGTTCTGTCTGTAAAATGCTTCCAAGCATACATGAAGACATGGGTTTGAACCCCAGAACCCAGAAAAGAAGGGCGAGCGCAGTGGTGTATGATTGAAATCCCAGCGCTGAGAATGTGGTGACTGGTTGATCCCTGGACCTCAGTGGCCGGCCAGCCAAGCTTACTACTTGTCAAGTGAAAGCCCATATCTCCAAAACAAAACAAACAAAAAACAAAATGTGGAACAACACAATCATCCTAGGAGGAATCTAGTGATAAACTATTACCCCCACAATGTAAGATGCATTCAAGGAAGAAGCACAACCTGAAGAACTAAGAGTTGGTGTCTTAGGAAAATGGACTATCTTGGTTTAAGACTGTGGTGAGGTGGCTGAGAGAGTATCGTCAGCATTAGCAGAGTCGGAACAGAGTGGTAATAGCAATAGTTCTATTTGGTTCAGTTAAATAGGAGTACTATTTTGAATTCGACTTGATGAGCTCTGCTTAACAGATCCACGAGACAGTGTTCAGAGAATAACATCAGAGAATATGAAGTTAAGAGAGGAATCTTTGGGGAAGGTAGGGGAGGGTATGGAAAAACAGCTCCAGGGTTCTATCGGTAAAGTATTTATTATGTAAATTGAAGACCCTAATTCTGATGTCCAGGACCCTCCTGCAAAAGCTTGAAGTAACGGTAAACATTTATAACCTGGGCACTGAGGAAGCAGAACCAGGTGCATTTGAGGAGCTCACAGCCAACCAGCCTAGGGCAGCCAGTGAGCCCCAAGTCAGACAGAAGTTCGGTCTCCAAGTCCAAGGTAAATCATGCTTGCAGAATGACCCTAGAGGTTGACTTCTGGACTTCATACACAGGTACACACATGTCCACATGCAGCCCATGTACATACAAACACGCACATTCAGTAACACAGTACAGCTTTCTTCAAACACTAGTTAGACAACACAGGAACATGGGAGACCAGTTAGCAAGGCTCTAAAGGGCTTTGTGCAACAAAGCAGAAAAGGATCAGATGAATAGAGATGACCCTCACAGGGAGAATATCTCTGATATCCAGAAATAGTCACTGTCAGACAGCATCATGGCACATGAAAAAGAAACCATGTGACTGTCACTATATTCCTCAAAAACATTACCAGACACATACGCTAGCTACAAGGCAAATTTAGGTACTTATTAGGGTCCAAGTAATGTTCGAAAGGCATTGTTTGTGTCCTTAGCAACTTCACAGCTGTAAAGCTGAAATTGGGGCTGTGCTCACTCAGTACCATGGACCACTCAGTGATGGAGACAAGAGAAAGGCAAGCCTGAAGCAGTGGGGAACAAGCAACTCTCCTGTGTTTGCTACAGTGGCTCATTCTCCCTCGTCTCTCAGAGAAAAGACTCTGAAGCGAATAAAACACTGTATTTGGGATAGAAAGAGATAAATGCCGAAGTCATATTCAAGAATAAGATTCAGCAATTAGGAGGAAAAGAAGAAGAGGTATTTTCCATCCACATTGTTCCCGCTGCATTTTTTGGAGCCTGCCTTTCAAAGGATGTAATTAGGGGTAATGAGGTGCAAAATTTCATGTACAAAAGATGATCTTGTTAAGGGCAGTCTAGGCAGACGGTGCACCAAAAATGGATTGTAATTCCCCGTGCACTTGATGTCGGTACCACACACCCCCAGCTTTTCTCCGTAATCAACTCCAGGACGGTCTTTAGAAAATCAAAAAATTCAAAGCCTCTCCTGTGAACAATTATTTAATTCCTCCTCTCTGTCTCAAAAGTAGTCAGCTTTTCTCACAAGCTGCAATCATGGAAGGTCTTCAATCTTATGCTCACAGCCAGCCACATGTACGGGTTCAGACAGAGGCTGCACAGCCCTGGACAGACCTGCCTCAGTGGGCCCACAACTCCTTATCAAAATGTGAATGCCAAGAGCTTGGGCAGACACCCAGAACCCCTAGATTCTTCCTTTTCAAGATGTATTTGTCACCTCTAATCTACTAGCTCTTGGCTAACAGAAAACTAAATGACCTACCATTTAAAGAAAAAATGCTCATACATGTATGTTTTCACCTCTAACAGGGGAGTAGGAAACACACTGCATTTCATTAATGTGGAAATTGACTTGTGTTCGTGTGTGTGTGTGTGTGTGTGTGTGTGTGTGTGTGTGTGAAGGTGAGTACTACCATGCACAAGTGAAGTTCAGGACAACTTGTGAAAGATAATTCTCTCCCTTCCCCATGGGATCAAACTCTTGTTTTCTGACCTCTAGAAAGTGCCTTGGACCCCTGGGCCATCTCACTGACCTGAGTATTTACATTTTTAAAGATTTTAAGGAAAGGGGAAAAGGGTCCCTCCATCGACTACATTCGTTTACTATAGGCTGCATTCTATTAGTTCAGATCATTCATTTACAAACCCATTGTTTGCTCCAACATAAGCTTAACACCATTGAAATCTCCCATGAAGAACATGCCGCTCGCCCTCTATGACTCAGTGTGACCGAGATGACAAGTTCACCCAGACTCAGCGGAGGGTCAACCCAGCTTCAGAGCTCCTAAGCCATGACTGTCCACCGCAAGTAAAGCTGAATTTCATTTTACCACTGAGTTCATCCAAGAATGGAAGCTACAGCTGAAACCCAAGAAAATCCTTTCACGTTGAAAGTGTCTTTTCATGGCTGTGAAAAGTGCACACTGAAATGCCCAGAGAAGAAATCAAGGGGACAAAAAGTGAGACCATGAAGAACATTGTGCAGCATTTATCATTTTAACTTTGTTCTGAAAGATTCTAGGAGGCAGAGAGGGGGATAATATCACATCACCGAACAGCATTAAAAATATGGGGCACAGACCTAAACAGAGAACACTCAATAGAGGAATTTATTTTTTTTTCCGTTTATTTATTTATTAAAGATTTCTGCCTCTTCCCCGCCACCACCTCCCATTTCCCTCCCCCTCCCCCAATCAAGTCCCCCTCCCTCATCAGCCCAAAAAGCTATCAGGGTTCCCTGACCTGTGGGATGTCCAAGGACCACCCACCTCCATCCAGGTCTAGTAAGGTGAGCATCCAAACTGCCTAGGCTCCCACAAAGCCAGTACGTGCAGTAGGATCAAAAACCCACTGCCATTGTTCTTGAGTTCTCAGTAGTCCTCATTGTCTGCTATGTTCAGAGAGTCCAGTTTTATCCCAGGCTTTTTCAGACCCAGGCCAGCTGGCCTTGGTGAGTTCCCGATAGAACATCCCCATTGTCTCAGTGTGTGGGTGCACCCCTCGCGGTCCTGAGTTCCATGCTCATGCTCTCTCTCCTTCTGCTCCTGATTTGGACCTTGAGATTTCTGTCTGGTGCTCCAATGTGGGTCTCTGTCTCTGTCTCCTTTCATCGCCTGATGAAGGTTAATATTCAGGAGGATGCCTATATGTTTTTCTTTGGGTTCTCCTTCTTATTTAGCTTCTCTAGGATCACTAATTACTCAGCAGTAAAAAACAAGGACTTCTTGAATTTTGCATACAAATGGATGGAAGTAGAAAACACTATCCTGAGTGAGGTAAGCCAGACCCAAAAAGAGGAACATGGGATGTACTCACTCATATTTGGTTTCTAGCCATAAACAAGGGACATTGAGCCTATAATAGAGAAATTTAAAATGGCTGAAAGACACTTTAAAAAAATGCTCAACATCCTTAGTCATTAGAGAAATGCAAATCAAAACAACTCTGAGATTCCATCTTACACCTGTAAGAATGACCAAGATCAAAAACACTGATGACAACTTGTGCTGGAGAAGTTGTGGGGGAAAGGGAAGACTTCTGCATTTCTGGTGTAAGTGCAAGCTGGTACAGCTGCTTTGAAAATCAGTATGGTGATTTCTCAGAGAATTAGGAAATAACCTTCTTCAAGACCCAGCAATACCACTTTTGGATATATACCCAAGGATGCTCAATTCTACCACAAGGACATGTGCTCAACTATGTTCACAGCAGCTTTGTTTGTCATAGCCAGAACCTGTAAACAACCTAAATGCCCCTCAACTGAAGAATGGATAAGGAAAATGTGGTACATTTACACAATGGAGTAATACACAGCAGAAAAAATAATGGCATCTTGAATTTTGCAGGCAAATGGGTGGATCTAGAATGAGGTAAACCAGACCCAGAAAAACAAATATCGCCGGGCGATGGTGGCGCACGTCTTTAATCCCAGCACTCGGGAGGCAGAGGCAGGCGGATCTCTGTGAGTTCGAGACCAGCCTGGTCTACAAGAGCTAGTTCCAGGACAGGCTCCAAAACCACAGAGAAACCCTGTCTCGAAAAACCAAAAAAAAAAAAAAAAAAAAAAAAAAACAAATATCATATGTTCTCATTCATAAGTGGCTTTTAGACATAAAACAAAGAAAGCCATCCTACAATTCACAATCCCAGGGAATCTAGACAACAATGAGGACCCTAAGAGAGACATACATGAATCTAATCTACATGGGAAGTAGAAAAAGACAAGATCTCCTGAGTAAACTGGGAGCATGCGGACCATGGAAGAGGGTATAAGGGGAGGGGATCAGAGAAAAATATATAGCTCAATAAAATCAATAAACATAATTTAAGAAAGAAAGAAAGTTGTCATGGGCCTGACCTCTGTGACCCTCAGTAAGATGGAGTTCCATTCCATTTTCTCCCTGTACTCCTTACACTGGAGCAAAGCCCAGCCTGACCTCGGAATCCATGGCGTTGGTATTTTCTCTTTACAGTTGGTTTGTTGCTCTAAGAGAGATGGATGAAATATAAAAAGTTCTGAAGTTGGTTTCCAGACAAACAGCACTTAAAATCAGAAAGAAAATAAAATGAAAACAAAAATAAACAAACAACAACAAAACAAATAAACAAACCCTGCTTTCCACTCATGAGCAAACAACTAGGAACCCCTCAGTGAGTTCTCATCACTGGAAAAAAACAAACAACAAAACCCAGCAAGTTCACGATATCCCCGAGTAGGCTAGTGATACGATGTTGTTCTCCGCTCACCTCTTGCTCAACACAAGTACAGTCACTGGGCTTCAAATATGTCAGTCTGTAGTGTGTAAGTGGAGGTCAGCTGAGAAGACCTCAGCAGAGTGGTTGCAGAGACATCCATCATTCTGAGAAGAACTGCAAGGTTGTCTCTCCTCCTCCTCCTCCCTCCTCCACTTTTAGTTAAGACATTATTTAAAGCACTTTTAATTATGTTTTTGGCTTCAGTGGCTTACATTAACTTGAATATGTGATACATGAACAAAGATATATTCAAGTCATCCATAACTTCCTCGACTCTAAGACTGAACTTTTCACTTCAATTTAATACATTCTGAGCAGAGATTCACAGTGTTTGAGTCCAGGCTGTCGACTCGAATATTTAAGGAGAAGGCACTATGCTGAGTTTGGCCCTGTCTGTCTGGTACTAGCCATGTGGTGTCCCATGCCTTCCTGTTATTATTTTCTGTTGCTGTGATGGTAAAACTTCATGACCAAAACTAGCTTATGGAAGAAGGCTGCTTTGTGCTCATGGCTCCAGATGGATGAGTCCATCCTGGCAGGGCAGCGTATTTATAGGCAGCCATGGTAGCAGGAGAAGGAAGCTGAGGGCGTACATCTTCACCTGTACACACGAGGCAGAGAAAAGGAACTACAAGCAGCATGTGGCTTTACCCTTTTCAAGCTCTCTCTGGTGACGTACTTTCTCAAGCAATGCTGCGCCATCTGCTCCTCCCTTCAAAGCACCTCCAATGGGGATCGAGTGTACAGATTCTACCTACGTTGGGGACCATTCTTATTGGAACCTTCCGAACCTTTTAGATGCAAGGATTCTGGTTATATTTGTTAATTTTATTAATTTGTCTATCATCTTTTCTTTTTCTTTGAACTAGGCTTGTGCTTTTAAAATCTTTATGCTTTTATTCTCTCATCCTCCTTTCAAGATGGCTGAACATGTGCAGATGGTCCCCCAACTTGAGATGGCTCGACTTAGGGATTTTTGACATTAAAGGTGTGAAAGGGATACATATTTAGGCGACATCACACTTCAAATGGTGAACTTTGATCTCTCCTGGCTAGCCATATGTACCACACTATTCCTTGGCAGGCGGATAGCTGCAGGGAGCGTGGCTTTGGGTCTGTCCTAAGATCAGGAGAGGAGAGGACCACAGTTTTGCTCTAAGAACACTGAGTTGCTAGGCTACAAGCTTGGTGGGAGAGTTTATTAAATACATTGTGAACTTCCCAGGGGTTCTCCAGAAGCAGCCTCATTGGAAATTGACTGTCACCCATATGACACTCTGTCCTGTATATTATTAGCTGATATCTCTTTTGTTTGCATGCATTCTCTTAGGAAGAAAGGGCAGAACATTTTCTTCAATACACACAACGTTTGTGTGCATCGATTAACCAAAATTATGTTAAAGTTAGTGGTCTTATTTTTAAGTTTCTGTTACATGAAAAAAAAAAGCAACTGGCAAGCCAAATGTCCAGGTAACCCAATGCCTATCAAGTAACACAGAGAATGCAGACTTGAGCCGTCACTCTCTCTCTGACTGCTTGCTTTTACTACTCTCCAGTACTGTTCCAGCGAGACTGCAGGTAGATCGAAAGACCTTTGCTATGCTTTTTCTTTTCATGTAGTTTTCCAGAAATACAAAAGCCCTGTTGCTAATCTTTGTGCGTAGTATAAGTGGGAGATGAGGAGAGGTGTTAAATCAGGGTTCACAGCCTCAGATTAATTAATCAGCCAATCTCATTTCAAATCTCTCGATCTCATTTATTCAAAATGCACCATGAAGGGACTGGGGGCACGACTTATCCGTAAGGTGCCACCATGAAAGTAGATGGGGCTGAGATTGGATTCCTAGAACCCACATAAAAAAGACAGTCATGGCGATACACACCTGCACCTAAATTCTGCAGGATATGTGGAGATGGGTGGGTCCTGGAAGTCCTTGACCAATGGGCTAAGTTTCAGTTAGAGATCCTGTCTCAAGAAGTCAAAGGGGAAAATAGCAGGGAAAGACACCTGACATTGACCTTGGGCCTCTATATCAGTATCACACACAGATGAGCAGAGCAAGTCCTCATACTCAGATTTGCATATAGGTACACTGTCAAGTAAATCCATCACACAGACATACACACACAAACACACACACAAACACACCAACATACACACACAAACACACACACACATACACAAACACACACATGCACGCACATGCGCACACATACATTCACACATGTCTGGACACATATGCAAACAGCACGTGCACATACACACATGTACACACGAATGTACACACACACATCTTTCACTAAAAAAACCACATTTAAGTCATCAATATTGCCTTCTTTGTCAGCTCTAGCATCTTTCATTCAACTGGGTGGATCTTGAATCTGAAATCTGAGCTATTTCTTTAAAAGTGTGTTCATTTCTGCTGTAGTTTCCAAAAAGGCTCCATTTTTAAGCATAAGAATTGATTTTGCTCACAAAGAGGCACTCATATCTTCCTGAATCCTAGAATCTCAGAGTCAAACTGGCCAGAAAAAATGTGGCATGTGCCTTGTGACTCTTCTACATCATCAGAAGTTCCTCAGTGGGCTTGACCAAGACACCGAGAATTCCTGCGAGACTAGGCAATGCTACCTCATCGAGGCCAAGCAAAAAATGAATTAAAATGAAATTTCATTACCTTTCTTAAGGCTGTAGAACTCCCTATGAAGGCATTCCTGCCCAACCACTAGGGGGCAGGGGAGCTTTATATACGTTTTCCCAGAGATCCCTGCAGGAAATCACGGGATGAGGAAGTGGGAAGTTTTCTGGAAATACAGCGAAGCCAATCAACTTTCCAGCCAACTGGGAATGCAGATAATTTGGGAAGTGCAGCTTTTGTCTAGAGGAGGTCTGGGCATCTTACGTGGAAACCAGATACTCTGAGATAGGACCTCCACAGTGACATACTTTCTCCAACAAGGCCATACCTCCTAATAGTTCTACTCCCTTTGGGGGCCATTTTCTTTCTAATCACTCCATTCTCTAAACCACAACTCAGACGGTAAGGACAGCACCACACAAAATGGTTCTGTGACCAGCAAACATTGAGAATATAAAACCTGGGCTGTGGGCCTCTCAACCACAGGAAGTAGGTACTGCTTTTTCTAGTTCGACATATTTTTGTTGTTTTTGGTAAATTTGACACAATGTAGAGTCATCTATAAGGAGGGGACTGCAACTGTGAAAATACCTTCATCAGACTGGCTTGGAGGCACACCTGTGGGACCATTTTCTTGACTAGTCATTGAGGGGGAGTTGACATGGAGAGCCAAGCTCACTGTGGATGATGCCTCTCCCAGGAAGGTGGTCCTGGTTACAAGAGAAGGCAGAGCAAGCCATAAAGAGCAAGCCCATAAGCAGTGTCCTTCCATGGTCTCCACTTTAGTTCCTGCCTTGAGCTTTTTCCTTAACTTGCCTTGATAATGGACTGTACACTATTAGAAGAAACAGGCACTTTTCTCCACAAGTTGCTTTTAGTCATGGCGTTTATTACAGCAGTGGAAAGCAAGCTAGAACACTGGGGAATCCTGAGTATTTCTTCTCCCTGTCCATCAAGCTGACAATTCTACAAACACAGCACCATTGGGACAGTCCTGGAGAAAGTATGGGTGGCCTAGGAATTTGCAAGGATAACTTCAATCTGTAGAGCACAGAGTTCCTCTCATTGTAAAGTCACAGTATGTTGATTGGATGAGAATCAATGTTGAGTCTGCTATGAATAAAATATGCTTTGATAGTTTCCATCTAATGTAAGATTACATTCAAGAATTAAGAGGTTCCTGAATCATTTATCACTTTGCAAATATAAGGGATCACTAATAATATTGCTTCGTTATTATTAACGTTTATGCTGGCCACAATTCTATTATGTAAATAATATAACAGGTTGTACAACTGAATATTTAATACTTTGGGCATTTCTTAGTAATAACTAAGCCCACAGAGCATGGTGCTGAGTAAAGAATAAAGATGAGTGAGGACCTTAGGCTACTGTGTGCTTTATAAATAGAATACATATAAGATCATAAGAAATTCCAAGGAGCTGTCCAGACACCATCAATGCTGACTTTAACTTTTCCAGGGAGGAAGTAGGAGACAAAGGCTTACTGACACAAAGGGCAAAACACATCTTGAAATGCATAGGACCTAGCACTAAGGTTGAGGATGTACGATAGGTGGTCAACATTACACAGCAAACACTCAATCACACACTCATGTATCCATTCCTCACCACACATGTATTCATTCCTCATCACACATGTATTTATTCCTCATCACACATGTATCCATTCCTCACCACACATGTATTTATTCCTCATCACACATGTATTCATTCCTCATCACACATGTATTCATTCCTCATCACACATGTATCCATTCCTCATCACACATGTATTCATTCCTCATCACACATGTATTCATTCCTCATCACACATGTATTCATTCCTCATCACACATGTATCCATTCCTCATCACACATGTATTCATTCCTCATCACACATATATCCATTCCTCATCACACATGTATTCATTCCTCACCACACATGTATTCATTCCTCACCACACATATATTCATTCCTCATCACACATGTATTCATTCCTCATCACACATGTATTCATTCCTCATCACACATGTATTCATTCCTCATCACACATGTATTCATTCCTCAATCACACAAGCATTCATTCCTCATTCACACATGTTTTCATTCCTCACACACACATGTATTCATTCCTCATCACACATATATTCATTCCTCATCACACATGTATTCATTCCTCATCACACATGTATTCATTCCTCATCACACATGTATTCATTTCTCAATCACACAAGCATTCATTCCTCATTCACACATGTTTTCATTCCTCAATCACACATGTATTCATTCCTCATCACACATGTATTCATTCCTCATCACACATGTATTTATTCCTCATCACACATGTATTCATTCCTCATCACACATGTATTCATTCCTTATCACGCATGTATCCATTCCTCAATCACACAAGCATTCATTCCTCATCATACATGTATGCATTCCTCAATCACACATGTATTCATTCCTCATCACACATGTATTCATTTCTCATCACACATGTATTCATTCCTCATCACACATGTATCCATTCCTCATCACACATGTATTCATTCCTCATCACACATGTATCCATTCCTCACTCACACATATATTCACTTTTCACTCTCACATGTATCCATTCCTCAGTGACACATGTATTCATTCCTCACTCACTCATGTATCCACTCATTTGCTCATGTATTCATTCACTGTTTTGACCACATGACAATATGATCATCATGACCATAAAGTTCATTCATCAGCAAATGCTAAACAGTTCACTTAAACTACATGGAAGACAGGTCTCTAACCACAACGAAGGAAATCGAGACATTTGAGGGAATTCTGTGTAAAGAAATAGCTGGAATGTGGAGGGGACTGCAGGTAAAAAAAAAAAAACCAACAAATGATTAGAGAGGCATATTGCAGATCTGGAGTTGACTCCAGTGTTCTTTGGGGGTCATGCTCAGACAAGCTCAAATGTCATTCTCATCACTTACCATCTTTGCCACATTAGACATGAACTTTACTTCTAATGACAGCTTGAGAAAATGTAAAGCAAAGATGCTAATAATATGATGTCCACATGGGGAGCTAAAGAAAACTCTTTAGTGTATAAAGCTCCCCAGTTAAAGTTTGGAAAATGGCAGACACTCTGTGTAGCTAATATTGATTATTTAGGTACTTTCTTTGACCTCTTCTTGTTGTGGGACAATGGTCTGTACCCTGTCACTTGTATTTTAAATAAATACTGATTGGCCAGTAGCCAGACAGGAAGTATAGGTGGGGCGACCAGGCAGGAAGTAGAGGCCGGGCAATGAGAATTCTGGGAAGAGTAAATAATCAGTCTGTAGTTGTCACCCAGACACAGAAGAAGCCAGATATAGAGCAAGCAAGATGTGACTACCTCGCTGAAAAAGATACCAAGCCATGTAGCTAACACAGAAAAGAACAATGGGCCAATAAAACATGTAAGAAAGAGTTAATAAGAAGCCTGAGCTAATAGGCCAATCAGTTTATAATTAATGTAGACCTGTGTATTCCTTTGGGACTTAATGGCTGCAGTACTGGGCAGGACAGAAATCTCGGTCAACATCTTTCCTCTGCCTTCTCTACTCCCAGGCTCAGCCTATGCCTCTACTCTCCTCTTTTACTCCAGTTTTGGGCTTCCATGAATCATCTCACACATTTTCCTAAATGTAGATGGTGGAGTCATCTTTTTCCTACTTTTCCTTGGTAAGGGTTTGGAGTAAATGACAGAGATTGGCTCTGACTATACTTTTGTGGCACAGAGGTACTTTGGAGGTCCCATTCTTACTGCTGAGAGACGCTAGACCATTTTCTCCAGTTGAGTAGCCACAATTGAGCCCTACAGGCTCAAATGCAAAGATTACATGGGTGATCTTAGCTAAATGCAACACTCACAAAACAAAACAAATAGATGTGAACCTATAGAGAGACTTGTGGAGCAGGGGTGGTGTTAAATAGAGTTACTAGTTAATGGGAGAAGGTGGAGAGAAAGAGTGGTCATCACCCAACATGTGTGTGTGTGTGTGTGTGTGTGTGTGTGTGTGTGTGTGTGTGTGAAATTGTCTAAGGAAAAACTCTAAGAAAACACGTGTTGGTGTTTGCCTTGGTTAGGGTTTCTATTGTTGTGAGGAAACAACATGGCAACAATAACTCTTATAAAGAAAATCTATTAATTAGGGCTGGTTTATAACTTCATAGATTTACTCCATGTTCTTCATGGCAGGACATGGTGGCATGCATGCCCACATGGTGCTGGAGAAGGAGCCGAGAGTCCTATATCTTGATCCACAGGTAGCAAAAGCTACTATGTGCTACACTGGGTGTAGCGTGAGCCTGCATTCACAGTGGCACTTCCCCCAACGAGACCATACCTACCCCAACCAAGCCACATCTCCTAATAGTGCCATGCCCTGTGAGCTTCTGGGGGCTACTTTCTTTCAAACCACCACAGTGTTGAACACCCTGTGCATTAAAGGCCCATCTCCCCAGATGTTACTCTTTCTTTCCCATGGTTTGTGATGAGTCTGCTTTTGGGACATCCTTGTGGATTCCCAGATAGCTTTGCAAAGTAGGAGGGGGTTTTCCCCGATGATCTTTATTCTCAGCCATTCATCACCTTCACATCCTCGCTGAACTTCCAAGAGACTGGAACAGAGCCTGAGGCAAGTTGGAGCTACTGAAGTGGGCCTCTGTCCAAGAGTGGCAGGTGGCTCATAGCCAGCAGTCTCCATCTGCCTTGCTGGCTGGCTGAACACTGAGCTCTACCAGCTGGAATGATTCCCAATGATAGAGCATCCATGATTTAATGTGGTCAAGACCACACCCACCCAGATCCCAGCTGAGGAAAGGATGCCACCCTCCTCCAGCCCCACCCTGGACTGCGGGCTGCTTCTCCCTCTTCCCTAGTGCTCCCCTGCCAGCTGGGATACATAAGGAGGACTCCATTAACCCTAGAGATCAGGTGTTTCTTCTGGCCCTGAGTCCAGGAGAGAGCAGTGGGGACAGCTTCCTTGGCAGCCATCCAAACCCCCAAGAGCTGCAGAATCCCCCAAAAAACCAAGGCCTGAAAAAATCAGAAACACAAAAAAGCATGTGTTCACTTTTGATTTGATGTGCCTGAAGGTCATGTCTGGTATCACAAATCATTCTTCTGAGAATTTTGAGCATTCTCTTAAGACAAACCTTGTCCCATAGTTGGGCTGTCAAGCCTCTCCCTTGCTAGAGAACGAAGAAATAAGATGGATGGATGCATCAGATTCTTTGCTGTAAAGCTGGTCTCCACACCATCCCACACCACCTCACAGCAGCTCTTGGGTGCCTGTGTCACAGTAGTGTGGTGACTTTGGGCTCTGGGATGCTGTGAGTTCATCCCTTGCTCCTCGAGCTGGCTTTGCTGTGCTTTCCCAGTGCTGAACACAGACTATTCGAACCTGAAGTGGGATGGGCATATCAGCCATATAGCTTGTTCTTTCCTGCCTGGGATCCACTCTACTTGCCCTGGTGCTATCTCTCCGGGTGCACACACACCACAGACAGACAGGAAGTGCAGGTTTGGGAGCGGTTACTCCATTTGTCATTTAATTCGAGTGATGATAATTCAGATCCAACCATGACTGGTTTGGAGCAGGATCGTGAAAAAGACGAGACTGACAGACTTAGCTATTTCACAGAGAAGCCCCGCAGTCATTTCTTGTAGGCACCCTAGCCTTTCCCCTAGGCTTCACCTGCCCAATTTGCCTTGGACTCTGTCCCTGGCATCCTTACTGGTCCTGCTGATTTGTAGATTCCAGCAGGCCTCTCTTGCTATTTAATCTCACAAAACTTCATTGGGGAGACTCTATCATTTTCTGCTTACTCTAAATCCCATGGGCCTTCATTCATTCACAACAAGGCTTAAACAGGTGAGTCTCAGTGGCAGCTCTGGTTGAAGGGGCCGGACACGGGTGCTGAAGAAGCTCAGAAGACTGAGAAAGATGATGCTGAGGTCTTGTTAGTGTCTTTTGGAAGCTTACATTGGAACCCAGACCCCTTGCAGTGGTGATAGGGGTGGGGCCTGTGTGAGGATGCTGGGTCAGGCATCTACTCACTCATGAATGAGGATAGTATAATACCCTCATAAGTATTGAAGGGAGGTGCCCATCCCATGGGAGCGCACAGAGGGATGACATCACCTATGAAGCAGAGAGAACCCCTCAGCACAACCATTGATCTTGGTTTTTCCAGACTCCAGATGCATAGGCAATACACATCTGTTTGGAAATTGCCCAGGCACAGGGACAAAGATGCTAGCTAGGAGGCACTCTGAAAGTCACGCAGCTGTCTAACAAGGGAGACCCTGGGGATTGTGTGACTTTGGAATCTATTATACTGAACATAATTGAAAGGCCGGTCCCCCAGGTGCCCACGCTGCAAGTAGGAAGTCAATATGATTTTGTATTGTGCAAGTTCAAAATATGTCCCACCTCAAAGTTTACCACCAGACAAACCAGGTCAGGGAGACATGCCTGCTCGTCACATCGGATACAACAGAGATTGAAGTAGAGAGTGTGAGGGTGTGCTGCAGACACAAATCTGCTAAAGGGGGAAGCTTGACTCAGGCCCTGCCAGTGCGTGTGTGTGTGTGTGTGTGTGTGTGTGGTGTGTGTGTGTGTGTGTGGTGTGTGTGTGTGTGTGGTGTGTGTGTGTGTTCCGGATCATGTCCAGCATACAATTGGTGCTCAAAAAAAAAAACTGATTAAGAAATAAACAAATTGGGTGCATTATTAGTGTGTGTTTGTGGAAGTGAGGTATTAAAATTCAGAATGTTAAAATGTACTCTCCTTGTTGCTCAGATCCAGGCACTGTCCTGTAGGCATGTTGCTATGGAGGACTGGGTCACTGCGGGAGATGAGGAGCCACTGCCCTGTTCTCTCTGCCCCTCCTCTGTGGTTTCCAAATCTCCTGCACATTGCAGCAGACAGAATGTCTACACGGGATCTGTGCTTATTCTGGACTCCTTCAGCCTGAACTTCAGGGTCCCAGAACGCTTGGTCCAAACTTACAGGTGTCTGGTCTTAACCTCGAGCACCCATCTTGAGGGCTTAGCTGGTATAGCCTGGAAATCAGAGCCTGGAGAGAGGCAGGACAACCTTAGGCAGGGTGAGAACAGACAGAGTACAGGGGGAGACAGGCTCGGAAAAAGAGTGCATGACCGACCGAAAAATTCTAAAGTATAAGCTGGTGCTAGACTCTGGGTACTGGATGTTGGGTCCTGTGATGTTGGGTGTTGGCTGTTAGGTGCTTCCAGACACTGTGGCAGTTTGGCTGGCTTCTCAGTCCTATCTTTCTGTTTCTGGAGAGGGGAGAAGGAAGACTGATCGTATAGAGATTGGACACCTTTGCCCACCTAGGGGGTGAGTAAGGACCCTTTGGTACCAACCTGCAACATTAAGCAGGAAGCTGGAGAGATGTGTCTAGGAGGCAGGACTGCCCTAGTAGACATATACATGAGCCTCAGATGAGCCTGGGCCTCTCACCTTAGCCCCCAGAGGGTCTTCTAGAGGTGTCCCAAACCAACAATTCAAATTCAAACATAGACCTCAGCAGCACAATCCTGCCAAGATTATCCCTGCCATCATTCCCAGAGGAGGTTAGCAGTATACTCCAATGAATATAACACTCTTTGTGTCTGTCTGCGGTAAGTATTCTGTCATAAACTTTACAATATGAGTCAGTGCGGAGACAATAAAGATGCCAAGACAAGCTGTCACACGTACTGATGATTCAGAAGTCAAAGCTGAAATGATTGGCAGGGCCAAACAGCTCCCCTGAAGGAGGAAAGACAGGCAGAGGTTCCCATCCTTCCCAATGCTGACTTGCATTGAACCCTGGGGGACAAAATGAACCCTGTGACGCTTAAAACACTTGTCCCAGATTTTCCTCAACACAAGTCCATAGTGTCTTGATACCTAAAGATGGCTTCATTGAGCTCTCCATCTTTGTAAGTACACATGGAAAACTGCATCTGGTGCTTGTTTTTCTAACAGGCAGTGGCCACGTGGTTACTGGGAACTTAAAAAAAAAAAAAAAAAAAAAAAAAAAAAAAAAAAAAAAAAAAAAACCTTTTTCCAGGCTGTAGAAACCTGGTGTATCTTTGAAAACCTGGAGATCAGAACTATAGTGTGACCACTTGTTTGGCCTTGCTCATCAGGAAAAACTCATATTTCCAATGAGCTCAACCACAGCCTGGCTACCCTATCGGATGCCTCACAGGGTCATCTGCTACCCCAGATCCCATGGCTCTGGCACACATAACTCCTAGACTCAATGCGTACTTCTCCAGCCCTTAGGATGAGAAGGACTGGAATTCAGGGAGAAAGTGGAGGCCCAAGAAGCCCTCAGCCACAGTGAGTCTTTCTGGTGGAGGAGAACACACTGCCATGGCATTTGAATCCGGAAGAGACTGGATTGGAACCCTTTCAGATAAGCCAGGTTGCTTTCACATCCTCTTTCCCATAGGATATGATAACCAGAGGCATGGGTAAGAATTAGAGTTTCAAATAATCCCCTTCTAGTTTACACATAGAATATGAGTAACTTACCAGAATGTCCTAAAAAGTTCAAAAGTTCTTTGAATGTCCCCCTCACCGTCCCTGTGAGCATTTCATTCTAACGAATGGGGAAGGTGGGTATTGATGATGATCCAAGGGTTTAGGCAAATGCCTCCCTTTTGTTTCCCCCAAACATTCTCCTCGGTTGCCTTTTCTGTCTCAGATTGTTGAGGTCATTCTTTCAAAACTGGAAAGTAACAGCAAAGTACAAAGATAATACAAATAGCTCATAATCTTACTGCCATAGAAAGATCAATTTCTTTTTATTCACCTAAACATGTATATAAGCCAAGCTGTGACTCTATTTGCCTTAAATTATATTATTACTATTATCCATTTACCTAAGCATGCTTGAAAACATCATTGTAATTATATTTACCTGCTGTTCTAATAAGCATCTGAGATATGCTGGGACATCTTATGAACCGGAAGTCTTGGCCAGTGGGTCAGTGGAGATGTGTCCTATTTGGGGTAGACAGTCTGACCAAACCAAGAAAGGGTGGCAGGTCCCTTTGTAGGATGAAAATTGGAGAAGAATGACATTCCCATTGAGTCTGGACATCTATCAGATGGAAAGTGACACCAGGAAGGGGCCAGTAGAGAGCATCTGGGAGGATAGCAGATGCGGAGAACTGTTGGAGTGGGTCTCATTCAGAAGTTCCGAGACCCTGGCCCAGAGGAGTGGAGAAAGTCCAAGCATCCTAGGGGTGTGTTCTGAAGTGGGGGAGTCTGCAGAGTGGGATGTGGTGGAACACCTCAGTCTTAGTTCCATTCCCCTCGACTAAATTTAGCTCCACAAATAGCAAACATGTAACCGTGTGTGTGTGTGTGTGTGTGTGTGTGTGTACATGTGCATGTGCGTGCACGCTCAGTGCATATGCTCATATGTGCTTGAAGTGAAAGTAGAGATGATGCTGTAAAGGTAACAAAGGGGACCAATGGGAGTGAGAAGAATTAGGAGAGAGGACAGGGTATGCTCAAATACCATATATCTGCGTAAAAGCACCTTGTGAAGCCACGTATAACGAATAAATGCCAACTACAGAATTATTCTTTTAAAGGACTCTCTGGTTTTTTGTGCTCAGAAAAGCTTTAAGTTGCCTTGGGATATTAATTGATTTTATTTTCAGGACCATTCCTAGAACTAAGTGGTACCATCCTAAAGTGCACATAAAGAAACTGAGACACAGAGAGAACATGAAACTTTCCCAGAGCTGATGAAGGAAGCCCATGAGTAAGATGAGAAGAAAATACAGCTCCTCTGCTAGGTTCCCCAGCCCTGCCCTTCCAGGTGAGCATTGTCTTTTATGACTTACTCAGTGCTGGCTGCCCTTTGACCTTGACCTCTGTGCTCACATCACTCACGCCATGAAAAAACAACAAAAGCAGAAGTTTTGATTTCCTCATAACCTTCATTTGGAAGGCAGGATCCATTAGACTATGGCCAACCAGACTTCTAGAAAGCATATAGCGGTACAAACCAGAAGGCTGGCTGGAACCAGAGCTGCCCTCCTAGGAACACTGCCTCTAGCCTTCTCATCTGTGGTGATGATCCAGAAAGACCAGAGCAGAAGCAAAACTCTCAGAACAAAGTATCACTTATATTTTCAATATGCAGGGTCTCCCATGGGCTCATTTGCTTAAAGCTGGATACCCGATTAATGGCACTGATTTTGAAGGTGACGCGGACTTTAGGAGTTGGGGTGCGCCAATAGAAGGAGGTTGCTGGAGGCTGTCCCTTTCCCCACAGAATGATGTAAACTGCTCTACTCCAGCACATCCTTCCCACTATCATGATCGAGGGATGCCTCTCAAACCAGGAAACCAGAATAAATAATTCCTCCCAATGGGCTGTTTTTCCCAGTTTTGCACAGCATCACAAGTCTCAATAATTATCTCCCTCCATCAGCTCTCGCTGGTGACCCGATGGCACTTCTCACACCACTTACATTTTCTGACCCGCAGAATGCAGCCGCTGACAATCACCAGTTTTCTTTGTTCTTTTAATGCAGTCAATGCAATGGCCTTTGAAATTCAGCAGAGCAACTGCCATAAAGTTCTTCTCCCAGGAGACAGGTGATGCTCAGCCACAACTATTCAAAGAGGTTTTTGTTGTTGTTTTCCATGTTTTTTGTTGGAGATATAAGTTGGTTAAGCCCCAGATCACTCTAGCTCCAAGCCTGTATTACTTCTAGGCTCTGGGAACAGTCCCCTGCTTTTGGAGTTCTCACTATTTATTATTCATTGAATCATCAGCACATCGCAAACTAGCATGCCCAAGAGGGTAAGAGGCTGATAGTCAGCCTCCATTAGCTTTCAAGAGAACAGTGGTCCCTAGACCACTGAGGGTAGTTCCATGGGTTCCTTCAGCCTTTCTTGGCATCACTTCATTCCTGCATCATTCCACACCTCCATCATACTGGAAACATCACCTCTTACATCAGAGGTATTTCTTTCACTGACCCATAATTCCATTAGAAACCAGCAAAACTAAGAAATCCACAAAGTGATCCAAGGAGATTTTGTTTTAACAGGACTATGGAACATTGTATGAAGTATTATTCAAAATATCTTTGGGGGTTTTGAGGGTTTACACTGACAGAATGAATAATATATCAGAAGGGGGTTTATTACAAGTGATTTACACAACACTGCCTATGCCATCCAACTATGGCTCTCTGAACAGTGGAGAAGCTAAGACTCCAGTAGCTGTCTAGTCCTTGAAGCTGGATGACTCTGCAGTCTTGATCTGGCACTGATGCTTGGGGAGTTACTGGAGAGCTTCAATCCCTTCTGCAAGGATGAAGAAACTGTTCCAACATCTACAAAAAAATGCAGCAGCAGAGCAGAGGCGGCAGCAGCACTGGTGTAAAGGCCAGCATCTGAGCAGAGGCACCTGCCAGCAAGCGGTCATGCAAGCAAGCAAAAAACAACAGCTTTTTGTCTTGGAGCTCCTTCTATCTGGTTCATTGCTGGAACATGCTGCCAACTCTGGGTCTTCCAAACTCAGTCCATCCTTTCAGGAAATACCCTTGAAGAATCACCCTGAGGAGCATGGTTGAGCATAGACCTCACACAGGGAGGTCACCCAGAAAATACCTTTGAAGAACTGCCCTGAGAAGCATTTCATGGTTGAATATAGATCTCACACAGGAAGGTCACCCAACTCATCAACAAGCTCCCTTGAAATTCCTTCCTAGTGTGAGAGAGAGAGAGGGTAAACAGGTTGAGACACTAAAAATAGTCAAAGTAATTTAAAGTTTTTGTTCATTCTTTGGTTTTGTTTTGTTTTTTAACAATAGGGATGAGTTTATTTTTCAAACTCTGTATTCTTTCATTAGCAACATAAAGTCTGCTTCATAAAATTAATGAGTTGATTTCATTTTGAACTCTAGAAGAACTTCTGATATTTAAATTCTTTTTAGGTTTTTAAAAATTTTTTGTCTATGAATATTTTTCCTTCAGGAATGTCTGCGCACCATATTTGTACCTGGTGTTATCCGAAATCACAAGAAGGCATTGGATCCACTGGAGCTGAAGTTGTGAGTGATTGTGAACTACATGTGGGTATTGGGAACCAAACCCAGGTACACAATTGCCCTTAACCAATGGGCTATCTCTCCAGCGTTTCTCCTGTAAGTTTTGCAGGGAGGTATACGTGAAGTTACTTCCTTCAGCTTCCATCTATTGTTTCCTCCTGTCTGTTAATGTCTCTGTGGAATAGAACAAGCCAATTTTGGCCACTATACAGACAATCACTTTCATCCATAATGTGAATAAGTCTTGAATGGAATCAAATAGCCCTGAAGTATGCAAATAGCCAATTGCTTTGTAAATATGAAATAATTTCCACTCTCTTTGTAAAGCAGGATTGAATGAAGTCTACATGGTGTAGACAGTCCCTGTCTATCAAGGCTTTTTTGATTTGTTAAGCACCCTTCCGTCTCTCTCTTTCACAAGGGTTGAAAACAGCAATTTCTTATTTAATCTTGTGTTGTTGGTGTTTCTCACTCTGTAGGCTTGTTCAGCACACTTTCAGGGTGTTGCTAAACAAGTTCTCCACACTTTATATTTTCTATAAAATAGCAAACTAGGGAAAAAAGAGTGGATGTGGAAGTCCCTGGACAGCCATGGCTGAGTATGTGTGTCAGCACACTTGAGTAGGCAGGCATGCATATGTACCCATGCGTCCAGGCATAGGTGTAATAACTCAGCCCTGCCAGAATCTTTCATTTTGACAAGAACTAAACGCTGTTTGTAAGCTGATGGCACAGAGACTCTACAAGGAAAAAAATTCCCATTTTTTTTTAAACAGACCGAATTATAAGTTATAAAGTGGCATAAGTTCCAGGGTTACATTATTGTTATTTTTATTACAGAGCAACAGAGTATGGTCTTAAATATCACATTCTACATACAAGTTATTAGTAATGTCATTTTAATCAGAAATTTCCCATTTCCACAGATGAATATGGAGCTGTTTGCCCCCTGTCAAAGAGAAGGGTGCATGCAGTAGTCTATGAGCTGAGCACAGAGAGAGCAGACAAAGCCATTACCTGCTCATTCCTTGGGGACCTTTTCACTCTCAGCATGGTTGAACCGCAGAATCCCGGAAAGCTTTTTACAGACAGACGTGAGAGTCACATCCCAGACCACCCCAGCTGAAATCTTGACAGTAAGACAAAATACTGGAATGTCTTGCAACTCTCAAGCTGACTCTGTCATATATGGCTAGACACTGAAAAATCCTATAAATGTATTGTGGGAATTCATTTCTTACCCAACTAGATTAAACTTTGCTTAACAACAAACTTATGGGATGCTTTTTCACTATATCTCTCTTCATTAAATAGTGTTAGATAAATGAGTGTTTTAAATCCTGAGCTCCAACCCTACAACAATTTGGTATTCATACAGTCTAAACCCAGCAAACTGTGCTGCCTTGAAGGATGTTCAAGTCTCCAGCGTTTCTATATTGTTGGTAGGGCCCAGTTTTAATCAATACTCATGCCGAGGAAATTTCATAAGTGGAGTTGTGATGAACAGCCTTGAGAAGGAATCAGGTGTGTGAGCCAAACTCTAGACCACAAAGAGAGTTCTGTGTTAATCTGCACTGAATTTAATCCCCGGTATAGAAGGCAATGAAATATTAATTAATATATTAATGAATTCAGCAAAGCAGTGAACAGAGTTAAATATATTTCCAACATGCAAAAAATGGTTTGAGGCCCACGTGTAAAACTATCTGACTCCATCTCAGTGAGTCTCTTCTGGAGATTGTTTAAAATATTCTGTGACCTGTGACGAGGGACAAAGATGAGCTAGAGTAAGAGCTGGAAGATGACTGCGGTACCCAAAGAGGCGACAGGGACTTGGGCTACAGAGAAAAGAGCAGTGGTCAGAGCTTAGGTACACTCTGCAGGTAACACTGATGGGTTCTGGGTTCAAGATCTACAGCGAGGAAGAAAGAAATTGCCAAGATATCTAAGTGTCCACCATCAGAGAAGCCAGGACAGCTGGGGCTCTCGCGTATGATTGAGAGTTCTAATCAGGGGGAGTTATGCTTGGGATCCTTGGTCACACTTGGAGGGCTCCAGCACCCAAGAGGCTCTCAAGGAAATAAGATGGATCTGGTCACCACAGTGTAGGTGTGACACAGGACAGTGCCTTCCTAGGTTTTCTTCACATGTGCTTCTGAGGCCTTCCCACAGGTATGTGCTGTTAAAGAAATGTCCCCATAGGCTCAAGTATTTAAAGTCTAGGTCCCCAGTTGGTTGCACTCTTTGAGGAGGGTGTGGTGTCTTTGGATGTGGACCCTTGCTAAAGGAAGTATGTCATCAGAGGTGAGGTTTGAAGATTGATAACCTTGTTCTACTTCCTGTTCTCTTTCTCTGCTTCTTGTGTGTGAATGACAAAATGTGACCAGCCAGGTTCTTGCTCTCACAGGCAAGCCATGCCTTCCCTGCCATTATAGACTCTGGTTCTCTGGAACACATGCCAAAACAAACTTTGTGTTTCCAGGTTTCAGATGCTGCTTTATTCTGCATCCCATAATTTATTGCCGTGTATCCACTTTACCTTACATTGAAGTACCAGGGGCTTCAAAAGGATACCGAAGGCGCTATGAGAATTTCTACAAAAGATCAAAGAAAGTGAGGCTATCAACAAGCATTGGAAAATGCACTGAGCTCCTCTCAGTGAGTGCCAAGAAAGACAGCTCTCTTTGGAAACCCCTGAAGCTTCCAGAAATGCAGCCAGTTTCATGGTGTGTGTGACCTGTGCACTGTTACTGTTAGCTTTTGAGCAATGGACAAACTCCTTGAGTTGTTCTTGGCCGTGGTGTTTTATCACAGCAGCAGCGAAGTGGCTGCTCCAGCGGCATTTATGATAAATCCTGCAAATTTCATTCATGGTCGTTAAATCCACACATACGCCATCAAACCCACACATTCCGAGATAGGCTACTCTCTGTTTAGACTCTGTCACCAGAGGCTTCACGAGATGGGGACATGCACTGCCTTCCTGAGGCCTAGGGATGAAGGCTGTCCTGAAAACCCAAAGCTGAAATGCCGGATTTCTGAGGACACAGGTAGCCAAGACACTTCTGCATCAGATTCAATTTAGAGTCGGAGTAGACTGAGCCGCTCCTCCAGACTCAGTGACCCTGCCCTGCTGAGGGCCCGAGCAGAAAAGGGTGGAGAGTCACTGTCTCTGCTTAGCCAGGGACGTCTGTCTTCCTGTGGCTTACATGCCTTCCCACAAGAAATGAATCTCTCTACCTTTTGTCATGGTTTTTAGGTGACACACAGCAGAGCAAGGGGCTTCTTGACCTTCGTAAGAATGAGAGAAAACTCAAGAAAGAAACATTGGTCTACAGAAACAGGCAGATGGACAGAAAGCGGGTCACTGTAGCTGCAGAACACATTCAGTACTCCAGAGTCTGGGCCTAATTTCTTACTGAACCCAACAGGCAGATACCCCTGCCCTAACTCTGTCAAAACAATTAAGAGAATCAAACATTCTCTGAGTTTTCCATCTGTACTATTAAGTTTTGGCATTTTTCAAGTTTGGCCCGTTGTTATAGGAGTTGGGGTTTAATACACCATTTGCACTGAGGAATCGAGAACTTTCTTTAAGATGCTCATAGTAATTCTCAGTGTAGCTCAGCTTTATTCCATGTTAGAAAACATAGTCTCTAGCGACTGCATTTTAGTGGAAATGACAAACTCCAAGCCAGTCTCTGTGTGGCATTGGGAAAGCACCGGGCTTGTTACCCCATGTGCATCTGCGGGCCCCACTCTGCAGCGTATGGAAGCTTCTTTGTGGGTGCCTCGCTCACCTTTTTATTATCTACTTCCATAAAACGAATGATTTTACAATAGCCATGGCTTTGATCCTGGGCACAGAACACTAGGAATACACAGATAAAAGAGTCAGCCTTTTCACCCACAAATCACATCCAGCCAATGCTTTCCGTTGTATTTTCAATATATTACAATGTTTCATAGGGAATAATTGGCAACCATAATTATTTTTCCCTGTTCCAGTACTGTTTATGCTACTGAATGTTACTTAGGAGTTGCATACAGGGTTTTCTCCCATCTATCTGGATAGTTGGGAGAACCTGTTCAAAAGCTAAGCACATGGTCATCGGCTTGTAGCAAAGGCAATGCAAAGGAGAGAAGCAGCAATTTGTTGTATTCTTTTTTACGTAACTCTGTCTAATACATTGTTGACTGCATAGATTAAGGAAATAGATGTTTTAAGTATTTGGTTGACCAGAAATGTCATTTAAATTGTGCTCTTTCTTTTATCCTACAATGACATGTTCAAAGACAAAATCGCTTTAAAATTAACTCACACTTGGTTCAGACTGACCTTCTGACAGGATGAGCTGGGCATGCCGCCCTGCAAGTGAAACGCAAAGACTTGAAGTTTTTTTCTTCAGAATATCATGAATTCATAAGACCGACTTACAAAAATTGAGTCCAAAGCAGCAGTGGATTAGCCCCAAGACTGTCAAGGGTGCAGGAACCACGTTCGTTTCTAATCATTTCCCATCCAATCAAAGGAGATTTAAATGCGTAAGCAGCACTGGGCAGACTAAGGAAACAATGTATTTCTGAATCCATCCCGAAATGATTTATATCTGTCCTCATGGTGACCTTACCCTTGAGCCGCACGCCGTTCCCCACACCTGGCTGATGACTCCTCCCTCCTTGGGACCCAGCATGCCAACTACAGTCTGTTCTTTGACACGCTTCCTCAGTGATGGATCCAGGGCGGTAGCACCCCCAAAAGGGTCAGTGAAAGACAACAGCAGACTGGTGTGTGCGAGTGGACATCTGGCATGTAATAAATGCATTTGGGAAGCTAATAAACCGCTCATTGTGACTGACTCCTGAAATTGATTCTAATACGAGCAGTTGGGGGAGAGAAATTGGCTTTTTGGGAAGTCACTTAATGTCATATAGAGTCCTTTTCCACAACCCAGCTAAACTGCTCAGCTGCTTACAAAGCAAATCTAGCCCGTTTTGATCTGGTAATGAAGCAAGCTATTTAGCCTGGTGGAGTTCAACACTAGGTATGGGTACAACTGTATCTCCATGGCATTCGGAGCAGGATTTAAACCAGCAGTGGGTCTAGAACTAACTGGCTTCACGGCTCAAGAAGGAGCAAGGATCACTCTGCTTATGATAGTGCTTTTTAGATTTCTCAGCATTAGCTTCAAGTTCTGTACATTCTATAAGCATAGTCTAAATGAAATTCTCATATTAACCCTTTAGGCATACTAAGAGGACTTATATTAATGAGACCTTGGCTAAAAGGGACTCAATAATTCATAGGTTCCACCTTTGGGAGGCAGACACCTCTTACAAGAGATCAACATGAAGTATTCGAATGTGGAATGCGAGCGGGGACAGTGTGTCTGTAACTCACTAAGGACCTCGCATCCTAGGGCCACCAATGACACTGGAGGGAGTCAGAAAAGAGGGCCATGTGATGAAGCCAATGCTGACAGGGTTGAGAGGGGTTAAAGGCTCACTAATGCTTCTTTGATGTCGCCTTCCTTCCTGTTTTCTTATTCTCAATGTCGCACAGTCAGTGAGTAAACAGCAAGTCGTTTAAAAAAATGACGTGGCACCTATCGATGTCAGGGGTCATGGGGGGGGGGGGGTAAAGTCTTGAAGGATGTTCTAATCCACAGCCTTAGAAGGAGCTGTGGGAAACAGGCCTAAATTTTAGCATATGACAAACTTGCATCTAAATACGATTTTTGTTACTTACTAGTTGGGTGGCATCAGACAAGTTATTTTCCTCACTAAGCCTGGATTCCTCATTTGAAAAACAAGGGTTTTATTACTCACCTAATTGGATGCTGTAAATAAAGGGAATAGCACACAATTGTGACAACTTCATAACCTCTTTATAGACAAGTGTAAATATTTCTAACTCATGAGTCTGAAGCAAAGAAGACATGGGGAAAAGAAATCTAAAGCCTCTCATAAAGACCACACAAACGTACACCTGAAATACAGCCTCACTAGACTGAGTATACACATTCTAGAAGGTAGCCTTCTTGACAGTCCAGAGATAATAAATACAAGTAGAGATAAGACATTCCAACAGGAATGCTCATTACAGGAGGTGAGGAAACGCTGAGACCGGAGCAAGGTTCTCCCAGAATCCTGGGGCTGAGGAGAAACTTGTGGTGTTTATTTGCTTGAATTTGAATGGAGGCAAATGATATATTAAGCAAGTTTATAATTCCACAGGACAGGCACTTGAAGACTTAGCATAATAGACACTGCTGTAAACACCGGCACTGAGCACAGAATGACCGCTGCCTGATCACAAGTTCAGGGGAAGCTAGCAAAAGCACTGCAGCCCTGCCCAGAACAAAGCAGAACTTAATCTTCCCTGCCCACTCCTTTATGGTTCCAGAGAGAACGACCTTGCTTAATACCTTGTCCTCCATAAAAAGGGGTCATCTTGCGGTCAGAGCATAGAAACCCGTGCCCCCTGACACGGAGTCACCAATCTCTGACGAGAAGTGGTGGAGCCCGGCCTGTGATTCATCCCCTTAGCTGAAAGCTCCTGCCTTCCTGAGGCTGCACATTGCTGCTTTAAATCCTGGCCATGTTTCCTACCTAGTAAAGCTTTGTGGAATTAGCGTGTTATATGGGGCAGCATTCATCTTGCCTTGTAATCATCTGTGAATAAATCCAAAGAGTTTTTGTGGAACAATTTATTAATGGTTAAAATACACTAGAATATTTGTATTTGTTAATAAAGTATGAAGCATTGTTTGTATCATTATAGGTTTTCCTAATTAGAAAAACAAAAGACAGAGAAGAAAATGGGTAGATGGTGATAGATAGACTCATGCATATATGCATACATATACATTCATATATACCTATATGTCAGATAATAGATGCTAGATACAAAGATATAGATAATCAACATGATAGATGATATATATAGATAGATAGAAAGATTGATAGTAGAGATAGATAGATAGATAGACAGCAAAAACTATAGTAATAAATCCAATTCTTTTCTTTAAAGATTAGAAATAATGCAAGTATATCTACTGACACTATGTCTATGAAACACTGTTTTGGCATTAGTTACCAAGTAAATCAAATTAAAAAAATCAAGAATATTGGAAAGAAGGGAAAAAAAGCACAAAACAGAAAATTGTCATTTTTCATAGATGCATGATTATTTATAAATGATTCACAGAAATCTACAAATAAGTTAGAGAATTAATTATCAAGAACAAGGTCAATATCTACTAATTAAAGATACTTTTATGTGCTCACATTAAAAATAGAAAACGAAATAAAAAAGGCATCATTGCATTAGCACCCAAAATTTATAACATATAAAATAGGGAAAATTCACTCAAAATCCAGAGGCCGAAAGCACTGGGGAACTGTAAGTGCAATCATTCCATGCCCCTGGGATATCTACTTAAATAGGTATTGTACATTAAAACTCTTTAAATATTATTATAATAATTACTATTGCAATTAATTCTATTCATATATAAAGCAATTTAAATCAACTTCAGCAGGATTTTATGCAGAAAGACACATGTTCATTCCAAATGTACTTATGGCAGCACAGGAACATAATGGGAAGTGAGGGAGACAGGAAGTTAGGAGGAGTCACGTGATAATAAATATGAATGCCAAGCCATGACAGTCAGCCACAAAGAACAAGTAAACATGGTGATCCACAGAGGCAGGCCACAGACATAACCAGCTCTAGCCATACTCCTGAGAAAACATGATTCAAGGTGGATCTTAACTTGTTAGAAGGAGAAAACAGGCTGCCTCTAATATTTAGAACTTGACTATGAAGTGGAGAAATTGATTCAGGATTGGAGAGTTAATTTGCTTTTGTCTAAGAAACAAAGTAATTCAGACTTAATAGAATATTTTCACACATAAAACTGAGACTACTGGTCTACCTACATAACAAGGAAAGGTTATTCAGTATCCACCTCCACATTCAAGTTAACTCTAGACAGGTCGTGGATCTATGCACAAAATCTAAAACCTGAAAATATATAGATGAAAGAAAAGAGAGAATACTATTATTTGAACATAAGTTTTATCTAATTTTATAAATCAAATTAGATCCAATTTATATAGTAATAGATACATAGAGTACCTAAAGTATGATTCACAAAAGACACATGAGGACTGGAGAAATAACGACTCAGAAGTTGAGAGCACTGGCGGCTCTGCCTGAGGAGTGGAGTTCTGTTTCCAGAACCCAGGTTAGACAGCTTACAACCAGCAGTAATTCCAGTTCCAAGGATTAGATGCATTCATCTGGATCCCTTGGGCATCTGTTCATAAATGTGAAATAATATGCACGCATACCCATCATTATGTTTTTAATTTAAAAATTAAATAAATTCTCATCAAGAGTAAGACATCATTGAAAGATGCGTAAATGGCTGGAGAGATGGCCCAACTGTTAAGAGCTATTCTTCCAGTGGACCAGGGTTCTCTTCCCAACACCCATATCTGACAACCCACAACTACCTGTAATTCCAGATCCAGAGCCACTTCACTGACACTCTCCATGGAGCATGCCATGTGTGATAACATGTGTCTGGTCCTCCAGTATCCTCATGCTTGTGTTAAATGTGAAATGGCTCTCTAGTACATGTCCCACCCAAAGACACCTCAGTTTCCCTTCTGCTCCCCACTCTTCCCTTAAATAGTAAGTGAGCTCTGGTTTCCTACCCATAAAGGTCAACTATTAGTCGCTGATCTCCACAGGAATACCATGGCACATGTATGCCTCTTTCTACAAGAGGGCACGTGCGCACATACACACATAACTGTAATACATACACACACATACACACGAACACACACACATAACTGTAATAAAATGTTTTAAGCTGTATACAAACAATGAATACTGAAGATAAATAAAATAAAAAAAATATGCTTTGTCATAAAGTGAGATAAAGAAAGAGATGTCTATTTATATCTGGAAATAATATTCATCTAAGTATCCCAGTTTTTAGGGAAGAGTCTTTGTCTCTCTCAGGCAGGACTGCAAGGACCTTCACTTTTGGCTACTTGTTGATTCTGTGCTGTGGGGAACTTTATCCAGATCAAAAGGAGCACCCCAGAGAATTTCCATGAAGGTCAAGAAGGGCCCTACATCTGTGGTATCTGCAGTATCCTGACCACCTTCAGATCCTGCCTCTGACGAGCTTCTAGGCCAAACACCAGCTTGCTGAGAACTAATGCCCAATGCCTATTTTCCACATGGTGAGACAGTCTCCAAAATGGTCAGATGTATTTGGAAGGTGAGGTTGTTTCAGAGTTTTCCACCTGTACTTCTCACCTGCACATGGGGATGCACCTGTACTTCTCACCTGCACATGGGGATGCACCTGTACTTCTTCTCACCTGCACATGGGGATGCACCTGTACTTCTTCTCACCTGCACGTGGGGATGCACCTGTACTTCTTCTCACCTGCACGTGGGGATGCACCTGTACTTTCCCCAGAACCACTGTACTCAGTTTTCAGATTCCTCTTCACTCACACATGCCTTCACAGCATGGACTCTGACAGTGGTGCATTGTGTCCTTGGCTGGTGCACAGAGTGTTGTCACGCCAAATAGATCTATGCTCCTTTAGAAACAGTTAAAGCCCTTTCTGCGAGTGGTATCCCGCAAACAGCTGTCTTCCCCAGCAAAGCTACGGGATCACTTTCAGGATCTCCAGACAGCATGCCTCTATGCCTCCTTTTTTCTGCTGGGATAGCCAGATAACACTTAAGGGACACAAAGATTCCCTCCTGGGCTACATTACCTAGAGATGAATAAAGCTCAATACATTATTGTAAACACAGAGATGCTCTGATTTTGACAGTGGGAGGGCTTCAAAGTGAAGAAGCAGGAGGGAGCACGTGATGGTAAAACGAGAGGGTTGGCTGCAGTGAATGGAGAGTCTATCTCTAGAAACCCACACAGCCTTGTGTGAGAGAGGGATGCCTTTGCGGACACAAAAGACTTGTTCCTGGAGTCTCCTCAGATCTCAAGACAAAGATCATGGCTATCAGGCGTCTCTCTGGCATAATACACCTGGCCCACTTCATATCCAGGAAAACGGGTTTGAAGAACAGTTTTTTTTTGGGGGGGGGGGCGCTGTATTTATTACCCTCAGTGCTTGTGGATCTGCTTGCTAGACCTCAAATACTGTTGGACTTCTCCTCCTGCCACAACTGCACTATTGAGTGAGTTTCTTCCTTTCATTTCTTGCTCTGATGCGGGTTGACCTACCTAGATACCTGCCCATGGTCTTCAGACAGATCCTCAGTAGGTGTGCTCAGACTGCGATGGACATCTGCAATCCCAGCCCTCGGAAGGTTAAGGTAGGAGGCTAATTATAAACTTGAGGCTAACTTGTCTACAGAGCCTATCAACCAGCTATGACCTCATAGCAAGACCTTGTCTCGACAGCTCCTCCCTAAATGGAGATTATAAATGTGACCCACACCACCATTCCTCCATCCTGTCCATATTTAACTCCCTTGCTCTTCCTTACTGTATGCTTAGCTACATTCCTGATTTCATTCTTGAGTCTCAGTCATTCTGAAAGTTTTCCATCATCTGTACTTAATTTTCCAGTGCTAGAGACTGACCCCAGGGCCCCATGCACACTAGACAAGCGCTCTCCTACCGAGTTATCTATCTAGGTCCTTCACTAATATATCAAACCATAAAAACACATAATAGCCCCCGTCGAGATAAAAACACCACCATGTTGATATTTTATGTTAATTCACAAGCACATTTTTTTCCTGTTTATTCCCCAGAACTGTCAATGAGGGAATCAATAAATTTGGGATCCACAGCAGAGCATCATTCTGGTACTCGGGACGTAAAGACAACCAGTGACAACCACATTCGTGCAGTGTAGCAACCAAGCAGGAAAGAGTGAAAGCCAAAGAAAGCATAGGGCATGCAAAACACTTGTCCTGAGACTGGATGACCTATGAGAGACAAGCTGGGGTTCCCTGTTTCCTCTAATCCTCATCTTTCCATTTGCCTCAGGAATATGAAGGGAGAAACCTGGCATGCCATGTTTGACGTGTTCATGTATGCAAGCTATGCTAGTCACACACATTGAAGAGCGTATGTGAGAGGATGTCTATGTATTTAAAAGGGGTTTCTTGGTCTGGCTTACACAATATTGCCTGGGGAGTTCAACAATGACGGTCTTAAACTGCAGAGCGAGAACCTGGTAGCTTTTCTGCCCATGAGGCTAAATGCTTCACGAGCAACAACCTTGCACTAAGACCTGGAGGATTCTGAGAGCCACTGGCCTTCAGTTCACATGGGAGCCGCCAAGAAGCTGGTTCTGATAACAGCAAAGGACTGGAGCGATGGCACCAATGAAAGAGAAGGCATGGTCCCCAAGATGACAATGTGATATGGTCTCCTTTCATCTGGGATGACGCCACAAGATGCCTGGCAGGTACCACTCTAGAGTGGGTCTTACATCTTCAGGTAGCCTAACTAGGAGAATCATTCATACCTATGATCAGAAAGCTTGTATTTTAACTGATTACAGACCCAATTAAATTGACAACAAAGTCAACCAGAGGATTTCCGAGGTGGAAAATGTAGCCACTGTGATCCTGGAAGCCATGACTGGAAAGATGGAGAGCTTGCCTGCAGGAGGATCATGCATCACCCAAATCAAGAGAGCTCTCAATCACAAAGAGATAGCTAAGGAATGCCACACAGGCTCCCCCTCACTGCCATGCAGCACCCACATGAGGAGCCCAAGGCAATGAATCCCCATGTGATACTGTCCCAAACAAAGTGTTTCTCTTCATACACTAATTGCCCCCGGAACTTTGTTCCGGTGAGGAAAGCTGACCAAGATGTGAACAAACTGGAACAGCAAACAACAGGTTCATTTCTGTCTTTAAAAAAAAAAAAACATTTGTGGGCAAAGAAATGCAACCTCCTCCTTTCTGATCTGTGCTCACAGAACCAAACGTCCTAAGCCTCACAGCATTAACAGAAAATGTTCTCCCAGCATAGATTGGCGTCATTTTTTTAAGCTGATTTATTTTATTTACTCTTTGACTATCTCATAACAATGTCTCATTTCAGTAGCATGAATTCTAGTTGGTCTTAATAATAAAAACCCAGAGTCAGACATAGGGGTTAATGCTGAAGATTAGAGAAGCAGAGAAGCCAGTCACTAGAGAGATTTTTTTTCCCTCTGCCAATGCTCTGACTGAAGGGGTGAGCCTGTCCTCAGATTGCATCTCCAGACTCCATCTGTCTCTACCAAACCTCACACTTATTAGTTCCTGTCTCCTCCTGCTTTATATTCCTCTCTCTGCCTCGCCATATAACTCCTGTCTCCACCTCCCTAGTTCTGGGATTAAAGGTGTGGGGTCCCAAGTGCTGGGATCACCTTTTGCTGTGGAATAATGCTCTTGTACACTGTAAAGATTTGTCACTCATATTGGTTTAACAAAACGCTGTTTGACCAGTAGCTTTGCTGGAAGGATAGGCAGTGCAACCAGACTAGGAGAATTCTGGGAAGAGGTAAGGCAGAGACAAGGTTGCAAGCCAGAAGCAAGAAAAAGCAAAATGAGAACGACTTACTGAGAAAAGGTACCACACCATGTGGCTAACCATAGATGAGAATTATGGGCTAATTTTAGTTGTAAGAGCTAGTTAGTCATAATCCTGAGCAATAGGCTAATTGGTTTATAATTAATAAAAAGGTTCTGTGTGTTTCTTTGGGACTAAGTAGCTGTGGGACCAGGTGGGACAGGAATTTCTGTCTACAACCTTTGTGTGAGCTCTGTTTCTCTTTTAGACAGATTCAATCTTGTGGAGGCCAGGGTGGCCTTGAACTAAAAGAGATCCCTCTGCCTCTGTCTCCCAAGTCCTGAGATTAGAGGTGCATGCCACCACTCCCTGGCATCTAGTGTCTTATCTCTGTACTATGATCTTCAGGTAAGCTTTATATGCTAAAACATAAGCAAAACATCACTACACATACCCAACCACATCTTTCCCATCCCACGACTGTCAGGTCACTCCTCCATTCCTCCTCCTCCCATCTTTATATCCCATTCATTTTTACAGAACACTGAGTCCAAATAATGCTGACCAATATGTATACATACATGTGGAAGGATGTGGCAGATCATGATCATTTAAAAGCATTTATTTATAGGTTTGGGATCGAAGTGAATTGGTTGAAGCTGAAACATCTAAGTTCTCAAGGGACCAACATGAGTGAAAAGCTGACTCTGCCATTGGGTCTGAAGTTGTAGTTCTCCAAATGTTAAATGGCCGTAGCATCCTCATTTCACTCCAGAAACCACCTAGAAGGAGGCAACTGACATGTGTGGTAGGAAGTGATAGATTTTAAAAGTCATATGGGGGGAGTGGGGAGGGGGATATTGGTATGGCATGGCTCATAGGCAGTAAGAAACAGATCCAACACCCTTCACGAGAACAGCAATACACTACTAGCGATGACAGGTTCCATCTTGGAAGCACCACTGTGTCAGACTTATCAAACGCCTGTCACATCATCTGTAAACTTCTCCACATGCCTCGGAGTTGCTCTTAGGATAATGCTTTATCTGTGGATCCATGGACATGAAAATTGGCACAGGGTGGGATTCGGGTCAGCAAAAGTCTGCCTTCATTTAACTGGGCACTGAAACAAAACACCACAGTCTAGGGACCTTGAACCATGACATCCAGGCCCTCATTTCTCTGGGAAGCAGAGGTCCAAGGACAAAGTATCAGAAGGAGCAGGTCACATCTCTGTCTCTTCCACTGGCCAGAATTCTCTATGTATTATTACCCCTCTCTGTGGGGTCAAGCTTCTTCCTTCAATAAGGACAACAGTCTTTCTGAATCAGGACTCATCACAATGGCTTCTTAAAGGTCCTGTGTCTAGATACAGCTGCACACTCTTTGGTTGTAGGGCTTAGAGCTTCAGCACATGGATTTTTCTAGGAATATAGTTTGAGCCAGCACAGACCTCAAACCGAAACTGAGTTTTCTTCTGAAAATATGGCTCACATGTTTCCACCATGGAGTCTGGTTCCAACTGCTACCGGCAGGAATGCAGCCCCATGTTTCATAAGTAACAAGTTTCCAGGTTACTGTCTATCAGCATACTGCAGAAGAGAAGCAGTCCATACTTCAGTGCAAAGCAGAATATTATCATAATTCAACATTCTCCCTCTGAAAACCATGCAGACTGTTAGTTCAAAGTACGCTGGGGCTGAGATAGATCAGAAGAGTGTTTGCTGCACAAACATGGGGACCTGGGTTCAAATCCACATTTACCTTTATGGCCAGGTGCAATGGCGTACCTCTCTAATTCCAGAGCCAGGGAGGTGGGGAGACAGGTAGATAGATCCCCTAACACCCTCTTAGGAAACATCACATTGCCATAAACAACCATTCAGAGTAGAGCTCGAAAAGTACAAACTACCTGTAGATACCCAGATGTGTGATTTAAATCTTTAAAACTTAAGTCAGCTGGTTATAAATCAGAGTACAAGACCTAGATTTTTTCCATATATATGTGGAACACTTTAACAAAAAGAGAGGCCATAAATTTAAAAAAGAGCAAAGAGGAGTGTATGAGAGAATTTGTAGGAAAGAAAGGGAAGAAATAAGTGATATAGTTATGTTATAATCTCAAAAATAAAAGAATTAGATTATTTTAGCTTTATGTATAACATACTATATTAATTTAATATTTTATGTGAATCTAATATTAATCCAAGCAATGATAAAAAACATCACCATATCTCTAAGAGCATATAGGACTGGCCCAAAAGTTGGACAAGAGTCTTTGAATTAAGTACACCTAAACCCTTCAATTTGGTTGATATAAATAAAGGCTGAACTACTGAAGAGAAGCATTTAGAGCCCAAATCTTAGAGCTGTGTCCTCTTTTCAATATACAGACCTATACATTTCTGCTTTTCCTCGCAGAAACCTGAGGAACAGAGTCTTTCATTCTCCATGGGCCTCTGGGGATGGCATTTTTTGCTTTATGGCCCTCTCAGAACCAATAAGACATGTGAAACAAGAGACTCAAATGACCTGGATCACTCTGGTAAATGATGTTCTAGAAATCACTGTATGTATATTGGTATTTAAGTTTAGAATCATATGTCTGGACAAAAATGAAAGGGAGTGTGTCTCCTGCTCAACACCTTCTCAGAATTTCAGCCAAGACCAGGGCCCAGGATATCTGGACCACCTTCGGTTCAGTCACATAATAACAAGCTCTTCATCGTTGTCATGACAACAACTCCATCCTTCCCACTTGAAGCAGATTTCTCTATTCAGAGGGAAATGTTTACTTGCTGTCTATTGGGAAGCTGTAATTTTTTTTGAGCGATGCAGCTAAAAGGGAAATGAATTAGATTCTACCCCACCTCTACTAAAGTGTATGAGTCCATGCTAACCTAAAACTCCTTATTGGAGCTCACCTCTCATGGTAGCTAAACACTTCCCTTCCACAGGTCTTGATTCTCCCTGTAATAGTGCAGTAAGAGATTCACTTCAAGTTAGCACGATTTACCAGTGCTAGCCTTGTCCACAGTTCTTGCAGGAATAAGTATACTGATATCTTCTAATTAAGTATATATAGTTCTATAAAGAATGAGTATTTATGATGCTGGTGAAGGGCTCCATAGTTAGCTTATCCAGAAATGGTAATCTGCTCCTTGTCTCTAAAGTCCTACCAAGACTAGGTGTATATCACTAAGAGAGAGCCCCTTCTTGCTGATAGACTTAGTTGGTGCTCCTCTTTGTTAGTTTTAAATGTCAACTAACTACAACCTAGATTCATTGAAGATACTCAGTTGGGAAAATGCCTAGGTTAGGCTGGCCTGTGAGCCTGCCATGAAGGATTGTCCTGATTTTAGTTTCTGTAGGAAGACCCATACACAGTGGCTGGCACCATTCCTAGGTAGGTGGGACATGGGGGAATCTGAGCTCTGTGAGACAGAAGAGAGATGGATGGGAGGAAGCTAGCAAGCAAACCCTGTGGCTGCATGTATTTTTCTATGTTCTTGACTATGATTGTAACCTGATTAGCTAATGAAGTCTCAGACTTGACTTCCTTACAATGACAGACTAGAAACTGGGATTATGAATAGGAT
Organism: Microtus oregoni; assembly: GCF_018167655.1. Classification (NCBI taxonomy): domain Eukaryota; kingdom Metazoa; phylum Chordata; class Mammalia; order Rodentia; family Cricetidae; genus Microtus; species Microtus oregoni. The sequence goes on along the minus strand of NW_024543093.1, from coordinate 8,921,493 downwards.
AAACCCTCCCTCACTTCCATTTTTTTAATCAGAATGTTCAGTCACCACAACAATGCTATAGACTTGCTACTACACTGGGGGATCCCAGGGTCCCTTATGTTTGTTTTTATCCAATACCAGTCTCAGTATTTAGTTATTTACACTCCCTCTCCAGCACTATATTCTCCTGGGAATAACTAAATCTGTGCACAGGCAAACACTAATTAAAGAAGGCCTTTCTATACCTTTTCCAACAAAAGGAAAATGTCAACATGATATCAGAATTGACAATAACAAAGCAGGGTCAAAATGTTCCCATGAAGCAAGTGGAGAAAATATCAATTTGTAATTCAATCCATTAAAATACTCACCAACATGAAGTTAAGAATGAAAATAAAAGATGTAAGGAGTCAAATACAAAATGAGTAATTGTATAGATCATGGAATGTGTAAAAAATTGAAGTAAAATATGAGATCAAATAGATTAACTAGGATTGGGGAATGAACCAGTGGGTAGAAGGGCTCTAGAACATCGAAGGAGAATGTCCTCTCTAGGCTCTGACAATGGCACATTTGGTCTCTGGTTGGCACAGCTTTTTAGAGGAGATGATATAGTCTTGCTGGAGAAAGTACATCATGGGTGTGTGGTATTTGAAATTTTATAACTTCTCCCTGCTTTCTGTTTATGCTCTCTGTTTTCTGCTTATAGGTGGGGTATGATCTCTCAGCTTGTTGCTCCTGTTGTCATGCCTACTGTCTGCTGCTATATTGCTGTGGGAGAATGCTCTTGTACACTGCAAAGATTTGTCACTCATATTAGTTTAATAAAATGCTGATCGATCAGTAGCCAGGCAGGAAGCATAGGTGGGATGACCAGACTGGGAATTCTGGGAAGGGGAAAGGCAAAGAGTCAGTAATCAGTTAGATGCAAAGGAAGCAAGATGAGAATGTCTTACTGAGAAAAGGTACTAAGCAGTGTGGCTAAACATAGACAAGAACTATGGATTAATTTAAGTTGTAAGAGTTAATTAATAAGAAGCCTGAGCTAATAGGCCAAACAGTTTATAATTAATAAAAGCCTCTGTGTGTTTCTTTGGGACTGAATGGTTGCAGGACCAGGCAGCACACAAACTTCTATCTACAAATGGTGCTTAAAGGTTTGGCAAGAATTTACACACACACACATACACATACACACACATACACACACACACACACACACACACACGAGAAAGCTTAAATAAAAGGATTCTAGACAGACAAGAACAGAATCAAATGCAGCTTTTTGGTAGCTGTCTTTACTCCGGTAGGCTCTGTTTGCTGGCAGCAAGCAGAGATATGCATCCTTTGAGAAAGGCTTCCTGACTCTGTGTTAACAGCAAAAACTGTGTGGTTCTGTTAAGAGGCCCTGCTGCCAAACACTTAAATGATATTTATGAGAAGCTGGCAGCATGCTTCTTGGTTGGTGGCATGAACTGAGTTGTGGCAATAAACATGGCTCCTGCCAATGGTTCCACCATTAGGTTAGACTCTCAAGAGGTCAAAGAATGGGCAGAGCCAGCCACAGAAGCTGTCACTTTAATCCCAGTCATGCTGTTTAGCATATTAAAGACTCATGTGGTCAGAAAAAGAAAGAGATATACAGTAAAGACAGATTCAGATGAAAAAAATCTAATGTGTTTACTGTGTGTTGAAAAATATATGAAGGCTTGGGAGAGGAAAAATAAATGGAGTAAGAAAAAAGCCACCCAAAGATGGAAAATACACAGAAAGTTTGGATATTATATGTTATTGTGTTGTCTTTGAATTGTTTGACTTCTGAGGAAGGATTAAAAGACATTTGATTATAAATATTGATGGATTAATCCAACCTATAAATTTTGAAAATGCCTTGACTTCAAAATTTAAGTCAAAAGATATTTTACTTTGGAGAAGAGGATTTGTTTTTGTTTCCACAGGAAATGAGAGGCTGTGGGTTCATTCTGGGTTAAGGAAAATAAGATTTGATCAAAGAATACCCCTCAAAGATCTTCAATGGGAATGGATGGCCCAGGTGATCCAACATTTTAGAGCATTTCTGTTGCAGTTTCCTCTGAATTATACATCTAGGACAGCCTCAAGACTTCTGGGTGAGATGATCCAGTCTCACACAAAACTCCAGTAAGGACTTTACCACAATCCTAAATTCTTCTTGGGTGCGCATAAGATTATCAACACCCTGAATCTGTAGGAGATAGCTGAGAAAACTATGCCCACATTCCCAAAAATGAGTTATGAATGTTTGTCTTTGTTTAGAGTGTTGATTACAAGTTGCTATGGTTAATAGTCAGGAAAAAAGCTAAACAAAGGAGATTAGATTCAAAATTCTTGTTTTGAAAAGAAAAAAGGGGAAATGCCATGGGATAATGCTCTTGTACACTGTAAAGCTTTGTCACTAATATTAGTTTAATAAAGCACTGTTTGGCCAGTAGCAGGGCAGAAAGTATAGGCAGTTCAATCAGGCTAAGAAAATTCTGGAAAAAGGAAAGGTAAAGAGTAAATAACCAGATAGAAACAGAGAAAGCAAGATGAGAATGCCTTACTGAGAAAAGGTACCAAGTCATGCGGCTAAACATAGACAAGATTATGGATTAATTTAAATTGTAAGAGCAAGTTAATAATAAGCCTGAGCTAATAGACAAAACAGTTTATAGTTAATATAAGCTTCTGTGTGATTCTTTGGTACTTAACAGCTGTGAAACAAGGTGGAAAAGAAACTTCCATCTCTACTGTGCCTCCCTGACCGTAATGGACTCTTTCCCTCTGGAACCAAAACTTTCTTAAGTTGCTTTTGACCACAGTATTTTATCAGTGTAGAATAGTAACTGTACAAGGACTTAGTGTCACTGAGTGTGAGTTGAGTTTGAATCCTCAGAACTCACCTTAAGCTGGGTGTGTTAGTGTACATCTGTGATCTCAGTGGTCTACAAGACAGCAAACAGAAGTTTAGGCCAGTCATCCTGGTGTACTTGGTAACAAGCAACAAAGAGATGTTAGTCAGAGAAGAAATGAAGTGTAGTTTCTTGATTCTTTTCTTCTTTCTTAGTGATAGTGCCTGTTGCTGCCACTGTGATCTTATACTGATGTTAGCATTCCCATGTTGATTTAATATTATTAATTCTCCAGGGACCTCCAGGCATTCAGATTAAAACTTCTGAGGCACCCAGTTCACAGACTGAAGAGCAACTCAGTTCTCAACCAATTCAGCCCAGCATATAGGCAACCATTGCTGGACTCCTGACCCCTATCATGCAAATCAATTAATAAAGTCGTCTTCGATGGTATGTACACATTCTATTGACTTTGTGCCTCTAGAAAATTCACCTAATACAATCACTGTGTGCTCACTGATAAAAAAAGACAGCTCAAAGAATCAGAATATATAAATTTGAATTTGAAAGAAAATAAAAGCTAGTAAAAGGGCATTGCTATCTCCCTCTGAAAATGCAGTTCAAACTCTTGTACCCATCACTGTTAGAATTTGCTGCTTTAAGGAAGATGGAGACAGTTAAACCTATAGCTTCCAATCTGAACACACCCTTCCATTTCAAAGTGATAGGACCTAGGTTACTTGATGACCAATACCTTGTGAGCAACAGTAGACTGAGACAAAACCATCAATAATATGATTTGATTAAAATATCCAACATGTCAATGTTTGTCACATTTCTACCCAATCTCCTTTAAGCTGTCTGATGTTTACACAAATGTGCCTTGATACAGATCTGTGGGAGGTGGTGTCAGAAATAATGCCTAACAACTTGAGCATCTGGGACTAATGAGCTATCAGCAAACACTTGGCTTATGCATGGCCAATCTGTTTCTAAATACTTTGAGGGCTGACTGTATCAATAGAGATAGACTGTGATGGGAAACATTCACTGTCATTCCTACAACACCCTTGGATGCTCAGGTCAGGAGGCAGGGAGGCCACAGCAGTAAGGGTGGATGCAATAGAGAGAGATACAACCTACTGCCAGAGTTCATAGACGGGAGTTAAGGAAAGCAGGTGTGCAAGAGCCGAGCATACTCTGTCCCTCCTTCTTCTCCTGTTCTTGCTTTCAATATTCGAGGTTCATTATCACACCCATATGCTCTTTCTCAAAGAACTTATGCTATAGTAGCATGATTAATCTTACATGACTGCTTTAAACATATGACCAAGTCACATGATAAATGATATTTAGACACATTTTTATGGTGCTCAAGAAGCAAGAGACTAAAATAATCATAAAATTAATTCAGTTATAAGAAAATTCCTGTAATTAAAAATATATGCACTTGTATTTTAAAAACATACACAACAAAATGACATGCTAGAAATACAGTTAAATATTTACGAGTGTACAATAGATAAAAAAGGCACTGTGATTACTAAAGAGGGCAAATGTAAAATAAAAGGACTATTGTATGAATGAATCAGGTTACTATACTGTAAACTGAAGAAATAAAAGGAATATTATACGAATGGAGCAGATTACTATACTGGAAACTGAAGAGGATCATAGATTGAAAACAGAAGAAGAAGAGGAGGAGGAAGATGTCCCAAATTACTTTCTGTTACTGTGACGAAGCACCATTACCAATTCAACTTTTAAAAGAAAGGCTTTAATTGGGCTTACAGTTTCAGAGGTTAGAGTCAATGATGCCAGAACAAAGCATGGTGGCAGGAACAGCTGGGAACTCACATCTTGATCTGGGGATAATGGGAGGTTTTTTAAGTCTCACAACTTCACCATCCTGCCACCATGCCCCATGACACACCCTCTCCAACAAGGTTACACCTCCTTATCCTTGCCAAACAGATCCACCAACTAGAGACCAACTATTGAAGCACATGAAACTATGGGGCCATTATCATTCAAGCCACCACAGGGAAGGAAGTGGTAGGATAGGGGAAGAGGGAAAGGGGAAGAGGAGAAGAGGAGGAGGGGGAAAGAGAACCAAAAGTAAGAGGATAAAACATCAAATATCTAAGAAGAGCTCTAAAGTCAACATGGATTCAGTAACAATCACTCAGACACAATGGCCTTTTTTTCCCCTCTAGGAGAACCTGAAGTTCTGTCTAGTAGAAGTGAGGAAAAAATAAACAATGCCTTCCAAAGAAATAATTTTCCCCTCTTGAAAATGGTTTATTGGCAGTGGGCTGGAAGAGACAGCAGAATTAGCATTCACAGACAACACCACACCAGTCCCGAGGGCAGCAAGAGTGATGGGAAAGCCTGAAGGCCCCCTCTTCAAAAGCAAGTGTGTAGGCGGGGGCCTGGAGTGTTGATGGGGCAGCCTTAGATCACCTGTTCAGTAGATAAGGTTAGAAATGAAGAGAGATTCGCTGACTGCGGCTCCCGACTGACCACTTGGGGTGTACTTTCCTTGATAAGCAAGGCTGTTGGCCAGGGCTCACTTGATGTACCTTCAGGTTCTCCTTCTTCCTGCCCCAGACCTTCAGAGCAGAGGCCTGTAGGGCTCGGCCATAAGAGAAAGTCAAGACCCATGGCTTCAGCAGTGGGCACTTGATGATAGCATTAAGGTTGATGGACGCCTCTTCCTCACTCTGCCCTCCAGACAGGAAAGTGACTCCACTGACAGCAGGAGGCACTGTGCAATGCAGTTCTGTGATAGTTGCCATGGCAATCTCCTCATTGGAATATTTCTGGGTACAAGCATGGCCTGGGGTGACCATGTTGGGCTTCAGCAATGTGCCTTCCAGATAGACATGGTGGTCACTCAGAGCCTTGTACACAGCGGCCAGTACCTTCTCAGTTACATACTGGCAGCGTTTTAAGTCATGGTCCCCATCAGGGAGAATTTCAGGCTCCACAGTGGGTACAATGCCATTCTGCTGGCAGACGATGGCATAACAGGCCAGAACATTGGCATTTTCCATGATGGCAAGGACTGAAGGAGTATGCTCCCCGATCTTTAACACACAGCACCGTTTAGCAAAGTCAGCTCTATCCTTCTTATACTGGGCACAGCATTCTGACAGTCCATCCAGCCCTTGGGTGGTGGTCTTACCATTGGTTCCTGCCAAGGGTACCATGCCTTTATCTACCTTAATGCCAAAAACACCCCCCTTGGACTTGATAACTTGGGGGAAGGGACGTCCACCGTGTGCCTTCTGGTAGAACATTTTGTGAAAGAGGTTCACATGGTCATCAACAGTCGACAGCAGCTGGCAGTAGAAGTGCCTGTTCTCTTCTTTGTTCTCAGTGCTAATGGACTGCATCCACTTAGCAATGCTTCTGGTGGACTCATCTGCAGCCAGGATGCCCTTGCCTGGAGCCACAATTTGGTTAACTATGTCAGACAGCTCCTTCTTCTGCTCTGGGGTTATTGCTGGGTATGGGTAGGGCATAGTGCCAGTGGCAGCACATTCCTGGCACAAAAGGGGGTGGGTCTGCCGGTATGGTGGTGGATGAACAAAAGGATGGAGGAGTGAACGCGACTAGTGTCACCAGAACCCCGATCTGCTTGAGTTTCAGAAGAGCATAGCCTATTCAAAGAAATAATTAATAATACCACAGTGATAGGGGAAGAAGTTATGCCTGGTGACACACCCATGAAAATCAAGCAAGTAGAAGGTCTATTGACCCTCATGCTTTGCCATTGGGTAGATTACTCTCAATTTCCTTGTCCTTCAGCAGTTTGAGTGTATTGAGATAACTTGTGGATGGCCCCAGTGTAGGAAGTCCTTAGGAAACAAAAAGTCTATCAATGGTGGGGGTAGGGAAGTGGCTTAAGACATTCACTATGTGAACTGACATTTCTGCTTCTTTATAACTGAATATGGACATCCACCAAAAATAATCAATGCTCAAAGGTTTCTGGTTGCAAAATGATAAAAATTAATTTTAAATCAAATGTATTATGAATATGAGGTATTGTGACAGCCTGAATACATGTTCCACAATGTTACTATACCTCAGCCTTGGTTCTGAGCACCCAGAATGCACTGTGTAGACTCCTCCACCACTTAACACTAATGAACACTGCCTAAAATCCATTGGCTCAGGTCAAAGACTTTATATGTTAAGACCTGTAGTGATTTCATTCCAAGTATAAGGTTTTTTGCTCTTACAAAAACATAAGGTTTAATCACAGAAAAATAATACTTCTAGTACTTTCCTACCAATATTCCTAGGCATGTCTTTAGTTTTTCTTGTTCTTAGAATATTTGACTTCATTCAAAATACCATTAGCTGAGTTCAGGATTGGGATTAGGGCAGAATTTCCAACAATTTATGAAATAATAGTGAACATTAACCTATTGTTTTGTGCTATGTCATGAAAAACAGCATTCTCACCATTGACAATTATGAAACGAATTATTGATTGAGCCTGAGAAGTATTGCAGGTGTTTTAGGACCATATGACTATGTGAAGTAGTCAGCCAGGGTTTAATCCTTTCTGGAAGAGCAAACAAGCACATCCTCCCAATTAACATACATGTGGGCTTTCATGTTTAATATGTGGCAAAATTATATGCCCGTCAATGACTTGTTTTCAAATAAATTTATGATCAAAGTTATTTATGTTTGATTTGTTTACCTATTTTATATACTTGTATACCTAAGCTTCTCTCTCTCTTTTCTGTCTCTCACACACTCTCTTTCTCTTCTCTCTTCTCTCTCTCTCTCTCTCTCTCTCTCTCTCTCTCTCTCTGTGTCTCTCTCTGTGTCTCTCTCTCTCTCTCTCTCTCTCTCTCTCACACACACACACACACACACACCCCTTCCCAGTCTAAAATAACCACACTTGGAGCAAGTTTAAGAGGCCTTTGTAGGCAACTTGGAGACCTACCCAACTCAGTATCTGAGGAAATATAAACCTGGAATCATCCAGCATTGCATTGCTTGTGCTTAATTGTCATGCAACTCACATACTATATATTCCACCAATTTGAGTCATGCAACATAGTGGCTCTTACTGAATACACAGAGTTTTGCAGCAAACACCAGCAACATACAATTATAGAGTATTTCCATGAGGATCAAGGGCCCTTACTCCCACTCCCAACTCCCAGCCCATGCAGTCACTAATATGCTTTCCATGTCTCTATAGGTTAGTCTGAGATGCTTCAGATATTCTGAAGGGTAACATATGGTCTTTGTAATTGAATTCCCTCATTTGCATAATGTTTTCAAGATCAGCTATTATTGTATGTGCTTAGTAAGTAGCCTACTCCTGCAAAACAAAACAAAACAATAATAACAACAAAAGATCACCACAGAACTGGCATATTGAACATAGACTATTTTTTTTACACTGTCTGCTTTGTGCTTTGTTTTATTCTGTTTTCAGTGTGGCTTAGGTTACTCTGGACTCTCTCTGGTGTTTCTGGAAAAAGAAGGAAGGCATTTCTGTTTGCCAACTCAACACACCCTCCCTACCAGGATCACACGAGCTTTCTGGACATGCTGAACTGCTTGGGGGGCTTTAAAAATCACAAGATGTTGTCACACAGCAGGGAAGAGAAGGAGCAGCAGTGGGATTTCAGACATGACTTGTATGTTGGAGACACTCTTGGTAGTAAATCAATCTTTCTTTTCCTTCAAATGTCCCCCTCTATTGGCTATGCACAAAGTACACACCATTGAATCCACTACAAAAAGGCACTGCCTCAATTAAATTGTACTTGAGATGAATATGAAGACATCCTATTAACAGAAGACTCAGTTTGTGAGCAGTAGGAGGACAGGTTATAACAAGACTTTCCAGTAATACATGTTGGCTTGTGTCTCTGGCCTCTTGAAAGACAGCCTCCCATCACACACCTTCAAAATGATTGAAAGTTGCTGGAAAAAGAATCCTTTTTGAGTCTGAGTGAGTATACCATGTTGGGTATTTTGTTTAACCCCAGAGTTTATTATAATGCTTGCCATGTAAAAGCCAGATTGTAGTGGTGCATGCTTTTAATCCTAGCACTCAGGGGGCAGAGGCAGGGAGATCTCTGTGAGTTCAAGGTCAGCCTGGTCTACATCCAGGACTGTTACACAGAGAAGCCCAGTCTTGAAAAAAAAAATCTTCCAACAAATGTGTAATGAAGAAAGGAGATAATAAAAGTGAGAAAGGAGAAGGGGATAGAGTGAAAGAAGGAAGGAGAAAGGGAGATAGAGAGGGGAGGAGGGAGGGAAGGACGTAAGAAAAATGCAGGGAGGAGGAGAGGAAAGAGAGGAAAGAAAGGAGGAAGGGAAACAAGAAGGAAGAAAGGAAAGGAGGGATGGCAAGAAGGGAAGAATCAAACCTGCAAACAAGTTGAGACTGATCAGTTGTCCTAGAGCATCATAGGGACCATGGAGCAAGACCTGTCTTGTTGAATCAGTGATGCAATTCAGACGTTATTTACTGAAGCAGTACCCCTTTTGTAAGAAAGTGTGTAGCAAATTCTACATGATATTTTGGGGAGTTGAAGCCACACAGGCCTGTCTGTAATGTATATCCAGTACAGGTCTCTCACTCTTCCCCAACTCACAGGACCTAGGACATAAGTCACTTCTGCCTTTCCAAGTTTCCTCTTGCCTGTTCACCATTGCCCTGTCATCTTCAGGCAATTCTGAATCAATTCACAATGCACACCTAGACTCAAAAACAGAATTTGTTTCATTGTTGACCTGGTTGATCTGTAAGTAGACATGTGATCTCTGTTTATGCTCCAGTTCCAGAAAAGTACCAAAGGCAATATTGAGCAGTAGCTCTTTTATGGCCTCTCTCTCTCTCTGTCTCTCTCTCTCTCTCTCTCTCTCTCTCTCTCTCTCTCTCTGTCTCTCTCTCTCTCTCTCTCCCTCCCTCCCTCCCTCTTCCCATACCCCATCTCTCTGTATGTGTATATTTGTGTATGTGTAAGTATACACACATATACTAACATCATGTGTATTTAGAAAAGAGCCTGCTATAAGTTATGCAATGAAGACAAAGCCATGGAACCATTAATTTCATCTCAGGACCATGACTCCATCTGCACTGATATTTGTGTGAGTCATTGTTATTCTAAATAAGAAATGTGTCTGCCTCCTAACAGACTGGCTTCTGTTCAGCTAATAGGAACATGAGCTTTAACACCAGCTAGTGCATCTGTCACCACCAGTATGGTTTTGAAGTTGAACCACAATTTGATTCCCACATATGTTAAAGATCTCAAAAGGAGCAGTTCTTGCAGAAGTCATACTAAAATGACTGCATTTGTAAAAGGAATTCTTTTAATATTAATCTCATCTTTCCATCATTGAATCAAATGCTCTAAAAGTTAGTGAAAGACCAGAGAGATTTCCTGTTTATCTGAGTTTCATCCCTGGGACTCACAGAGTGGGAGGAGGGAACCAACTCCCCACAAATTGTCCTCTAACCCCAAATCTCTCTTTCCTTTCTCCCTAGTTCCCTCCCTTTTTCTCACATACTCATACACCAAATAAATGAATAGTAAAAATTTAGCTAATACCGATAAAAGCAAAAGATGAAAGAAAGCAAAGCTGAAAACATAAATGATATATTCTTCTTGAATATAAAAATAAGAGTAACTGAAATAATGCATTTCTTGAGGCGAATAAAACAATATTTGGGGTTGGTTACCATAAAACAAAACAAGAGAAAAGAAATAAAATTAAGTTGGTGAATAGGAAAACAGAAAGATGGGCTTAAGAAGGAACATAAAGAATCCAGAATAAGTTTCCAGGATGGAGTTGGTATGTCTGTACATAACAGACACATATACATGTCTGGAAGGCATGAAAGTTAATGGACAGAGTCCCTGCTTCAAGAAGAGAAATGTGACAATCATACAAAGAGACTTGATATTTAGCACATATATTTTTTGTGATATTTAAATGTTTAATTTGAACAAGTAGTTTCAAACATCATATATATATATATTTAATCAAAGAAATAAAAAATATTTATTGAGTAGCTTCAAGAGGAGGGAGTACTAGAACCCAGCAAGTCATACGCATGATGATGCAATTAAGCTAAAATTATGGATAATAACCAAAATAACACATTAAGAATTTGCTCTATGAGGTTACAATCCTCAGCCTCAGATAAACTAGGTAACAAGGAGTACCCTAAAGGGTGTGGATGCATGAATCTCCCTGAGAAGAGGAAATATATGTGATGTCCTGAATAAACTGGCCATGGGGGAAATAAGAGGCAAGGGGTTATGGGGGATCAGAATGGTTGAGTTGGGGGTGGGTCAGATGGGGAAAAAATGGAAGAGATATCTTGACAGAGGGAGCCATTACAGAATTAAGGAGAAACCCGTTTCTAGGGAAATTCCCAGGAAACCACAAGGATGACTCAATGTAGATGGAAGTTTCTGTCCCACCCAGTCCCACAGCTGTTCAGTCCCAAAGAAACACACAGAGGTTTCTACTAATTATAAAATGCTTGACCTATTAGCTCAGAGTTATTATGAATTAGCTCTTACAACTTAAATTAACCCATAATTCTTTTGGGCTTGGTACCTTTTCTCAGTGAGGCATTCTCATCTTGCTTCCTTTACATCTGGCTGGTGACTGACTCTCTGCCTTTCCTCCTCCCAGAATTCTCTTAGTCTGGTTGTCCCACCTATACTTCTTGCCTGGTTTCTGGCCAATCAATGATTTATTAAACCTATATGAGTGACAAACTTTTACAGAGTAGAAAAGAATTATCCCACAGTTTTCCCATTTATTTCTTTTCAAGCAAGAACTCTGACTCTAATCTCCCTTGTTTAGCTTTTTTCCTGACCATTATCCATAACAACTTGTAACCAATAGTCTAAACAAAGACAAACATCCATAATTCAATTTTTGAAAATGTGGATGTAGTTTTCTAGGCTACTTCCTGCTGATTGAGGGCACTGATATTCTTATGAGTACCCAAAGAAAACTTAGAATTATGGTCAAGTCCTTATTGGAGTATTCTGTGAGGCTGGATCATCTCACCCAGCAGTCTTGAGGCTGTTCTGAGTGTAGAATTCAGAAGCAACTGCAACAGAGGTGTTTTGAAATGTTGGATCATCTGGGCTATCCTTTCCCATGCGAGATTTTTCCATGGTTCTTCTTCAATCAAACCATATTTTCCTTAACCCAGAATGAATCCACAGCCTCTCATTTCTTGTGCAAACAAAAGCAAAAACTCTTCTCCAACATAACATATCTTTGACTTAAATTTTGAAATCAAGGCATTTTCAAAATATATAGGTTGGATTAATCCAGCAGCATTTATAACCAAATGTCTCTTAGCAGCTATTATTCCTTCCTCAGTAGTCAAACAATTCAAAGACAACACAATAACATACAGTATTCAGTATTCAGATTTTCTGTGTATTTTCCATATTTACATGGCTTTTTCTCTATTTCTTTTATTTTTAATTTTTGTTATTTGAGACAGAGTTTCTTTGTGTATCTTTGGCTGTACTGGAACTCATTCTGTAGACCAGGCTAGCTTCAAATTCATAGAGATCCACCCCTACCTACAACGTACTTTGATTAAAAGCATGTTTCTCCACACCTGACTATTATGTTTTTTTAGAACTTTATCCTTTTTTCTTTCTTTCCCAAGCCTACATATATTTTATAACACACTATAAACAATCTAGAGGAGGTTTTTTTCATCTGAATCTGTATTTACTATATATCTCTATCTTTTTCTGACCATGAGTCTTTAATCTGCTAAGTGATATGGCTAGGATTAAAGCTGTTGCTTTGGAGGTGGACTTCAACCCATTCTTTGGCTTCCTGAGTATCTAGCTTCATGGTGGAGGTATGGTGGCAGGATCCACATACATTGCCACAACTTTGTGAAGTTATTAGGTCCATCCCACTACCAAGAAGCATGCTTCTAACTGTTCACAAACACAAGTTAAGTGTTTTGTGGTAACACCTCTTAAAAAAGTCTCATAATTTTTGCTGCTAACACTGAAGTGTCTCTTAAAGGAGCCACACCTCTGCTTACCTCTAGCAAACAGAGCCCACCCTAGATAATGCTGCTACCAAGAAGCCATGCTTGAATCTGTTCTTTTACATCTAGAATCCCTTCTCAAGGTCTCTCAGGCTTTATGTGAGTGTAGTTGCTGAAAGTTGGACATCATTTGTAGATAGAAGCTTATGCTCCACCCAGTCCTGCAGTCGTTCAGTCCCAAAGAAACACATAGAGGCTTGTATTAATTATAAACTATAGGCCAATTAACTCAAACTTATTTTTAAATATTTTGATATAATATTTTTATTAATTTTTTAGAATGTTTTATTGACTATATATTTTTCTTCACTCCCCTCCTTCCTTTCCCCTCCCCTACTACTCTCTCTTATGATCCCCACACTCCCAATTTACTCAGGAGATCTTGTCTTTTTGTACTTTCCATGTAGATTAGATCCATGTATATCACTCTTAGGGTCATCTTTGCTGTCTAGGTTTTCTGTGGTTGTGAATTGTAGGTTGGTTTTCCTTTGCTTTTAACTCAGGCTTATTATTAACTAGCTCTTATTACTTAAATCAACCTATAATTCTTATCTATGTTTATCCACATGACTTGGTACTTTTTCTCAGCAAGCATTCTCATCTTGCTTTCTCTGCATCTGGCTTGTGTCTCTGCCTTCCCTCTTCCCAGAATTCTCTTAGACTGATTGCTCTGCCTATAATTCCTGCTTGATTACTAGCCAATCAGTGTTATATTAAACTAATATGAGTGACAAATCTTTACAGTGTACAAACATTATCTCACAGCAACCCTAGCTAAGATTCCAAGCAATAGTGGAGTGGGTACCTGAACTGGCATTTCCCTATAACTAGATTGGTAACTACCGTAATTGTCATCATAGAGCCTTTACCCAGTAATTGATGGAAGCAGATGCAGAGATCCACAATTAAGAACTGGGCCGAGCTCTGAGAGTTCAGTTGAGGAGAGGGAGGAACGATTACATGAGCATGGGATGGGGCTCAAGATCATGTTGGAGAAACCCCTAGAGACAGTTGACCTAAGCTTTTGGGAGCTCATGAATTATGGAACATCAGCTAGGGAGTCAACATTGGAACAATGTATGTAGGTCTTTTGCTAATGCTCTACAGTTATGTAGCTTGGTCTTTTGAAGAGCCCCCTAGTGGTGGGGCCAGGACCTGTACCTGACACATGACCTGGCTCTTTGAAACCTACTCCCTATGGTGAGATGTCTTGCACATCCTTGATGAAATGGGGAAGAGCTTGGTCCTCCCTCAACTTGATATGCCATGCTTTGTTGACTCCCACGGGAGGCCTTCTGAATGGAAAAGGAGAAGGAGTGGAAGGGGGTAATTGAAGGGAGGTGTGGGAGAGAGAACAGGAGGAGAGAACAGGGAGGGGAAATTGTGTTTGGTATGTTAAATAAATAAATAAATAAAGGTAGAGTAATGACCAAAGAACAAAAGGCAAACAACAACAACAAAAGAATTTGCTCTGTGAGCTGCCAAGATGGATCATCAGTTAAGAGCACTTACCACTCAATCAAAGGACCAGAGCTCAGATTCTGGTACCCACGTAGGGTAGCTCACAATCCCCTGTATCTTCTATTCCAAGTAATCTGACACCACCTGCTGATATCCATGGACACTTGCACAGATGTGCACACACACACACACACACACACACACACACACACACACAAAATAAATCTTTTAAAAAATAATTTGTCCGGTTTGTGATATTAGTTAGGTTCTTCCTACAAATTTCAGAGGTAAATAGTCTTATTTTCCCCATTTGGGGTATTTAAAAACCCTCTTACAATATGGTATAATTTTCCTAAGGCTTTTGCACCAAAGGGGCTTACTTTGGCTTTCTTCCTATGTGCAGTAATGGGTCAGGACTTATTTCCAGTTCTTTCCTGATCCTTTCTCCAGTATCTGAGAATCTATTCCTAAAGCCAAGGTAAATATGGAAGGAGCCATCCTTGTGGCACTTCACTGCATTTGACAGGGATGAGTCGCGGACTTCTCACTAAGGTAAGATCTCCAGACTATGGACCATTTGGTAAGGAGAAGTGATACTTTGACTCAAAAGGAGAGCAAGGACATTGCAGGAGGTGTCTCCATCAGTCAGTGAGCAGAAATAGTATACCAGACCCCTATGGAAATTCCCTTGGAGAGTCCTCCAGCAACCTTACTCTCACAGAATAAATTTCATTGGAAAGCAAGCCATTGGGCAACCTGACCAGACTGGACCAGAGGCAACTTTTAAAGATGGAAAGTTCTGGAACTTTTGCTGCTATCAGCTTCCCTAGGCTTCTGCTCTCTGGTGGGAATGAAGATTCAAGACAGAAATGAGAAGCAAGGAGAACAAAAGGGAAAGTAGGCATTGTGTCAGGCACTGATGGCTGTCCATGGCTCCCATGTGCCCTGCTTGCTGCCAACTCTGCTACTCTGCCAGCTGGTGGCATCATCTGTGGCGAGGGCTGGAAGGGAACCCATGTGTCAGGACATTGTCCAGGCCAGATGGAAGGAGGGCTGAGGACGAGAAGGGAGCCATGCATGGCTGGTAGAGTGGCCACCATTCCACTTGGCTCAAAGTAGACATGGATAGAGGGGAGACAGGAGGGATGGAGTCCCAGACACATTTTCCCAAATGGCCATCTGGCTCACCATCATGAAAAACCTACACTGTGCTCTCTAAGAACTGAGATTTGGGGAGTAGCTAGTTCTTAAAACATTTCCTCTTTCCGAGATATTTGCATCAGCCTAAGAAAGTGTCAGCAGGTGTGCTTGCTTCACTTCCATGTTTAAGACATTATATTTCAATAATTGACAGTAGCATTCCAATTTTGTGTGTAAACATCTAGTTTTGAAAAAAAAAATCTGAGCTATTTAATCACTGTCTCTTGACTGCTTCTCCAAGGCCGATACAGGCGATTGAATTCCTAATCCCTATGCAAGGCCCTATCTTAAAGGAACAGATTCTTGACACAACTAAGCTCTGACATGATACATATTTCCAACTTTCCAACGAAGACATGTATATTGAAGGGTCTTTGCACAAACATTCCCAGCACAGCCTTAGTACTTGCCTCAGATGCAGATTCCAGAGCGACTGACAGAGAGAGGTCTGAACTCACAATTATCCGCAGCTAGTGTGTATATTCAAGAAGGGAAAGCCTCTCCAGTTGCCAGCTGGTGAGAACACTCCACAAGGAGGCAATGTCAAAGGGTCATCTTGTGAAGCGCTCAAGTGAGATGCTTTCACATTGTGGAGGATGCTGTGCTCCCTCCTCCTGGACCTTGCATACGCTCTTGTGAAGGGAAACGCTCTTTGGTCCACTAGCCATGGGAGCTGCATAGACCCCTGAATTCCAGCTCTCTACTCCCCACTGCCAAAGATAGATCAACATGGTAGGAACAGGGTCTTGCTTTTTATTCCAAGCATGAGGCTCACCTCACGGATGTGGTCTAGTGTGTTTTCATTGATCTCCTATCTCTGGGAAAACACTATATTTGAGGAAAACCTGTTTGAGATGTCGTACTCTTAAAGCAAGCAGTCATTACCTGGGATAGGCGGGTAGCTCAGAGGTAAAGTGTGTGTTTTGTATTCACGAGAACATGAGTTCAAGCTCCAGAACTCATGTTTAAAACAAGAGCAACAGAATAGTGGTTATCACTTGTAATCCTGGTACAGGGGAGGTAGAGGCAGGAGGATCACTGGGCTTGCTTGGCTAATAGGTGTGTGATATCTGAAGAACAATAACTAAGATCGATCTCTAGACTCCCTGCATACACACACACACACACACACATATACAAACACACACATACATACACACATATATACATACACAATACACACAAAAACATACACACACATATACAAACATACATACACATGCAAGCACACACATACGCACAAAAATATATGCACATACACACAAAAACATGCACACATATACACACACAAACATACACACATACACACACAAACATACACACATATATACACACACCCTGAACAAAAGAAGTCAATGAATTTATTCATAGTTATATCTGCTGAAACTAAGATGGGTTCCTCTTCAGTGACAGCAAAGAAGCCATTGTCAGGATCAAGTACAGAAGCCACATCTGATTTTTGTAAGCCTGAATTCTAAACCTAAACTCCCCAGATGTGTCTTAACTTTAAACGAAACTTGTTCTAAAATCTGGCCATTAAAGGAAGACAGGAGCTGTGCAAGGCGAGTATTCCCAAAGCCCGAAGAAAGCATGCAAACAGAGAAGGTAAGCCGTTTGGTAGGTGGCACAAAGCCTAAGAAGACTGGCCATCCTCAGACTTGGTGCTGTGTGTAGAGACTGCAAAATGCCCATCTTGAATGAGTGCTTATTTGAATGTAAAATTCCTGTTGTGAACCCTAAAAATCTCTTTCGCTATTTTGCAGGGGAGTAGTCTCCGTTAATATATACACAGACGGTGAGAGCGAGGTATAGAACTGCTCAGATTAGAGATTTTTTTTCCAGCATGATTTGTGCACCTAATGTGACTCGGGCTGTGTTTTACACATTTTAACTTAGATAAAAACTCAAATGTATTTTTCTAAGCCCTACTCTCCATAATTCTTAATCCCATGTGCATTTTAAAGGAAATGAATTCCGTGTGTTTCTTATTCTGTACACTTAACTCGTCAAGCAATGCTTTGTAAGGAGCCTTTGATATCCAAGAAGCCCTTTGAGTCTTTTTATGGGACTTTTTAAGCCTTTCTCCTCAGAAACAGGAAGTCATGTTTGGCCACAACCAAAAGAAGTTGCATACCAAATGGTTTAAGTTCAACTTGAAAAGGCCACACCATGGGGCTCGGATGGTCTCAACATGGCAACATATGTTCTCTGCCCTCAGAGAAAAAGTTGGTAGGGTTTTGATCTCTTCTGAGGCCAAGAATGAAAGGGCATATATATTACTGTTGGGCAATGTAGACATTTTAAGAAATAGCAAGATCATTTTAGAATTTATTAGTTAAAAAAAAAGACCTCAGTTTCGTAGATGCCTGGGCTTTTGCATGCTGACTCCTGTGTATCCGTATTTATTTACGTAAGTTTTATAAAGGGTAACACTGGTGGGGGGTGGTTAAGATGTACACATGACATTTGACTACATAAGGGACCAACTGCATAATCTGGTTATTTCTTATTCTTTTTCTTCCTACACATTTTTTAAACTCTGTTTCACACTGCAATCATGATCCTCTGATGATAAGAGTAAATTCTTTAGGGAACTGGCCTTCTTCAGCTCCATGGGGGATTTGTGCAGCTCATTTTAACAGAGACATCTGTGCCTACATTCGGAAATGCTCCACTAGCTTGTCCAAGAGAGTGCTATAGGATGCTGGGGAAATCTTGGAAAGATATGTGCATACACACCCGCGATAAGGACAGATAATATCACAGGAATCTAAACCACGCCAAAGTTTAAATTACATTTCTCTTTGTTAGGTGTCAGACTAAAGTCTAGAGCGACGTTCTCAAAATGAAAAAAAAAAACACATAAAATAAACATGTGCCCAATTTAATACCAAATTGTAAGAGAAGTTTAAAAAGTAGCTTGTATATCTCCCCTTATGAAAGCTGTCTAGCAAAACAAGCAGTGGGGGTGGGGGAGACAGTATAAAACAGACAGGAAGCGCATTTCAAAGTAGCAAATAGCATACATACAACTTCACAGATCATATTTATACTGGAAAAGCTCAAGACAAGTTTTCAGTGTGACCACACCATTATTGCCAGGCCTGGAGGAAGGTACCAGCGGGTCTCCTTACCCTGCATCCCTCCATGGTGCAGTCGGAATGACCCTTGGGGTCATTAATCACAGTGACTTACATTTGGATATTTTCCAAATGCTTTTAAGTCTATTATCTCACACGACAGTTAACAACAGCCTCTACACGAAGATAAAACAGGTATTAATATGGCTGTACAACAAGAAGAAAACCAGTTGCAGAGAATTTAACTGACTGCCCTTCAGGTAATAGAGGCAGTTAATTGGTAAGAAGGGAGAAGCCCATGCAAAGATGAAGGAGGCTGGTACTGGTACTGCCCAAGGGCCTTCAGAGAGCTGCTTCGAAATACCTTGAAAATGACACCAGAGCTCAGGGTATGTAGGGAATTTTACTGAGTTCCCATGACAAGCAGGAAACACTGTTTCCCCACCTACCATGACTGACTTGGAGGCTTCTCAGTAAGTCCCAAAGAGTCCATCACCAATTTCCTTCTTCCACTGTGGGCCATGCATACATTCATATGTCCAACCCCTGTGCACTGCATTCCCAACTGTGTCATGGTGGCCTTGTCAGAAGCTGGTTATTGTGAACTTCAAACAAAATTCAACCTTCATTGACAAAGATTTCTGTCTCACCTGGTCCTGCAGCCATTCAGTCCCAAAGAAATACACAGAGGTCTATTTTAATTATAAACTGGTTGGCCTAGAAGCTCAGACTTCTTATTAACTCTTATAACTTGCATTAACCCATTATTCTTGTCTGTGTTAGCCACATGGCTTGGTAGCTTTATCAGTCAGGCATTCTCAGCTTGCTTCCTCTGTGCCTGGGTTACGACTGCAGACTGAGTCTTTTCTCTTCCAAGAATTCTTCTGTTCTCATAACCCTGACTTCACTTCCTGTCTGGTCACCCTGCCTATACTTCCTGCTTGGCTACTGGCCAATCAGTGTATTATTAAAGGAATACAACTGATAAATCTTTACAGGGCACAAGATTATTGTCCCACAGCAAACCTGCATCCGAAACACTTGCCTCTGTCATTCAGTTAGATCCCAGTGGCATTGGAAGCATGGGACTGTGAACATCACAGAACCTAACAACCTAACAGCTTAAGATGACACTAGAGTGACAGGATGCTGTGAGAAGCAAAGTAGACAGAGATGGAGGGCATTGAGGGCAGACCTGGAATTGACACCACCAGCCTCTCAGACCTTGCTTAGGTTCCCCTTTCTGGCCTTGTCTACAAACTTCTTAATTTTCAGATTACTGCATAGATTTCACACTCATTCTGCACTGTAGTAAATAAGAGCAGCGGGGCTGCATCCCCCGCACCTGGCCGCCCCCATGGCTAGCTTTACCCAAAATAATTACACGGAAACTGTGTTCTTTTAAACACTGCTTGGCCCTTTAGCTCTAGCCCTTACTGGCTAATTCTGATATCCCAATCAACCCATCTCTAATAATCTGTGAGCACCGGTCTTACCGGGAAGATTCTAGGTCCATCCTGGGTCGGAGCTGAATTGCGTCTACCTGGGAGAGCGGAGCATGGGGAGCATGGCCATGGGGAGCATGGCATCTCTCTGAGGCGTCTGCTCCCGAGAGGAGAGCTGTGGAGTCTGAGCTCACTTCCTCTTCCTCCCAGCGTTCCGTTCTGTTTACTCCACCTACCTATGTTCTAACCAATAAAATGGGCCAAGGCAGTTCCTTTATTAGCCAATGACCTTCCCCCATCACTGCACAACCAAAAATCAGACTCCAGTAACAGTGATAGTAAGTGTAACACTTTATGCAGCACGTTCTTGAACTCTTCAAAGAGATAACTTAACTTTGCAACTCAAATTACGGGTTTTTTTTTTGTTGTTGTTGTTGTTGCTTTGTTTTGTTTTGCTTTTGACACAGTCTTATTTTGTAGCCCTGTCTGCCCTAAAATTCATTATGCAGACTAGGATATTCTTGAATTCACAGTATTCTTCTTGCCTCTTCCTCCTAGTGCTGCGAGACTATAGACACGTCTTATTTTTGTTCAAATGAACTGGAGAAGAATGGTCCTCCCTGGCTTCATCCATGCATCTAGCTAAGATGCCAAAAAGACAATGACCGTCTTGCTATTGTCTACAGTCGGCCCTGACATGACAGCATCAGCCCCCATTGCAAAGTGACCATAAAATAGTCTTCAGAAAGATCCACACTGGGTCTGTGGAGTTTTCCCACAAAATGCACAGGAGAAAAGACTCACAAAGCTTATAAAGACTTCATTTGGCTTTGCCAACTGGGGAACAGAGAAAAGAGGCTGCTTGGGGGGTGGTCAGAATCATGGTAGAACAAAAGAAGGAACAACCCAATCTTGGAATACCTGGCATGGGCAGATGTGTCCTGGAGAAGAATCTTTCTGCTGGTTTGTTCTGCTTTTCAACACTAAAGGAAATGTTCTTAACACAGTCTGCCTGAGAGGTGGGTGGAGACCCAAGAAGAAGGTTAAAGAGATCATTGTCTGCCTTGAGATGGGTGCCTCTGCTTTACAGCTCTTCTTAGATCATCTGATAATGTCTTGTGTTCTCTGGGACCATGGGATGGACAGGGGTGGTGTAGCTGATGTGGAGAGGAGTGGACCCCAAGAACATCTTATGGTCAAGCAGGTGACAGTCAAGCCAGACAGCATTTGCTCCCTACAGAGGAAAAGCAACTAAGCTAACAATGGACCTTCAGAAAGTTCTGGGACTCAGGCGCTGCCATCCGAGAAGAATTTTAAATGCAAAAGCAAGAGTCTGGGGTTGAGGAAATGGCTCAGCTGGTAAAGAATTTGCCATATACATGTGAGGACCTGGGTTTGAGCTCCAGGACCCATGTCAAAACACTGGATAGTCCCAGCCCTAGGGTATTGAAGACAGGAGGATCCCTGGAGCTCTCCAGTTGGCTGTTTTAGCCTACTTACTGATTTCCAGTTCAATAAGTGACTTTGTCTCTATAATCAAGGTAGATAACACTCTAGGAGTAACACCTGAGATAAACTTTGAAGTCTACGCACAGGTGCCTAAGCATGGCATAGGCATGCGAACATGCACACACACACACACACACACAGCACACAAACAACAAGAGCCTGACCCAGTAATATATGAAAGCAAAGGTATTCTCGTATTTGTTAAAACACTAAGGAAGGGGGCTGGAGAGATGGCTCAGTGGTTAAGAGCATTGCCTGCTCTTCCTAAAGGTCCCAAGTTCAATTCCCAGAAACCATATGGTGGCTCACAACCATCTGTAATGAGGTCTGGTGCCCTCTTCTGGCCTGCAGGTGTACACACAGACAGAATATTGTATGCATAATAAATAAATAATTAAAAAAAAATGCCGGGCGATGGTGGCGCACGCCTTTAATCCCAGCACTAGGGAGGCAGAGGCAGGTGGATCTCTGTGAGTTCGAGGCCAGCCTGGTCTACAAGAGCTAGTTCCAGGACAGGAACCAAAAGCTACGGAGAAACCCTGTCTCGAAAAATCAAAAATAAATAAATAAATAAATAAAACACTAAGGAAGTCATTCCTCAAGATCCTTGCAATAGGAGAGCAGTACAGCTCAAACTGAATGCGGCAAAGGCAGCTGGAAGGTTCTAACAAGGAGAAGAGCAGGGAGTGACTGTTTATGCTGGCCTGTAAAGATTCTCGTTCAAGGCAGACCAGGGCTTAGAAAGTAGAGATGAAGAGCAAAGATTTCATTGAAGTTCAGAGTTGCGGACAGCAGAGCAGTATAGCTTTTGCTATTACTGGATTGGCTGGGCCCAAGCTAGGAAGGGGGCTTGAGGTAGGAGCCTAGTGAACAAAAGGGCCCAGAGAAGCCTTCAGTGAGGGGAAGATAAGATCACAGACCCTGCTAAATCCCTTTGATAAAGAGGTACTAAAGTGATCCCTACATTGTTCCCACATGGGAACGGTTGACAACACACACAGTATCACCCTTAAGGGTTGGATGAACTCCCTACAGACAGTCACCACCCACAGTCTGTCTGTCAGTTACTTCTAGCTGCTGACTCTCCTCATCTCACCTTATTGTCACCTCTTTGGAGACTGGAATCCTCTCTGATACCCAAGCTGCTCCCTGTGCTGCCGACCCTTCAGTTTTAGCTGTAGCTCTGTGTTCCTCAGAAGGCAAGGGCAGTCTTCAGAAAGACTAAGGTGAACCAGCATGCCAGCGTCATGTGAACCACGATCGTCATCTGACCTGTTATGGTAGAAATGGGCCCTGGAAATGGGCCTTTCTTTCAAATCTCCCCTAATCAAACCTACTGCCGAGCACCAACTCTAGAGGCGCACTTCGTAGGACACCAGCACTTCTAAAAACCACGCAATGAAAATGAGAACCCACAGCTGGGGGTTTGACTCCATTGATAGAGATCTTACCTAGCACACAAAAGTCCCTGGGGTTTATCCAGTTCATTGTAGTACACGTTTATACTCCCAGCATTTGGAAGGTAGAGTCAGGAGGATCCAAACTCAAGGTTGTCTTAAGCTACCTGTCAGGTTCAAGGTCAGCTAAGAGGCATGAGATCCTGCCTGAAAACAGAAAGTCAATTTGATACAGGAAAGAGAATGATAGGGCTGAATTTGGGGGTGCGCTGTGAGTAAATTAAAGAAGGCTCCTGAAAAAGTCCCGATTGACAAATTAACACATGCCCATTCTGAGATGGAGCTAAGTGGGAGATGGGCTTGCTACTGTGTAATTGTTGGCACCCTGGACTCCAAGTTGAACGTGCTCAGTCCCTTCCCCACTTCCTTCTCTTCCTAGAAACTGCTTTGGAGGACTTGCTATACCGTCTTTGTTTTCCTCCAGAGCCCAGTTCCACACAGAGTCCAAAGGGTTTTCTCAGGACCTCAACACCAAGCTGCCGGTCTTCAATCTCAGGACTCTTTGCAATCTGTTATACATTTCATAATCAACCCTAGACCATAGCCAAAAAGCCCCACGACGACCGTGAACATGATTTTGAATGGAATAAAAATGAGTAAAAAAGTTAGGAGAGCCTGCCCACCGCATAACCATGGTGTGCAATAGTCACAAGACCTGCATTCACCATTCCAGTATTAAAAACACAGCCATACTTTCCATCCAGTTTATTTGTGGGGTCTCCTTCAAATGGCCTATAAAACTGGGGAACCTGGACAGCTTTCTCCAGGGGATCCATAAACTTCAGCAGCTGACCCTGGTAAAATCGGTTATAAGGAACCTTAGAAATTATAGTTTGGTTTGGCCAGTGTTTATTGCCTGTGTAATGGATAGAAACAGTGGAACAGAAAGGCTCAAAGTTTCCATCTGCGCCAGATCACAGCGCCGTGCATGAGAAGAAGGGCTGTGTTTCATCTGAAATGGTGGCGGTCCTGTAAACATTCCCCCTTTGATACCCCAGGCTACCACACATGATATATATAGTATCCTCAGATTGCCCTTAAATATGCATCTTACCAGTTCTGAGAGCTGAAATGTTCCATCCCTTGATGAAAGCAAACATATCAGGTGTTTCTTTCCCCCATCTCTGTGTATCTCTCTGTTTATGTCTCTCTGTGTGTCTCTGCCTTTTTCTGCCCCTCCCTTCCCCCTCTCATGCTCAGTACTTTGGTATGGAGGCCAGAATTTAGGAGAGTGTGGAGCTTTTCATGATGTTTACAACGAGCAATGGGCTGGCAGAATGATGCCTGCCTCCCAGCCCTGCACCCTGAGGAGGATCCCTAGGTCCCATGTTGAGACAAGACAGATTCAGCTCCTGCAAGTTGTCCTCTGACCCCTATACATGCTGCCATGGTACAAATACAACCCCCCCCACACACACATACACACACAGAGAGACACACACGTACACACACACGTACACACACACACAAATAAATGAAGGCAATACACTTTAAAAGTAAAGTGCGTGATACACCAAGCAGCTCAGGACAGCACAGAAAACTCGAGTTTTGCAGAGTTCTCAGGTCTCAGACTCCCTGGAGTGAACCCCTAGATGGCCTTATCCACAGCCTTGAGAGAGGAGAGCACAAGCAGTGTGGTGTGCCTTGCACCCTGCATGGAGTAGGGCCTGGCAGTTTCTCTGGGTTGCAGTCAGGTCAGCATGTCTGGATGCGGGAGGAGCTTGTGTGAGTTTTGTATTCCGTCTGGGACTTCCCAAGAAAGTGACGTTTAAACAACCAGTTAACCTCAGAAAAAGCAAGCCCCGGGAAGATGAGTAGTTGTCCAAAGTTACCAAAGGGGAGAGGAGTGGGGTGGGTTGAGTCATCAGATTCTACCCTCCCCTTTCCTCCACATCTTTCAGTTGTTCCCTTCTTTCTTTGCCAACACACACTTTCTCTTTGAAAACAAAAGAAATCCTTCATGTCCTGAGGCTGGTGATTTCCATTTTTATCTGCTCAAGCTCATCATGGTATCTAAGGACACCTAGACTTGAGCAGAATTTTTCCTTGGATGTCTCTTTTAGACTAATGTCACACCGAGATTAAATTAGCCTGCAGACTGTTCATTAGGAGGAGCGGAGGCTGCAGACTTCACAGGGCAGGAGGAAGCGAGAAGAATCAGGACAAGGGGAACACTAGCCATTTCAGACTGAGGAAGCTCAGTTTGCTCTGGGCTTCTTGTCTCTGAACCAGTGATGCCAGTGTAAGAATAACCCCGACGGGTCCCTGGGGTTGCTAGGGGGATTAGAAAGCATCTTCAGAGTATTTCAAGACACCGTAGTCTTCCAAATGGGGGTCCAGGAGTAAAGATGGCCACTTTCACGTCTGGGGATCCAAACTCAGAAAGGCTGCACCTCAAGGGCTTCATGCACTGATCCATCGTCCCAATCCCAGAAAGCCTTGAACAGGTGAATTTGGAGGAAAAGAGAGCCGACAAAGGTAGTGTTCTTTCCTGAACACTGATGACACCAGCATGGTTTCCTGGCATGGTTTGCTTGTTTCCATGCTTTTAAATCCAAGCAAAGGAAAGCCCACAGCAATCCCGACTGTCAAGGCTAGGCAGCAGTCAGCAGGTGTGGTGGGATCATTGCTGATCGGGATGCCGCTTTTAGATGCAATTTGCTATCTAGATAGCATAAATGCAGACCCACATGCTGAAACTGAATTCATTCCTGACTCCATGCTGGCTGTCCATAGCCCAGTTTCTCCTTGGACATACAGTGGATTTTGGTTATTTTGGCTAACTCTACTTTCTACCCAAAAGCCTTGTTGTTTGGAAAGGAAGATGAACAAATATACAGCTCCTCTTTGAGCACAACCTAGCTTTATTCTCCTGTTTTTTCAGAAATGTACAAAATATCAGGTTTCATTTTCATATGTTTCTCACTGTACTTTGCTCATACTGAACCTATGTTACTGGTTACTCCTTATCCTCTCTTCCCTATCCTGCTCTCCCAAATAATCCTCCTCCTAGGCTGTTGAAGACCACAGGCCTCTCACAGAGATCCTTTTAAAATGTTTCCTTGTTAGAGGGTGCAGTAGGGAGAAAGGAAGAAAGGAATGGTGGGAGGGAGGGAGCAGGGGAGGGAGCGAAAGAAAGAGACTCATACACAAAGGAGCTATTTATCTTCAAGGTGTTCCACCATTAAAGACCTGGGTCCATTTGTGGACCTGCCTTGGGAAGTTCTGGAAACTAGGAAGTAGTTAGAGGAAGTAGATCACTCAGAGGAGGATCTTGTAGGGTTGTATCTCATCTACAGGCCCTCCAAATCTCCATCTTGTTTCTCTTTCTTGCAACTATCTGTCTACCTTGGCATGAGCCACTCTTCTCTGTACCAGTCTCCCACAGTGATGGATGGGGTGTGAATGGGGGGCTTCTATAACTGTAAAACTGAACAAATCCTTTCTCCCTTTAATCTAGGCAAGGCATTTTTAGATCAATACAAAAGTAAGGGATGCAGTAAACGTGTTAGACTGTAGGCAGGAGCTGCTGGGCGCCAGATCTGTAACAATGAAATGACCTTAGCAGATTCCCTCACAGACAGGATTGTGAGCATCTTGCTCAGAAGGGAAGCATTCTGGAGCTTTTTGGGGTCCATCTGTGGGCTCGTTTCATCCTTACCTCTCTGGACCAGCTCCCACAGCCCTGTGATTGTAGCTAATAGTATGCTAACATTACTCCATATTTCTCTTTTTTGGCAGTTTGCTTGTTTCTATATTTTTGTTTGTCTTATTCCATTGTCCTGGAAAGTTCCTCTTGCTAGTAGGCAGGCTCACTCATTTAATTTTGCTCTTGATTTTGGAATTTATGAGCACTGTTATCAGCTGCATCTGATCTCCTAGACTGCTTTTGTCCTTGTTGGCTAGTACTTTTAGAATCTGGCCAGAAAGCTCACCTTCTAAGGAATCATACTTTTTACTGGGAGCTATAACCTTCACCGTGGTGGAGGTCCCCATCCTCCCGCCTACAAGGCTGGACAGGAGGCATTGGCAAAGCGTTGTGACCTTCCCTTCTTCTCCGGTCAGTTTGGTGGTCTTTCTACATCTTGAGACCTTTCCCACAATGATAAGCAATGCTCCCCAAGCAAGAAAGAGATCTTTTCTGTGGACTGCTGCTTCCGCTCAGATTTGCCCCTTTCCTTGTTCAATCTGAAGGACTGTATGCTCTTGCTTCTCCCCACAGAAGCAAAAACAACTGGAGAGCAGCAGCCACTCAGACTCAGTTTCTACCAATTCGCACCGACCTACTCTGCTTTCCTGTAGTCCTTCCCTTGACTGGATCTCATCGTGTGCCGATCTACTCCCTTTGTCCACAGGACAAGCCCTGGTGACATCTGTGACACATAGAGTAAGTGGCTCTATGATCATGCTGTGGTTCTTCACCGTGTATGAGGGTCACACCCAGGCCTACCTGTTGCCATGTCCTTTTTCCAGCTGAACCTAGTGCTCACCCTTAAAGTGAGAAATTCACAATCAAATATGAAATTTAAGGATATAATGTAGGACTACCAACTAAAATAATCGTTCACTCCTAATGTGGGATTCCCCTCTGTATGCTATGAATATGTTTTATTACCATTGGTTATTAAAAAATGTTGTTTCAACCAATGGCTTAGTAGAGTAAAGCCACGTGGGAAAACCACAGACAGAGAGAGAAAGTAGGCAGAGTCAAAGAGATGCCATGTAGCTGCCGAAGGAGAAAGAGGCTAGCGACCAGCCAGAACCTTACAGGTGGGCCACAGCCTTGTGGTGATTCATAGATTAATAGAAATGGGTTAATTAAAGATGTAAGAGTTAGCTAGAAATATGCATAATAATTGGCCAAACAGTGTTGTAATTAATATGGTTTCTGTATGATTATCTGGGTCAGAGTGGCTGGGAAACAAACAAGCCGTCTCTGTCTATACTCTCCTTTCCTGCAGTAATAGTCTACCTGAGTAGGCAAGAGTTTCCCATTCTGCAGCAGAGAAGCAGTTCAGGACCAGTGTAGCCAGCCCCCCTCCTGCTCCCAAACTCAAGTTCTGCACCACATTAACAGAAAACAGCAGGGTCTTAATCATTCTCGGTTGCCAAATAGCCTCACAAATTACATATTGTGCTGGATCTGGGTGCAGCTAGAGGAAATAAATGCCTATGTTTATGTGGAAAATATGACCATATAGCATAATTGGGGATATTTAAATTTTTCATGAATATATAATTTTAACAGTGAGTTCGAAGGGTATTACTTGAGAATTCTTCTAAAGAATGAAAAACAGATTTACCAAAAGATCGTTAGAACCTTATCAGTGATTAGCGGCAGTTACTTTTATTAACATAAAAATGGAACAAAATAATCAAGGTATTCATTTGTTCTGACTCCTTTAGTATCCATATGCTATTTCCATGAGAACAGCCTAAAGTTATTTAACGCTCAATTCTGTATTGTGGGGCAAGCCGCTCTTGCAGGCAGGCCCAGTCCAATGGGAAGGCATATGAGAGAGTCACTCCTCTCTCTGAGCAGATGGAGACGAAGCATGTCACAGCAATAATACGCTTTGTCTCCAGAGGGAGGAAGCTGGCTGCTTTGTTCTTAGATGACATTGCCTGCCAAGCCTTCTGCTCAGGTTAGAGCTTATACATTTCCAGTTCCTACTGACTTTGCTGATTTTGAAAAGAATTTCCACAGCAGAGTTCCAGAAACATGCACACAGGTGCACATGCACGCACGTGTCTGTGTGTGTGCGCGCACACACACTCACATCATACACACCATACACATGTATGCTCACAAACATATACTTAAACACTTGCACACCATATGCATGCACACCCACAAGCATATACACACATACATGTACACACCAATACATGCACACAATCACATACATATGTATACTTACCATACATACTCACAGCCACAAGTATACACACACAAATGCCCACACATATACATGCACACACGTACACATCATACACACCTACAGATACACACACACACTTATACATGCATATACACACATACCTGCACAAAACAAAACACTTGCTTGCAGAGCTCTAGAAATCTGAAACACATAAATGAGCTTTGAAGTCTTCAGAAAGGAAATGGCTTTCTTTCACACTGCATGGTTTATTAATTCAGTGGGTTTGTCTAGAGCAGAGCGCGTTAGACCCTCACAGAGACCGAGATGCAAAGATGTGTCATTCACCAAAGCCACCATTATAAGCAACCTCATGGACTGCAGAGATGACAGCTCAGGGGGCAAAGCAAGTGTTTAACGAGAATGTGTATGTAAGTTCAATCCTAAAACCCAAGGACAAAGCCAAGTGCTTTGCAATACTCACAGCAATGCATGATGGTAGGTAGAGACAGGTGGCTCCCTAGAGCTCACTGATTGCCTAGCCTAGACTACTTGATCAAACCCCAGTACAAGAAAGGTTTTGGTCTCCAATAAAAATGGTAGGTACCCAAGGAATAGCACCTGAGTCTCTGACCTAAAAACAAAGGTGATAATGTGATCCACACATATGTGCACACAAATGCATGCATACACATACATGCACACACTTGCATGCACCCCCATATACATGCATGCTCATAAACACATATACATGCATTCACACACACAATGCACACATACTCACATATACATATGTGCTCTCACACACACCTCCAACAACAACAACAAAATAAACACCCTTCATGACTTTTCTTACAGATAAGCCAATGGATTGAATGGAAATAGGAAGAAAGAACATGAACCAGGCCTACCATAAACCCAGGACTATCCACAGGGGACTTCTGACGGCGACAGCAGCTTTCTTTCTAAGGTAGTAAGTCTGTTAGCACTGCTCATGGCTCAGAATCCTGTGTGATGGAGGGGGCTTAGGTCTTACATTCTCAATGCCCTATGCTTAAACTTTTGACATCAGCTTGGGTTATAGATATAACTACAAAAATATATATCAGGATTCATAATTGCATCACATGGATGGTCTGTCCTGGCTCTTCTCCATGATGGCATTAACTTGCCCGGGGTGCTAACGCATGATGCCACAATCTGCTTGACAAACAAATGAAAAACAATCTCAAGAGCTGTTTGCCTCCCTCTCCCTAAGTGACAGGGAATCATCTTGCCATGTCCTCCCAGTGTCTTCTTTGCCTCTCGGTCTCCTGAATATTTCTTTTACCCTGTGCTACGGTAGACCCTAACTTTCCCTTATCTAACTGGATAGCATTAGGAAGACCATTTTACAAGTACTGAGGCATTGGGGATTAGGACTCTAACACATCTGTCAGTGTTTGGGGGAGGAGGGTGACTCAGGCTCTAACAACAGTGAACCCCAACTCTGAAAGTTATAGATTAAAGCATGACATACAATACTCAGAACTCTGTGAGTGGAGCAAAGGAGCTATTCTTGCTCATTAAACTGTACCCCTGCTTTGGAGGCCACAATAAAGTTGGGGTGAACACAGGATCTGCTGGGGGGCTCTTTCTGTCCAGTCTGGACTTCTAGGAGGCTCCCTAGCACAGGTGACTTTTGTTTATGGTGTGGGTGACAGCAGAAGCTTATCTTCTCAGATGACTGTGACTGGTTAAACAGATATGTGTGTGGGTTAGCACAGGGCTGTCTCATGCCTGATCTTGGCTTTACCCATTCCCAGAGAAATCACCTCGCACCACAGAAGGGAGGATCTAGATGCTGACTGGCATTGTGTCTTAGGCACACTCCAGGACAATGACTTATCGTGGTAGACTTTAGTAGCAGGCTGGGCCTCTTTATTTAAAACAATGTGTGATGAGGGAGGGGGACTTGATTGGGGGAGGGGGAGGGAAATAGGAGGCAGTGGTGGGGAAGAGACAGAAATCTTTAATAAATAAATAAATTAAAAAAAATAAAAAATAAAAATAAAAAATAAAGCAATGTGTGATTGCAATGCAATAGAATTGCCTGATGGGGGTTCCCAGACCACATCTGAAGCCCCTCCCTCCCGCCGGTGGCATCAGTTTCGCCTGCATTTACCTGGACGGTATTTTCCTGTCTTCCCAGAAATGCCCGTTGTTGCGTTATTATATAAAGATATAATCACTTGACTGCGCACATGTTCCATTACAAATGTCGCTGGCATTTACCTGTAGGATTTTAAGACCATAGTTAGTGTTTTACTTCAAAAAAAAGTTAGACTTTTTCCATTTCTCCACATGTCATCAATTTCTGATGATTGACGGAGTCCTTTAGATACAGATGTAAAAGGCTGACTTCTGTTACCGATTATTCAGGTAAATCCTGAGGTGCTATAGGAGAAGTACCTCTAAGCACCACACACACCTATGTACACTCACACACATCCCGCCACCACCAGCATAGATACTCATTGACCAGAGAATTCACCTCTGTATGCGGAAGTACGGACGACTATGTAGAGGGAAATCCTTGAGCACAATTGTGCTTGTCCTGTGGGTGCTTAGGACTGGGGTTGCTTCTTTGAGTCCTCCACAAGGGAGGAGTGACACAGGGATATACTAATATTAGGAATCCACAGCATGGTTTGCCAATGAACTGTAGGTGTGGGTGTTGGCAGGGAAGCCTTGGACTCACTTCTGAGTTGGCTAAGTCCCCAGGGCATCCTGTGACTGCCATCTGCCCCCTCTCACCTCTTTGTCCCATCCATTCAGGCTTCCCAGTTGTACCTGCCCCTTCTCTTTACCCTCATAGAGTACAGCCCTTGCTTAAGACACTCTTTGCTCACTAACTGTTTCTGTTTTGAGTTGTACACAGGTGGATAAGGAGCCCTAGTGTTACAATGTCACAGCTGAAAAGGAGGCCTTGGTCGCTTTGCCCCCACTAGGCCCAGAGCCAGCCCTGTTAGGTCATCTTGTTTGAATCCTCCCAACAACAGAGAAATCATTTTTATTGTCATCGGCCGCAGGGTGGAAGATGTGCTCAGAGATGTGATTTAGTGGCACAGAATCATAGCAGGCACCTATGCCGATCCTGAGTCTTCTTTAATGGGGTGTGCTTTGGAAACCTTCGGGTGAGGGATGCCACAGAATTCGCGTACTACGAAAGAGCAAGCAGAGACATTTGTTTTACTCTGAATCCTGGAATTTGAGGATGGCTCTCGTACGTTTGGAATGTATGATGACTCTCGGCCCCAGGAGTTCCCCCGGACATATGTACACACCTGGTGATGTGTAGGAAGCTGTGTTGCCTCTCACTCCTGACTGGGACTGAGATGACATGCGTGTGGTGGGACAGATGGAAAATGGGACCATTATGAAGCCTCCTCATTATTCCTTGTCAGCTCTGACTTCCATTAGGAAAATTAATATATCGACTATTCCTCAGGAGACGAAATCACAAGAAAATGATCCATACAGAGAGAGAATCGGAATATCTGTAATTTATGACATATCAAGCAGAAATTTCTGGAATACTCTGTGTGGAGGATTCTAAGCACCTCAGTAACCTTGGCCAATTGGCCCAGCGCTGGCCACAGTCCCTTCTCTGGGAGTCCCTGCTCAGCAGGGGTGGCAGTGTATCCACAGAAGGCTACTTGACGCTGGCAGGACTGCCTGCAAAACCTCATCCATCATTCTAATAAACTTCCCGTGCAGGGAGAAAAGCTTTCCCTGGGCACTCTCCACCTCTGGGGTGGACGTATAATGTGTGAGGGACGAGGAGCAGTGGATAGCCTCCACCAACACACACACACACACATACAAACACATATAAACACATGAACATTGACTTCTAGATAGTCACCCCCCCCACACACACACACTGACCTCTAGACAGTCACCCACACACACACATTGACTTCTAGACAGTCACCCCCCCCCCACACACTGACTTCTAGACAGTCACCCACCCACACACATTGACTTCTAGACAGTCTCTCTCTCTCTCTCTCTTTCTTTCTCTCTTTCTCTCTCTCTTTCTCTCTCTGTCTCTCTCTCTCTCTCTCTCTCGCTCTCTCTCTCTCTCTCTCACACACACACACACATTAACTTCTAGACAATCACCCCCCCACACACATTTTGACTTCTAGACAGTCTCTCTCTCTCTCTCTCTCTCTCTCTCTTTCTCTCTCTCTTTCTCTCTCTCTTTCTCTCTCTGTCTCTCTCTCTCTCTCTCTCTCTCGCTCTCTCTCTCTCTCTCTCTCACACACACACATTAACTTCTAGACAATCACCCCCCACACACATTTTGACTTCTAGACAGTCACCTCCCCCCCCACTGACTTCTAGACAGTCACCTCCCCCCCACACTGACTTCTAGACAGTCACCTCCCTCCACACTGACTTCTAGACAGTCACCCCCCCACACACACACATTGACTTCTAGACAGTCACCCCACACACAAACACTGACCTCTAAATCCCCATGGGAAGACTTTGCTTTCCATGAGGAATCATACTAACCACTGAGAATTGTTTTTAAATGAAGAATGGTTTGTTTGAGGGAAGAAGAATTGGAAAACAAAACAACAACAACAACAAAACAGGTGAAGAAGAAAAAGAGTATGCTCCTGAAGTTCTCAAGTTCAGGACAAATAAGCAAAACCCAGCATGAAATGAACCAAGACCCCGACACACAAACATATCTGAAAGTGTGATCTCCTCAGAAGGGAAAGGAGGGAGAAGGGGGGGCGGAGAAGGAAGGACAGAGGAGGGAAGGGGAGAAAGGGAAAGAGAGGAGGGGGTCTGCCTTAGGCACCTGCAGTCAATACAGCTATGTACTAGAGCATTGTGGTGTGTAGTGGTGTCCTAGCTTCAAAGTGGAAAACTTCAAGCTCAAAGAGTTTCGAGTTCTACTCTTCATATTGAAACACTCGAACCCTTCATGCATTGTTGATTCTGCCTGGTTATCTCACTGAGGAATGTGAAAGGATGTAGTTTTCCTTCAAAATCCTTCTTACATTTATCTCTCCATCATCTCATTACTGTATCCCCTCTTTCAAAAGAGTCCTGGCTGCATCATCAAGAAGCCCTGGTCTAGGTCTCAAAAGGATTCAGGAAAACAGAACGAAAATGCCAAGCATTGTTCCTGAATGCTTGCCCACAGAGGAAGAAGTGGAGATGACAGGATGTTCTCCACAAACAACCCCTAACCTCAGACCTTCAGGAGGCCAGTAAACCTTACAGCATCAACTTCCATCCTGGTTTCTGTGGATCTGGCTACTCATGTGCCGCTCTTGGAGGCCAACGGTCTCCAGGTTTGTATCAAACATGAAAGTAATTGTCAACGTTTGAAAGCAGTCAGTGACCCAGAGCAAATAGACTTCAGGGAGGGCCTTGTGTAATGAGACGGGATGGAAAGGAAGAAAGTAGAAAGAGACAATAAGTGGAAGGATGTCACAGAATCAGGTCGTGAACACAAACAGAAGAGGACTAGCCGCTAGGCACTGAGGGCTGGAACAGTCAGGATCTAGGGCGCATCCTCCTCATGGAAGGATTCCTGGATGCTGAAGATCAAAGGGAATAGAAGCAATGGGTTTTGAGAATGAAACATGGAGTTTATACGATGGCAAACAAATGATTGAACTAAAGAAACACTTAGCTGGATAGGCCTCTACCTCTAAAGCCCTCCACATGGAACCCTGGCTTTCCTCCTCTGGGGCTGCCTCCCAGCTCTGTGACTGGAATACATACATATATGGGTGGTGGGGGAGCCTCACACTGTATTGACAATGGCTACCCAGTGGGGCCACATCGCTCTGTGACTGTGACGTTGTAGTGACTGTCTCTTACACTTTGAGAAGCAAGAGCAGGCTGGTCCATTGTGTGTGACCGACTCAGAGCAGATCATGGCCTGCGATGAAAGCTGTGGCCACCCTGCACACATGCAGCTCTGACCTCCTGCAGCCTCCGGGTCTCCATCGCGCTCTCCATGTTCGTCCTCCGGGCCTTCCTTTCATGTATGATCAAGCTAAGTTCATACCTGGGCCTGCCACTGAAACCCACATTCAATGTATTTAGAAAAGTAAACAGACAGAAGGAAAAGCCAAGTACTTCCATGCTGGCAGTGATGCTTCCAAAATCAAGAGAAGCAAAATAAATGATCCCATTGTCCTACCAGCCGAGAAAAAAAAAATGCCAGTTTCTAAGCAACATTTATTATCATTTAATTAATAAACAGTTCTCTATTCATTGACAGTCCTGTTCCCGTTATTCTTTATAACAACACTCCTTCATTCTTGCTTTCTCACACTGTACAAGCGAGGAGGTTTCTTTCCTGCCTGCTCCTATTAAAAGGAGACAAAAGCCTCTCAGGCTGCAGAGCCCTCATCTCAGTAATGGGGAAAAAAGTCTCAGCTGAGCGACAGGGCCTCAAAGACAAAGAAAGGTCAAGGTCAGCCTGACAATGTGCCTGTCACTGCTTTCTGAGGAGGCCCAGTGGATCTTTACAAAGAGAAGAATCTGAGTTAGCCTTACTCCAGAAAGGCTTTCTGAAACAAAGCCTCCTCACGACTGCTCCCAGCTGCCCTGAAATGCAGAGCCATCTTCAGCACCTGTGGACAGGTTGAAAAAAGGCATGAGGCACATCCAGCCTCTGACTGCAGACATGGCAAGTGAGTTCTTAATATCTGACCAGACAGCTCTCCTGCCCACTTCTGAAAGACGACACTAACCTACAGAATGGGATTGAAATCTGAAATTTGGGAATAGTTTCTAGTAGCTCGTCATTTGTTGGTGCTATTTTAATGAAACATTGAGCACATAGCACAACATAACCCATAGGGGTATTTAAGTGTGCGCTAGCACATTTGAAATATGTGCATATGCCCATCATAAAAAGCTCTGAGCAGTCATGTAACAAAAAAATGGGAGTAATATAAACAGAGGAATAGAGCCTGCACAGGCATTGTGGGAAATCCTCCTCATTGGAGACATCCTCAGTGGATGGATGGCATTTGCTTTCAATGAAGCCTCTCTCTTTCCTGTTTATTTCTTGCTCTAAATTAAAGATGAGCTGCCTAGATTGATTCTCTCCTTACATCCTGCAGATGGCTGGCCAGAGCCAGAAAGGTTGACCCAGGGCCGTCGCAGAAGCATAAAGCCAATGCCTCATTGGCCTGTAATAGAAGATGAACACAAAACAGAAACAGACAGCAAGGGGAAACACAAGAAGGTGTTTGGAGATATTAAAGGGGACTCTCTCTTTTCTTAGTTTGCTCTTGGCAGTTATGAGGCTTTGCTTCACCCAGGAGGGTTTGATTCTCACAGACAGCAATTTAAGGTTCACAAGACATTCTGAGACTATCAAGCCAGAGACATCGGGCCCTCCACTGTGATCAGGGAGAGAAGGAGCCGTGAGCCATCGTTTTACCTCTCCTTCCAGAAAGATTCACTGAGATACCCTGCTCTGCATTCCTCACTTGCTGCTCTGCTGATGGCTGAGGGCAAGCTCAGATACCTTAATGATCTTGAACCTGACCCCCCTTTTGGATCAAGCTTTGTAGTCAACAGTGAACTACAAAAAAACCGAACCAATGGAGGCTGATTTTATTTAGTCCCACCATGAACGTACCTGAAACAGTTCATCAGGGGCCTTTTCTGCCAACAGTTCTGCGCCAACCAGCAGTACAGAAAGTGTCGGGTGAGAGCCCCATGAATGCTTCATGGGTAACAAATGTGTTATACCACTCTGCACTTACATTAACATTTGGTGCCAATTCCATGTAAAATATTAAATAGATATTGAGGTAATACTATGATTAACCCTGTGTCACTACTAGCCTTAATTTGATATGATTTGGCCTGGAAAGTAGTAACACAGATGAAACAAAATAACGTTCCAACAGAAATGTGAATAGTAAAACCAGACAAGATGAACTGCGACAGGGAGGATAGACAAGAATAAATAAATAAATAAATAAATAAATAAAATAAAACTTCACTGTAAAAAAAAAAGAAAAGAAGAAGAAGTGAGCTGTCATTGACAGAATGGCGCTATTCCATAAAAATGCTAGACAGAGTACAAGCATCCATCCAGGATAGCAGTTGCTTCCTCTGACATCACTGACCACAGTGCAGGCCATCACGCATGGTCTCATTCACAAATAATAGCATGTCAGTTTCCAGGGTGATGTTTGATTCACAGATGAAAAGTTGAGGCTCAAAAGGAATAAAAATGATCTTTTGAAAACAGACTCTTTTCTCATACAATACATCCCATTTGTATTCCCCCTTCCTCTAGATTTACTTTATATATTTGCATATATCGAGAAGAGTCTGCCTCTTTGCACAAAAGAGGCCAGTGGAGAGCAATGGATCTCATGGACCTGGACTTCCTAGCAGTTTTGGAGTAACCTGGCTTGTTCCATGGGCACTGAAACTCTGTGGTGGAGCAGTAGGTGCCTTTGACTGCTCATCTTCTCATTAGACCCTCAGAAGAAGAAATGGTTTCTCAGGGAAATGTTAGGCCTGGAGGAAGTCAGTCTATGGCTGGGAAACACCAGAAATGAGCTCTCTGGGAGCAGGGAAACTGCTGGGAAGAAAGGGAATGTTCCTATGTTGCAGAAGTTTCTAGCACATCTGAGGGTTACCCAGAATCGATGACTTACCGCAAAGAGATAAAACGCCATGAGAAATGAGCGCAGAGCCATACTGTGCTGCTCCAGGGCTCAGCCCCCAACAACTAAGAGCACAGATCTGAAGTCTGTGGATGGAGGAACCTTGAAGGTCATTGTGTTCCCAACCAGCTGGGGATTGCCCACTGCCTAGCCCATTCCTCCTGCTAACCTAGAATGAGGAAATTCAACTTGAACATCTCAAAGAGCCTTTTTCATTCTCAATTATGATTCTTCAGAAGTTATCCACGGACCAGAAAACATAAATATCACCAAGAACAACTGGACATGTGATGATCTTCAAGAAAAATGAAACAAAGAATATGTAAGTGAAGAGGAAATTCCCTCATCCTTCAAAGTAAGCTTCTTTCAGCCCTTTGTTGAGTTTAGTCAGTTGAACCAAATTCAGTTCATCCTGGCAATCTGTCTTTCTATCAGTAGGTGAATACCAATAAGAAGTGTCTTTGTCTACCTCACATTCATGTTTTCAATGTCTAGAACTCCAATAGCAACATATTACATAGCCAACTGTTATTTCAATATTAAAATAAATAAAAATGGTAACCTCCATTAAAGATGAGTTTATAGTTACCTGTTTCTGTCATACACAGAACATCACTGGTCAATGTGGTGTGGTTCATCTAAAGGGAAGAACTGAATCACAAAACAGGCATTGAAATGAGGAAGAGAGTCTCATCCAGAGACAGGGAACCAGCAAGTAGCAAATCATTTCATTAGGCACCCCAAGGAGTAATTGGAACAAAGGGCTCACAGTTTGTTTTGAGTGTAAGATTCTGTTAACTCAAACTGAATCATTCAACTTAAAAAAATATTTAGTGAAGGTTGTGATCGAAGCTTGGGGGCCAAGGAAAGGGAAGTGCAGTGTGATGGATCTCTGATGAGTGGTCCTGATTTCAGCTGAGGATGGGTAGAACCTTGGAACACAGCATCATGAAACCGACGTGAAAATTTCTTGAGTCATTTTTCTTCTCTTACCACTTTCATAACTGGGATGTCTTCACAGGAGTCTCATGCATAAGCTTTTCTATCCTTTTGGTTTGGTTTGGTTTGGTTTTTCTCTTTTCCTCAAAGTACATTTTAGAAAACTAAGAACCAGCAGTCTTTGCTGAGCACCCAAGAACCTGATGCCACTTTAAATGTTGAAGTGAGCACATGGATTAATGGGGTGGAGGAAAGTAGCAAATTTCAGAAAAAAAGAAAAGAGGGCATTATGTCATCAAATATTACAAAGCTCCCTTGCTTCATCTCTGGAACTGCATCACCAAGCTAAAACTTTCAGGGTATAAATGCTAGATTGTGAGGGTAGGTACATGTGGGATGGCAGGACAATCCATGACTCTGTGGAAGCATTAGGACTCTGGGGACTTCCATGACTCTAACAAAAGCAATGATCCAAAGGGAGATCTTTCAGATAGGTATGGATTCCAGCATGGAGGATGAGCTTCACTGCTTTTTTAACTTGCCCCTCCCCCTTTCCCTCTGTATCGGGAGAGGGAGAAGAAGAGAAACTATTCCTGAGGGCCCAGATATACTAGATAAATATGTGAATTGAGGCCCAAGTGTAGTCGTGTTTGCCTTTAATCCCAGAACTCCAAAGAAAGAGGCCACCCCCACAAGAGTAAACTGGATACAAATAAAGTAGTATAAATAAGTTCAATAATTATCTGAAATCCACATCTAAAGTATTGAATAAAATGTGGGGCCTAGTGCAAAGCTTTTCTAAGACCACAAAGCCAATCTAGAGTTAAGAAGCTAATCTGGAGTTGAAAAGCATAATAACTAAAATGAAAACTTTGAAGGAGAGACTCAGTAGCAAACCTGAGGTGACCAAAGAACCAGGGAACTTGAATATAGGTTAGTTAAAATGATACAGTTTAAATAACAGAATGTGAAAACATGAACGAAGAACAGGGAATTATTCCATAGAAACCCATGGGTCATCAGCAACCATGTAAAATTAAGCCAGACTTAGTGGGAGGAGAAAGAGGTTGAGAATGGAAGGAAAGAGAAAGAGGATGATGGAGGCAGAAGAGGAACAGGAGGGGAAATTTTAAGAAACAGCTGTGGGGGAGAAAAATAAGAATATATGATACATTTAAAATAAATTACCTTTCTGAAATCCAACACTGCAAAATAAAAACACCCCAATAACAACTTTTAAATAAGAAAATCATAAAAAAGATAAAAAATAATGGTAGATTGTCCCAAAATTTGGTTAAAAAATCAATTTACATAAATATATACAGAAAGGTTCAATTAACTCAAAAGAATTAAACACACAGATTCCCATTTAGACATTTAGATAGAAGAATGTCAAGCTTCCCTCTTTAAAAACATATTTTCATTAAATTTAGTTATGTATATGTGTGTATCTATGTGGGTGTATATGCAACCATGTGTAGTGCCAATAGAGGCCAGAAGAGGGTGTTAGATGCCCTGTGTCTAGAGTACCAGACCACTGTGAGCTGCCCACACAGGGCTCTTAACTGTTGAACTCTCCAAACCCAAAGCCACACACTTACCCACAATTTTTAAACCTTTAGTTATGCTTTGGTGTAAGGCTGCTTTATGTGTTCATGGATCCCTGTGTTATTATCGTCACCTATCTCATTTTACTTGAGTTAAAGTCATCCGTCTTTGTGGTGACATTTAAAAGGAAGGGAAAATGAACAATAATCACTGGATATAACTTCAAAGGTAAATGTCATCTCTACACACATACTTACTTATGTCTGAGTGTTTATGAACCATGAACCAAAGCAATATCGGAGATCCCAAAATTAAGGCCACTCTACAGTTTCAGATTATAGAATGGTAAAATTGCTTTTTTTAATCAGAGATCTGTACAAATTTCAATGACAAATCTGGCCCTCAAGATTCAATGGAATTAGCATCTATTCATTGTTCTTTGTCTTATGTGTATACTATTTCTTCTTAAAAATTTAATTCATGGTTAGTACATGTGTACACAGCCTAGGAAATAAGCTTTCAACATGAGAATGTGTTGCTGAAACCAGGCCCAGGTTCACAACCAGACCTGTACATATCTTTGATTTTGTGCTCTTCTGGGTCACACTTTGTTAATGGTGACCTTCACAGTGGTCAGTCCCATTTTGTTTGTTTGTTTGTTTTGTTGTGTTTTTTTGATGTTTAACCTGATTTTATTTCATGTTTTATTTTTTAATTAACACATTTTTCCTTTATTTTACATACAGACCAGTTTTCCCTCCCTTCTTTCTTCCTGTCCCCTCCCCCAACTCTCATCTATCCCCTCCCCCATCCACCCACTCTTCCCCTGTCCGTCCCACTTTGACACTGAATCACACTTTGAACTTTGAGACCAATGATGGAATTTTCACCTGGTTATCACAGAATCCCAAATTTCTCATCAAACAGGTTTCTGACGCAATATGTCCAAGATGCATCACCAAAATATCTACTCCAACATGTTCTCGGGGGTGTGGAAGGTAATTTCATTGTTGTCTGGCATGGTTTTGTTAACCAGTAAACAG
Organism: Microtus oregoni; assembly: GCF_018167655.1. Classification (NCBI taxonomy): domain Eukaryota; kingdom Metazoa; phylum Chordata; class Mammalia; order Rodentia; family Cricetidae; genus Microtus; species Microtus oregoni. The sequence goes on along the minus strand of NW_024543093.1, from coordinate 8,880,258 downwards.
AAGAAAGCAAGAGACACCATGCTGCCTGTCTTCCCTCTCATGTATTTATTCGTCATGTGTCTCGGGTGTGTCTGATACTTACAGACGGGTGTCTGCCATGTCATGAGTGTTTATGTGCCATCATACATATGCTTCACGTGTCTCGTGTGTTTGCCTCTTCATTTCATACACCATCGTCCATCCTGACAAACTAACACCTTAATTTTTTAAAATTTTATTTAAATACCATTTTTTTCATTTATTTCATATACCAACAGCAGTTTCCCCCCTCTCCTCTCTTTTAGGTATCCATCTCTCGCCCTACCCCACTGGCTGCGTCCCATCTAATCTACACCCCTCCCCTTCCACTCCTCCGCCATCTCCATTCAGAAAGGAGCAGGCCTGCCAGAAGATTGAACAAACCAAACATAGCACATTAAATTGAGACAGGACATAGCGGACAATGAGGAATACTGAGAATTCAAGAACAATCGCAGTGGGTTTTTGATCCTACTGCACGTACTGGCTTTGTGGGAACCTAGGCAGCTTGGATGCTCACATTACGAGACCTGGATAGAGGTGGGCAGTCCTTGGGCTTCCACAGGTCAGGGAACCCTGATTGCTCTTCGAGCAGATGAGGGAGGGGGACTTGATCAGGGGAGGGGGAGGGAAATGGGAAGCGGTTGCGGGGACGAGGCAGAAATCCTTAATAAATAAATAAATTAAAAAAATAATAAAATAAAATAAATAAATAAATAAATTGAGACAGGACTTTGCTCCTGCTTGGCAAAGTAATCCATTATGGAGAACAGGTTCCCCGAAGCCAGCTAAGGGCCAGGGACAGGTACTGATCTCACAGCTAGGAGCCTTACAAAGAGACCAAATTATACAACTATCACACACATGCGGAGCCATGGAGCCTCCCTAGCTTTGGTCCAGAAACCATGAACTCCCACATGCTCAAGTCAGCTGTCTCTGTAGGTTCCCTGGCCATGACCCCTATGGCTTGTATCATTTCTCCTCCCTTTCTTCAGAAAGAAGAAGAACTCACCAGAGCTCAGCCCAGTGCTTGACTGTAGATCTCTCCATCTGCTTCCATCAGTTGCTGGATAGAGTATCTCTAATAACAAATAGGATAGTCACCAGCCTGATTACAGTAGATGGTCGGTTCAGGCAGCCTGTCTGCTATTGCTAGGAGTCTTGGCTGGGGTTATCCTAATGGATTCCTGGGAGTTTCCTGGCACCAGGTTTTCCCCTAAACCCAAAATGCACCCCCATCAAGATGTCTCTTTACTCTCCCTCTCTGTCCCTTTCCCAACCTGTCTCCCATACCCAGCACAGCCAACCTGCTCCCTCAAGTCCTCATCCATCCATCCTCCCTTCCCCAGTTTACCCCGGAGATCTCTTCAATTTCCCCTTCACAGAGAAATGCATTCATTCCCCCTTGGGCCCTCCTTGTTATCTAGCCTCACTGGGGCTGTGAATTGTAGGTTGGTTATCCTATACTTTATTCCTAATATCCTCTTATGAGTGAGTACATACCATATTTGTTTTTCTGGGTCTGGATTACCTTAATAAGAGTGATTTTTTCTTTTTTTTATTTATTTTATTTATTTATTTATTAAAGATTTCTGTCTCTTCCCCACCACCGCCTCCCATTTCCCTCCCCCTCCCCAAATCAAGTCCCCCTCTCTTGTCAGCCCAAAGAGCAATTAGGGTTCCCTGCCCTGTGGGAAGTCCAAGGACCACCCACCTCCATCCAGGTCTAATAAGGTGAGCATCCAAACTGTCTAAGTTCCCCCAAAGCCAGTATGTGCAGTAGGATTCAAAACCCATTGCCATTGTTCTTGAGTTCTCAGTAGTCCTCATTGTCCTCTATGTTCAGCGAGTCCGGTTTTATCCCAGGCTTTTTCAGACCCTGGCCAGCTGGCCTTGGTGAGCTCCCAATAGAACATCCCCATTATCTCAGTGTGTGGATGCACCCCTCGCGGTCCTGAGTTCCTTGATCGTGCTCTCTCTACTTCTGCTCCTGATTTGGACCTTGGGGTTGTAGTCTGGTGCTCCAATGTGGGACTCTGTCTCTGTCTCCTTTCATCGCCTGATGAAGGTTAATATTCAGGAGGATGCCTATATGTTTTTCTTTGGGTTCTCCTTATTTAGCTTCTCTGGGATCACTAATTATAGGCTCAATGTCCTTTATTTGTGGCTAGAAACCAAATATGAGTGAGTACATCCCATGTTTCTCTTTTTGGGTCTGGCTTACCTCACTCAGGATAGTGTTTTCTATTTCTATCCATTTGCATGCAAAATTCAAGAAGTCCTTGTTTTTTACTGCTGAGTAGTACTCTGGGAAAAGATCTTCGCCAACCCCGCAACTGACAAAGGTCTGATCTCCAAACTATATAAAGAACTCAAGAAACTAGACCATAAAAGGCTAATCAACCCAATTATAAAATGGGGCACTGAACTGAACAGAGAATTCTCAACAGAAGAAGTTCAAATGGCCAAAAGACACTTAAGGTCATGCTCAACTTCCTTAGAGATCAGGGAAATGCAAATCAAGATAACTTTAAGGTACCATCTTACACCTGTCAGAATGGCTAAAATAAAACACCAATGATAGCCTTTGCTGGAGAGGTTGTGGAGAAAGGGGTACACGCATCCATTGCTGGTGGGAATGCAAACTTGTACAACCACTTTGGAAAGCACTGTGGTGGTTTCTCAGGAAATTCAGGATCAACCTACCCCTGGACCCAGCAATACCACTCTTGGGAATATACCCAAAAGATGCCCTGTCATACAACAAAAGTATATGCTCAACTATGTTCATAACATCATTGTTTGTAATAGCCAGAACCTGGAAACAAACTAGATGCCCTTCAAAGGAAGAATGGATGAATAAAGGGTGATTTTTTTCATTTCCAACCATTTGCCTAGAAATTTCTTGAGGTCATTGTTTTTTACAATTGAGTAATAGTCTATCATGTAAATGTAACCACGTTTTCCTTATCCATTTTTCGGTTGGGGGGAATCTAGGTTGTTTTCAGGTTCTGGTTATTATGAATAATGCATAGTTGAGCGAGTGTCCTTTTGGTATGATTAAGCATCCTTTGAGTATATGCCCAACATTGATATAGTTGGGCCTTCAGGTAGACTGATTCCCAATTTACTGAGAAACTGCCATATTGATTTCCAAAGTGACTGGACGAATTTAAACTGCCACATGCAGTGGAGTATTTCCCTTATTCTACATCGTCTCCAAAATCAGCCATAATCACTGGTTTTGTCCTTAGCCATTCTGACAAGTGTAAAATGGTTTCTCAGGGTCATTTTGATTTGCATTTCCCTGATGACAAAGAATATTGAACGATTCCCTAAATGTCTTTTGTCCATGTTAGATTCTTCTATTGAGAATTCTCTGTTTATACCTGTACTCCATTTTTTAACTGGATTATTTGGTATTTTGATGTCTAGTTTCTGGAGTCCTTTATGTATTTTGGAGATGAATCCTCTGTCAGATGTGCTATTGATGAAGACCTTTTCCCATTCTGTAGGCTGCCGCTTAGTCTTGTTGACCATGTCCTTTGCCTTACAGAAGCTTTTCGGTTTCAGGAGGTGTCATTTATTAATTGTTGATCTCCGAGTCTGTGCTGCTACTGCCTCCATTTCATATACCACAGTCCTTCCTGAGAAACCAACATTAACTAGGGTTAATACCACCTTCATTTCAGCTGCTCGACTGCCTGGCTCCCCTGTCTTCAGTGAGCCCCTCTCACGTGGCGTCCTCTGTTCCCCTCTGTCTTCCCAGCTAAGGCTAAAACAAAAGCAAATGAAAGACAGAGAAAATATCATTTGCTAGAAAGTTCACTCATCCTTTAAATTTTATTTTTCTTTTTCAAGACAATTCCCTTTGTCTGTTCCTGGGTGGTATTCCTTTGTACTAGCACATGGCTAACTTATGTGTAGCCTCTAAAAACGGAGTTGGGGGATGATTTCTGAAGGATCAGAATGGGCTTGCTTAAGGGAGATGTGGTCATTGACAGGGCTCCTTTGCGGTGATCAAATCTGATTTTCACACATACGAACCTTCTAGATTTCATTATTGGCCCCGGCTTCTCACCCACCCTGTGTCTGTGCCCATTGATGTGTGCCTACAAGCTCCTCTCGGGGAAGCAGAGTGGGTTTCTCTTTCCTTTGATTGTGTTTGCCTTGTGGCTTGCTTTGATCAGTTGAAGGAAGAGGAAGTGGTGGAGGGAACCCCACACTGAGAATTCAAGGCTATGGGTGGCCATTGCCCTCTCACTTCTGTCACCGTGGGTGAGCACACCTAACTGGTCTGCTAAACTCAGAAGCCTGATGCAAACATGGAGGAGCAGGGGCTTATGGGGGATACTTAGATGTGCTCAGCCTTCATCAGTCACCCTCTAATCAACCAAACAACCATGAGTAGCAATACGGGATACACTCATATTATCTTGTTTTATAGTAGACATTACAATAGATACACAGACAGACAGAGATATGGTCAATAGACTATAAGAGAATGGATAGATTGATGCATACATACATGACAGAAGATAGATTGTTGATAGTACCTAGGTATAAATAAATGACAGATGATTGAAAGGTGGTAGCTAAACAAATAATAAATGGTAGATGATAATTGATAAATCTAGATCACAGATAGAAATAGATGATTGGACACCGTATTAATTAGCACAATGTGTCTTTCATACAGAATTTTTAAACATTGCATTTATTATTGATGACATACTTGGTAAATGACTATAAATTTTGCAGGTTTGGCAGATCAACAGAAATTCAAATCATTGTTCCTGGATCCCTCCTAACTGAAAGGCTTTTCCCAAGTAGCCAAGTCTTTGTGTTATTTCTGGTCTTCTTTCTTCTACCACACCCAGTTTCATGAACATACCGAGTGAATGAATGTCTACTGGGGATGAATCTCGGACTACAAAGAACTTTGAGGACCCTCCTGGAAAATGGATGTTTTTTTTTTTTTCCCTCCAAATAGTCACTTGATTGAGAAGCCACCAGGAGAAGCGGGCTGTTCTGACACCCACTGCCTGTCTACACAGTCTGCCTCTGATTGTGGAACAATCAGAGAAAAATTGCTAAACCTGCAGTTTTATTCAGTGCACAATTTTCCCCCCAAGGTCACAGTGATACTCCGGCTTCTGCGTTTTATGGAACTCGCAATCGGATACTTTCAAAGTGAATTCTAAATGACCAAAAGCTGCTTGATCAGAAGAATTCAATTTATAACAAGATTTGCCACTTCAAAGTCAATTTTATCTTTTTCTTACCCAGAGGCTGCGAATGAACCATTTCCTGCGGATTGCAGTAAGTTCTTACACTGGATGCTCGGGGGCTGCAATTCCGAAGAGGCAGGGCCAGAAACAATCACCAAGGAAATAACGTTCAACCCCTCTTCACACGCTGCTGCCTTTCTCTCAGAGTTGGGGTTCAGCTTTAACTTTGCGTACCCAGAATCACTGCCTCTTCCCTATTCCTCACAATTTAACTCTGGGCCTAACGAGCTACCTCAGTGGAGGATGAGTGCTTGCTGCACATACAGGAAGACATAAGTTACACAGGTGTAAGACAAAGTTCAGACCTTCAGAACCAACATAAAATGTCAGTAAATCCCCAGGGTAGCGAGGAGAACTGGGAGGATTACTGTGTTTAGCTGACTACTAGTCAAAACAATGACAACCTCCAGGTTTACTGAACAACCCTGTCTCAAGGGAATAAGGTGGAAACAAGCCCAGAGTCACCCTCCCGCTTCCTTGTGAGTAAGGGCACATGGGACACACACACACATACACACACACATGCAGACACACACCACATACACACACTACACATAAGCCACACAGACATGTATACACTCCCCCCACCCCTAAAAAATTTAACTCTTCTCCATAACTCTTAGATTTACTTATCACTTAAACTCCCACTATTATGGTCCCCTTTAATTTCATAGTCACTTCCTACAACCCTTTGACATTCGACCTGACAGCTTTTTTACTTCTGCTTCATGGACTAGGATGGATATTGCATGTTTTTAGCACAACACACATCCAGGTCCATGAGTGTCAAACTAAGGGTGGGTAGGTTTCCAGCTCCTCAACACAGTCAGTCTTCACAACAAGCCAGAGGTCATAAAAGAAAGAAAGAAAATTCACAATTCTGTAATAGCTCTTCTCAAAGACTGAAATTAAAAATGTCATTACGACACAGGTTAAATTAGTTATGACTAGAGGTGTGTGAGTGTGTATGTATGTGCATGTGTGTGTGTGCATGTGTGTGTGCGTGTTGTACTCTACTGTGCAGGCACATGTGGGGGGCAAAGATTGACATCAAGATGTCCTCTTCAATTGCTCTTCACCACATGGACATGCTATACACGACTTTGAAAATTATTTTTAATTGAGAATTGCATATAATGTATTTTTTATATATGCCCTCGCCCTCTTCTTCCTACACACCCTCACTTACCCACCCAACTTTGAGCTTCCTTTTCCTATTCTCTTCTTTAATTATTATTGCTATGTGCTTAGATACATATAAATATGTAAATTTTACCCGAGTCCATTTCATGTTGCTTGTAGATGCACGATATTTAGGGGTGACCCATTGGTATTGGATTACCTCTTAGGAGGCTCATGTTCAAGGAAGATTTACTCTCCTAGCTCAGAAGACATTAAATGCTAGATAAAAAGAGAGAAAAATGAACATTTTTAACATAAGAAGTAGTGCAAAGATTGGCGTGGTTACACTTTTATGATTATTTTTAGTATCTACCTTTGTAGAAGACTGCCATGTTTTCACAAGTGCACATGTGTGTGAGAAAATTTTGGCTCAAATCTAAAGCAAACTGAGATTCAAAGAGGAAGTATTTTAACACTCTTCATATATCCAGGCATGGTATTCTTTAAAATTATCCCTACATTTGAAAAATGATAGTTTTTCAACATTTACTCACAATATAGATTATAAAACCTTGTCACTGAGCATACGTTTCTTCTTTTGTTACACTAGGATTCATTATTCTGTCCTGTAATTAGATGGAATTTTGCCCCTGTTGGGTCTGTCACGACACCACATAGGATTCACTTAGAAGAAAAAGGGTTTCAAGTTGTTTCATAACAATGTCAAAATATGCATTAATAACTCCATCAATCTTGCCAAGAACATTCTTAAATATTGGAATGTTATCCAGCTCATAGTGGCAGACCCATTATAGATATAGATAGATAGATAGATAGATAGATAGATAGATAGATAGATGATATAGATACATACATATATAATAGCAGAAAGACTATTGATAGATAGTATATAGATATAAATGATAAATGGTTGATAAATTGATGACTTATTAAAAACCTTCGTTTTACCTCTAACTCACATTTTATCTTCTTTGGCACACACTGCCATTTGCAGTACTCTGATGTCAGACTTACTTTCATTTCTGAGAACTTGTCATTTAGTCTGGAAACCCAGCTCCACAAAATGGTGCTACCCATAGTCAGGCTGAATTTTAATACCTCCTTAAGCCTCTCAGAAAGACATGCATAGAGGGATGTCTCCTAGGTAGTTCTCAACCCAGTTAAGCTGACAGTGAAGATTAAATGGTACATAAGCTAAGGGACATGTCTAGCCAAACGTAATTCCTGCTTTAGGTAATGACTGACAGTAGAGAAAATGTGACTACTCTCACCACCCCTTACCTCTTTTACCTCTGTTAATCCCTACATTGCCTACAAAAACCCACTCCCTATAAAATTTTCTATCATGTTCATCCAAAGATATTTAAAGACAGAAATATGAATACTCTTAAGGTAATATTAGGGAGAAAGGCTGGCATTGTACACAGTAACAGTTATGAAACACAGACATTAGCCATCATGGGATGAATAATGTCTTAGTGTCTTTGGCATAACTCCTGGTCCATACTTACTGTAATGTTCATGACTACAACCCATGATACTATTATTATTATTATTATTATTATTATTATTATTATTAATGCTAAGTTAGTCTTGTATCTCCCATATACTCCCAGGGACAGCAAAGAGGAGAAGGGACAGGAATGAAGATGTTAACCTCCTCATTCATGTAAACATACCAGCTCATCAGCGATGCAACACATAAATCCAATATGTACAGCCACACAAAATCTCCTTCTATGGACTCAATCCCAACAAAAAAACTTTAAAATTTGATTAAAAATAATATCTAATATCTCAGGACATTCTCTTAAAGGCAAATAAATTGAGAAACATATTTTTTCAATCAAACCTAAAATATCTCAGTAATGACAGGGGCAGTATCACATATGGGCTCCATCTCATGGACTACAGCTTACATCTAGGCATGAAGTGGTTGGTTGTTCCCCTAACATTTGTGTTACTATTGCATCAGTGTATCTTGCAGAAGAGTTGCTGTTGAGGTCTCAGGATTTCAGCTGGATGAGATTTATGATTAGTTTTCTCCTTGGGTGGTACGCAAAGCACTTTCCAGTACCTTGAGTTCTGGGCAGTACAGGGCAAGGCCTCTAGATAGGCACTGCCTCAATTTTTCCATTTTCAATGAGCTAAGTAAGTTATCTTCAGCAATATGCTTTATGTAAGAGGATTTTTCTTTGGGCCATCAAACAGCTTCCAAGTCATAACAGGAAGACTTGTTATTAGTTACGGATGCTCAGCCTTATCTTAGCTCTTATTTTAATCTGTTTCTCTTTATTTATATTTTACATCAGGGTTTTTATGTGTCTTTCTTTCTTTATTTCTACATGTCCTACTTTCACTGATTCTCATATCTGTCTGTCTGGTGGCTGTCTGATTTTTGGCCCCAGGTGTATCCCTCTTTTTTTCCCTTGATGATCTCTTCTCTAGTTCTTCTCTTGAGCCTAGATTTCTCCTCCTACTTATTCTGTCTGCACACCAGCCCCACCTATTCCTCTCCTGTCTGGTTATTGGCCATTCATCTTTTCATTAGACCAATCAGATACATTAGGCAGGGAAGATAAAACAGCAACACATCTTTAGATACAAATGCAGCAAAAACAAATGTGACATATCTTTACATCATTAACAAAGGCAGCATAAATAAATGTAACACACCTTTACACAGTTAAAGTAATATTCCACAACATCAATAAATGTATTACATCTTTACATGTTGATCAAGATTTCTGTCCCACCAGGTTCCACATCTGTTTACTCCCAAATAAACACACAGAGGTCTACATTAATCATAAACTGATTGGCCTATTAGCTCAGGCTTCTTATTAATTCTTTCTACATTTTATATTAGTCCATTATTCTTGTCTGTGTTAGCCACATGGCTTGGTACCTTTCATCAGCAAGACATTCTCATCTTGCTTCCTCTCTGTCTGGGTGACAACTGCAGACTGACCTTTCCTCTTCCCAAAATTTTCCTGTTCTCATCACCCCACGTCTTGTTCCTGCCTAGTCATCCCGCCTATACTTCCTGCCTGGCTACTTGCCAATCAACATTTTATTAAAAATGATACAAGGGGCAGGATAAAACCCCATTGTCCCACAGTATTTACATAGTTAAAGTAATTCCCACAACAACTTTACCATCAGGTTGTAGAGAGAAACCAATAGGCTTGACAATAGCCTGTTGTAACGAGGGGTTTCCCATGGGGTCTCTTTGGTCAAGAAATCAACAAGTTGTAATCCATTCCTAGTACTGAATGTTTTACTTAGTGGCATTGAGTATCTAGCTAGAGCACTATCTCCCCATTATGTGGTGACTCCATCTAGATTCCTTTTGTATTCATACATATTTTAGGAAGTTTTACAGTAACCGGTTTCCACGTGGCTTTTAAAATGCCGTGTAGAGTCAGTTGTCCTTCTACATACTCCTTCCTCTTCCACGTCCTCCCCTTCACCCTCCCAATTAACCCTTCTATTCTAGTTTCACCTTTCTCTCTTTGTAACTATGTACTCTCTTTCCCCTTTCTGTTTTTCATGTAAAGCATCCATGCCAGCAATATTTTCAAAACCAGTTTCGTAGCTTTGTCCCTGGTGGAGATGGAAGGTTTGCTACTTCTGGATCACTGTTCATGAAATTATGGCATGCACATTTTATTTTTATTGGGTGACAAGTTTGTCTGCCTCTGGACAAACAAGAGAAGCACACAGATTCTTTCTGAAGAAGACCAATACAGGAGAAACTGTTCAGAGCCGAGATAAGGCTAGCATCAACCAGTGTAGGGAAGAATATCCCAAAGAAAAGGAGCCAGGGTTTATAAACAGCCAAGACAAAACTTAAAGCATAATGAGTACAATTCTATTCACGAAGCTTGTTTTCCCACCTTCCCTTATAACCCACAGGATACAAAGATTAAGCTCAGTGCAGTGATCAAGAACACTAAAGAAAAACAAAATTCATTCTTCCAGAGATTTGCTTCTATGCCTCAGACTTCAAATAAGTCTCTGGCTTCAACAAGATACTCAGAAGGTATATACCACATGCATTTACAGATTCTCTCTGTCTTTCTCTTCCTCCAACCCCCCACCAGGGATGTGTGTGTAAATATTGACAGGCTGCTGAGATTTGGGGATTACAGGGATATGAACTTCTGAAAGTGTTAGAGAAGACTGAGAATAGCAAGTACTAGCTTGGAGCTGAAACCCCATAGAGTCCTGACTGCCAGGGATCCACTGTGGACACAGAAATGCTGGATAAAGAATGATGTCAGTTCCTTAGAATGCAGTTCTCATGATTGTTGAGATTAAGGACCATACCTTGTCTTCCATGATTGACACTGGTCAGTGTCCAGTGAGTGGCTGCCGTTTGGTCCTGAATACCTTAAAATAAAAATGATGAAGGTGGAGACACTGTGAGGACATATAAGAAGGCTCACAAAAGGAGAAGGTACAGTCAAGCTAACCAGAAAAAGGAAGGACAGATCTCTGGGCGGGGGAGGGGAACATCCAAGTCAACCAATGCCTGTCCCAGCAGACTCCAGTCAGTAACCAGGAGTGCCCCAGTGAGGAGAACCCACATGGCATCGTACCCTTTCCCTAGTAAACGTCTCAATGTTAGATTTTTAAACACTCTAGTATCTGATGTTTCTGATACAAGCTATTGCCTGTAGCAGTGGCCTCAAAGAAATGTTCCAGATAGATAGTAGACCAACCGAGACCACATCAAAAGTGGGTAGAGGGAAGAAACCCAGTAGACTAAGACGCTAAGTGTGGACAGGGGTGGCCATTTGACCCTGATGCTCTACCCTACCCCTCTAGGCTTTTACTTACCCTCCTGCCTGAGTAAAACTTTGCCCTCAAGTGGATTTGCCTCGTTTGGTAGCAGAAACGTGAAGACTGTTGTAGTTGAGATGAGAAGAAACTGGAGCAGAAGCATTACCGACTACATGTGATCACAGTCTGCACTTCAGAGAGGACTTTCTTCCCTTGTCTTTGTCAACAGACAGATGTAATATCTGCAGTTGTTGGACAAGACATGTTCATTATCATTTCCATCAACCTTCTAAAAGTGGAAATAAAACAGATGACATCTATCTGGAACACACCTGTCTGCAACTGGAAGCGAGCATGCACACAGTGATGAACTAGTCTAAACCGTTTCTTCGAGGTATCTTTATAAGATGTCTAAGCAAATTGTTTCTGTGTTTCTAATGTTCAGTTAGGCTCAGTGAACATTTCTTGCTTTGGAAGGGAAAGGCATTTGAGACACGGAAGTTGTTAGCTGAGCTACAGGAGCTTTTACATTCAGGACAATAGCCAAAGGAGGTTAATAGGTACATTCCTCTCCCACTACAAGGATTCCACCTGCAGATGCCTGGTAATCGGGTGTGGGATTCCCCTCTGTATGCTGTGAATACTATTGGTTAATAAAGAAACTGTCTTGGGGCTGCTCGGAGCAGAATAGTGGTGAGCGGGGGGGGGGGGGGGGGGGGTAAACTGAATGCTGGGAAAAATGAGGCAGAATGAGAGAGAAGCCATGTAACTCTGCCAGAGACAGATGCCGGAACTTTGCCCAGTAAACCACAGCCACGAGGCAATACACAGATTAGTGGAGATGGGCTAGTTTAGGATAAAAGAGTTAGCCAGAAATATGCTTAAGCTATTGGCCAAACAGTGTTACAAATAATATGGTTTCTGTGTGATTATTTCAGGAGTCCGGGCTGCTGGGAAACAAACAAAAAAATAAGCAGTCTTCTATAGCAGTAACCTCTGCCATGAATCTTTTCATTGCTTCCAGATCTACCCAAATGCCAAAGGCACAACCTAGTTTTCTTATTTGAAGAAAGTCACCAGGCACACAGAGCCTTTTGCTGTAATCTTCTAACCGAAAGCAAATGCTCTGCACACACCATGATCATGCTGTGTCCATCCCTGCTATCTCTCTGCAAGGATTCTAGGCAACCGGAAACCATGAAGGACAGTGAAGAAATGGGAGAGTGTTCTCTCCACCCATCTTATACATTTTGCCATAAGCCATCACATGAGTTTTGCTGTTTAAACATCGAAACAAAAGAAACGCGCTATTTGAAAACACGAAGGTCTGTATTCTTTCTCACCCAGATGTATAAAATTTGGGATTCCATATCTTATTCCATGCTAAAATATGGAAATTAATTTAAAGTTTGAGAGAGGAAAAATAGGCAACACAAGCTACTGTGTGAAGAAGCATTTGGCTGGGATATATGCTTGCCCCTTCTCCGTGGCTTGCCGTCTCACTTGTGATGGTTCACAGAGGGAAAATGCCTTTAAATATCATCTAACTAATAATATAGCACACGAGGTTCACTCCCCTTGGCAGGAAATACCTCTCTCTGCACAAATCCTCTTTGTCAATCAAATGCTGCCATGAAATAGTCTGAGTAAGAGTGGTAACAGAAGTCACACCATTTTGTCATTGCACACCACAGACACTGTGATGTCAACCAATCTGTCAGCATTCAAATGAGGCATTTGGAGAAAAAAGTCACACACAGCATAAATGTGTCTAATGCTCCCATGCTATAAACTGTGCTCTGATGAGCATTTAATGTACCTGTGTTCTCAGTGTTGGTCTCCTGCTGGTTCTTTTAGTGAAGCAAGATTAATTTCCCTGAACTACCTGTGCGTGGAAGATGCCATTCCCTTTTAAGAATAGAGACAAGAACCATCTCCTGGACTGAGCCCCACTACTTCTCTTTTAATGCCTATGAATGTGGATTTTTCAGGTAAAGTTGGCTGCTGGTACTATGACCCATCATCTGTTTGCTTTCTTGCCTGTTGAGCTAGGCTCTCATTATGTAGCCAGGCTGTCCCTGAGCTCACAATTCTTCTGCCTCAACCTCTCTGTATAATGTTGGATTGCAGGTGTGTGCCACCATGCCTGACCAAGCAGGCTTGTAACCCAAAAGATCTGTATATTAAAAGAGGCCAGACAAACCTAGGGCTTGAGACCAGGTGACCTGGGACTACAGAGATGGCAGAGAAGACTTCCCCAAATCCTTCCTGCTCTGCCCCGTCTGTAGAACATAAATAATTGTGCCAGTCTCAGGGATTAAAGGGAACCTGAATCCCTTCACCTCACTGATGATCCAGATGATGCTGAGAAGTAAAACTGATGCCCAGAGAGAACTCTCATTAACATCAGTTTCCTCAATAGAATCAATGCTATCTTACGTTTATCACTTTCCTTCTCTTTAAAGTGAGTTTTGCCTTGTTATCAACTCTTACCATAGCTTAACCAAATTCGGGCAAACTGGAAGAATGTGATTAAGAAGACCTGCAATCTGGAAGAGCTGTTCTGGTGACTGACTTCCCGGAAGTCACCTGACTTCTCGGATTTGTCCATGGCTGGAACTTCTGGGGAGAGAATTTGTGTGCAACTAGAACACAAACACCTGCAAGGGCCATGTGGGCAGAGGTGAGACTCGGAGAGGCTCTGTACCTGGAGTCAGGCTGGCTCTGCCAATATGAGGTATTGAAATGATTGAGATTTCATCCGTGCAGTTGAATCACAGCTGAAAGTAACCAGTCAACAAGATGGACTGGGAAGCCACAGCATTTGCTTCTTATGTCTCTGAATTTTAAAAGCCCTTTAAGATCCAAGCGAGGGGCTAGAGGAGTCCCAAAGAGCCTATCAGCTACTAGCTGGAACAAGAGCCTATCAGGACTTTACACTGGCCCAGGCCAATTTTCAACTGTTGGTGCCAAACTTACAGCCTGCTAAGGTGTGGACAGAAGTCTCCCAAAGAACTAGATGCTGAAGCCTTGGTTCCTAGCCCATGGTTCAGTCAGGAGATGGTGCGTGAGCCTCAGGAAAGATGTTAGTGGTTAGAGTTGTGCTCTTGGAGGAGACAGTAGGACCCGGATCTTCCACTTTTCCACATTCCAGTCATGGAGCAAGCAGCTTCATTTCCTATGCATTCACATCTCACGAGCCACATCTCCACGGACCAAAAGCATTCAGCGACAGTCAACCTGTCAACTATGGGCTAAAACCTCCAAACTGTGCCAAAACAAACCTCTTTTTAAGTCACTTATCTTCAGTGTTTTGGTATAAACACAGTGAGCTGGTTGACTTAGAGCTGGCCAGAACCAGAGCTGGCAGAGGGAGAATCATGAAAACCCTGGTTGCGGAAAAGTGGGTACCATCAGGGGGTTGCTGTGGTACCATCAGTGTTATGGCCGTGTATACAGGGCTTGCACAGAGTCTAAGTGCATACACACACACACACACACACACACACACACACACACACACACCTGCCCTGAGTATGGGCAAGATGCACATGCTGTCTTAGATCAGGGTGCAGAACCCAAGGTGAGTACAGCTAACTTAGACCATAAAGCACTGAAGAAAGAACCCCTCAACTCCAAGACATCATCTCTGGTTAGTCACCAATGTGGAAAGACAGTTGGATGGCTGCGGGCTGAGAAGGATGGCAAAGGCCAGCTGTTCAGGGAAAGGAAGTTCCTCGGGAACAGGTGCCAAGCCATCTGTGGTGGAACAAGACAGATGCCTCATTGAGCTCATGGCGGCTCACAATGCTGCCGCTTCTCCCCACAGGGGCTGGATGGAGAGGGAGTAGGAACAAGCCGGAAGTGACTTTGGAAGATGAGTGAGAATATGCACCCAGGAAGATAGACCATCAAAACCAGGGAGTGGCTTTCTTGAAGAGGAAGAGGAGAAGGCTTGAAAGTGAGTGGCAGTGGAGACCAACATGGGCACACAGCAGGGCAGCCAGGGGTGGCCGAGGGATTCCCCCCACCGACACAGCTGAATGCTCACTTGGCAGTGTTCAACCCAGGGTTTAGGAAACTACATGCTCACCTTGATAAGACAGAACAACTCTCCCTAGATTTGGGGAAGAAGGCCTTGTCTGTCTGTCTGTCTTTCCACAGACATGAGGCCTGCACATAATTACAGCCTGTGATCACAAGCTCACTTCCTATGCAAGAAGAATTAAAGAAAAGTCAAAGGAAAGAGCCCGAGGCACTTGCTTATCTAGACACGGCCTGCGAGTGCCTGGCACAGCCTAGCCTGTAAGGCCTATACATCGGCACAGTGCCAAGGCCTGCAGGACCAGGCTCACAGACTACATGCAAGGGTTCTCAGACAGCCATCAAGAGGGCTTGATAAAATTTAACTTGATTTTTGTTTAAAAGTAACTGTTCCAGGTGACTCTAAGGGCAGTGTACGTACCTGTAGATGGATGTCCTGTTATGTTTTCTGGGAAAATGTGAATAAGCCTCCATTTACCCCACAGCACTGACAACAGACCAAAGAAAATCCAGCCTCATGAACCAATTTGTCCACTGGAGCTACTTACAAAGCAGAGGTGTCTCAGAGGCAGCTTTGCTGCTGGTGAGAGCAGGAACACTGAGGTTCCCTTCACAGTTTGCTTTCAGCACTGCCGAGCTGCCCATTGAACCAGTTCCTCTAGCAAGAGAGTCTTCTGTTCCCAGAAATTGTTTCTATAACCTTGTAAAGAAGGTGTGATGCTAGAGGAGGCGGCTTGTTGATTCCCGACTGCTCAGCCCCGAAATCATTACACAGAAATTATGTTATTTAAAGACTGTTTGGCCAATTAGCCCTAACTTCTTATTGACTAACTCTTACATCTTAATTTAACCTATTTCTATTCATCTGTGTATCACCACATGGCTTACCTGCTAAAGTTCTGGTGTCTGTGTCCAGCAGGCTACATGGCTTCTCACTTATTCTTCCTTCTTTCTCCCCGTGTTCAGTTTAGTTTTCTCTGCCTGATTCTATTCCCTGTGCAGGCCCAAGACAGTTTCTTTATTAACCAATGGTATTCATAGCATACAGAGGGGGATCCCACATCAGTGTGAGTTGTGAATCCTGTATGCTTCAGGTGCTTCCTAAGACTTGCAAGTTTTATCTTCTTTGCTAGAGCCTGCAACTTTTGTTAGCCTTCTGTACCTCCATGTGCTGTAGCAATTCCTACTTCCCATATCCTTTAAGTTACCCGCCCACCTGGGCGTGGCCTCCTTACTATTTATGACCATGTAAAGCATGTATCCGGCCTCTTTTCTGGCTACAGGACTCAGTTGCTGTTCTCTGTGCCAGCAGAGGATTGTGATCTGTGGGTCTACCCCTAAATAAATAGCCCTCTATTTTTCTCAATTCTGAGCTAGTGTGGGATTTCTTTGAAGCATCCTTCATCCATGAGCTTCTCTTCTGTAGGAAATGCTTCAGTTCAGAAAAGAGAACCATAAAAGATTGGGCACAGGGGCCTGAAGGGTGGAATACTCTGTTTATGACAGCCCTTCCTCAAGCCACACCTCAGGAGGAAGGATCACCATGGCGACAGCTTGCAGGGTCAAGTGGATGTAGGAGAGGCATGTAATACCCTCTTCCACACCGTGTATACCAGGGTGAGTCACAAGATACCTCTCTGCCCTCTGAGGTCATGAAGGGAGGTCACAGCAGAGCCTGGAGACATGTGGTCACCCAACCCAAACTCTGCTGGACCCGGTTTCCGCCTAGCCCAGCTTCGTCCTCAGGCAGGGGTCATGGGGAGAAGGCCCCTAGATATTGTCATAGTTCTAATTTTTCTAGAAAATACCTAACTTCCTGGGTGCTCTTGGGCTTTATCATACACTCTCATGAGAATTGGTATTGTACCAAAAAACCAGATATTCTTAGAAAAGTTTTCACCCTAAACACTCGCTGTACATAAAAATATTTGCACAGATGTGTCATGCTTTATATTTAGGGAAAACTGATTTGTAATTATAGAGTCAAAATATTTCCTCAAAGAATCCCCTAGTAATAGTGACTAACTGAAGTGTCAGGAAAGTCACCTGACATTTCATGTTCAATGAAACTTTGTTTAAAAATACCCTAAATCCTAAAATTTTCCTTTGCATTTCCTGAACTCCTACCTCCAAAGAGAGTGTGTGAGAAATCTCAGAGATCTAGTGGCCTGCCTTGTAAGGAGGCAGATGTTTCTCTAGTGGCCCTCGAGAGCCTCTGTGCTTTCCTAATGTCAGTGTTCTACCCTGAGGAGTCCCTGTTATTTTGGGGGGTGATCTGAGCCCAC
The DNA here is from genome assembly GCF_018167655.1 of Microtus oregoni. Taxonomy (NCBI): domain Eukaryota; kingdom Metazoa; phylum Chordata; class Mammalia; order Rodentia; family Cricetidae; genus Microtus; species Microtus oregoni. The sequence continues at coordinate 8,862,689 of NW_024543093.1, read as the reverse complement.
TGTCCCTACTGTCCCCAGTTACTCCACATCAGCACCTCACTCTAGCTACCCCAAGCCACAACATACCCACAGCACTGACTTGCTGCTTCATAAGCCACTGTCAGGAAGACAGTACCCAGGCAGACTTCCACACCTTTCTCTCCAATTGGATGTTTCTTCCATTTTTTTTTTCAATCCTGATCCAGCTTCAGAGCCTGAACATGGGGGTGCTGGGAGGCAGGACCCTGCCCACACACCACTGTGTGTGCTGAAATGACATTTGGGCTCACAGTAAGAGGTACCTTCTCTTTACTGAATAATTATGGTAAACAAAACAAAGAGCCCTTGGCTATAGATGGTTGTGAATACAGTGTGGCTAGGGAGATGGTACCCAGCCTGACTTGGGCTGACAATGACAGCATCCTTGTGCTGCTCTGGAATAGGATGGGCTGGGGACTCCCTCTCCCTCCACAAGCTCTTCTTGTAACAAGCATCAGCATCACTGCTCAACGAGAGTGGCGATCAGCATGCCTACCTAAATATTACAGAAAGCCTCACCCTGGGAAAACGCAAATTTCCCCATCTCCATATGCTCCCTGCTGTGTGTCTGAATCCTCTGCAGCAAGCTGGAATCACATGACAGAGCAGGTGAGGATTGGAAGGAGCTGGGCTTCTGGCCTATTTGCCTGAGGATTTAAGAGCTCCCAGGGAGATGTTCTGAAAGAGGAAGGAGCCAAACATAAACCATTTTGAAGGAGAAGGCAAGCCATTCTGAAGTCTGTGCCATGCCATATGGATTTATACCTCTACCTGGTACTTGACCGGAGCCACAGGCTACAGAAAAGCTGCAATTGCTTCTTCAAAATTCAGGCATCAGGTTGCAGGTTGTAGGAAGGGCCAGGGTATGCCAGCACCCTGGGGTCCTCCACACACTTTGCAGAAGAGCATAGGTGCCAGTGTGTCCTCCATGTTTCATAGCAAAGGGTCAGAGCCAAAAAGGACAGTTTGCAAATTCCCAAAGATGCTTTTAGCTATCCCAGGGAAAGCATAGGAGGGAGGGTCTTATACTATGATATAGGGGGTGCTAAGCATGACACAGGGTGAATTCATTGAGAGGCATCTATGTGCCTCCCTACTTCAAGGATTCAAACACCAAACATGTACTCACAACTCATACACCAACGATGGAGCACTGAGCCCGGAAGACACAACATCCACTTAGTATGATCCCCAGGGAGAAGCAGGACATCAAATTTCATGTCCCTGAAACACCGCTACCAAATGAGAAAGGACAATGAAGGTGTCCTGAGACCTGCGTGTCCCTTTATTGTCACCAGAAAGAACATTAGCTCCTGTGTGCTCGCTGGGAAAAAACACACTAACTTTATCCGTAAAAAGAACCTGCTTCCCCAGGCAGGTGAAGTAGGCTATCTACTGGAGTGGTGGCCCTACAAGGTCAAGGCCAGCTACACTAAAGTCAGATTGCTTATGTCATCGGACTCAGGAATTCCTCTCCTTGTGGGAAAATATGGAAAAGGGTCACCATGATAAGGGCTCTTGGTCTAGTCAAGAGACTCTCTGGTGAAACCGCCCACCTATTCTGGCCTATCCAGTTCCGCCTACAGGCCAGTCTCTCTCTATGTCTCTGTCTCTCCAGCTCCCCACTCTTGGTGCTTTCACTGGTCTCTCAATCATTCACTCCATCTCCCTTCTCCATCTTCCTCTCATGACCTCCTTCCAAGCTAGGGATGTATAGGAAGTGAACTATTGCTGTAACTGTCAATCACTTAAGCATCTGTGGTGAGCTGAATGAAAACTTTTCTCCTTAGGCTCATGTATCTGGACACTTGGTCCTCATTTGATAGTAGTCTTTGGGGAGGTGATGAAGCCTTTAGGATGTGGAACTTTGATGGAGGAAGTATGGCACTGGGGATGGGCTTTGTGAGATTATAGTCCAGCCTGAATTCCAGTTCAAACTCCCTTCTTCCTGCCTAGGTGACTGAGATGTAATCTCCTGCCTTCCTGCTTCTGTCGCCGTGCCTGTTGATCAGAGCCATGCTTCCTTCCACGATAGGCCTTTCTCCCTCTCGAACCTTAAGGCAAAACAAAGCCTTCCATCTGTGGGTTCCTTCTGGACATACTGTTTCTTCACAGGAAGAGAAAAGTAACTGATAGAATATTCTACAAGAGAGAGGAGCAAGATGCAGAGGAGGGGAAATATCCATGTTGCCGCTCAGGGCTGGGAGATGCAATTTTGCACGGGAGAAAGAGGAAAGCTTCAGAAGATGTGTGCTATGATTTAAAAGTGCTCTGAGCGGAGAGGAAAGAAGAGGAGGGTATGTTCAGGAGGAGGCAAAACTGTGCAAGGTCTCAGGGTCAAGAAAACGCTGTTGGATCTCATTGAGTCTTTCTCTATCTCTGTCCTCCTCCTTCCTCCCTCCTTGTGCCAGTCTCCTTTCCTGGTCCTGCTGGAAACCACTGGATAGTGACTCTAGCAAAAGAGGAGCATTCTCAAAATGGCATCTGCTCTTTTCCCATCTGAATCTGTACACGGGACAACTGCAGGAACCCAGACTGTAGGTCATGACTTTCCTCTGATGGCTGCAATATCCATACAAACCGAGTGGCATGAAACAATGCATGTGTTCCTAGAGTTGTGAACAATCAGACATTTAAAGTCCAGGTGTCAGGAAGGCTGCATTCCTTCTAGGGGTTTGAATGACCCTGAGTATATTTTAGAGAAACATGCACATGCAGCGCTGAATAGATAGTTATCTGTAAAATTATAAGGATGAAATCAATACTGATGGATACGTGATTGATTTTAAGAAAGTGAAAACTGCCAATGCAGTTGTAATTTCTTCTTTGTGCTTTTGTGATTCCCTTTCTCTTTCAGAATCTTAGCTAATTAGTACCCTCCATTTGGGTTAATAACCTCCTTATTTTCCCTAATATATTTCTTTACATGCTTAATTATAAGACAATATACAGTTGTTGGTTTGTTTAGGGTCTTTTCCTTTACGTAAATTGAATCTTAGTAAACACTGTGCTCTTGGTGATTTTGCCCAGGCTGCACTTCCAAGATTCATCATTACTACAGTGACATAAAAACAGACAGGAGGACCAATGGGACCAAATCAAAGACCCAGATATTAATCCACATACCTACAAACACATGATTTTTGACAAAAAAGCAAAAAATATAAACTGGAAAAGAAAGGATATTCAACAAATTGCGCTGTCATAACTGGATATCAACATGTAGAAGAATGAAAATACATCCATATCTTTCATCATGCACAAAACTCAAGTCCAAATGGATCCAAGACCTCAACATAAAGCAAGCCATACTAAACCTCATAGTAGAGAAAGTGGGAAGTACACTTGAATGCATTGGCACAGGAGACAACTTTCTAAATATAACCCCAGTAGTACTGACACTGAGAGAAACAATAAATGGGACCTCCTGAAACTGAGAAGCTTCTGTAAAGCAAAAGACATGGTCAACAAGACAAAACAGCAGCCTACAGAATGGGAAAATATCTTCACCAACCCTACATTGAACAAAGGGTTGATCTCCAAAATATAAAGAGAACTTAAGAAATTGGTCATCAAAAGAACAAATGATCCAATAAAAAAATGGAGTACAGACATAAACAGAGAACTCTGAACAGAGGAATCCAAAATGGCTTAAAGACACTTAAAGAAATGATCAACATTCTTAGCCATCAGAGAAACGCAAATCAAAACAACTCTCAGATTCCATCATCCATCTGTAAGAATGGCCAAGATCAAAAACAATGATGACAACTTATGCTGGAGAAGATGTGGAGTAAGGGAACACTCCTCTACTGCTAGTGGGAGTGTAAGCCGGTACAGCCATTTTAGATTTCAGTATGGTAATTTCTCTGAAAATTAGGAAACAACTCACCTCAAGACCCAGCAATACCACTTTTGGGTATATACCCAAAGGATGCTCAATCATACCACAAGGACATGTGCTCAACTATGTTCATAACAACATTGTTTGTCATAGCCAGCACCTGGAAACAACCTAAATGTCCCTCGACCAAAGAATGGATAAAGAAAATGTGGTACATTTACACAATGGAGTACTACACAGCAGAAAAAAATAATGACATCTTGAAATTTGAGGGAAAATAGATGGATTTATAAAACATCATTCTGAGTGAGGTAACCCAGACCCAGAAAGACAATTATCATGTGTACTCACTGATAAATGGCCTTCAAAAATATAGCAAATAAATAAATAGTCTACAATTCATAATCCCAAAGAACTTAGACAACAATGAGGACCCTAAGAGAGACATACATGGATCTAAAGTACCTGGGAAGTAGAAAAAGACAAAATCTCCTGAGAAAATTTGGAACATGGGGATCATGGGAGAGGGTAGAAAAGGAGGGGAGACGAAAGGAGGGGAGTGGAAAAAATATATATAGCTCAATAAAAACAAAAAAATCTAACCCTTTTAGTCTCTTTGTCCTTTCACATGAAGGTTTCTGTCTGTTTGGAAATGGTTTGTTTTCAAAAAATGGGGCACACTTGTGTTGACTTTGCATGTGAACTTTTCCCCATATCTCCACAGCACTGCTGCTCGCTTCTTCCTGTTCCTGTTCCCACCTCACTCTGGAGAATATTACTGTCTGTGTGAGCATGATTGGAGGGAATAGTGCCTACATATGATTTAATCCCTTGACATGCCTTTTTGTGCTGATTGGTTTTTTTTTTTTTTAAATCAACTTGACACAAGGTATAGTCATCCGGGAGGAAGGAACCTTTACTGGGAAAATCCCTCCATCAGACTGGCCTATAGGATATTATCTTGATGGATGATTGACATGAGACAGCCCGGCTAACTGTGACCCCTGAGCAGGTGATCCTGTGGTATAAAAGAAAGCAGGCTAAGTAAGTCATGGAGAAGTCAGTAGGCCATGTACCTCCATGATGCCTGCTTCAGTTCCTGCCTTTAGCTATGCCCTGAGTTCTCTCAAAGGTGAACTATGATTAAGGTAGGTAAGTCAAATAATCCCTTTCCTGTTGATTTTGGTCACATGATATTTGTCGCTGCAATTAAGCAACCCAGAAAAAAGTTTAGACTAACTAATAAAACAAAGACTACACTTTCAAGGATCATTTCTATAGTTTGTTGCTAATTAATAAAATAGTGTAACTTTACAATAAATTTCAATAATAAGAGATAGAAGAGAAGAGCCTCTGTTTTTTGTCACTGGATTTTATTTTTAAGAGACAGAGCATCAAACTGAATGATAGAAAGGTCTTCAGGGTAGACTGTGGTGAGAAGATTTTCAGAATCAGAAAGATAACATAATAACTGGAAAGTAGAACCAAAAGCTTGAACGCTAGTGGTTCCTCCAGTATGCGAAGAAGAACTCGCGTTCATCTGATTGGGATAGAAATGTCAGGCCCTCAAGCTTCCTTTGTTGGTTTTTGTTGGTTTGTCGTTTGTTTTGGGTTTGTTTTTTTTTGTTTTGGTTTTTTTTTTTTTTTTTTTTTGTATTTAAACTTTTGCTCTGCCCATAGAGACAAACAGAAGGGTGGAGTGGAAAGGGAGCTCAGGGGTAGGATAGATGTCTGGGATATGGGAGCCCTTTGGTTAGACACCCAGGACTTGAAACAAAAGCAAGCAGAAAAAGACTTATACATCACTATGCTGCTATGCAAGAAAACGTTCACATTTACATACAGCTTCCATCAAGGTCTTCACGAACTAACCCAGATCTCTCTCTAAATTATTATTTGTGTATGTGTGTGTATGTGTGATATATGTGTGATGTGTGTTTCTATATGAACGTGTCTGTGCATGCCTGTGGAGGCCAGTGCTTGACACTCAATGTTTTCCTTAATCGTTGTCCACATTACTTTTGAGACAAATTCACTCTCCAAACCTGGATTCACTGATTTGAGTAGGCTGGAGATTTGAGTAGGCTGGAGTTTTGAGTAGACTGGCCTGGACTATCTCTGTTAACCCATCACCAATATAACAGCCTCACTCCACAGTTTTAATAGTTGCTAGAGAGAGATCCTACCTGAGGCTCTCATGCTCCTGTAGCAGGCACTTTACAGAGAGCACTGGAGCGACTCTTCTGAGGAATTGTTTCCAGTGTTTTCCAGGAGCCTTTTCCAACGTGGCCATTTGTAATGCTTTTATTTAAATATTTTAAAAACAAGCGTCGAGTTGATCTAATGCTTCCTCAGCTAAACAAAATACTTAGAGATGTACTACATTTGAGACTTTTTGTCTTTCCAATTGCATGATGAAATTTTCAGAAAATCAAAATGATTTCCACTCAGACTAGGATTAAAAAAAAAGAATGGAGCCATATCTGCTGGTTACGGCTATCTTCTAGTGACAAAGCACCATTGGGAACACACAATGCATGCAGATTCATACATACAACAATTCAAATGCACAATTCAAATGAATAACACTCTTGAATTCAAATACCCAGCAATTCAAACACACAATACATGCAAATTCAAATACCCAGCAATTCAAATACATAGCACATAGAGATTCAAGAATGTAGAGCATATTTACTACCAAGTTCCTGTTTATAAAAATAGAGGCGGTTGCTGTTATTCCCATTATCTACACAGATGGTGAGTGGGCTGTGGCAAACCCACGAAAGGAAGCGCTCCCACAAGCAGGAATATTGTGGTTCTCACCCGGGTCCCCATACCCACAGTTGTTGGCCCAGAGAGGAAGGAGCACTCCCTGTGTCTGACTTGCTCTGTGGGAACAGGAGGCATTCTTCACATGCAATTTTGCTCAGTGTCTATCTCAGAGATGCTATGAAGTAGGATGGGGGAGGTGAATTCATCAGAGGCCTCCTGCCATTAGGTCATGGATCACCCGGAACCACTGATACAAGCTACCACACACTCAGTGTTACATAGCAATGGAAACTTGTTTTCCTGCGGTCCTGGGGTTCTGGGGAGCCCAACAGAGATGACCACTCAGACACAATATAGGCAACTGAAAGTCTTTATTCTAGTCCCCTGGGATTGCACTCAGGTCTTAGAGACCTATCTGTAGACACAGTGACTTAGAAGAAGAGGCTTTTAAAGGCAAAAATGTAACATCCTTCTTCTGCAGCTACACAGGGAGGTCCCACACAAACAAGAAGTATAGCAGAAGCTAAGGTGAGCTACCTGGGACAGCTTGATCTCTGGGTTCTAGAAGAGAGTTAGATAATTTTCCATTGAGGAAATCAAATTCTAATCAAACTTAAAATGACCTCAGCAAGAATACAAGATGGAGGAACCTCTACACTGCCTTGCCCTGACACACTGGAGTGCATACATCTAAGGTCAAGACACTATCTGTACCACACTTTCTCTAAAGCCTACAGAGGCAAAGTCTTCTTGGCTTCTTTTACTATCTGGAGTTACTGTCAGTCATTGTTGCTCCCTACAGCACAAACACAGGAATTCCAGACTCCCCATCTACTGACCCAGACAGGTGGGGAGGTCTTCTTCTCACAGGGGCTCCAGTCTTTAGATTGGTGTCACCTTAATCAAGAGTTACTTCTGTTTAGCATGATTGACTCGATTGCATCTCTAAAGGACTGGCTGCCAAGTACGGTGATGTCCACAAGTACAGAGTTTGGAAATATCTTTGCAGAGAATATAATTAGTGATTTGTACTACATGAGTTAGGAAGGGGTTTCCCTGTCTTTTATCTTTGCCCCTCCCTCTCCAGGAGGTTTTCTCTCCCCACTTAAACCCTCCCTTTCTCTGATCATCACATGTTGGTTGATTGTCCTTATCATAAGCTATGGAATAATTACATTTCTTTTCCTAGGTCTCCTCAAAGCAGGGAAGAGAAAGGGATTAAGCCCTTCAAAATAAGCAAACATTCTAGCAAGAACTATTATGGGAATTATGAGCTGTCAACTTTCAAAGGTCCAAAAATACATTGCAATGCTGCAGCAAAGAGGAAAACAATCCGTTTTGATGAACACATGCCAATTTTAGTGGACAGCAAGCTTAGTGAAAATCAACAGTACTATTGTCTCTACAAAAGTCATGTGACATCATCAACATTTCTGCAATAGCACAGAACAATCTAGAACTCAAGCAGAAATGTCCCTGCTGAGGAATACAATAAGTAAACCACGTCAGACGTAATATGTTCACTATGCACAGATATTACACGGAAAACAGGAGAAACCATTCTAACAAACACACACAAACATTTGTGACCACCAACACATTGAAAATGCACTTTCCCACAATAGGCCAGAGTGTGAATGTGGACAAGCTATATACACCAGACTCTAACTTGCAATGCAATGAAATTTGGAGTGTGGGCCTGTAGGGTTGGAGAGGTCTAGATGGGGTCCTATGGTAGAGTCTCCTGGGAGGGAGGAGGGTTAGTGTTCTTGTAATGTTGGGAAAAGTCAGAACAATCTGTTCACTGCCTGAAGGTCCAGAGGGAAGGATACCACAAGCAAACTAGAAAGATTCCTATCAAGTCTTTATCTCAATCCTAAAACCTTATCCCCCCCAACTGTGGGAACATGCATTTCTTTTATTTCAGCCCTAGTAAAATTGCTGTGCAGGACTGAGAAGACACCTGGCACACTTAGATGACTCTGTTCTCCTGAAGACCGGGGACTCATGGTTACCTTTTCATGTAATTCTTGTTACTCCCAGAAGTCTGACATATTCATTCTTCCTGGCTAGAGCAGCAGTTTTTAAGAGTTGCTCAGGATTCTATCTTCTATCTACCCCTTTAACAATATGACCCTGCCTACTTTGACAAGACAGCTTGTCACCCAGGGACAGTTGTCATCCCAGGTCCTGGAGCAAATAACTAAGTTGCTATCCACTGAAGATGAGAGGTGAGGTGTTGCAGGGAGTCCGCTTGTTCGTCCTGGTCACCCAGAACTGAAATAACCACAGAAATTATATTATTTAAAACATTGCTTGGCCCATTAGCTCTAACTTTTTATTGGCTACCTCTTACATTTTAATTTAACCCATTTCTATTAATCCATGTATCGTCACGATGCTGTGGCTTACCGGGTAAAATTCCCAGCATCTGTCTCCAGTGGTTCCATGGCATCTCTCCCAGACTCCACCTTCTTTCTCCCAGCATTCAGTTCCATCTTCCCCGCCTACCTAAGTTCTACCGTATCAACAGGTAAAGGCAGTTTCTTTATTCATTAATGGTAATCACAGTAGCGAGGTACACTGTTCTGGCTTTGTGGTTGAAAGAAAGTCCTTTGTTCTTTCTTTGCTAAGGCTTGAATATGGCGAGATGAGACATGAGCCCACTTCTTCATGCGGAGTACATGTTGAAAACATATACAGATTAACTCAATGTGGCCAGGGAGTGTGGTTTCATCTTTCAGAAAAAGGAGCATCGGAAAACTGACCCCCATCTGCTCTCAGAGAGCAGTATTTATTTTCAAATTACTTCAAAGACAGACACAAACTAGCTTTCTATTTGAGAGAGTACCTCCTTTATGTTCTCATTTTACACAATGCTGCAGGCAGCATTTCCTCTTTCTTAAGCAAGTTTGAAAGAAATGATACAGTTATTGATGGCTGAACAGTCTGTGGGTTTGTGACTCCCCCCTACCTGCCTTTGACAAAGTTACTTTAAAAATCAATGTATAACTCACAATTCAGATAAGCCAAATAATAAATAAAAAATGGTTGTGTTGTATGGCTTTTCCTGGGATGATGAGGACAAGAGTGTGTTCACGCAAAGATAGGGTACCAATATCAGACCAAAGAAATGAGTTCACCCGCCTAGCATAGCCAACCCACGGGTCTACTGTGCTCAACCACAGGCTAATTGATTGACTCACAGCATCTCATGAAAGCTGACCCCAACATTCACAGAGACTCATGAAAGCCTCATCCTGGTTCATCATTGCAGAACTTGTAGGCAGATGCACTAGTAACCATCAGCTGCTAGGGTGCCCTTGGGAGAAACCTTGAGAATGCTAACACTTCAGAACTTTGTCTGTTCTGTTCGTTTCCTGAATGCTCCCATCCTCCCCCAAAAATGAGTATTTCAATTCAGAAGTGATAGCTACACAGTAGAATATAGCCCTGCTTGCTGTTTCTAACACACGGGAAGAGAGAGTAGAAGAATGAATACAAAACATTAGTGACATCCATGAAGTCACGTGACCAGAAAAAGAGCCAGATGGGGACGCTTTGTTTTGTAATAGCTTTTCTGAATAAGTTACTCTCAGGAAAGATATCACTACTATTATTCCTTCTAGGGTGGGAATCCAGCTGTGGTACCTACCTGTCTGTAATTTGTTTATAAGTTTACAAGGACAACATAGTTTCTAGCATGCTGATATGTGAATCATGTTAGTGTTTTGACCCATAGCTAGGAATTACAAACTAAAATTGGGTCCAGAAAGCCCTTTAAGGCTCTTGTGTGAAAAGCTTGGTCTCCAGTCTGAAGCACCAGTGGGAACTCATGGTAGAACCTTGAAGAGGCACAAAGAGCTGAATGGAAGCCATTTAAATGTTGTTCTAGTGTGAGATCTAAGAAAAGGCTCTTTCCTATTTGAATAAGGACTTGACTCAGCTGTTCCTATGTGGGCATGCGATGCTAGAGTAAGTGAGAATCACTATTCCCCTTTGTAGTAAATGAGAGCAGTCATCCCCCACCCCCTTGGTGAGAGCAAAGTTAAGGCTCCCCAGACTTCTTCCATATCATAATTTGTTTCTACCAAATCCTTTATAGGAATAGACCTTTTATGATGCCTGTGTCTAACCATGCTTTTTTATTAAGTCACTAGACCTTCAGTGGAGAAGACAGCAATTTTAACTCACGTATCATAAAGTTATCTGTCCCAAAAATGTTTCTCTCCCTTTTCCTAGACATATATTTTTACAAAGTCCCTTTCCATAGTTAGGAGAAACAGACATCAAAATCAGACAGCAAATAAGCAAAGTAAAAGTCTTAGAACATTGTCTTTATTATTATTATTTTTCTTCTTGCTAGTGATAACTATGACATGGTGCATTTGTAGGTCAAGATGCAAGCGAAGCAACACCACTAGTTTGTAGCACCCCAACATCTGTTCCAATTGAGACATGATTCTGGGTATTTTTGCACAAGTTTCCTCCCCCTCAGCAGCTCAGCATCAATCTCCTTGACCGGAGAAACACAGACACCCCACATCGTTCTCATATCTCTGAAGTGGCGACCCCAGGGGTGTCTTCTCTAACTCACAGGCAGATTAAAGTTATGGAGAGGAAATAAGGCGGCAAGTGTTCTAAAGAGTACCCCAGAGAACTCAGAGACAAAGATGCCCCTTGGTGTTATGGGTGGGAATCGCACAAGTGTACTTTGACATCCGGGTGGAGTCTCACTTTACCAGATATTAAACCAAAATTTGTTCTAGAATGTGTGCTTCAGTGTTGAGATCTCAGCGCCCTTGCTAAGACTCTGTTCCAGATTCTCATCTTTGTAGCCACGATAGAAGAGTGAAAGGGACCTAACACATACCAAGCATCATGGGCATGCTGGGTCCTCCTTCAATCTCATCTCCTGTGCTCCTGGATCTGGGAAGCAAACATCACCTCTGCTGCACAAAAGAGGACACTGAGGTGAAGAATTTCTTAACAACCTTCCCAGTTTCCTTCAGTTATAGAAGAGCAAGGCCAGGCGCCAAAACATTTCCTATTGCCCTGTGTGTCACTTAAACTGATATCCCTAAGAGAAGGTGTGATTCTTTACTCTTGACCATGTTAGAAAGGCCTTAAAATAAATTTCCCATCACTCCTCACCCAACTGGCTTCTCATGGGACAAAAATAGGACAACCTCCCTTTTCTGTCTCCTTACAGAAGAACCCCTACATGATCAGCCCCCAGAGTTGGTCTTCAGGTCTTTAATCTGTTTCTCCTTCATCTTCATAGTGTTTGAACAACACCTAGTCCTGTTTATGGAGACCTCATTCATGCTAAGCCCAAGAGAATGGTTGTATTATAGTTGCTATGTAATATACCGTACTTTAGCTCAATGTGGTATGGTCTATGAGGTTCGATGTGACATTGTACCTAAGAAGCTAGTGTAGCATATCACAATACATGGCATAATATTGCATGGCACAATATGGTATGTGACATGGTAGACATGGGAAAGATGAGAAACATGACATAAGCATCACTCCTCTTCAACCCGTATGTTAGCATGCATTCATCAAATAAATCATCTGGTTCCAAAAAAAAAAATAGCTAGGGTTATAAAAATGTGTAAAATACGATGCCTTGCTTAAAGTTGTCATGGCTGCTCCTTTGTAGCTTGTCTGTTTATCACTGGCAAGACAGAGACCGTAGCAGATGCCAAGTTTAAAAATGAATTACAAAAGGAAGATTCTGAAAGAGAGGAAATTTCCTTCATTCATTGTGTTTAGGTTTATCATTGCAAGAAAGAATTAAAGTAACTCAGTTTAAGAAGAAGCCCAACTCTAATGGAAGCTAGCATAAGAGCCACAAGCACCCCTAGACTGTCAACAGATCCACGGGGAGCTCTGCTGAATGAGCCAGTCTGTCATGAAGACACCCAGCTTTCTCTTTGTAGTATGTACCAGACCTCAACTAACATGATTATGCCTGTGTAGATGCCTCAGTGGAACACAGTTTGATTTGTGGGGTGTGTGTGTGTGTGTGTGTGTGTGTGTGTGTGTGTGTGATGTATGTTTGTGTATATAAAAGTATTCATACCATATTCTGTCTTCCATCTCCAGTCAATTATTCAATAAAATCTACATGGCATTAAAATGTTATTATAGAATAAAGCTTGTACAGTATGGTTTTTCCCAGCAGAGGCCAACACTAAGTGTTCTGAGCTTTCAAGTGTGCTAGGTTAAGCCACTCTATGCCTGTAAAATACTTCTTATTCTAAATTAGAGAGTTTCAACTCACTCATGAGGGATTTGTCAAGCCATAATGTCTTCATAAGTCAAGAAAGCTACTGCATTTGCCTCCTTCATGCTCCTTCTTCCACTGGAATATGAACTAAAAATTTTTCTCATGCTGTGTTCAGTCTCACACTGCCCTTGGACCACCAGTAAATACAACTCAATTAACCAAATGCCATCTTTTTGCCTGATTTTCACATTTCTCTTAACCACACTTAGTCCCTTATTTTAGAAAAAAAGAAGAGGAGACTCTGTGCCTTAGATCCCTTCTGATAAATCTGGTCACACAACCATGTCTGATAAAGCCACTTAGTCATTTGTTATCTTTTCATTAGTAGATATGACTTCTAAACTCTGTTGTCTTGCCTAATTCACCAGCCCCAGCAACTAACTAAACTGGGAGTTTTCATTAACTTCTCGGGAATCCCAAATTCCAGAAGAAAAAGAACTAGACTCACAGTCTTGTATTGACTTCAGATCATGGATCTGAATCTCAAGTTCCTTAACTGTTAGTCAGAGATAATTCCACATATAGGTATTAGCCAAGGTTCTCCCGAGTAACTGAAACAAGTGTTCTGTATTCCATGCATGCTGGCTAATCACAGTGACAGCTCCACTCTGTACCAGTTTTCTGTTCTACTGTTCTAGTTATTTTTTTTGTTTGTTTGTTTGTTTTTTGAGACAGGGTTTCTCTTTGTACTTTTGGTGCCTGTCCTGGAATTAGGTCTTGTAGACCACCCTGGCCTCAAACTACAGAAATCCACCTACCTCTGCCTTCAAGTGTTGGGACTAAAGGCACGTGCCACCACTGCCTGGCTTCTAATTGCTATTGTTTTTGCTGTTATCAAATACCTGATGAGACACAATGTAGGGAGGAGATTATTCCTTATGTGCTGAAGGGAATGTAATCCATCACCACAAGGAAGATGCTTTGGACTGCACAACCGTCAGGGAGCAGAAGGAAATAGAGCCTGGTACCCAGCTCGTCTTTTCCTTTGTAATCAATCCAGGACCACACCTCATGGGGTGGTGCTGGCGACTTCAGAGGGATGCTTCCCTGTCCAAGGAAACCTCCCTGGAGTACCCCTCCTTAACACATCCAGAGATATATCTCCGGTGGAGATTATAAAACCAGTCAAATCGACAGTGAAGATCAACCGTTGCATCTGCTCATCTGGAATCATCTTCCTAGCAACATCCCGGCTGCTTTCAACAAAGTGCCCAAGCTCTATAACCTAGCCACTTTGACATGTGCAAATAACGAACGCTGATTCATCTTAATGACTGAAACTGATCCGCATGATCTAATGGAAACTTCAAGACATGTGATAATCCCTAGCATGATGTGACCCAGTCTGCTCTTCACACCCAGTGGCTCTGCCACCGCTGGTCACCTCTAGATGGGAGACAGGGAGGATAGCATTAGCTATAGTGGCATTTGAACAAAAGTTGGAAAACTTTTATTTTGACTATTTACACCCATTCAAGCCTGGAGTTTCTTTCTCTGTACAACATCCGACTTCCACACACCTCATTTCTGTGTAAAGTGCACTTAAGAAACCATCTGCTGACACATTAGCTCCTTCAGTCTGCCCCTAATTTTTCTATGTTCATATCTTTTGTACTGTAAATGTAGGCACTTAAATATATAATCTATAACTATAGCATAATGCAATCCATCTCTTCTGCGGTATTGGGCTAATGTCAACATTTTCAGAATCCACCCATATTTCACTAAAAATTGCTGTAAGCCCACACATATCTTGAGTCAAAATTAGGAACACAAATGGTGGTCTCATTCTTTTTTTCTACACATGGTAATTGGTAATTCCAATTAAAGCTAGTAGCCCTGATATAATTTTCTTGGACCTGCAAATTAATGGCCGCTGTAACCTAGCAACAGCGTAGGAAAATGGACTTTTATTTTGTCGAGTGTCACTTAGCTGCCATTAGCCGTGCCTGCGCTGCAGTGTGTGTGAGTTGACGTGCTGGAGCAGGTTTCTGTGAAAGAGCGAATGTGAGTAATGTGAGCTCTTAGTGGCGTGTTTAGCTATTCATCCGTTCCTGGGACTTGGCCATTTAGCTCTTGAGAAAATTATAGGATTTTTATGTCAGTGAAGGGAAATTTTCTCAGGCTTCCATGGTAGACCGTGTTAGTGTTATATATGACGCCGCTGCCATGTTCTTAGTAACTGTCAGGCACTGCGGGTTCTCCTGCTTTGAAGGCAGGTAGGTGCACTGGAAGGAGAGTACTCAGATATGAAAGGAATGAATGTTCATTTACATGTGGGTATAATCAAGAGAAGGAAGAGGAAAGTAACCCAGTTAACGCCAAAGGAAGATGTTAAGAGGGAATAGAGTTAAAAGCTGAAGCTTAGATCCTTCCCTGGTGGGTCAGTGTATTTTGTGTCTTTTTTGTCAAAATTTAAATATCTTATGTTTTTTTGAGATTTTCACACACAAGTAATCCATCTGCATTATTTCCACATCTTTACCTCCCCTCCAACTCCTTCTCTGTACCCCAACTCCTTCTCAAATTCATGACCTCTTCCTCTTTAGTTATTGTTATTACATACATACACATACAGGCACACACACACAAACATATGCACACACACATGAATACAGGCACAGATATGCACACGCACACAAACACACATGAATACAGGCACACACATGGACATACACACAAACACACACACACACATGAACACACACAAACACGTGCACACACACACATGAACAAGGCACACAGAGGTGCACACACAGGCACAGGCACACACACATGAACACAGGAACACACACATGCACACAACAAGCACATGCACACAGGCACACACAGGCACACAAATGCTTGCAATCATCGACATCTTAAATGATTAAAGGTGCTGAACACAGACACCTCACTCAAGAACATATCCTCGCCTATAAACTGAGTTTACAACATAGGTCTTCTATATTTATGAAAAGAAAAAAATTAAAAACCCACAAATCTCAAAAGTCAAGTCTTGATTTTTGTAATAATTCACGGAGATTGTTGAGGACCCCTCCTCAAGCTGTCAGCCTCTCCCCGACTGGGATCCCTGTGACACACTGTGCCAGTTCCGAACAGCCCAGCAGAGTAACCAAGGAACACAGTTCTTTCTGCCAAGATGCCGCCAGAAGGCAGGTACAGCCTGCCACAAGCCAATTATGCAGGCTTTCTATCTGACTTTGTCATTTACTCTGTCTGACCTCTCTGTGAGGAGTTAAAGTCTTAAAAACTGAAAGAATAACTCCCTTAGGCAAGATGGTTGAATAAATCCATGCATTGTAGAAACAGTATGCAAGCAAAAAAAGCCAAGATGAAGGTTCCCCAAATTGATGCTTCCCTGTGTATATTGGGGCTTTGGACCCTTTTTGCTGTGACCAAAGGCCTGAGAGGAACAAAGCAAGGCAGAACGGTTACTGGGGGGCTCACAGATCCTGAGGCTTTCATCCCTAGTCACGTGGCTCTGCTACATTAGACCCTAGCTGAGGTTAGACATCATGGGTGTCAGGAGTGTGCAGAAAGAGGTTGTTAGATCCCTGGTGGCCAGAGAGCTGAGAGGCGGGACGGACAGGGACTGGGTATAACTTTTCAGGGCCCCTTCCTCAAGCTGGACCTTACTGCTGATGTTTCAATCATTTCTAAGAGCTGCAAGACAAAATGGGCGGCAGGCCTTCAAGTCATGAGTATATGTACGCCACACTAATGGGGTATTCTACAACTGGTCACTACAATATCTGTTGCCACAGTTCCTTCTGGGAAAACAGCATGAAACCTATAAAGATTTAGGTTAATAAATCATTTGATTCATGTAGTTCTGAAATATGTAAAGACATTTTTTTTCTACTTTATTCTGGGCTCTTTCCTGTCTCAGGCTACCATGTGTCTCCTGAATAGCTCCTCTGATGAGGCTCGAATTGTTAGACACTCACTCACATCCCAGATGAAAGAATTGTCCTCATCCACCATCGGGAGAACCTGGCCTAGATTCACACTGGTGGTTATTTTCTCGCATCTGCCATCAGATAGCCTGGGCCCAGGTTCACACTGGTGGTGGTGTTCTCTCATCTACCACTGGGAGAGCCTGGGCCTGGGTTCACACTGGTGGTGGTTTCCTAAGACAAAGAACAGAATCACCCAAGGCTTCTTAATCCATGGTCACGGTCAAAGCTAGAGCCTGTGCGGATTAACAGAACAATAAGTCACTTAAAACACACAACATTTATTTGTAAGTTTTTATTTATGTGTATGCTGGTCATTCTGTTGTTGCTGCTGCTCATCGTCAGCTTGACACATGCTTGGGTCATCCAAGAGGAGCCTCGATCGAGTTGCATATTGAAACTTGTCTATGGAAAAAAGCAACTTACGTTTTAATATCCAGTCTGAGCTGTTTTATTTCAGGGCTATCATGTATTTATGAGTGGGGGGAATGAGGGCATTCTTGTCAATTCTTATGAGGGGGCAGATGATTTTCCAAGCAGACATGTTTCTCAGTCCTGCAAGGGCGTCCATGCTCTACACCATAGGTCATGCCATCAAAAGGTGACTTCTCAGGGTCATCAAGATTGCGCAATGGGTAAGAACACTGTTCTGGCAGAGTATAGTTTGGTTCCTAGCACCCATGATAGATAATTCATTGCCATCACCTGTGACTCCAGCTCCAGGGCATCTGGCACCCTCTTCTGACCATGCTGATCATTCACACATGTACGGTATACACACACACACACACACACACACACACACATCTATATATATGTTGTTCCATCTTGTTTTTTTCACGCTTTGGTAAACACTATGACCACTACAAAATAGGGGAGGAAAGGCTTTATTTTATCTTAACTTTCATCTTAAACCTCATCACTGAAGAGGTCGGGGCAGGAACTTGTAGGCAGGAGCCAAAGCCGAGATGATGGGAGAACACTGTTTACTGACTTGCTCTTTTTGGCTTATTCATTTTGCTTTCTTATACCACCCAGGACTATCAGCCTAGGGATGGCACCACCCACAGTGGGCTGAGCCCTCCCACATCAATCATCAGACAAACATATGCCCCACAGACACACTTACAGAACACCTAGAAATTTATCTGAGCCCAGTGGCTGTGCTTCCGGTACTCCGGAGTGCAGAAGAAGCAAAGAATGGAAAATATCATTAGATGAAGAAATCCAAAAACACAGCCACTCCTCTGCTACTTCATAAATAGTGAGGCTGTTTGAGGTGTGGGTTTCAGAAAGATGAGAGATACCAGGCTTGGCTGCTAAGGCTGTCCTGTCAGGTCGAAAGTGCATACTGAAGAGAAGCATGAGCCCTTGACCATGATTCTTCCGTCAGTCACATCAGTGAGGAGAGGGGATGGTATAAAATGGACAACATCTAATGTCTCTAGTTACTTCTCAACCTGCTGTGGCCTTTCCACCCTGGTCCCATGCCAGTTATGCCATGTAAGGATGAGGCCACGGACAGTCAGCATGGAACACTGGGAAAACACTGGGGATTTCATATGGCCCCACCATTTCAGTATCTGCTACTTTGAATGTCTCTGTCTACCACAGCTTATTTTTGGTAAGTGTGGATGACCAAACTCTATGACATAAAGACTAAAACTGGTCTATTCTATGCCCCTTTTCCTCACCTGCTATGACTCTGATAGACATCTCATGAAGAGACAGTGGGCATTTCTCCACCCATTAAAGGAGCTAGCACAGGAAGCCATTTGTGGAGCCAGCAACCATGGGATACACATGCTTTCCCATATGCAGTGTTCCTGCCTTGAGAACAGCCTGTGGCATAGGCACCTGATCACTTCACCAATATATTACCTGAAACTTAGCAGCTAACCAGGGCCAGGATTCCAGGGATCCCCTTCTCAGCTGAGTCTTTTGTACAATAACAAAATGGCCACTTGATTGTCACAATCATGACGAAGTCCCTAATGCCCCAGGAACAGTGAACTTGGTGTCTTGGTGTCCTTCCCCGTGGCTTTGATGGCATACTCTGACAAGAGTCACTTGAGAGAATGGGTTTGTTTTAGATCACAGCACCAGAGTATGGTCTACCATGGCGAGGAAAGCAAGGCAGCACGAGCTTGAAGCAATTGTCTTGCATCCAGAGTCATGAAGCCAAGAGAGATGTATGTCAATGTTCCGCGTACTGTCTGCATTCAAAACAGCCCAGGACCCTAGCCCCTGGGAATGTCACCCAGGAATGCTACCACAGGGGATGACACCTCCCACTTCAATTACACTACCCAATATAACGCCCCCCCCAGAAACACCCCAGCTATTCTAGATCTCATCAAGGTAACTATTGAGGTCAACCACCACACATAGCTTTTGCTTTATGGAAGCAAACCCAGGTTTTGCACAAGCTAGTCAGGAGCTTTATCTCTGAGCTACATCCCACTCCTGATGATAGTTTGGGAATTCTTCCTTCCTGCAGAAGTCAAAAATCCTTTGGCACACACAGCCTGCCACCATCTTTAAGCCATATAAGCAAATAGGACTCTCTCCTTGCAAACCAGCAATAGCAGCAAACAGTGCCACAACTTGACCCATTGATATTTGCTAACGTCAAATTTCATTCTCCTTTCCACCCAGAGACAAATTGGCCAGTGGATCCCTCCACCTCTGCTCCATCCCCCACTGGTTCCTGGCCTTCAGGGACAGAGTCCAAAAGCAGTGGTCTGGCCAAGTGACTCAGGGCTGCAGTATTCATCACAGTGAGGCTAGATGGGAGGGAGTCAAGAACAAGATTCATGAATCTCCTTACTCACATGATTTACAGAAAGCCAGCTTTTATTACCTAAGAGCCAGCCATGGCCATGTGCTGGGCACACTGCAGACAAACGCCTGGGGTGCTGCTCTGTGGGCGGCTGCCAGGAATAAGGGAGAGGAAAGTGGGGGAGGGGGAAGAAAGAAAAGATTTTATAGATGAGACACTTGTCAAAAATGCAGGGGGCGACATGCTCCAGGAACAGCTGGCAATGATGAGCTACAAAAAAGAAAAAAGAAAGAAAGAAAAAGGAACCATTTGCAGGCTACGGACAGCTGGAGGCCCTACCACGCTAGCTACTGAGTGGGCAAGACTGATTTATGAACGGGGCACTAATGGCAAAGAAATAAAGATTGATTTGCACTATAGCACATTGGGAGAGAAGAGAGGGAGGGAGACTGTGGAGCCTGACAAGGGTTTCTCTGAAGCCTGCCCAGGACTGAGGTTGAAATAAAGATGCCAGATGAAGGCTGATTCACGGCCATGCAAATCACCTTCACGTAGAAGCAGACAGAGCCAGTTGTATGGGGATGCCAACACCGGCAATGGCGCTCATGCTATGCCGGTCCCAACGTCCACCCTGCTTTCTTCCCCATGTCTCACTGGATAAGCTGCTCTCTGCCTGCACGTGGGATGAGAGATGGCAAAAAGAGGAAGCTCCCCTCGGCCATATCCCAGGTTTTCAGGTGAGAGGAAGGATGCATGGTGTCTGGAAAAGAAAAATGTGAGGCTGCGGCTACGGTAGAGCATCCTGCACGTCTGTCCCTCCCACGGCCGTTAGCACAATGTGGACATATTCCCGAGGAACTCAATCACCTCTGCAGAAAGTGGCTGGGAACCCGCATAAGGGTCCTACCTATGTCACTTTCTCACAAGACACCTGTCTCTCATGGATTCTACTTTCGCTGAGAGGGCATATGTTTCTTAAATGAAGAACAAGATTTTATTTTCAGAGATTTCTGGGTTGTATCTTGTCTGCTTACCCTCATAAGCCAATTTAGAGCAAAGCCTTTACATCCATCATGTCCTGTACTCAGTAGGAACTTAGCCTCTGCTGAATGGTCTCCTCTATTAAATCATTCTCTGAATAATATTCATTAGGGAGAGGAATAGAGAGCTCAGTTTGTACAGTGCTAGGCTGGCAAATAAGGGGTTAGATTACAAGTTAGATTCCCCAGAACCACGTGAGTTAGGCTTGGTGTTACACACCTGTAAGCCAAGCACTCAGAACATAGAAGCTACAGAGTGAGTTCAAGTTTAGCCTGGCACACCTGAGAGCCTATCTCAGAATAGGAAAAAAGGAAGGGAGGGAGGGAGAGAGGGAAGAAGGAGGGAGGGAGAGAGGGAAGAAAGGAAGGGAGGGAGAGAGGGAAGGAAGGAGGAAAGGAGGGAAAGAGAGAGGGAAGAATGGAGAGAAATTAACTACCATGTCCCCGAGTGTATTTTATCTATGAAGATTAGTTTCTCATCTCAAAATGGGATCTCATGGGTGTTGGCCATTAACTTCTGGGCAGTTTCTTGTCTCCCTTTCCCATTTGCCTGGCAGGTTGCTGGGACTGCAGACACACACACTACCACATGCAGACTGATGTAGGTTCTGAAGATTCAAACCCTGATCCTCACACTTGTGTGGCAAACGCTTTTTCCCCAGAGCCACTCACTGCCCCAGTCTGAGATTCGAATTCTTGATGGAAAGTGAATTTTATAATTGACTGTAATAGATTGCAATTGGTTTTCTGGAAGAGCCAGGCAGATGGTGTTCCTGGATAGGGATGGGTTGTCACTCACGCCTGATGACGGAACACGCTGTCAAAGCTCTTCTGAGGAGAGGCGGATCTGTGGAAGAAATCACTCTGCTAGAGCTTGGAGTCCTGGAGTGGGTTTCCTGAAGAAACTCACATCTCAGTGAGTAGCCAGCGTGCTTCAAAAGCACTTTCGATTTCCTCCTGAAGAGTCATAAACTGGGGAATCAAGGCTGGAGTCTGATAGAACTGGTGGTTTTTATGGATTCATCGAGTATATTCTTACATGAATCTGGCTTTTTCTTCATGCTGTATTTCTCAATGGCAAATATAGCTAGCGGAGAATGCTTTGGCGTGTGCCTAAGTGCTCTGAGCTGTGGCCATGGCTTTGAAAACACTCAGTGTGCCAATATTGTGGAAAATGTTAAAGATACATGAATGGTCTCTGCAGTAGAGTTTGCACGCCAGGGTCCCCACATATGTCTCAGGAGTTGGGGGAAGCCTGCAGATCTCCCCTTGAGAATCTCCAAACTCCAGAAAAGTCCCGTGGTCAGCCTGATGTGTCTTCTCCTAGATCTGCCATGACATCCCAACAATCCAAGGGGCCTGCTGTCATCTCTTCTTGGCTTCTGGGAACCCTCTCTTAAACAATGTGAAAGGTGAAGACTGACACATAAAGCTATCCTGTGACCTACACACACACACACACACATACACACACACACATACACACATGCACACACACACACGTCACACACATACACACACACACGCACACGCACACACACACATACACACATGCACGCACACACACGTGCGCACGCATACACACACACACACTGAAA
Source organism: Microtus oregoni (assembly GCF_018167655.1). Taxonomy (NCBI): domain Eukaryota; kingdom Metazoa; phylum Chordata; class Mammalia; order Rodentia; family Cricetidae; genus Microtus; species Microtus oregoni. Next base: position 8,840,375 of record NW_024543093.1, on the reverse strand, counting down.
AAGAAAAGAAATCTTCTCAAACTCAGGTCTACCACTCTGTCCCAGGCATCCTTCCAGGGAGTAAAGACTCCCCTAGTTAATTGGTGGTGCTATCAGCAAATGCGTGTTTTACAATGTATGATGAAAATGCATCAATATTTGTGAGACCTCGTGGCATAAAGTAGCCAAGAGTTTTCCATAGCAGCGGTGAGTGCTTGGCTTCTGGACACCTGCAAAGAATGGGCACTTTCAAAGTGCTAAGATCAGTGGGTTTTTATTGTTAACAGTCCAAAGAAACGCACAGAATGAACTGTCCACAATCACCTGTGCAGTTTGTTAAAAGATTCCTACCTTTCGCAGCTACCTAGCTCACAAGGGTACAATTTCTTTGTATGTGACTCACTGTAGCGGATTCACCACGGAAGGAACAAGGAAGCTGGGACTGGCTTGTGCCTGAAGACCCAGCACAGTCCAGCCTGAGGCAGGAGAACTGCCGAGAGTTCAAGTCTAACCCTGGTGACCTAGCAGCACCAGGCCATCTTGAGCTACAGGGTGAGGCTTTGTTTCAACAGCAACAACAACAAAAAAACAAAGACAAAAAAGTAGAATTTCTCCTATGAATAAAACTTTTAAATAACAAAATCCGTAATATGCAAAACATTCCCTCTTATGGCTGAGTCTATTTGTCTATGGGAACACTTTTCAAATAAAATGTCACCTATAACTATGCAACAAATGCTTCAATTATAGTTTTAAAAAATTAATACATTTAAGAATGGCTCTATTACTATTGTTGTAAACAGCGAGAGAGAGTCCACGTATATAAAATATGAAGGATTTAGAGAGAAAATTATCTGAGCAGTACAAAGACAGAGTGGGGGAGGGGAGCTGTAAACGTGTGTGGGGGGTTGAAAGTTGAGAGTCCTGGGTGACTCTGATGATAAATGTCACTTCCAGGAGTATTAATATAGGTTTTAAAATAACATTTTTATGAAGATAATAAAAGTTCTCATGAATTATCGCTAATGTAAAAAGCATTTCCCCAGCATCTACATCACTCAGTATTTAACTACAACACATATCTGATGCTGGCGGACGGCTGGCTAAATGCAAGCCCTGTCCCAAGTGATTCATTTACAGCAGTTTACACAGAATTCTCAAGTCAATCCCGGGAGGTGCATGCTAGTATCCCCATTTTTATTTTTTTGGCGAAAAAACAAATTAAAAAGGCTTTAGATATATTGATAGGTAAAATTGCAACTGCTAATAAAAGGTAAACTGAGGCAGAAGAATGCACAACCTGAACCACAGAGCCAGCAACCTGCAAAGGCAGTAACACAGGTCAGTGTGTTGTTTGGTCTGTTTGCTCTCTCTCTCTCTCTCTCTCTCTCTCTCTCTCTCTCTCTCTCTCTCTCATGCACATGTGTGGATGTATGTTAGGATCTAAGACTCACACTGTGTGTCTTCCACCACTGTGCCCCAACTTAACCTTTTGAGACAGGGACTCTCACTGAACCTGCCTTCCTTTACCTTCACAGTGCTGAGACTGCAGACTGGCAACCCCACATCTGACCTTTGTGTGGAGGTTGGGGTCCAAACTCAGACCCTCTCGCTTGCGCAAGCAAGCCCTTTACTAACTAGTCTCTCTCCAACCCCTTTAATTCCATTTCTAACGTGGTGTATTTTGCAAGCAGGTTGTAATTTGGAGTTACAGGCAAAATCGCCATCATCTGATGCTACAGGCTGGCTTCTGTTCATGCTGACCATGAACTCTCTTCTGTGCATGAAGCTATTGCTGACCGCATCCACTCCACAGCTAACATGCACGCACATACACTCATATGTACACACATATCCCAGGAGGGAGAGGGCTCTCTTTTTCCCATTAAACCATTAAGTCTATATATTTGCTGCCTATGGCCCATTAGATATTTCACATAAAGTGGCAAAATTCTCTTTCTAGGAAATACCAGCATTTCCCTTTCCATCTCGTTATGTTCCCTCTGACTAATGAGAATTTAACAGCACAGCCTCGTGGCGCCTGGAGAAGGCCTGTGATGAGCCAAGGACCTCCTTCAGCCCTGCCTTCTACCTCTTAGACCTACTTTCCTGTTTGAACTGTGGGCAATTATCCATGGTCTGTCTGCCCTTTGGTCCAGGCACCTCCCATCTGGCTTTGATTTGGAAGCACTCAATTTATCAAAATAGTTTGTTATGTTAAAAAACTATTTGATGTCAAAAAGCCATATGTCCCTTTTTATGTGTGTGCTGTTCCTGGGCTAGGAAATCAATTTGCCCATTTTAAACAAGGCCGAGGCCCACAGAGACTTGAGTCAGCACTGCATTAACCAACAAGAAAACTTCATTGGAAATGCATACACTCTGCTCGGTGGCCTCAGGGGTACTGGAAACAGAGGGACCCATATATGTGGGGCTCTCCTTCACCATAGGCCTCAGACTCCTTGAGATCTTGGTGTAACAGCCCGTGAGCAGGCAGAGTTTAACTTTCCTGCTTGACTCGTCAGGGATCTGAATTTGTTGAAGTAGCAATATCAATTCTTGGAGTCTCTAGACCATGCCATGAGAATCTAGTTTCTCTAAGTATACCGTTCCCCTAAGGTCTTAACCTTTCTGCTCTTCAACTTCCTCTGCTGAATGTCTACTTTGTTTTGTCTTCTGTTTCCCAAGTCTTCTCCTTTCGCATTTTATGCTAAATATACCTGATGCTTTCCCAGTTTAGAGGTCCAGTTGGCTGGAGTCCTTGCTAAACTTCAGTGAGAAAATCCCCCACCCCTGCTGGCGGGCGCTGCTGTTGCTCTGTACTGAAACAACCAGAACAGAAATGACAGAAGGTGTTCGCTGCTAGACAGTGATCACAGGGAAGGACCTTTCTGCACACTGGTGTCTTCAGACCATCAGTGTGGACTCTGATTCGCTGTAGCAGGTCCTAAGCATCAGAATATGCCAAAAGTCATGTTCCCAAATGGGTCTTCTGTGGGCAGCTTGAAGCCCAAAACTGTTGCTAACATCCAGCAAGAAATGAACCTGCACCTCTTGAATGCAGAACAAGAGGATGAATGGGCAGAATATACAAGAGCCCCTAGGCTAAGCCCTGCCCTACTTTAGCTTCCAGCTCTGTTGTTGGAAGCTGCTTGTTCGTTCCTGGCTACTCAAACTCAAAATAACCACACAGAAACTATATTATTTACAATACTGGTTGGCCAATAGCTTAAGTGTATTTCTAGCTAGCTCTCGTGTCCTAAACTAGCCCATCTCCATTAATCTGTGCATCACCATGAAGTCATGGCCTACTGGTAAAGTTTCACCAGGATCCAGTGGAGGTGGCTGTCTCCTGTGGCAGCTACATGGCTTCTCTTTGACTCTACCTATTCTCTCTATACATCTTTTTCAGCCTGGCTATGTTCTTTTAAGCTATTGGCTGAAAGCAGCTTTTTTATAATCAATAAAAGCAACATATATACAGAAGGGCTAGAATGTTGAGCACCAAAGACACTCCACTTGGAGCTTATTTTCTTCTTGGAAAAACTGGCCTTTGGAAAGGAACTGCCCATGCCTCGACCACTGACAGAATTCATGGTGTCTGTAATGGACAAACAGGATATAAGAAAAAAGACTACCAAACCTTGCCAAGACAGGGTAACATGGTTTTAAAAAAATTTCCTGCCTCTGAAAATTGTCTGTCACTTACTATAGGCCTCAGCCAAAATTGGTTGCTCCAACATTACAAATGAGACTTTGGGTGATTGCCCAGGTAGTCAGTTGTCTTTGTCATCTGCTGCACATTCTAGAAGCTGCTTGATTGCACTTCCTGCCTACTCAAGTAATATTATCTCCCTTCTCAGACCTTCAGTGGAGTTGAAGATTAGATAGTCATAGTTACCTTCCTCTTATGATTTAGCCAAGCCATTTCTAACACAAGATTTAGACTCCTTAGGATAGAATGATTATTGGAACATTTTAGCATATGTTCCTTGCTTAGTATTTTTTATGCTGGTTGTAATTCTAATTTTATACTTGATATCTGTTCTTATTGAACATAATTTTTATTAGGTTTGGAACACTCTATTAGACAAAAGGAAGAGATGATAGGGAATATTCTTCAGTCAATGGCCTTTGAGAAGCTGGACAAGTTTAAGGTATGGTTTTGGGGTACCAAAAAGCCACAGTCCCACCCACTCACCCCTCTCTTCCTGTGTTCCACACCTGGATGCTGGACCCCTGTTCCTGTTCCCTGAGTTTTCCCTTTTAATAAAGAAAAGCCTTAATATACCCTATTCAGAGCTAGTGTGGGATTATTTGATTCGTGATCCTCCCATCTGATGCATTCTGCTTCACAGTTCTTTCAGAAGCCAGGGATGCTTACTGATGCAACTTTGCATCTGGATTTCCCTATAGATGAAGCTTCTGCCAGTGTGGAGTGGGGCTTGAGATGAAAACACAATAGATCCTCTAACATAACCTAATCTTGCTGCTTCCTAGGGAACTTTGTTTGCCTTTGTAGACCAGTCTACAATCACAAACACTGAGAAGATCCTACTGTGTGTACTGGGCTTTATAGTTAGTACACCATCTACATTACAAAGTAATCCTTTCAAAGTATGCTTTTGATTGCTCCTTTTAAAGTCTCTGCACCTGCTATGCATACCATGTGTGTGTCTCCATCAAATCCATATTAATACGTCAAGGACCCTAAGGCCCACCAGGTGTGTTCAACCTGTAAATTGTGGGCCCCACACACAGCATCATGAAACTAAGGCATTAGAAATCAATCTCACCTCAAAAATCACAGATTAAAACATCATGAGGTATTAGTGTGTGTGAGTGTGTGTGTGTGTGTGTGTGTGTGTGTGTGTGTGTGAGAGAGAGAGAGAGAGAGAGAGAGAGAGAGAGAGAGAGAATACATATGCAAGGTTGTGTGTTTAGCTCAGTTGTATGATTCTCAAACATGAAGTTCAGTAGATGGCAACATCATGTTGCAGTGTCAAATTGTTGACCTAAAACCCTAGATTAGACAAGAAGAGACTCATAAAGTCCCACCACTAGCTGAGAAAACATGGACTATTGATGGCTGTTAGGAGAAGTAGAGTCAGTTTTCTTCAGCAATTTGGCCCCTGGTGCGGGAGAATTGTCTGTATTTTGTCAATAATGTTTTAAATAAACACTGATTGGCCAGTCAGGAAGTATAGGTGGGTCAACCAGACAGGAAGTAGAGGCGGGGCCAAGAGAACAGGAGAATGCTAGGAAGGAGGAAATCCATTCCTCCCAGTCCTGCCCAGACCACAAAAAAAGCAAGATGTAATCTACCCGGCTGAGAAAGGTACCGAGCCATGTGGCTAACATAGATAAGAACAATGGGTTAATATAAGCTACAAGAGTTAACAAGAAGCCTGAGCTAATGGGCCAATCAGTTTTATAACTTATGGAGATCTCTGTGTGATTTTCTTTGGGGCTTGCTGGCTGTGGGGAACTGGGCAGGACGGAAACCCCAAAAAGCCAGTCCTCATTTTACAGACCCCTAAAGTTTACCCGTGCTCTAGTAGATGCACATACAGGAAGCATTAAATGGACTCAGTAGGGAGGGGAATGTAAGGAGAGAGAGAGAAAGAGAAAAAGACCACATGAAGTAGGGAGAGGAATGTGAGAGAGAAAGAGAGAGAGAGAGAGAGAGAGAGAGACCACATGAAGTAGGGAGGGGGAAATGGATAAACAAGAAAGTGGAAGAGAGGGAAAGGGTTTGGATTTGATGAAAAGACATATGCATTTATGAAATTTTTAAGTAAGCAAAGATTAGCCACACCTAAATTCTAATGCTACAGTATGAACCAGTAAGGTGTTTCCTGGGATGATTGGATCACAAAGGTGGAGTCCCAGGGTGTGGTGAGTGGCTTCATGAAAGACAAGAGAGACTGCATTTTCTGTCTTTGTCTAGATGAGGATACGAGACAACTGAAGCCTTTGACATGAACCTGACAGCCATCCTCTACCCTTGTTCTGGACTTCAGCCTGCAGACCACGGGACCTATATATTGGAGGTTAAGCCACATGGTTTACAGGATTTTGTGATATCAAGATGAATGGTCCAAGCTGCCCCCTTTACAACTGGAAACATACATTCGAACTATTGTTAACCTCCACCATCACAGAAAAGTAGGAATATTTTCTTTTTCCTCCCCTCTTTTACTATGATTGTAACTTTTCTCTCCTACTCCACTCAGAGTTAAAATAAGCTCTCTGTTTGAGTCCTGCATGCCTACAATCTCCATTGTCGCTGTTCTCCATATCCATTGGCAGGAGGCCAGCTGGCTTTGCCAACATACCAGGGCTGAAAATATTACTCGCATGTGTGACTGTGTGATCGCTGTGGCCTTCGGTGCATAGCACCAAGCTTCAGTTCTCTTCTCTTTCTCTGTGCAGTTGGTGTATATAGGGGACTGTGTGCTTAGAGTGTGTGCTTGTGTGTGTATGCACGTGTGCATGCGTCCGTGTGTGTACAATCCTGTGCACTTGTGGAGGTGCAGAAGACAAAACCAGTGTTGGATATCTCTTCTCAAGTTCTCTCCTCATTTATTTGATTGATTTATTGATCCATTAATTTGGCTAAACTGACTAAACAATGAGCTTCAGAGATAAGCCTTTCTCTACTACCCCCCACTCTATGTAGGTTTGGGGGGCCCAAGAATAGGTCCCTCTTGCTTGCACAGCAAGACTTTACTGACCAAGTCATTTCCCCAACTCTCTGTGTATTTTTATTCTCCAGTGCCTAATCCCATGAGTGAGAATTCTTAATTCTGCTCTTTTGCTCACTAAGAAATGTAACTACTTTCTAACCCAATGATTTGCATTTATCTTGGCTTTTACTGAAAAAAAAAAAAAACCACATTGCTTTTAAAGTGTGGTGCTAGTCACAAATTCTCCTCAAGTATTATATTGAGAGTCCAGTTTAAGGAACTTATTTCAACCCTAAAACAGTGAAAATAATTTTGTGCTATCAGATTTTATTCATCTTGTGCCTTTTGTGCCTCAGTCAAGGCATTTAATCTATTTGGTGTTTATTTTAATAAAACAGTAAAGATGGGATTCAAGTTCTTTTCCCAGGTGGTATGCCAATTTCCTTAATATCAATTTACAGATTGATAATGGATTGTTTCCCTGGCAACATGTACATGTCACTCAGTAGTGGTTGAAAGAAAATGGCCCCAAAAGGGAGTGGCACTCTTAAAATGTGTGTCCTTTTTGGAGGAGGAAGTATGTCACCGTGGGGGAAGGCTTTGAGGTCTCTTTTGCTCAAGCTTCTCTCAGTGTGATAGTCAGCCAACTTCCTGCTTCCTGGAAGATATAGGACTCTCAGCTATTTCTCCAGCACCATGTCTGCCTGCCCGCCACTTCATGTCCATGCTCTACTTCATGGTCCTAATGGACCAGACCTCTGAACTGTAAGTGAAGTCCCTCCATTAAATGTTTTCTTTATAAGAGTTACATGGTTACGGTGTCACTCCACAGCAATGTAAATCCTACCTAAGACACACTCATAGCAGCTTCCGGTTGAGGAGTGATTGCTCCTCAAGCAATCACTTGTATCTTGTTGGTCTCTTCTTGGATGGTAATGTGATGCAATTCTGTAAGACTTATTTTTAATTATGAGTGTATGTTTGTGTGCATCAGCATGGGTACCCCATGTGCAGGTGCCCATGGTGACCACAAGATGGCAATGTATCCCCCAGAACTGGAATTAGAGATGGTTCTGTTCCCATGCCAGATGCTGGGAATGGAATCCAGGTCCTCTGAAAGAGTAATGAGTGATCTTAACCGAGAGAAACATCTCTCAAGTCCCACAGTATTTCTTAATCAGCATGGCGATTTCTCTAGCTTCATTTTCAAACTAATTGTTCTTTCTTTTATATCTAGACTCCGTTTGGTAATTCTTTTATATACTGTTGTGATTTTGAAAATAACTGCATTGAGTTTAGACATTCATTTGGGAATGACTTTTTTACACCACATTGGAAAAGTATATTCTCTATGACTCTTTTTATCCTTTGATGTATTTTTTGGCAAAGTTTTTGATTTGTCAATCCTTTGGTATTTAGGCATTTTTTTCTGTGATTACATATAGGTTGTTTGATATTATTTGCCAATTCTCATATATTTGGGGCATTTTATTATTACCCTTACTTAGACTGCTTAATGTTGTATTTTCTGATCAGTTGTTAGCAGTAGTGGAGGTAAACTTTTGCATTTTGTGTGATGATCATGTATCAGCAAAACTACTCAACGTACTGTACATTTCTCAAAAGATCACTATTGTCATGCATGTTTGTAAATATTGCATCATGCACAAACGTATTTTTCCTATCCTGTTATATGTTACTTTTCCATTGATGTGATAAAACATGGTGACGAAGGCAGCTTATAAAATGAATAAGTTACTTTGACCTGTGGTCCCAGAAGGTTAGAGCCCATCATTGATGAGGAAGTTTAACAGTAAGCAGCAGGCCTGGCATCAGGAGCTGGGAGCTGAGAGTTCACATTTTTAAGAGGCAGAGAGAGGAGAGAACTAGAAGCAGTGTGAGAGAGTTAGTCCCAAAGACCACCCCCAGTAAGATACTTTCCTCCTCACAGTTGTGCCACCTCAGAATCTCCCTGAACAATGCCACCAACCAAGAAACAATCTTTCAGATACCAAAGACAACAGAGAACATTTTTCATCCAAACCACCACACCTGCTGAATCATTCTCTGTTATTTTGCTTGTCTGATTATCTGGCTAGACTGTCTGACACACGATCAGATAACAGCAACAACTCATTCTCTTTGAAACTGGAAATTCTCTCTTTGTTGAACACGGCATCAGTTGGAATTTGAGGGGAGAAGTCCTTCACCGATGCTGCAGGTGAAGTTCCAGCGGAAGACTGGGGGCGCAAGCTTGTGGTCAGTCAGAGATACTGCTCAACTCCCTAGACGAGACATGCAGCAAGGTGTAAAGAGAGCAGCAATAGAGGCGATGAGTACTGAGCCTAGATCTAAACAGATCACACCGAGTTCCCACTCTCCTCTCTCGCCTCCACAGGGATTTTGGTTGCAGAGGTCGAGAGATGAGCTTCTATGGTAATAGTGGAGCAGGCCGTCGCTGAAGATGCTGGCAAAGCTGGAGTTAAGTCACGTGCAATATAGGCTCCTTGTCTCAACAGTAGGACAAGATACAAAGTGGTTTCTTTAGGTCAGGCAGATGATTCCGAGACCAACCAAGACTGTAATTTAAGCCCAATGTTGAACTGTAATTGCATGAATGGTGATATTTCCCCATAACCTGTAGAGATGCAGGAAGTGAAAAAGATTGGGAACAGGGTGGGTGGGATAGTACGTTGATGAGCTCAAGAGGACCCTTGTATGAAATGGGAAAGAAATAGGCAAGTTCCAGTTGCCTACATACAATGGTCAGGCAGAGACAAGGACAGTCCTTCTGGATGCCCTTATAGAGGATGGGGCAGGGGTGACTACAAATCAGATCTCATACCCCTGTCTCATGACATTTCCCAAAACACTTAGAAATTAAAGGACACCCTAAAAAGATTAGTTTTTCACTATTTCACTGAATATAAACGTATAAACAAAACAAAGCAATAGAAAGATAAACATAAATGGAGCTAAAATTAAAACAACTGATTAGAAAACAAATTTGTACCTACTTTTAATACTCAAATCAGCATCTATGGGTTCATGGGCCACCGTCACCATTTGGCATTGATAGAGCCAAGTCTAGTGACTGGTGTAAGAACATGAGAAGTAGAGCCAGGAAGTGAACTCAGGAGGATTCAAGAGTTGGCTTCATTTTAGTCAGAATCCCCAGCCTATCTACTCAGCCAGGTAGTAAGGCAGACTCTTCCCTGATGGTTTAGTCATGAGTGTTCTCCGACCTTCCTTTCTCCTCTTTCCCATGGTCATGCTTGTTCACGGGCACTCAGTCTCTTTGAGGACCATTGAAACAATGCAACACTTGCTTCTCAGTTATTTGCTCAGGTTCTCTCCTCCAACCTGGTTTTGTCTTATAAAAAGAGACATCACAGTAATAGTAATAATAATAATGACTTAAACTAACTATTAACTATGGTCATTAAATTTTGGATTAATTACCTTAGTCTCAGGTTACTCTCATGTTATTTATGTTTGACCTTTGAAACTTTCATAACCATAAGCAATGTATTTTAGTCGTATTATTCCACTGCTACCTCATTCCTCCAAATTCTTGTAGCAATCCCCACTCGTGTCCCACCCAACTTCACATCTGCCTTTATTTGTTGTTATTGATAACCTTCTGAGTCCAGTGAGTGATTTCCATATGGGCCAGAGTGTAGAGCTATCTAGTAATGTGTGGGCAACTTCAGCTCCCAGGAACCAAGTCCTCAGAGGAAAAGGGCTCTTCCTCCATCCATAGCCATCAGCCACCAATACCTCTTCCACAAGGGGTGAGGCTCCGTGGCCTCCTCACCCATGTTGGAATTGTACTGACAGGGCTATAGAATAACCCTTCTGCACTCTGTGAACAGGTTTCGCTCTCACTGGTTAATGAAGAAGCTGATTGGCCTATAGCAAGGCAGGATAAATCCAGGCAGGACCATCAAACTGAAGATACTGGGATGAGGAAGGGCAGAGCCAGAGAGTCATCAGCAGATGCAAAGAAAGCAAGATAGATACGCTGTACTGAGAAATGGACCAAGCCACTTGGCAAAACATAGATAAGAAATATGGGTTAATTTAAGTGTAAGTGTTAGCTAGTAACAAGCCTGAGCTAGCAACCAAGTATTTGTTATTAATAGGGAGTCTCCACGTCGGTTATTTGGGAAGTGGCTGCAGCACAGGGAAACCTGCCTACAGGCAGGCACTCACAGTTATGAGTTGATGTGTACATCAGCCCTGTCACATCTGGAAGCTGGCATTTCATGGGTATTTTTCCTACTGCTAACATGCTCCAAGTTCCAACAGGTGTAGAAAGCAAGTCACTTACAGGATGAGTCAGAACAACATTTTTTTATCTCACTGGTTAGACTCACTACCAGACTTTTTTACCTTCATGAGAAAATCTCTAACTGCATCTACAGATCTCTGACTACATCCATTTCAATGACCTCTTCAAATAAAAACATCCCCTAAAAACTCCAGAGATTTGTATCGGCAAAACAGAAGTACAAGAAAAGACCCCATGGGGAAGCTGGTAGCACTCTACACTGAGCCCCGTTAATTGGTTTAAACTGAGCACAGGGAACACTGTGCAGACTGTTTCCACTGTCTAGGGGTATACCAGATACACCTGGTCAAGTTAGGGTCAAGGTTGCATTGCAAAGCCTAAGCCTCAAAGCTCTGACTCCATGGTTTGGGATATGGTAAATTACAAGTGTTAGAAGCTCTACCGTTGAGGCCACCATGCTCCTTGGTCCAGATAGCTCTGTCCCCAACAGATTTAATTTTTCAGAAAATTGGTCTGTATATCAGAGACTAAGCAGACATGAAAAGTCTGAGTATGATTCTGTATCCATTATCCCAACATTCTAAAAATCCCCGAAACCTTGAAGGACTTTGTATTTGACAGAAAATGACCTGGGTTTCAGAGCATACTCACAGTTTCTTCTTTTCAACAGTTTTATATTAAAGGTGGGAGTTAGTGGTTAAAATGTTTAAGTCAAAAAAAATATTGACTGCCTAGTGCTACACCAGAAACTCAAGGCAAAGGACATCTTTAATATGAGGGAAAGTGTCTACTACCAAGATTACAAGCCAGAGAGAATAGACTGACATCTGGGAATACCAGCTCTCTAAAGATGAGTAGTCCATTGTGTGCATAAAAACCTTGGGGCAGGTTTTCAAAAACCAGCTAAAGAAGACAAGAGAGACCTGCGTCTCTGTGAGAAAAAAAAAAACTCAACTTTAAATAATTAGCTAGGGGAGGTCCATGCTAATGCTCATTGAAATGTTATTTTCAGAGCAGAGGAAGAAGGGACAGTCCTTCCAAACCAATGCTCTAACATGGTGGAAGAGAGGGATAGCAAGAGGATTTAGCTCACCTCATTGCCCTTCACAGTTCTGAGGACTTGCTTTCCTCGGGGGTCACCTATATGGCATGTATATGTTTATTATGGGAAAGCTAATCAAAGTAGATTGGTTACCTGTAAAATGTGCTGACAGCTTCTGAGGCAGCTCCATTTTTGAAAGAGGCTCTTGTAATTCAGATGGGAATTCATGGTGTATAAGCCCTTAATGCTGCCTTTTCTTCCATGAAGGATGAAAACGGAAAGAAACTCTAAGGATGACATTGGAAAAGATACTGATATCAGTTTTATGATTTGAAAACCTAAGTGTAAAAGCAATGTGTTAACATTGCCTGGTAGTGCTGTTTTACACACCCACACATGGTCATGTGTTTATACATGCAGCAGATATAGGCAGCACGTATATATTTATCTGTCCTGATGAGATTTATTGTCAAGTTGACACAATCTAACTCCTGTTGGGAACAGAAAAGTTCAACAGAGAAACTGCCTCTGTCAGATTGGCCTGTGGCTGTGTGAGGGATTGTCTTTATTGATGATGTGGGAGGGCCTAGCTCACTGTGGGCAGCACCATTCCTGGAAAGGAGGACTTGGGCTGTATACGAAAACTAGTTAAGAGTGAGCCAGTGAACAAGCCAGCAACAGCATTCCTCCATGGTTTCAGTCCAAGCTCCTGCCCTGGCATCCCTCAACAATAGGCTGTAGCCAGGAAGATGAAATAAACCCTTTCTTCTCCCCCTAATTGATTTTCGTCACGTTGTTTATCACAGAAACAGAAGCAAACTGGGCACTCTCTGTTGCAGGAGCTCCTTCTGCTCCTCCAGCCAATAGCCACTGAGATACCAGCCCATTGGGGCGTGGTCTCTCTCTTTTAAAAAGTGGCCACTTCCCTCCTCTCTCTCTCTTACTTCCTGCTCTGCTTCTGGCGACTAGACTCCCTTCCTGATTGCACAGAGGGCTGTTGTCTGGGATGGTGATCTGTAAGTTTTTTCCCCTTTAAATAAATAACCATTCTATTAATCATAATTCTAAACTGGTGTGGAATTGTTTTTGACTTACTCCTTCGCCTTCAACTCTCTGTTCAGTTAGATAGTCCATTGAACTATAATTCAAACTTGGGAAATTGATCAATAGAGAGCAGGGTAATCTTTAAATCCATCTTTGTGTGTTCTAAATCACTAACAAGACTCAATTTTAAGACTTTTTCAAGAATTGACCAAGAGCACAGATCCATTTAAGAAGTCCTCATCTCATATGCATAAATAAGTAAATCTTAAAAGAGTTTTCACCCAAGAGCCAGATATTTTGAGGAAGGTAGAAGACCGGTGCAGAGTCTTCCAGTTGTCCATTCTGAGGCTGTCTGGTGGGCAGATGAATGACAGCTGCACCTGTTCTCTCCCCTTCTCTGTTGTGTGAGCACCCTTGGGGGCTCAGCTAATATACAAAGCATTATGAACTCACCCACTCCAACCCCCAGAACATCCCAAGGCAACCACACACTGCTCAGGGAAGTATTGATAGTATAGTAGAGTTGAGTGGGCTCGTGTCTAAACAATGACCCATAAACCATATGTTTTCTGTTCAAAACCTTTGAGGCTCTCCTTCTCTAGCCTTCTACTTCCCTCCTTCATCTTCTCAACCAACTATTTCTATTTTTTAAATTTTATTGATTTTTATTGTTCCCTTCCTTGCCTCTCCCCTCCGCTTACACCCTCCCCCAAGGTCCCCATTCTCCCAATTTACTCAAGAGATCTTGTCTTTTTCTACTTCCCATATAGATTAGATCTATGTAAGTCTCTCTTAGGGTCCTCATTGTTGTCTAAATTCTCTGGGATTGTGATTTGTGGGCTGTTTTTTTTTTTGTTGTTGTTTTATATTTAAAAACCACTTATGGGTGAGTACATGTGATAACTGTTGTTCTGGGTCTGGGTTATGTCACTCACAATGATGTTTTTTAGCTCCATCTATTTGCCTGCAAAATTCAAGATGTCATTATTAGCATAGCTGTAGATTCAAAGCAGAAATCTGACTGAACACTGACTGACCAGGGCTCACTACAGAGCAAGAACAATGTACACTGTCCTCCCTGGCTGGGAGCTGGTCAGGTGACCCCACGGTACTGTCTAGGAAAAGACAGCTTGGTCCCCATGACTTGCCAACATCTTCAGATTGACACTGGTGATACAGAAGCCCCTGCTTCATAACGATCGCATGCTGGGATAGAGAGGTAGCCGTCATGTGAGATTCTCCACTGGTTTCCATTTACCTGCTGATGTTTCAACCACTAAGGAAAGGGGAAATAACAGAGTTTACAGAGGCCGGACTGTGCGTATGCATGCAATAGGGATTTTGTTATGCTTTTCTTTGCCTGCGATCCTTCCAATTAATTTTTTTTATAAAAATGAGATTAAGGAACCCAGGACTTTCAGCATAATTGACAGCTCTGATTTTAAAAAAGAGTGACAATATTTTTTTCTAAAATTGAAAAAAAAAGAAATTCATGGTACCAAAACTGTAACACCTTTGTTCTAGCATCATACAAGCCTAGGAGGTCTGAGGCTTTTATTTATTCATTTTGAGAGAAAAAAATACATTATGAGATAGAAATTTTCAATGCTGAGTTTATTGACAGGTAAGAAACGATGATCCAGTTTATTCCATAAATGGTAACAAGGCCAGATGGGGAAACACATTCAAACATATTATATCCCACTCAGATCTGGGATAGATTTGTTCTGTCTGATCCCAGAAGGAACACTAGGGAAGTGAAGTCATCCAGCATTTACATAATAATTGAATGTGCTAGACATGTCCCAAAAATCTCACTGTTCACCATAATCCTATAATGCGTTGCCATCTCCAGTCCCTGGAGCAGATGTGGAGTCTCAGGAAAAAGGAGGTATCTGTTCAAAGGTGCATCTCTAGTGCATTCTACAGGCAGGACCAGGAGTGGGACAAGGCTTGGTGACATCCCACGAAGGCTCTTGTTAGTGTGGTACACCTCTAGGGTGATATACTGTGGGGCTTGTCACATGTGAGGTGCTACAATTGGGCATCAATTCCCTTTTTGTTCCTTGAAGGATGGTTTCCTCTCATCCTGGAGGCCGCAGCCCAGTCTCCTCCTCCTCAGATCCCTCTGTTTTCAATCAAGCAATGTTTGGCCTCCACCTTCCTTATCCCTCTCATGTTACACTGTGTGGAGACTCCTGTAAGACCATGGACCATGTCTCTGTTGCCGTTGTAGCTTATTGTGTAGTGTTTTGCCCATGGACGGATCTATATTAGGGTTTCCACAGAAACAGAACCAGTAGGAGATAAACATGAATCAATTTCTCTTAAGCTTTGCCAACTGTCTCCAACGTTAATGGAGGTTGTGGAACTTTTGTCCCTATGGTGAGGCAGTAAGTGGGAGGGCCTGGATTGCCCTCCAAGGGTGAAGGCCAACGATTTCACCTTGAATGTATTAGTTATTTCTGATTCTGTAATAAAACATCCTGATGAAAGCAACTCAAGGGAGAAATGTTCACTTTGGCTCAAGGTTTGAGGGTGTAGGAAGTACTGCAGCAGTAGCTGGAAGCAGTGGGGCCCTTCACACCCACGGGCAGGAGACAGTAAGGTGTTTACACCCACAGGCAGGAGACAGTAAGGCACTTCACATCCACAGGCAGGAGACAGTAAGGCACTTCACACCCACGGGCAGGAGACAGTAAAGCACTCCACACCCACAGGCAGGAGATAAGACTTCACACCCACAGGCAGGAGATAGGCACTTCACACCCACAGGCACAAGACAGTAAGTCACTTCACACCCACAGACAGGAAGCATGTTTGTGTCCAACCAGTTCCTTTCCTATACAGTGTGGGACCCAAGCCACCCAGGAGTGACCATGATGCCACCCTCCTTATGGATCATATTCCTACCTTACTTAAATGAGACACACCCTCACAGGCATGCCTGAAAACTAACCTAATCTACACAATCCCTGAGAGGTGTGACTGGACACTTGTCTCTTATGTGAATTCCAATTCTGTCAAATTGACTGTTGCACAAATTCTAATTAATCTTAATAATAAAACCAGGAGTCAGATATCAGAGTAAATACTGAAAGATCAGAGAAGCAAAGGGGCCAGCCTCTAGAGAGACTTTTTTCCTCTACAGAATTCTCAGACAAAAGGGCAACTTTTTTCCTCTACAGAATCCTCAGACCAAAGGGGGCAAGATACTGTCTCCACACATCCTCAGATTGAATGTGCTTTCTCCTTCTACCTCATATTCCTCTCTTTCCCCAGCCATATCCCTTCTTGTGTCCATGTCCTTAAGCTGGTATTAAAGGTGTAAGCAAACACTGCCTGGATTTATTTCTCTTTGAGACTGGTTCAATCTAGAAGGCCAGGGTAGCCTTGAACTCACAGAGATCAGTTTGCCTCTGTCTCCCAAATGCTGGGATTAAAGGTGTACCCCACCACTGTCTGGCCTCTAAGGCTAAGTAGTAGCTTAGCTCCACATTCTGATCTTCAGGCAAGGTTTATTTGTTATATCACAAACGAAATATCACCACAGTTGGCCATCAACACTACCATCATACTGAGGGTATATGCAGTCTGATAACAGAAAATGCTAACATCCCATTTGAAGGCAACCACACAGAAAGACTTCACTCCCTTTACAGAGGTTAGCATCTTTGTTTTCCCTAGACTCTCAATTGATTGTATATGACCCATCCATCCTAGAGAGGGTATCTACTTTGCTCAGCTACTAATGTAAATTATACGCATACCTGAACAACGATTTCTCAGAAGTAGATTGGACAGACCACATTACTCACACAGCACTGTGTAGGAAGAAGACAGTTTATAAGAAAGTCCAGACTTTCTTAAGAAAGTTTATAAGAAAGCCTTCTCTCGAGGTCAGATGGTCAGATAAAGTGGTAAACAGCTACTGCAAAGACGGGACTCTTCAGCAGACCTGAATGTGTTTAGACAGGGACCTCCAGCCAGGCCTGCAGCTTTCAGTAGTCCCATCGATCCCTAGGCTAGACTAACAAGGAATTGTGTGTGAGAGAGAGAGAGACAGTGACAGAGAGAGACAGACAGACAGACAGAGAATGTGAGAGAGAGAGAGAGAGAGAGAGAGAGAGAGAGAGAGAGAAGACAGAGAAAGAGAGAAGAGAGAGAGAGAGGGAGGGAGGAAAAGAGAGACAGAGAGACAGAAAGAGAGGAGAGCTTGCAAACCTGAAACATAACGGACAGACAATCACATTGAAAGCCCCTGCCAGATTTGATGCTACTTCTAGAATCCTAGGGCTGTTTGAATTCCAAGGATTTCAAGCCAGCTCTGAATCTAAGAGCTTCCTCTTTCTTCTCAGAGGTGCTACTGATCTTTTCTCTTAAGACGTTCAACTGATTGGATGAAGCACACCCACACCCTGGAAACTAACTTGATTTACTTATAGGCCACTCATTAAAATGTTAGTTGTGTCTGAAGATATCTTCACTGATATCTGATCAAATAGTTTTGACTATATTTCAACCAAACCCACACAATTGATTTTCAGTGCAAAATATTACCTCACTAAAGAAGCACCAAGAGCCAAGGATTACACAAAACAGCAAAATACCAAATAGAAAACACAAAGCTAGCTGATAAAACCTCAACCTTATTTATCTTGACAAATTAAGATAACATTAAAATCTATATATGTCTTTCAAATAAGATAATTTTGATCTCTAAAAATGACAGTGTATTTTTATGGTAAAAAAAATAAATAAATGCTGAAGTTCCCCAAGTGGCAGCGGTGGGCAGTTGGCCACAAAGACTGTCAGTCCCAGGCAGGGAGCCATGTAGTGGATTAGAGACAGGGATGAATAGGCATGCCATACAAAATGAGGTTGGATATTTATTTAGTGGGTTATGGAAGGGAAGGAGAAAGGGGAGAAGGAGGGAGAAGGGGGATGCGGAGAGAGAGAGAGAGAGAGAGAGAGAGAGAGAGAGAGAGAAATAGAAGGAGGGAGGAGAAGAGCCATGGCAGCAGCTACCTCTTTGGGAGAGATAAGGAAAAGAAGGATTCAGGCTGGAAGCAGAAGATGGCTTGCCTCTGCATACAGGAGGGGAATGGGTGGTGCTTGTCTCTTAAAGGAACAGGGCAGACCATTACATTCCCATCTCTTTTTTATAATAAAAAGGAGGGAGGTTAGGCACAACAGGTTAAAAGAATTGGGATGGTAGTTTCTCAAGAGTGCTTCCTGCTTATTTGTGGGTATTGTTGGGGGTGGGCAGACCTAAGAAAGCCGGGTGCTGGTCACATCCTGGGCTGGTCTCTTGCTCCTGTCTGGTGTTTGTAGTAGGGAAATATCAAGTGTCTCTTACACCTGTTTAAGGTATTGGCAGAACAGAGGACAAACTTAAGTTTAGGAAAAAAAATAGGACCAGAGAATTGAGAGAAGTGTATCTGACCTGTTTAAATTGGATCCTTCAATTCAGCTCCCTGAAACTCATAAGAATTTTTTTGGGCTTATGAAAACATAAGTTTTAACATATTTATGTCAGAATGACTGTGACAGATGTTTTGCATAATGAAAGTATCGTTAAGACTATAAAAGGCAGTGTGAGAGAGAATAACTATTGAAATTTGTTTGGTGAGGCTGTCCTTTTAAACAACAAAACCTCTCAGCTGTCAAACTGCATCAGAGATCTTTGAGAAGGATAAATTTTTACTTGAGTTATTGATTAAAAACAACAGAGAACTTATTTTGTTGGCACCTAGAGCTACTCCTCATGGTTCCCCATGGTCACTGAGGGTCATATTTGCCTTTTCCTGTTTAGCACAGGGCCTGCCAGACTCCAAAAGATCCTATAGGCTAAGAAATTTGTAGGAAGACAAACCTACCTTGACCTAAGTAGCTAGGCTGTCGATTCTAGCAATTCTGTTCATGTCTGGAGACTTCAGTTTAGATGAAAGGAAGTTTTTGAACAGTGGTCAGTGCTTGGCAATTGAAACAAATTGCAGATAGACATTGTTTTGTGCCCATCTGTCTTCTATATTCTTGGGAGGAAATAGAGTGCTGCTGCTAGGAGCCAACCTGTCTCTTTTTGTTATGAAAAGGTTTTTTTTTAATAATTAAGCATTTAAATGCCATATTCCCCCCAGATCTCTGAGCAGTTAAGGACTGCTTACCGGATATAGATAAGTTATAGAATTTGCCTGGAGAGCTGGGTCCGAGCTTGACTGTACTGGCTCTCAACAGGTGAAGCATGGTTGGATTAAATATACAGCATTTTTGTAAGAGACATAAAAGTACACACCAGCTTAAAACATGAGAGTTATTGTTTTTTTATTCTGGAATGAGATATAATGGACAGTTATAACATTTAACAGTAAACATAAATGCATTTAAGTTATATTATGCACACACACACACACACACACACACACAAGCACCACAGTGAACAAGAATTGGGTGAGGTGGATGCTCTTTGTGGGCCCTACCAAAGGCATGCCACTGCACAAACACACATGTAACAGAGTCAGCAAGAGGAATTTAGAGACAAAAACATAAGTAAACCAGGGGACCAGGCAGGGTATACCTCAGTAAAGATGGCAGAACTTGGTCACCTGACCTGGCTATCAGTCAAAATGGCAGCGGTCACATGTTGTATGGAAAAGCTATGTTTTTGAGCTGAGGGAGTTTTACACATAATAACAAGAGAGACCTAGAGTTGTGATCCACCCTGTTGCCAAGCCACCACACCATAAGCCGTGGTGGGGAACAAAGGCTGGAATTAAAAGCAGGTGTCTTGTGTTTCCAACTAATCTTGTCATTTTCTGTGGAACCAGCAGTAGTAGTGGCAAGGAGAGTTTGAGGAAAAGTGGAGCAGGAGGGACACTGGCAGAGCATTCACAGGTGGGTGGCTGATAGTTTGAGGGTTTATATTAAATAGCTGAAAACATGAAAACAGTGAACTAACACTGCAGGGCCTCTAGAAGGATGTCTCCTCTCTACAGTCAGGGTGTTAATGAAACAGTGACACCACAAAGCCTATAGAAAAAGATATTTTCTCTACAGGCAGGGTGTGGAAGGCTGACAGGCTACAGTCTGGGCAACTTGGAAACCAGAGAGGCTAGAGGCTGCTCTGAAAGTTCTGTCATAGTGGGGACCACTTATGAATGGTTGAAAAGAAAAGAACAGAAAAGATAAAGAAAGAAAAGAAGAGAAAAGAAAAGGAGAAAAAAATCGAAGGGACCCTGGGTTCCAAATTAAAGGCACTTCACAGTGTGTGCATTGCTAGCATAGAAGACCAACCAAGTTAGTCCAGTCACGTTTTTCACTATGGAAAGCAACCAGAGATAGCAAAGGTCTCAACCATAACTATGAAGTCTGTGGTTGGGGGCCAGAAGGGGAAAACTCACCATCAAAGCTGCTGGTGTGCATAGAGGTCAGCATTCAGGCAAATAGAACACAGAGCTGTTGTAAAGAAACCTGGTTCCTGAGCCCAGGGTTGCATGCGTCTACAAAATGCAGAAAGAGCCTGGCCAAGTCATGAGCATCAAATGTTATGGTAGGAATAAAACACTGAAGTTTCCCAAGTGATATCAGGCAGTGAGCCATGAGTTTACGGTGGACCATGAAGGCAGCTGGTCCCAGGCAGGGAGCCACGAGGTGGGTGAGAGACAGAGACAGATAGGCACATGATGCAGAGTAAGGTTGGATATTTATTTAGCAGGTTACAGAAGGGAAGGGAGAGGGAGGGAGAAGCAGGATGAGGAGAGAAAGGCAGAGAGAGAGAGAGAGAGAGAGAGAGAGAGAGAGAGAGAGAGAGAGAGAAAGAGAGAGAAGGAACAACAGAGAGAGAGAGAGAGAGAGAGAGAGAGAGAGGAGGGGGAGCCATGGTAGCAGCTACCTCTTCAGGAGAGAGATCTAAAGGAAGGATTCAGGCTAGAAGCAAAAGAAAGCTAGCTTGCTTCTATGTACAGGAGGGAGTGGGTGGGGCTTGTCTCTTAAAGGAACAGGACAGACCATTACAGGTATAATATCAGGATGGAAGATATTTGGTTTTAAATGTGTCCAGTTGTGCAGGACCAACTAAGCTTTTACCAGTATTCACTTCAAGGCTGCACCTGCTTTTTCCAACATGTTCAAGCCTCCACAACACACACTAAAGAGGAAGACAAACTTGAATCACTCTTAGCTTCTACAGGCAGTTCTAAGAACAGGGACTTTGCAGTTGGGGGCTTTCTCCTCTGCAGAAGTCTGGGAACTCTAGCTAGAAAGAAGGTGTATCTCACCAACATACTCCAGGTATATGCAGATGAGAGAACAATATGACGATACAACAAAACACAGCCTCTGATCTCTAAAATATACAAAGAACTCAAGAAATCAGTCAGCAAAAGAACACGTAATCCAATAAAATTATGGGGTACGGACCTAAACAGAGAACTCTCAACAGAGAAATCTAAAATGGATGAAAGACACTTAAGGAAATACTCAACATCTTGAGCCATCAGAAAAATGCAAATCAAAACAACACTCAGAGTCCATCTTATACCTGTAAGAATGGCCAAGATCAAAAACACTGAAGAAAAATTATACTTAAGAAAATGTGGGGTAAAGGGAACATTCCTCCATTTCAACTGGGAGCCCAAGCTGGTACAGCTGCTTTGGATATCAGTACAATGATTTCTCAGAAAATTAGGAAGGAACCTACCTCAAGATCCAATAATACCACTTTTGGGTATATTCCCAAAGGATGCTCAATCATACCACAAGGACATATGCTCAACCATGTTCATAGCAGCATTATTTGTCATAACCAGAACCTGAAAACAACCTAAAACCCCTTGACCGACTGAAGAATGGATAAGGAAAATGTGGTACATTTACAAAATGGAGTACTTCACAAAGGAAAAAAGATAATGACATCATGAATTTGCAGTCAAATAGTTGGATATAGATAACATCATATTGAGTGAGGTAACCCAACCCCGAAAGGAAAATATAATACATACTCACTCATAAGTGACTTTTAGACATAAAGTGAAGAAAAAACAGCCTACAATCCCAGAGAACCTAGGCAACAAAGAGGACCCTAAGAGAAACTTACATAGATCTAATCTACCTGGGAAGTAGAAAAAGACAATATCTCCTGAGTAGATTGAGAGTATGGGGATCATGGGCAAGGGAAGAAGGGGAGGGGAAAGGAAGGAGGGGATCAGAGAAAATGTATAGCTCAATAAAAACAATTTGAAAAAAAACATAGCTGCTCATTTGGCCAAAGGAAGCTGATGGGCTCAGGGTGGTGCAGAATCTGTGGGTGGCTTGAGCATCTCATCAGCATCCCAGTGTAGTTCACCTCTCCATCACTGCTGTGGTAACTTTTGGTAGCAATGGCAAGGACTCCCTAGAAAACTTCCCTACTCACCATTGGAGTTGAGAGATGTAAAAGCTGTGTTAGACTTGAACAATTGTCCCTTCCTAAAGGCAATTGATCAAAACAGCTGTCTTGGGGTTTCTATTGCTGTAAGGAAACACTATGATCTACAGGAACTCAGGGAGGAAAGGTTTTATTTGGCTTATTCTTACATATTGCAGTTCATCACTGAAAAAAGTCAGGATAGGAACTCAAACAGGGCAGGATCCCAGAGGCAGGAGCTGATGCAGAGGCCATGGAGGAGTGCTGCTTACCGGCTTGCTTCACATGGCTTGCTCAGCCTGCTTTCTTATAGAACCCAGGACAAGCAGCCCAGGGATGACACCACCAAGCATGGGCTGGGCCCTCCCCCATTGATCACTAATTGAGAAAATGCCTTACAGTTGGATCCCATGGAGGCATTTTCTCAGCTGCAGCTTCTTCCTCTCTGATGATTCTAGCTTGTGTCAAGTTGACACAAAACCAGACAGTATAGTAGCAGAAGCCCCGTGAGGACTTGTGGTCTATATGCCCATCATGTGTTTTGACAGTTCAAGGCCCAGTAAATGGCGTGTGACCAAGACTTTGTCCATGGGCTATAGTGGAGTACTTGGCCATCTTATCTGGGCTTTTGCTTTGAGCTGATTTGAAAATTCATCTCAAAGAGAAGCGTGAGGCTGGCTCCCAGACAGGGATCTCAGTGTACTTGGCAAAGGCTTTGAGTTTCACACATTGCTTTGAATAGTGGTTGTAGTAATAGGAGTGGCGGGGCTGCATCCCCAGCACCCCGGCCGCCGGCTAGCTTTACCCGAAATAACAACACACAAACTGTATTCTTTTAAACACTGCTTGGCCCATTAACTCTAGCCCTTACAGGCTAATTCTCATATCCCGATCAACCCATCTCTAATAATCTGTGTAGCATCAGTCTTACTGGGAAAGATTCTAGCCTAGATCCATCCTGGGTCTGAGCTTCATGCGTCTGCCTTAGAGAGCAGAGCTATCGCGTCTGCATGGCGTCTCTGCTCCAGAGAACAGAGCTGTCGAGTCTGAGCTCACTTCCTCTTCCTCCCAGCATTCTGTTCTGTTTACTCCACCCACCTATGTTTTAACCTATCAGGTCCAAGGCAGTTTATTTAACCAATGACCTTCCTCCATCAAGTGGGCACTGTGATGGGGGATGGAGGACTCTGGTAGGAGTTAGAGGTGACATAAACGCTTCTGCTTACATTGATTTTTTTTAACCTTGATGTGGGATGTTCCTCTTTATGCTGTGAATATGTTTTATAACTATTGGTTAATAAAGAAGCTCCTTGGGCCTATGGCAGGGCAGAACATAGTTAGGTGGGAAATCTGAACAGAGATACAGGGAGAAAGAAGGTGGAGTGAGGGAGACAGCAGCAGCTGCTGGAGGAATAAGATACCAGAGCCTTACAGGTAAGCCATGGGGTACATGGCGATACACAACTTACTAGAAATGGGCTAAGTTATAAGCCTGAACCATTGGTCAAACAATTATAATTAATTTTAAGCCTCTGAGTAATTATTTCTTAAGTTGCTACAGAGACTGGCAGGTGAGAGAGGGACTAGATAGGACAGAGAAAAGACTTCCAGCTAAATAACCTCACAACGATTGTTACTTTAAAATATTCTTTGATGTTTCTAAAAGTGATATTTAAATTTTTGAATAGTCAAAGATGACCCTTGGGAAATTGTGTTTTGTGGTTTTTATCCTGACCAAAGTGATTAATGGGTTTCCACTGATGCCTCTTAGGAGGGAACAAACCCGGTTTGATATCTCAGTTTCCCATCTACATCCCACAACACTCATGTTTATTGCTTTGGTGTGAGACAGACTGACATCCAAGCCAGGACAGCAGAGTCCTTACATGCTCTGTCTCCTCCTCTAAGACTGCCTCCAACATCACATTTCCTAGGAGTTAAAAGCCATTCCCTGCAAGCAGAAGAAAAGAAAGAAGAAGAGAGGGAGGGAAGGAGGGAGAGAGAGAAAAATACAAAATGTAACATCAGATGCATCTCATACATCAAATGCCTGGTGAACATAATGTTCCAAGGAGTATCTTTCGGGACCAGCAAATGTAAAGGATTTTGTTATCTAGAATCTTCTTTAGAAGCAGCATGACATCCAAACTGCCTAGGCTCCCACAGAGCCAGTACATGCAGTAGGATCAGAAACCCATTGCCATTGTTCTTGATGCTCAACTTACTAGACTTGGATGGAGGTGGGGGGTTCCTTGGACTTCCCACAGGACAGGGAACCCTGATTGCTTTTCGGGCTGAGGGGGGGGGGACTTAATTGGGGGGGAGGGGGAGGGAAATGGGAGGCGGTGGCTGGGAAGAGACAGAAATCTTTAATAAATAAATAAATTTAAAAAAAATAAAAAAATAAATAACATTATCTTCAACAAACAAAAAAAAAAAAAGAAGCAGCATGACATCACAGCTCAGAACTGTAGTCCATGATTAAACCATGGTGCTAACGAAAATGTTTGCCCTTGCAGAGATGAGAGAAAGAGAGAGAGAGAGAGAGAGAGAGAGAGAGACAGAGACAGAGAGAGACAGAGAGAGAGAGAGAGAGAGAGAGAGAGAGAGAGAGAGAGACCATATGCCAAACTGGCAAAAAAGAAGGCTAATTTTTTTTTATCAACTGGCAAAAAAGAAGGCTAATTTTTTTTATCACAAGTATTTGTCCTTAGCAATCAGAGAGATTAGAAACTAAGAGGGAATAAACATAGGCGAGAGGGAGAGAGGTGAGGTAATAATTACTGCAAGATTTGAATTCTCATTCCCAAAACAAAACTCTTTTGGTATTGATAGAAGACAGGATTTCAATATACCAGTTTCTTCTGAAACTGACCTTGTGACATTTTTAATTTAGCCATGATGGGGCGATATGACAGGGCCAAATTAAGGGTTTCACTACTTAACAGCTCTATCTGTGATGCTTGCTATGTGAACATGTTAACCTTGGTCCTCAGAATCAGACGTGCTTCTCTTGAAATAACTTCCCCTCATTATCTTCCCACAGCATAGATATGGTAGCCTAGGTCACTGAGAGTGTAAAATTCCCCAAGTGTGCAAACATGAGACATCTATGGATTTCCTTCAGGAATGGGTCTTTAGGACACAGACTTGAGAGAACTTTTACTCCATTGGTTTGATATTTTTTTTCTTCCTTGTGCCTCACCTCAGCCCTGAGCAAATGTGTTCATCTTTGTTTTGTCTGGAAAGGCATCTGGGACCAGCAGTTTGGACCTGATGACAGATTGATAATTGAAACAAGCTTTTAAAAGTCACATTTGGGTTAAAAGTAACTTCAACAAAGGGGGAAAAAGCTTTTAGATAGTGTGTATTCTTTAAACTCCCAGAAGTGACTTTCCCCAGCTAGAGTCCAGGCCTGCCCCTCCCTCAGCCAGCTTGAACTTCTCCAGCATGGGTGGGAAGTGTCTTCCTGGGGTCAGAGAGGACTTGGTGAAGAGTAAGTCACATGACCAAATGCAGGATTCCAATTTGAGGTGTAACCAATTCCTGAGAAAATGGTCCCTGTGTGTGTCTTTTTATGTGAAGTGTAGAAACTGCCCCTACACAATGTTATAAGGGTGAGCACATCAAAGGCAGGGCCCCAGTGGTGACTCCCCACAAGATTAAGTCCTCAAAAGAGGTCTCATCTTATATAAAAGACAGTTGACAGAGCAAACAGCCTTCAGTTCTAGGGGGCTGAAATAGTCTCAAAAACCACACACACACACACACACACACACACATATACATACACACACGCACACACATAAATACACACACATAATCTTTATTCTCAGTCACTCTGAGAATCACATCAAATGTACAGGAGGTATTTCCTAAATTAAAATAAGTAAGGCATTTTTCTGAAGCCTTTTTCTTCTAGTCTCCTAGAAACACAAGAGAAACCATGTCTCCACATCTAGTGTGACCAGAGGACACACAGAACTACCAGGCAGCTCCAAAGAGACCCAAACTTGGGAAGATAAGATGAAAAGCAAAAAGAAAAGAATGGATGGAGGGAATTCTCATGAGGCTATGAAACAGGGAAAAAAGACAAAAGCAGCAGCAAAAGCCAGGATGATGCAAAGTCCATTTCAATTGGGCTGTGAGGTTCCCATCAGCACCAAGAAGCTCCCTGTACTCTGAGAAGTTAATTATCTGACCAAGCCTTGTTCACAACCGCTTTCCGTTCCTCTAACCTTTGGAGACTTTATGGCTCCAAGAACCATAGCAGCCACAGGGAGAAAATTGTTTTCTGTGCTGTAACATCAGTGGACAGAAATATGAGTGCTTGTAGACTAAATCAAGGGTTACACCATGCTCACAGGTCGTAAGTTCAACCCCTCTGTCCCTGCTCTGCCTTAGGATGGGTTTTTCGCTGCCCATGGGAGGGCAGTACACAGCACCCCTTTGCCCCAAGACCACCAGGGGAATGTGCCCCCCCAGAGATGCCTTACCTGAAAGGGCCACAGCTGTTCTCTAGTGCATTTGTTTTTAGTGTTTATCAAGTTGACAGGAGCGATTAGTCAAAGACCAGCAGCTAGCTCCCCGGCCATCCAACACAAACAAAGCATCCGCACACTGTCAGGGCCTCCACAGTGTCTGCTCCACTTAAACCCTCCCCTGCATCTCTAGGAACCCTGGCGATGTGAGGCCCTCCAACCCCTCACGTACTCCAAATGGTTACCTGATGTGTTTTTTTATCTTAAAGGGTAGCATGAAGGAAGGCTTTGCCTCAAAGGTGGGGTACCATGTATATCAGGGCGAGCATGGGGTACCAAAAGGCTTATGTCCTGGTCTCTATCTGCTTCCTGCCTTGATCAGGTAATTGATCTTCCCCAAACTACAGAGGCTGCCAGAGAAACTATGTCTGTGATGATGCCCAAGCCCCTAAAGCATAAGGCAACTAGGAAAAGGGAGTCATACTGCAGACCGAGCCAGGAAACATTCTGAAACAGATCATTGCCCTAAGCCACGGCCCCTCCCCCCAGGAGGATATTGGCTGAAATGCAAGGCCAGTTTAACTTTTAATTATTTATTATAGGCCTTCCTTCAAAACCTGGCGTGGGACTCTTAATATTATGAGACATGGGACAAAAAAGAACGCAGGACTTCTGTGGCTGCTCTAGTCAAGAAAATCCTGCAGGGACGTGTGTACCTCATTGTGACCAGAATGTGAGAGCCTGCCTTGTTCAGCTCTCTCAGGCTCCTGCCCTCCTGTGTCCTTGCCCTCTGCTCCAATGAAACTCCAGCCCGAGTCCCCAGCCCCTGTCTGTGGGACACAGCATTCTGTCTTCTCAGCTGTCACCATATGCTCAGGTTGTCACACAGTTTACAGATTAGGGAGTCACTCTTGACTAGCATATGACGAGAGGCAGTTGTCATTAGCATACCAAACTCTGTGGACCCAAACCCTCTCTACCCAGGGAGCGAGTAGCCAGGCCTGATCCCATCTTCTGATTAATGGGATTCTCAATTAAGGGAGCAGCGGACAACCGAGCAACTGGCCTCACCCTTCAAAGCAATTTTGCCTTTGCTCTGAGGTAATGAAGAGTAAACAGAAGGCTGTGATAAACTCAACCAGACAAGAGTCACATGCGCTCCCCAGTGCCACCATTCTTCATCGCTGCCGTTCTGAGACCTCAACCGCCAGAGAAGCCTAACAGCGTGCCTGGCGCAAGCGCTGATTAATAATTCTGCAATCTAGACTCCACAAGACGTGCTCTTTGCATTTTTCCAGGTGTCTGCAGATGAACGAGACAAGAGTTTCAAAGGCATTAAGTGGATATTTCTACCAGCAGTTCCGTCCGGTCCACCTTGGGTGTTCTTTGGATTGGCAGGTGTCAAGATGTAGGCAGCAGAAGACACGGTTTACATTTCAAAACCTGTCCTTCAATCATCTTGGTGTGTTAAATTATTTCATTGAGTTAGTGCCTCAGACTCTAGTGGAGGAGAGAAAAAAAAAATTAAAATGCTCGCCAGGGCAGGCAGCCAGGTGGGAGTGCTGTGCCTTTAATTTCTCATTTATGCAGGGGTCAGCAGGGTAATTTTCATCTGTCTCAGTTGAAGTCAGACACCTCCCCCTTGTGGTTCAGTGCAACCAGTTCAAGCCTCTTAGAACCTTTGTTCAGGTAAATGGCTGCTGTGGGCAGAAAGCTTACCATAGAGTTCAATGATCCCAGTGTGAGTGTCCTTCGCAAGCAGATGGATGGCCTTGAACCTGGTAAAAACTAGTGAAGAATAAAGAGAGAACTATACTTCAGGCACATAGCTAATTTCTCCCAGAAAGGTTAGTTTCATGAATGAAGCATTTTGCATACTTAGCTACATGTTATGAATTGTATTGTCTACAACATGTTATTTTAAAGATTGAAAACTATGCTTGGCCTGCACACTTAAAAAAGTATTTGTATCAAGAATATATAAAGAGTATCTACAAATCAATGAAAATAGTTTACAACTTCATAGGACACAGAGGAGGAACTTCGTGACCAATCAGCACATTTTAAGGTTTATACTGAGGCCAGAGGTGGCTCAGGGGTTAAGAAAACTAACTCTTTTCCAGAGGACCCAAGTTTCTTAGCACCTACTTGGGGGCTCACAACAGTCTGCAACTCCAGATCAGAGGAATCTGACGCCCTCTTCTGGCCACTACAGACATTTCTCATGTGTGGTAAACAAGCATGAGACCGAAACAGCCCTGAAAATAAAATAATTTCCTTTTTAAAAAATAACTTCTATTAAAAAGTTAACACTATTAGGCAGGAGAGGTGACCGTGTGGATTGGGAGCGCTTGCTCTTCTTCCAAGGGATTCAGCTTCACTTCCTAGCACCCACATGGCATCTCACAAACCTCTCCAACTCAAGTTCCAGGGCTTCTGGTACCTCTTCTGACCTCTGCAGGCACTGGATGCAAATAGTCCCTAGGCATATATACAGACAAAATATACTCAAACACATAAATAAAAGTAATTTTTGAAAGCCAGGTGCCATGGCACTGTGCCTGTCATCCCCGAGCTGGAGAGCCTGATATCAAAAGATATCTGGAGTTCACTGGTCAACCGAGCCAATCAGTAAGTTCCAGGTTCAATGAACAACCCTATCTCAAAGTGTAGGGTGGAGCATAGTAAACACCCAACATGGATCTCTGCTCTCCACACACAAGCACACAAACCTGCACGCACGTGTGCACACACAGAAAAAGAAAGGATCATGAAACACAGTGCATTCTCCCATGGGAGAATTTATTTATTTATGCAATGTACTGAGAAGGGAAACCTTTAAAACTTGGCAAGAGGAAGCATCTACTGAAATTTTATAAAGAACCTGTTAAGATGAGCTGACTGATGAGTGCATCCCACAATAGGGATGTCAATCTCTTGGGGTTATGGTAGCAAGTGAGCAAGCAGCTTGTAGCTTCAATGGAACGTGGGGGGGGGGGGTAGTACATTATGGTTCTAGAGACCAGACATCTAAAATTGCCTGGTGTGGGCAGAGCAGAGCATCCTTTGATGGTGCTCAAGGACAAGCAACAAACTCTTCCAGCAGCTGGACTGGTGGCATCATCAAGCTGCACATCTTTCTCCTCCATGGTGGTATAAATGATGATGGAACTCATTAGCTCATACGTTTGACTATCTTAGTCCCAGAAGATAGAACTGATTGAGAGAGCAAGATTGGGAGGAGGAGATGTGTCGTTTGGGATGAGCTTTGACATTTCCAAAGCCTCTTGCCATTCCAGTCTCTTCCTTTTCCATCTCCTGCTGTGGTTTAAGATGTGAGTTCTCAGCTATTCTTGTTGCCATGCTTTTGTTCTGCCAACGAGGAGTCCAATCTCTGAAGCAGTAAACCTGATTTTACATTTTCTTTTATAAGTTTTATTTGCCATTGTGTTTTGTGACTAAGACACCTGACAAGCCTTTACCTCTCCTCTTTGGGGCTTCTTTTCTGTCACTCACAAGGAGACTTGTTTAGAAACAGATAGATATTATGATCTCATCTCATTATCTTTAGCTCATCTTTACAAAGACCACTTTTCTAAATAACCTTCTCCATATAGTAAGGATGGGTGCATGGGTGTATCTTCTGGGCCATATTACAGCTTGACTGAGAAATGTCTCCCATAGGCTCCTGCATTTAAACTCAGTCCTCAGGTGCTGATGGCTTTAGGAGATTGTTGAACATCTGAGAGTTGACTCTGTCTGTTTTCACTTCATTTTATGCCTTGTTGTAACTGGCTACAAGCTCTCCCACCACCAGCGCTGGTGCCCCAGCTGCAACGTTTTTTTTTTTTTTTAAACCGTGAACCTAAATGTAAATGAATCCTAAAGTTGCTTCAATGAGTTATCTTGCCCCAGTGAGAAGAAAAATAAATAAGAGTGTTATTCCACACAATGCTGGGGATGAGATGTCAACGTTGAACAGCATAACTATAGAGAACACCTTGGCAAAGAGCTTACATGTGTGGTGGGACGTGGAAGGAGCACAATGGTAAAGATGCTGAGGAGATGAATAGGAAATGAGAGACCCCGCATGAAGCTGTCACGTTGAAAGGGAAGAGGGTGAGTGTGTCCAGGGAATGCAGTGATATGCTGCTATGTCAAGAGACTTGAGACATTGTTTGTGCAGTCTGTCTTCCTGATGCTGAAAAATATAGCAAGAGAAGGAAACTGTAATTGCTCCCTGGTCACTGGTCCGAGCTGACAGCCTACAGGATACAGGAAAGCAAAGCCTTGGAGGGAGGCAAAGTGGGAGGAGTCCAAAGCTCAAGTTGAACATAAGAATATGAAGATTAGCCATAGCAAACTGGTAACCAGTAAAGATGAACACAGTCCAAACACTTTGATGAGTTCTTAGATCTTCAAGTTGTTATTGAGGCTTGTTAAGAGATACTCAAACACCCGCAGTAAAAAGAGAAGGCAGACTGGCCAAACTTCCCAGTGTTGTGACAAATATCTGTGGGGACAATTTAAAAGCAGGAAAGGCTGGAGTCACAGTTCCAATGTTTCTAAGCCTGTGGTTAGATAGAACATAAGGACCCAAAAGCTTGGGGAAGCAGAGAAGTACATTGCAGGTACTTCCAAAAGTGATGGGAAACACACTCTGTTATGTTAATACCACCCTAGTCATCTTTTAAAAGACAAGGAATGGTACCTGGGCAGCATATATTCTTATCAACTAAGTTCCTCCAACCAGAAGGCACCGCCTAGTCTTCCAACCCTCCCAACAATGTCACCTTCCTATGAACCCATCAATGGCTTAAGCAATTAATAACACCAAGGGCGTCAGATCCTCTTTACTTTCCAATAGCCCATCAGCTGTCAACTGAGCTTGACTGTCAACCTGGTGGGTCTTAGGATTTCCTTGGAAACAAACCTTTGGGAGTGTCTATGAGCGAGTTTCTAGATTATTTTATTGGCATGGGAAGAACCACCTTAAATGCATGTGTCCCGACTCCATGGTCTGCAGTCCTGGGCTGAAGAGCGCACTAAGGTGAGCACCAAAATTCGTCTCTCTTTGCTTCTGGATTGTGGATGTGATGTTAACTACTGTGTCTCATGCCTGTTGACAGCTCATCTCTGTCCTAATAGACTGTACCCTCCAACTGGTAGACAATAAACCCATCCTTCATTGGCCTCCTTTTGTAAATAAACCACCAAATAGCACAACCTAGAATAGTAGATGCAACATAGATTGTAAAAGGTGTGATGTGGTACAGTGTTACAGGTTTTGAAAAAAAAATTATCAAGTTTTACATGCAAAAGATGCCCCACATTGCAGGTACTTCCAAAAGTGATGGGAAATACACTCTGTTATGTTAATACCACCCTAGTCATCTTTTAAAATGCTTTCATAGTTTTCCTCGGTGATAAGTAAGAAAAACAGGAGGAGATGTATCTACCCCTGTATAGAGGCTAGGGGTGAACTCTCACCCACGTGATCCGTTCGTTTGTTTTTCCTCAGACTCATTTATCTCTAGAGTACTCTGCAGTGCCAGCCTTCTTTCTTTCTCCTCCCTCAGGCTTCCAGACACATCCCATCCTCCTCAAAGTGAAAGAGAAACACCCTCCGCCCCAGGTATTGCTTGGGGAACCCTTTCACTCTTGTTCTGGAGATTGCGATTAACCATTTGGGTCCTAATAGTCAAGGAACTGGGATCACCCTGTTTCTCTACCCACAGGCTTCTGTTTTAGAGTTTTCGCCACTGTGTAAATCCTTACCATCCCGCAAGCCTGGAGATGGCTTTATGCTGCCCACATACCTGACAGATGTTCTTGCTGGATGTTGAACATAAATCTAGCACAATCGTTTTTCTTTATTTGTTATTGCTGGTATAAATTCTAATGGCATTCTGAATCCAGGGCTGCTTAAGCAGCCTTTTCCTCTTCTTAGGGATTGTTTAGAATTGTTGTGTCAGTGTTAGACACATTCTGATAGCCTGATGCAGCCTGCTGCTTTCTTGATTTTCAGAGTTCTGGCTTGTGCCTCTGAGAACTGCTGTTGAGTGATTTCGCAGACCTTCCTTCCTGTCTGTGCGGAAGGACTCATTCCTGTCAATCACTCCAAAAGTGTCTCCTTAGGGATGACCTCTTTATGGTTTTCCACAGTTTTCTGGCAGTTTTCCTTATTTTTTTTTCTTCCAACCCATCTAGTAAATTTCTTCCTTCCTTCCAAATCCTTGCAGCCACTTCTTTACAGATTGGCTCTAGTTTGTGAGAACAAGGACTCACTAGTTACCTTGGGAGAGCCGCCACCACTCCTTACCAAAAGTTCCTTCATGTTTGACCCAGAACACCATGAACTGTGAAGTGGTAGAAGCCATCGGCTATCAATTCTGTGTCAAACAAGTCCTTTCCAGATCGGTGCTGTATGGGTTATTTTTTCTGTTGCTGTGATGAAATTGTGACAAATGTTTCATAAGAAAGGAAGCATTTGTTTTGGCTCACAGTTTGAGGGTATAGTCCATCACGGCAGGAAAGGTATGGCGTCAGCAACACGGGGCAGTTGGTCATGTTACATCTGTGGTCAGGAATGGGGCGGGGGGAAGAGAAAGAGAGAGAGAGGTGAGACCTCTTCTTAACCACTTTTTTTTTTCTTTTCACACAGTACAGGACTCCAGCCTAGGGAATGATGCTACCCACCTTTACGGTGTGTTCTTCTTCAGTTAACTTAATCAAGAGAATTGTGATATGCACTGGCCTAAACGCTTCACAGGTATTAATGGCAAATGTCTTGGTTAGTTATAACTTACTCAAACCCGGGAGCAAAAGAAAAGAGCACCCATGCAGAGTATTTGGAATCCAGAATGCCTTCTATGGCCACGAAACCTGGCTGATTACCGCTGACTATATGAGCAGACATTGGGCTGAAAAGACTTAACACTGTATAAAGGAAACCCAGAGGCTGGGGAGATGGCTCTGCCTGTAATGTGCTTGCTGTGCAAGACGTAGGGCCTGAGTTTGATTCCAGGCACTGAGGCAAAAGGCCTGGCAGAAGCAGGGGATTTCAGAGGCTGATTATGAATCATGTATTTATTTATATGTTTGTATACAGTTGTGTGCACACAGGTGCACACACCAGTCAGTCTTGTCTGATGAATGAGATGCAGGCCCCCAAAACAAGATGGAAAACAACTAAGGAATGATACCCAAGCTTGACTCCAACTGCCATGTGTACCTGTGTGCATACCAATATATAAATAAACACATGACTCATAATAACCCTCCGAATTTTCATGGACCCCAGCAGGAGAGAGTACCCAGAAGGTCCATGATTATATTGGGAATGGGACATGGAACTTTTTCTATTTTCTGAACTTCAAATCTCTTCTTGGACTTCAAAACTGAGTAGACAAGTCTGCTTGGCTGGCCATGGGGAGTAAGTCTATTCTGCCTCCTTAAGCCATTTCACCGACTCTCCAGATAGTATCAGGGGTCTTCATGGTGTATACAACAGGGTTGCTAATGGAAGATGGCCATCCAGGCACCTCACGTCTACCCAGTTTCCTGACCACAATATCAGAGGTGTGTCTGTGCCTTGTGCCAGTGTCAGAGATCATTGTGGGATAAGAACAAACCCCAAGTCATATCTGTTTCTTGGCTGTAGTTATAGAAGTTCTTCCGGCTTCACCCCCTGGTGTGAGCTTTCACAACCACAGCATCTTTGATTCCACTCTTTCCTGATGCCATTTCTTGGTCACTCTCACACAAGGATCTGTTGGTTACAGAGTGGCTAAAGAGGTCTAGAAGGGTCTTAGAGAACTGAGGGCAGACCTGATGCCGGAAGATGTTCTGCAGGTGTATAGACAAGATAGCAACAGCCTCCTCACAAAGACATCAGAGATACTCAATGCCGGGTCAAGGCAGAGATGGCTCAAGCCTGAGTCAAGGCCCAAGATCCCTGGATCTGATGACTCTGGATCTGGATCAGTCTCCTACAGCAGCAGAGGCGCTGCGGAGCCAGAGTCCTGGGGATAGCTGGTTGTCACCTACAGCTGCTGAGGTGTGTGCGCCAGAAGGCACAATGCTAGGTGGTGAGAGTTAATGAGCCTTAACCTTAAGATGTGCTTGGTTTGACGTGGTGTGGGTGAGGGAAATCTGGACCGTTTGATGACTCAAGTACCTGTTCTGCAAGTCACTGCATTGCTGATTTATTGTTACTAAGTTACTCGGTGGTACTATCTAACTTTTATGGAGAAAGGACTCATCAGTCTCCGCATCACGGTCCACGCTGGGCAGCTGCTGGCTGCTCTCTGGCACAAACAGGTTGGGGCATAATTGCAGCCTGCATTCTGCCTTAAGGAGCCACCCGGTGTCTTGGAAGTGTCTTTTGCATGTTGTGCAGTAACTTGGCGTGGCTTGATTCTACGAGGCACAACAGGCTAGCTAAAACAACTTAGCATGGACACGTTCTCCCTGGGTTTTCTGTGTGGTCAGAACACTTTGTTTTCTGTTTTCAGATCTTCACCTCTGTACATAACTGACAGATGATGAGACAGATGAATAGCAAACAATGCACTCAATACAGAGAAAATTTGGAAAAGACAAGAAGCAGAGTCTTTTCAAAGCTCTGAACATGCCTCCCTCCATTGTGGAGACGCTATCTCTCTCAGTTGGGTCTTCATTTTTAAGGCTTATTGGAGTAAAAAGCCCTGAACTGCCCTTGCGGATTAGTTGAAGAAATAGTTCCCCATAGACTTAAAAGCCTCCTTTATTGGAAGAAATAAAAGGAAAATGACCCAAAATCACAGTCCTAGAATTATCACTCTATTCAAAAGTCATAAAGCATAGCCAGTTTTCTGTAAAATTCATGCATACTTCAATAATGACCGTGTCACAAATACTAACTTTGAAAAATGAATAGACTTACGCATAATGAATGTTTTTTTTTTCTTATAAAAGGAAAAAATAAACACCCTTGTGTGGTAAAGTGGGAGGTGATTCCTTTCTTCGAGGTACTTGTGATTTCAAACACTTCCTCCTGTCAGGGTGTATCCCAAGTCTTAGATGAAAATGGCCAAAGCCTATGCACATAGAAGCCACAGACTCTTCAGAGAAACCTGCTAATGTTTAGCCCAGTGGGCATGCAGCTAAATTGTCTTCTAAACAGTTTTGTCTATTGTTGCAGAATAACTCTGCTTGCAGCCTTACTCCAAGAAGTCTTCTCAACAGTGGAACCACAGTCAAAACAGGGACTGCTGCCCACATTTATGGGCATCTAGTTTTAACCCCCAGAATCCACATAAAACTGCCAAGCATAACAACACTTGGTTGTAATGCCAATGCTGGGAAGGGAGAATCAAATGGATCCCTGGGATTCCCTAACCTGGCAGTCTAGCCTACTTGTTCAGTTCTAGGCCTGCAAGAAATTCCATATTAAATCAGGAAAAAAGTGGGCACCTCCTAAGGAATTGTGGGAAGTTAAAGCCTACTAGGCCAAAGGGACCAAACCTGGAGTCTGCCCAGTGCCATCGGAGATCCTGATAATGCCTAGCCAATGAGGGACGACCACACTATGTCAACTGTCAGAGAATCAAAACGCCTGGATGCTGGTGCTGAGGGGGTTTGGAAGTCTGCCCTCCACCCTGTTGTTAAATAAGGAAGTCTGCTGTACACCTTGTCTCTGACTCCCAGTGTCTGAGACATTGACACTGTGCCTTCTCACTCCCTCTCCCAAGGAAGATATTAGGGCCCAGCAACATCTGGTACTTGGAACAGGGACTGCTATCACAGGTTTTGAGCTCACCTGGTCAGAGTCCTTTTTTATTGTTGTGGCTGTAATTGTTGTGTTTTGCCCCGAATAGGTTCTAGTCATGCCCTCCTCACCCACAGTGCTGGACAGAGCCCCCAAGACAGTGTATTTTTGGTGAAAAGGCCCCTCGGTCCCTTCTGCAAGTAAGTACTGGAAACTCCATCCTTTCCTTCTTTTGAAAGGTCTCTTGGTCCCTTCGGCAGGTAAGCACTGGGACCCACATCCTTTCCTTCTTTTGTGTTGTCTGTCATGTTTGCCTGCCCATCCAGTCATGAAGGCACATTATTTTCTGTTTTGGTTCATGCAGCATCTCCATATGAGGGCTGATCCCCTAGGAGGTAGATCCATCCCTCATATCACCCTGGCCTTTTCGGATTCCAATAAAAACTCAGAAGACTGAGCACTGGTACCTATCACATACTAGATCTCACTACCTTAGCATCTGTATCTCTCTACTTCTCAGGAAAATTGTTGTCCTGACTCAATTAAAAATCAAAGCTGGCTTTGGATTTGGAACATGGATCTCTCCTTCTCTAAACCCAAGAATATTGTGAAAAGAAAAATTCAGAGTTTCTATCACATGTCAGAAGAGCCACCTGGTGAAGGACAAAAGAAAACCAAAACTCTGGGGACTGTTGTTGTCAAAACTCTGTTATCTCTCTAAAAATTTTATTTCTCCTTTTATTATTGACTCTTTAGTACCTTGGTTTGCCTAAGAAACTTAAGTATTTATTGACACACTGATAGGTAAAATAAATATATAAATAGACAGATGATAGAAGATAGATAAAAGACTGATGATAGATAGATGGATAGATATATAGATAAATGATAGTAGATATGGTATATATATTCAGTAGAAGATTATTACATTTTTAATATGTCTATGTATCTACATGTATGACCCTGCCTATACCTCTCAATAATTCAATGACTTTCTGGGGTCCTGGAATATTCCTCATAGCACAGGCATTACCTACAAGTCAAGTCTCCACAAGGGACAAGTCATTGTGGAGAGGACCAACTGAGCTCCTAAGGAGCTGTTGGCCAGGACTCTCTCACCAGAGGCTAGGAGAGATCCTCTTCTGGCCTTAACAGAGGTCTTTTGCATATGAACTTTCTCAGTTTTGTAGACAAGGTGCTCAGTACAGCTTACAAGCACTGGGCATCTCTACCAAGGAACACACCCTGTCCCTGGAGAGATGGAGAGATTCTATCTCCCTCCAATGGCAGCTACCAGCCTCCCTGACAACTCATGGGAGAGGGCATGCTTGTGCTTTTCCTCAGACTGCCACAATGCCAATCTGGGTCCCAGTAAGAGATGCATGTCCAGCCATGGATCAGCCTGCTTCTACCAGGCATGAAATAACCCAGGATGGGTAATGTATATACTCCCCTTTCTTACTCCATTGCACCCCCAAACAGATTGATTTATTAAGGGCAGATGTTATGGCCTGTGACTCTTGATTTTTTTGAGAAAAAGTATGGCATAATATCAAAAGGATATTGGATCCCTCCTGGATGCTCACATATGCATTAATTGATGGGTGGTATTGTTAATCCTTATTCTCTTTTAATGTTTACTTTGGCAGATCCAACATCAGCGGGCAGCAGATAAGGTGACTCTTCGGGTGTTAATGGCTCTCAGGCATCCTTCTCACAGTCCTCCACAGGAGGCTATACCTGCCTCATTACCTGTAATTCAAAAGGCTACTGCCTACACCCCAACCGTGGCAGCTCCTCAGGAATGAATGCTCTTCTAGGGCTGATAGTCAATGATGGCTAAAAGCTTATTTGGCAGGTCAACCTAAGACAGACACTGTTCAGTTGCTGAGCCTTACTAAGGCGGGGTCAACAAGGCCTGAGCAAAGATCTCTGACTCCCTCTGAGAGTCCATGTAACAAATAAAAAAAAGGGTAGATATGTAGGAAGTTAAGGCCTAGCAGGCTAAAATGAGCATAGTGGAGTCTGCCCAGTGCTGTCAGAGGTTCTAATAATGCTTTGCCTATGAGGGATGACCAAGTGATGCTTCCTGAGTACCTAGTAGTAACAGGTGTTGTCAGAGATCCTGATTGTGCCTAGTCAAGGAGGGACAACCACACTATGTCAACTGTCGATGAATCAAAATGCCAGGGTGCTGAGAGGGTTTATAACTATTCCACCATTGTTTGTAACATGAGGGCCTGCTTGTTGGGGTTTCTGTTCCACCTGGTCCCCCAGCTGTTTATTCCCTGAGAAAATTACACAGAGGCCTATATAAGTTATAAAACTGATTGGCCCATTAGCTCAGGCTTCTTATTAGCTCTAATAGCTTATATTAACCCATTATTCTTATCTATATTAGCCACATGGCTAAGTACCTTTTTCATCAGGGCAGGTCACATCTTGCTTCTTCCTTGGTCTGCACAGGACTTGGGGAAAAGCTTCCTTCTTCCCAGAATACTCCTGTTCTCATTACCCCGCCTCTACTTCCTATGGTTGACCCGCCCATACTTCCTGCCTGGTTAATCAGCATTTATTTAAATCATGATTGACAGAATATAGACAATTCTCCCTCACCAATTGTTAAATAAAATGAGTCTACTGTATGCTTTCTACCTGACTCCCAGTGTCTGAGACATTGACACTGCACCTTCTCACCCCCTCCCCTGAGGGAAGATGCAAGGGCCCAGCAATAAGGAATGACACCTGAGCTTGACTTAATAATCTCTACACCGAAGTGCACATATATGCAAGTATGAGCACATACGTATGGACATGCACAACATGAATACACACATACACACATATGTATAGATATGCACGCATACTCCAACCTATTAGTTAAGGAAAGTCTAATCCACAGAAACCTAGAGCAGAGAATGACCAGCTCACCTGCAGCCTTCAACGAAAAGCAGTAAAAATCCAGTGTGTTCCTTAATTGAAAAACCACACACTACCCCAAACCTGCTTGCTTGGAGGAAGAGGATATACCATGTTACTCCTTTTCATTCTTTCATTACTGTAAGACCACAAAGCAAGGAGTGACCAAACACACTTAAGAATTATAAAGTTAAAAATGAATGAATTCCAGTAACCTATATAGCAATCCTTCATGCTGCCTCTGGAAGGTTGAGCACAACAACAAAGGTCTTTAACAATGCCTGCTTAAATATCCCCATCTGCCCTTCTTTTGCTTATCACATGATTAAGTGGTTTGGACATACAAACTTGAAGTACAGATGCTTAGAAGTTTACCTTGCCCGAGGTCCTGAAAATACTTCAGATCTGAGGGTGCCCCCAACTGAAATCAGTTTGCTATTTATAAGTATAAAATGTGAACTAGACACCCTGCAACAAAGTTGAGCCCAGAACTGCACCTGCCGCAGGACCCTGAGCATTCAGTCTCTTCAATCTTTGCACTACATGCTTTTACCTATTTTGAATCCAAAAGCGAAACTGTTTTTGTGTGCTAACTATGACACCACAGAGTTACTGGTAATTGGAACCACAGGCTTACTGTGCACAAGGAAGAGAGTATAGAAACATGCAAATTTCTCCCCTCAGATTCTAGAGCTCCAATCTCATCCCTGCCAGAGAAAATATAGGGTTGTACCAGCAGTGTTTTCCTGGAGATCATATGATTAAATATTCACACGGTGTTTGCCTCAGTCTGCCCTACCTAAGGCATTTTCTTCCACACCAAACATCACATAGGCTGCTTCACTTCCACTTCCTCCCTTCCTTCCTCCCTTCAAAGGTGATACCTTACCCTCAAACAGGAACATAGATACTAAAAATGTTGCTCATACCTAGTAGTTGAAAGTAGAGCATTGATCAACAGAGGCTGGGGAGAGTAGGGAAGAAAGTGTTGGGGAGAAATAGGTCAATTTTCACTGTCACCTTGACTGGAATTTAGAACCACCTAGGAGGAGCACCTTCAGGTGTTCCCGGGGATGCTTAGCTGTGGTGGGAAGACTTGCCCAGAATGTGGGGAGTATCACCTCACACAGAATGAAAGGGCCAAAGAAGGCAGGATGCCTCCTGCATTCATTCAT
Organism: Microtus oregoni; assembly: GCF_018167655.1. Classification (NCBI taxonomy): domain Eukaryota; kingdom Metazoa; phylum Chordata; class Mammalia; order Rodentia; family Cricetidae; genus Microtus; species Microtus oregoni. Next base: position 8,799,598 of record NW_024543093.1, on the reverse strand, counting down.
GTCTCACTGTTTCGTGGTTGGTTAAGATGTGACCACCTCGCTCACACAACACAGGTGCAGTCACAGTTAAAGGGGAGCAGGCATATCACACAGTAGGTGGCCATAATGACAGGTGCAGTCACAGTTAAAGGGGAGCAGGCATATCACACAGTAGGTGGCCATAATGGCTCACACAACACAGGTGCAGTCACAGTTACAGGGGAGCAGGCATATTACCCAGTAGGTGGCCATAATGACAGCAGAGTGTGCATTTCAAAACTCCAAGAGAAAAGATTTGAAAGCTTTCGCCATAACCAAATAACAAACATTTGAGAACTTTTAAACCAGGTCCAAATGGCACGAAACATGCTTGCATAGGACGTCACTGGGAGCCCATTAAAATGTATGACTCTTTTGGACTTTGTCAATTAAAATTCATTTAAATTAAAAAAATAACAGACTAGGAAACAAAAAGAAAAAATAAAAGTGTTAAAAAAAATCAATACAGTGCTCTAGGGCCCATCAACTGAGAAGAGTTTTTCGCTTGGTGTGCAATTCTGTGTACGTGTCCTGAGCCAGCTGAGTTACGCAAATGGCTCTGGGTGTCTGTGCATCTGCAATCAGAGGGGCAGCTCTCCCCCTGCTTGATTCCCTGCTGGCAGTAGCCCTGACCTTTGCCATCTGAGAACACACATGGTGACCAGAGCCTGGGCAGGAGGAAGGTCAAGTCAGTATCCTCACCCTGAAGCTACAGTAGAGGGTTGGGATGGGCACCCCTGCTCCCTGCAAACCATTGGGATCTTCAGAAAAGGCCCCAGGGCCTATAGCAAGCATGAGGCTGAAGCCGAGCACAGGGCTGTGGATCCAGGGCTTCAGACCACGGCAGCCTTCCAGACAGGTGGAAGTCGACACATCAGCGTTCTCAGATCTCTCTGTAATCGTCAACATAACAAACCACTCCGCCAGTCTGGCTTGGTTATTGAGATGAGCTTTATGCAGGGCCCCATCTGTACTGACATGACCACATCACTCCGTCTGTATCATGTATGTTTCTCACTAGCAAAGTGCACCCTTTCCTATTTCTACACATTCCGTTCTCTTCTTATCACTAAAATAGTTAGGTTTATTGGTGTATTTATAGAACCCATTTGAGAACTTACAAGTTTTAAAGGAATATTAAGCAAGAGTCTTTTAAATGAAGTCAATTCATTCCCCCTGGCCCCACCTTGTAAAACTGTGGAAATAAAGGGCTTTTAAAAAGGTACCCAGATATAGCAGAAGAGCATCTCTGTGGAACAGGGATGCTATCCATGCAGTCTGACTTCTCAGAGGCAAAGACTGTACATTTCTGCTCATCGACACAGTCCACTGTGTCAGGTCGCTGTGCCAGGACCCAGCTCTCCTGCTTGGAGGCTACTGGAGGTGCTTAGCAAATAGTGCAAGGTTGGCTCACCCTCCTTGAGACAGAGGGGCCATGAAGCCCTTCTCTTCCTCTAATCCCACCCAGGAGCTGTCTCTCCCACTGCACTGGAGCCCTATTAACTGCACATCAGCACCCCCTCCCCTAAAGCACGGGTGATCTCTTCCTCACTCCGGCTGCACTTGTGACCCAAGAGATCATGGCACCATGTCGTGCATGTGTCTCTTTCAACATCTGGTTACATAAAATAAATAAACTATTGGGCATTAGTACATAGAAGGTGAAAGTAAAACTTCAGGCTGGGTCACTAAGTGTCATACACCTTCCACATATTACAGATATACACAGGTTACACACATGCAGGTATATACAGATAACACACACATGCAGATAAACACAGATCACACACATGCATACCATATAAAACATATCATGAAAAAAATACATAGACTTGATGGATAGATAGATAGATAGATAGATAGATAGATAGATAGATAGATAGATACACACACAGAGTTACCCCCAGTCACAAGTACGGGCACCATACACATTCCATTTGCACACACAACCACACAAACTATACAAAGGCAACACACACCCACACTCTCTAGGGTGGAATATTATCAAAGAGTTGTGATAAATGAGAGAAAAGAACCTTAAATCACATTAAGGGATCCTGGACTTTGTTGCACGTGACGTTTTAACCTGTTTGTGTTCTGCTATGATAAATCTTAATTATAAAGGAAACTGAACCTACAGAGCAACCTCTGCTCTGTGTGCATCATCCAAGGATCTGCAGGAACCTAAGGTCTTTCCAGCAAATCCTGATAGTTTCTTTTTTTATTTTTTATTTATTTTTATTTATTTATTAAAGATTTCTGCCTCCTCCCCGCCACCGCCTCCCATTTCCCTCCCCATCCCCCGATCAAGTCCCCCTCCCTCGTCAGCCCATAGAGCAATCAAGGTTCCCTGCCCTGTGGGAAGTCCAAGGACCACCCACTTCCATTCAGGTCTAGTAAGGTGAGCATCCAAACTGCCTAGGCTCCCACAAAGCCAGTACGTGCAGTAGGATCAAAAACCCATTGCCATTGTTCTTGAGTTCAAATCCTGATAGTTTCAACACTTCTAAATTAAATGGAAGTCACGAAGAGAGCTTAGCTAGTTAGTATTTAGTCTCATCTAACAAATATAGTGTGTGTGTGTGTGTGTGTGTGTGTGTGCGCGTGCACGCTTGTGAGTGCGTCTGTGTAGCTCATGCAGCTTACATCAATTTATTTGCAGTAAGAACAGATTTTATGGGTTGATGAAGAGCTAGGATTATTTGCACATGAAAGTTGCTGACTTGTCAAGGAGAGGGCACGTATATTTCTTGCCAGCACAAGGGTGGTATCAGGTACAAACTCGGTGTTTGTGACTTGTTCCATTATAAATGTAATTCTCAGTGCTTCCCTGGTACTAACTGCAATCACTAATGTTTTTAAAGATCTCGGAACCAACCTTGTTCTTCTAAGGGCCAGAGACTATATTATACTTACAGATGGGATTGAGCATAGGAAAGACTATTTTCTACCTACAACCCCTCATATTCTCCTCCCTCCAACTCTTCCTTGCTTGCTTCCTTCCTTGTTTCCTTCCTTCTTTGCCCCCGGTTCCTCATAAGTAGAATGCACTCATTCCATTAGCCGAGTGGGCATAACATGCCACTAGTGTATATTGATTTCTCACGCAGCTATCTAATCAATCACTTTAACACAAATCCTTTACCACTCCGTCACGAAGAGATAGAGATAACCTCAGACCTGAACCCTGCTTTCCAGAAATGTGCAGCTAAACTAGAATGCAGATCAGCCTGGGGTACTTACTGTATCACATCCCTGAGGTAGGTCATTTCCTAACACCATCTTTCCCTCCACAGCAATCTCATCTCTTGGCAATCAGTTATGATCACTCTTCTCTTGGTTTGTTCATTAGAGTATTCTAAGCTAACCCCCACTAGTTTGCCTGTTGTTGTAACCAAACTTATGACAAAAAGCAGCTTGACAAAGCAGGGGATTGTTGTAGCTTACATCTCAAAGGGATGTCGCCCCTCAAGGCAGAAAAGGCATGGGTGAGGGAACCCGAGGCGACTGGTCACATTGCATGCACACTTAGGAAACTGAGAGATGAAGGAGGGCTCCATGACCTTCCGAAGCTGCATGGTCATCTGGAAAGCGAGGATCCAAACACGTGAGCCCATGGCAAGTACATCACAACCACACTGAAACCACAACGTTAGTTAGATGTATCTGTTTCTGGAATACAGTGTGATCGCCTCATGAACACAACAGCACGTGATGGCTGTAGGCTTTAAAACAAAACTCAGTAAAATTTCCAGTGTTCGGGATAGTTTCTGAATTCGGGAAGGAGTTGCATGATTGAATATTTGGGTTTGCCCATGGAAATCACACACCTTGAAGCATGTAGCCCGTTACTATTTTAGCCTTCACTAAGCCTTTGTGTGGCCAGCAGGGCAGTTCGGGTGGAAGCGAGTTTGTGTCTTCATGTGTCCCCAATGTTGTCCCTGCTGTTTCATTGTAGCTTCAAAAAATAGGAGCATGTTGGTCCATAGGAGTGCCTGATGCCAACAGTAGAGAAAGTGAGGTCACAGTTCCACTTCCTTGAGGATCTACTCCCAGAAAAGCCCATGTAACTTGGTCTTGTCCTATGGTGGAGGAAATCTCACAGTTGAGAGTTCTCTAAAATAAGCTCCAAAGAGAATTCTACCGGATATTGTGTGATGCTGTCTAAATGTTTAATAAAAGGTATCGAGCTGGTTAGTCTTTAACTGCCAACTTCACTGGATTAAGAAACACCCACCCAGGAGACTGAAAAACATACTTCAGGGTTTGCCCATGAAGCTAGCTCCAGAGACTCTTGAAGATCTGACTTCAATTAATAATGGAATCAAAACTCAAATAGAATGTAGGAGGCAGAGGAACTGTGGAATGTGGAGTCTGATTGGAATAAGTCCCTCATATGAGGCATGCCCTTCCTTGGGGAACTCTTCTTTACCCAATCCCTTCCTGTGTGGTTCCATCCACTTCCCGTATCCATGAACTAAAGCTGTAATGACTCCTGTCACTGTGATGTTCTGCCTGAGCTCATAAGCCTAATCAGCCACAGACCAGATCCACTGAAAGTATGAGCCAAAAGCTCCTCTTCCTTTCAGTTGCTTTGCTCTGGCTTTTTGTCACCGTGAAGAACAGGAAATAATCCAGGTGCTTCCTACAACTGTGTTAATTGTAGGTGACAAGTTGTAAGAAAGAAAAAAAAAACAGAGCAAGCACTTAGAACTTGAGTCAGCAAAGTACTACCACACTGAAAGACAAATTCTATTGCTGACATTACTTAGAATATATATAATCATCTTAGTTGGTGTTCTATTGCTGTGAAGAGACAGCATGACCATGGCAACTCCTATAAAGAAATCATTTAATTGGGCCTGACTTACAGTTCAGAAGTTGAATCTGCTTTCATAGCAGGAAGAATAAAAGCAAACAGGCAGCAGTCTGCTGGAGAGCTGGTTGAGAATTCTCCATCCAGAATCACAGGCAGCAGGAAGACAGAATGACATTGGGCCTGGTTTGGTGCCTTCAGTCCTCAAATCCCACCCCCAGTGGCACACTTCCTCCAACAAGGCCACAATCCATAATCCTTCCCAGGTAGCTTCATTCCTGGATGACCAAGCATCCAAGCATATGCGCCAGAAGGCAATGTTGTCATGTGCCTGCTGGCCCATACCCAGCTGAATCCTTGTGGAACAAACTACAAGGTCAAGAGAGACAATCACAGGGCTGTGCAGTACAGTCAGCTACGACTACAGATGTCTCTTGTTCAACATTGACCCCTAGTAACTCTAAGAGCTAGCCATTGAACCATAATTCTGCCTACAGTAGATAACATGGGAGCTCATGGAGGCTAAACTTGTAGAGCATCTCATAAGAAATGAAGGCATCAGACAGAATTCCAACCCAGGAACGTGACTCTAAGGTTCTTTACCAGTCCACCGTACCATTTCCCTAACATTACTGCTACCATGTTCTAACTTTACCAAGAAGCATTGCAACAGCGAGAGGGATCTGAGGCTAATGACTCCACCCTCTGGAAATAAAAACTGCATTTGTGGCTAAACTCCCTATGTTTTTAGGCTTGTTTGTTTGTTCTTTTATGTCTAGTGGCTGGCACAGAATCCCCTTTAACTACATAAATGAGCTCTGGAGTAAGATTTTTCCACTAAGGAGATAAAGGAGGCATTTCTGAGGACCCAGAAAGTATCACATGCTGAGCCAGGGATACACAAGTGTCATGTCATATGACTGTAGCAATGTTCGTGAAGGCTTGGAGTCCTACTGTTCCTTTTTCAACCATTAGGAAAATCAAAAGGCAGAAGCCTAAGTGATTAGTAGGTGTTTCTGTACCTAGTTAAAAAAAATACAGGGGCAACAAGAATCAAATCTTTCTGGACAAAAATACCTAAGTTGATCTGGGGTCATCAGGCAACTCTGAAGTCAGGTACGTGGATGGGAGCCACACTGTTCCAGATTTCCCAAAGTCTGGAAGCCTGAGCCACCCACTGGCAGTCACCTGTCAAAAAAGTAGCCACAGGATGCAGGCGTTGTTCAGAGGACCAACCATCAGGTGACCCAGCTTTGGACTGACAGAGGACCCAGGAGAGGAAATCCAGTTCATGCTAGAGAAGAAGAGTGATGAGCACCAAGTCATGGTACAAGGCATACAGTAGCTGAGAGGGTGAAGAAAGAGAAAACTCTGCACTTGCCTAAAGACAGGACCATTTTTCCTTTCCTAATTCCCTACACAGGTGGTCTCACTCTTATATGGGACAAGAAGTCAACATTCATATAGGAATTAAAAAACAGAGAAAATGGTCTATGACGAACTAGCATTTTCCAGTTCACCCAGTGTTTAATTAATAGTCATAATTGCTAGTCAGCACTTAAATGCCATGTGTCTCTAAAGCAACACTCTCTCTCATAACATTCATCCTTTGGTTCCTTTTTAGACTCACCACAGCGTATGTTTACACTAAAACTGAAACCTTGTTTGAAACTCAGAAACCAAGAAATCAGTATCATGTCTGTATCTCCCACTCAGGCAGAACAGTTGAGAAAATGTCTATGTATTTTCTCAACTTCCGGAAGGACACGGTACAGCTCTTTCCGGTATATAACTGAATCACAGATGTGGAAATGTATGTAAACGTTATCCATAACTGCTCAAGTATCAAATATAAGTTTGCTTAATCATCTAAGAGGAACGATTCAAATCCCAGAAGAGAGAAAGGGGACAAGTGGCATGGTTCAGAGAATCGGGGGACCTGTTCCTGATCAACCAAGCTCTTCCATGAAATATGTATGGAGAAGGACAGATAACTACAAAAGGGTAAGGAAGGAATACTAGGCACATGGATCCTGTGGAGACATGGAACTTTACATCAACTGCAAATGCCTTACAAGAGGCCATGGTTAAATTCTCAGCCGTTCTGCAAGCCAGATGTCAAGCACCGTCATTTAAAAATGATGATAATTAAATATGTTTGTAATATATTTAGCAACATATTCAGTGGCAATTAAATAAATTATATTAAGAACAAAGGTAATAAATACTTAACACTCACTCTCCAATTATGTTTCTAGAATCCACTTCTGTCTGTGATCCTTATGTTATCTCTGCTGTGTTTAGTGGTAGAAATACCATACATCATGGTACTTGCTGTATTTCCTCACCGGATTCCACATTAAATAGTTTCACATGAAATGGCTGAACAGACCAAGGTGGGAGCCTTTACACCATGAGCATAGGCTAACCTCACAAATGAGGACTTGCTTTATGGTTCTGTTGATGACACAGATTTAAAGTGATAGATAAAAATTAAAAATATGCTGATCATACTTAAAGGTTTGTAAGCCAGTAGGTGTTTCATGGACACACAGACAGACACATAGATACATGCACGCACATACACACACACACACACACACACACACACATATATATATATATACATATATATGTATATATATACAAACACACAATAGACACAAATGCAAAAACACACAGAGAGACAAAGCAGCACACCTAGACACACACACATCCATAAGAAGATATACAGATACAGAGAAAGGTCTACAGATACAGACACATGCACACATCAATATTTATCCCATCATTAAGAACTTGTCTCATGCAAGTCACACATCTTGGCTAAACCAGTGGAATTCCCATCTATATCTATAAACCTATGTCTTAGATTGATTTATCATCCTTGTTCTCTAGACAACAGCATCATGCTGGAAGCTCATTCATTTGTGAGTGCCTTCACTTTGCTATGGAATCAAGGCAGTAATCAGACATTTACCTGTGGTCTGATTTGCTCAAATCATCATTTGATTGCACCTATGATTGGGTGGCCAAATGTTTTTCTAATGCAATAAAAGCATTCTGGGAGAATCAATTGGCAAGTTGGAGTTAAAAATGACTATCTTGTATGTTTTATACTTTGGCTAACTCCAGAATAGGATGGTAAGTCCCTGTTACTAAAAGCACTATGCACTTTAGAAACTGGGTCTCAAGATTCCTGAGCTGTAACTCTTCTGAACACCTCCTCCTCAGGATTAGTTTTGGTGTACCTGAAGGTGCCAGGCAAGCTTCCAAAGGAGGAAGACAACAGCAGTCCTACCCAGCTTGATGCCTATGAACTGCACCAACATTGGTATGGCATGATAACCCTAAGGGTTCAGTAGTGGTGGTAACCAACAACTCCAACTGAACTGAAGACCCTCTCAACAAGAGGGAGACTATGATTTTCCCTGGAAACCTAGCTAACTACTCATTACTAGTGAAGTCATGTCTATTGGAAGAGAACTTACAACCACTACTTTACTGAACCAGTACAATCTGTAACAACAATCTATAAGTATTTGTCCTTATACCCACAGATAAGTGGAATCTTCAACCTTCATAAAGGAAACTTCTCCCTGTAATAGATGAAGACCACTACAGAAAACCACAACCAATCGAAACACAGTTGTGTTACCAACCTAAAACTATTTTTTTAGATTTTAAAACACTTTTTTAGATAAAAACTTAGGTTTTTATGTCTCTCAACATTATAAACTTTATAACCCTTTGTAACTTTTTTTCTGAATTTGGTAGCAAAGTAAGTGGTATAACTATTTAAATATAAAACTTTGGAATCACCAAGAGAGGATAGATAATAGCATATAATCTATGATTTTGCCAAATATAAATGTACTGGACACTTTGACTGCCATTCTTACCTAGTAATTGTTCTTATTGTATATAGTTTTACTGTTTTAGAGTCAATTCTTTTCCTTTTTATTTAGACAAAAAGGGAGAGATGTTGTTGGATATGTGTACACTATATAAAGATGTGTTATTGTGAATGGTTTCATAAAATTCTAAATGGCCAATAGCTAGGCAGAAAGGGTTAGGAAGGACTTCTGGACAGAGAGAGGAACTCTGGGATATCTGTGAGGAAGAGAGGGATTAAGCCAGTGAGACATGGAGGGAGTCAGTCATACAGCATGGAGGAGCAGAAAAGAGCCATGTAGCTCTTTATTAATTAATTAATTAAGCTACATTAATAGAAATTGGCTAATTTAAGTTACACGGGAACTAGCCTAAGCTAAGGCCAAGCTTTCACAATTAGAAAACAAATGCAGAGTTGTAGAGCTGAGTCACAACCAATACACCTACAAAACACTCCTGCAGCTAAGGCTCGGGGAACAATGCAGATGAGAGGGTGGACAGATTGCAAGACCCCGAACATCAGGGAGTTTTATGTGAGACTATGTCTCCTAGTAGTATCGGAAGCTACAGCCATAGAATCCCACTAGCATGACTTCCCAAATGTGAGACACGCAAGAATGACACCAACAAGCATGCCAGAGTGGACAGAGAGAAGCCCGTGAGACCTCAACCCTACAAAAGAACCAGAAGCTAGTGAGGAAGGCTGGCGAATGGGAGCGCTGGACTTTTCAGAGGAAAGCATGCCAACTGATTATTTGGTACCAAACGGTCTGCCCTGAGAACATACATAAAAGTGGTACTATACAGATAAACAAGTTATATTTAGGAATATATATGCATCTATGCATGTAATAACAAGTCAAAGAGGGTTATGGATTTGAAAGAAAGTAGGGAGAAGTATATAAGCAATAACAAGTCAAAGAGGGTTATGGATTTGAAAGAAAGTAGGGAGAGGTATATAAGCATTTGAAGGGAGGAAAAAGAAGGGGAAATGAACTTAAATCACCTCAAGAAGTAAAAGAGAAAAATGGTATTTTGTATATTTTATAATTTGAAAATATAAATTTTAATGAATATATGCATATACACATACATTTTTCCTAAGGAGCCGCTCATGAAACATGTCACTGAATAGCAGAAATTATGATGATATGATGGGGGAAAAGATAAAATGTGGGAAAGGTAAATAGGGAAGAAAATTTCAGAGAATGAAGATTCCAAGGAGAGTCAGAGCCTACAGAAAGAGCAGAAACTACGAATTTTGTAAAACCAATAAAAAAAAAAACACCACTTTGAGCAATGGCACGTAGTCTGCAAAACTTTGTCTTAAATATACTCTAGATGCCCCTGAAGATAGAATCAGGGTACCAGAGAGTGTATTTGCAGGGACTCCCATAGTCCAAAGGATGGGAGGACCAGCAGACAGCAGATGATGGTAACCAAGACAGCCACAAGTGGTCCCAAGACACATGTTAGGCTAAAACAGAGGCTTGATACCCACTTCTCCGTACAACAGAGCTTGGTCTGTGTGGCTTCTTCTAGCTGGTGATTCAGCCCACACTAGGAGTCCTGGCTGGGGTCATAATTTTGTCTAGCAGTAGAGGAAGAGTAGAGACTAAAACAGAATGCATGGAAGTGGCTACCCCACCATCAGCCAAAGCAGTTACACAGCACACCTGTCCCTCTTCTTGCATGGTGTCCTCTGCTCAGCTTCACCTTGTGGGTAAGCCTTCCTTCCCATCGCTCTAGAGGCAATCTTGCAGGTTGAATCTGTAGCCATTTCCTACTAAATTTTCAACAACTTCACTCAAGGAAACCCTAATCAATGAGAGGCTAGAATGTGGTGGAGGTTTCTAGCTAGCCACAAAACATTTCCATTTGCATGTGTTTTGAACATACCTAGTTACTCTCTATGTGGTTCTAAACAACCTTCACCCCATACTGGTAGTCCTCAGTTTTGAAGTCACAATATAGGGAAAATATTAGTTTTTCGGCTATGGAAGGGTCTGGAGAAACCAGACAAATACGCATGAGATACATTAGAAGGCTTAAGTATTTGTGTAGACACATGTGTGTGGCTGAACTCATGCCAAGGTTCTCATGTGGAGGCCAGAGGGCATCTGCCAGGCATCTTTCTCTCCTTCGAACCCGTGGGTTCCAGTTACCAAGCTCAGGCTGTCAGACTTAGTGGCAAGTGTCACAATCCACTGAGAAATCTTGCCACTTAGTGTTAAAGCTACATCTAGGGACCTGAAATTTCAAGGGACTATCTTACAAGAACTCTAGATACACTGATGGGAACAAGTCATGCATTCACGACAATGTGAGGGCACTGTGATGTGTTTGTTTAGGAATATACCTCTTGTTCTGCTGAAGCAAGAACAAAGAAGATCTTACCTTACCCAGTGGGAGGACCCTGCAAGGATGTGACCGCTCTGCATTGAGAGTGTGTTGTGCCAGCTTCCTGCCTCTGGGCATAGTTGTTAGCTATGCACTGCATTTAGCAAACAGGATGGCTACATCAACACTACACTCAGAAAACATATTAATACATATTTCTACGTAGTGCTTGTAGTATCATGGTGTGTAGAATAATAGAGGCGGGTAAGGCTGCTTTTTAAATGTCTTTCAACTAGCATAAAATGTAGTTGACCACAAGTTTATCCAACTGAGAACACCAGAGTATTATTGGTCTTAAAAGGGTGCCCATGAGAACTGGGAATGTGGCTTAGTCCGTAAAGTGCTCTCCGTACATGCAATGAAAACTCGCATTCCATCCCCACCACCCATGCCAAATAAAAAAGAATCAGAGCCAGAGCAATGACATACAGCTTTAATGTCAGCGCTCGGGAGACAGAGGCAGGAGGATCCCTGTGAGTTTAAGACCATCCTGGTCTACATAGTGAACTCCAGGACAGCCAAGGCTACATAGTGAGACCCTGTATATAAAAAAAAATAAAATACTAGAAGTGCAATCCAGAAATCCTAGAGATGAGCACACAGAGGCAAAGGGACTAAGGCCATCCTGGTCTACACAGTGAGTTCCAGGATAGCCAGGGCCACATAGTAAGACATTTTTTTTTGATACAGTTATCAAAAAAAAAAAAAAAACAACAACAAAAAACCACTAGCAGTACAATCCAGTAATCCCAGAGATGTGTAGATGGAGACCAAAGTAACACTGGGTCTTGCTGGTTATCCATTCTAACCAAATAGATGAGCTTCAGGTTCTATGAGACTCCATCTCTGTTTTCAAATATAATAAATCAGAGACTGATTGATAAAGACATTCAAGGCTGTTTTTTGTGGCCCCCATGCACAAACACATACACATACACACATTAGTAACTTCTGGCTACATCAAAAGAGACATACTATTATATGTTATATGTATTTTTTCTGGAAAAATAGGAACATTTTGAATTTCCTCAGCCACTAGTATCTGCCACACTTCCTTTCCCTCTGTACACATCTACAAGTCTATCATTCTCAGCTACTTTAAGCATGCGTACTTTATACATATGTCTAGACTAGCCTCTATCACAACTGCCCCACACAAAGATATTCCCACTGTAAAATCTTGATTCGCCCTCTTGAACATGCAATATACCAAAGCCCTGATTGTGCTTCTTCCTACGTTCAGATTGTTTGTGTCTACACTCACCCTCCCAGCTGCTGACTTCCCGTTAAGTGAAACAAGACAGGCACTGAGAAACCCATACAGATTCTTCCTTGGGACTGTCTTGGGCTCGTCTTCTGGGCTCTCTCTAGAAGGATAAATGCCCGGGACTGGAGATGGTCTCCAGGTCATATCATAACCGATTCTGAACCCTTAATCAACAGACCCTTTTGAACAGTTAGAGAAAAACCAGGACTGTAGGAAAAGATGTGCTTTTCCAGAATATTCCCCAGAAGAGTTACCACAGCAAGACATCTCTAATGGTGCAATAATGGTGCTCATTTTTTGGTGGAAACCAACAGCAGTCTAATTGGACTTAGCAGCAGACTCAACAAGAGGAAAATCACACCTAGTGCTGGAAATGTAAGCAACTCCCTGGGGCTGGTAAGGCCATGAATCTTAGAGGAACATCTACAATCAGCACTTTATTAAGCCAGCATGATCTTTACTGCACTCGAAATAACTTAACCTTATACCCAAACAAGTGTAGCCCCACTCCTCATAGATGAGGCTTCTCTCTGCAGCATGCAGAGACTGTTAAAGAAAACTCCAACTGATCAAAATGCAGAGAAAAGCTGATCCCAAAGAACCCTACTCCAGTGGATACAACTATGATTTTTTTTAACCAAAATTGCCTTCAAATGATTTCAGCAAATTGCTAAAAATTGACCCACAGGGCATTTTGGATGAGTCCTCCAGCCCCACAGACTGCCCTAAGGTCCCAAGGGGGTCAGAGGACTGTAATGTGGCCCCACCCCACTGTTGGAGAAGCAGGGAGTGGGCCCACATGGCTGAAACCGTGACAGAGTTTATCTGGCTCACACTAGTTGAAGTCTCTTCCTAAGAATTGCTGTTCACTGCTGTCTTTGAAGCTCTAGTCATGAGACGCTGCCCCTGAAGACCAAGAGTCATCCGTCTTCTATAGAGGGTTTAAGATATCACAGCATATACACGAGGCTAAGCTGTGCCCATGTCCCTATACAGCGCCCGTTAAAATCTGTAGACAGAGTCCTACCGTGAGCAGCCTCCTGTCCCAGCAGTAACAATTTGACATTTCATTAGCGTTTCTTTCTTCCTGCTTCAGAAAACCCCTCAGACAGACACTGTCAAAATTCCAAACCTCTGCATACACAATTAGGCCATAGGTCCAGGTGCACACCGTTTCACTCTGTATATTGCCCCCCTCATGCGTTCTACTGTGCTGTTCCCAAAGCCACCAGCTGAAGCTGTGACTGGGCGCCAGAGGAGCAGCCTTAGAAGATGACAAAAGCTCACTAATGTGGCCAGCCACATGTGTCTTTATAAAGGTTGTTTTGCAGGAGGGCCAGGCAGGTTTTAGAAAAGTCCAAGACTCCCAGATAGAAAGGAAGATAAGAATTGCCTCAGGAATGAAAGTGTTGGACTAAAAATCACTCAGAAGATGAGGTATTGGCTGCTGATGCATGAAGACTGGAATTTAGACCCCCAGAACCATGGGAAAGCAGACCAGTCATGGCAGCCACCTGAAATTCTGGCACTAGGTAGGCAATGACAGGAGCTTCCTGGGGCAAACTGGCTATCGACCCTACTCAAAAGCTCAGGAGCTGGGAATATAGAAGGAAACCCTGCCTCGGTAGACAAAGTGGAGAGCAATGAAGGTTGATATCAATATCAACTTCAGGCTAGCACATGTACTGACCCACACACATACAGATCCATTTACATACATATGAACATGCATGCTTCGATGCACATACATACAACAGTCACACATAGGCAATAATAATAAAGAATGGAAACAAATTCTCTTGTCTGGCAAAACCTTCAATGCACACAAGACACCACAACTATAATATCACTGGTAGCTTAGTTATCCACAGTGAACTTCGAGAAAGATTGGAGCCATCTGTCTGGGAGCTTTAGGGGTCATCTCCTGACTTCTGAAATTGCAGTCTGAAGTTTCCACACCCTCTGCCATTCAAGGACTGCAGCACCCTCCAACTGTGTCTGCTGGCTTCGTTCCATCAAACTTGTCACCATCCAAATGTGATAACCACACAGTGGATGCTGTGGGGGACTGCCAGCCAAATATTTCTACAGAGCTGTGGTTGGCTGCTTGGGATGTGAATTTAACAGGCAGATGTTTTGCTTCAGAGTCTTTGTGTCTCCCTGCCTACCTCAGAGTCAGTCTGGTGTCTAGTGTAGATATTTCCACCTTTAAATTTAGATTGCTCGTTTTTCCAGTGCTGAGCTCTCTACCTTTCTTGGTGGTGTCACAGACATGTCTGTTTCCTGACAGCATTAAATCTAGTATTTGCAGATATGTGAGGGGGGTCAATGATCAATGAGAAGACCACAAATACATTGGTAGTGATTGAGGCGTGGTTCAGGATGAATAAAACATCCAGCCCCCGGCAGACCTCAACAGAGCTAGCACAGAGGTTCCAGTCTTTCCCCTTTCTTCCACCATGAGTGTGTCCCTATTACCAGAGTTGTTAGTGTCCAGAGTTCTTAGTTGCCTGAGTTCTGGCAGCCCAGTAAATCAGGCTCAGCCACTCATCCTCAAAAGACTAATAAAGGTACCAGCAAATAGTAAAAGGCAATGAAAGGAGATTCATTTAATGTGGCCACATTGAGAGGGGAATAAAGAGGTCCAGTGATAGGCCACATCTATCTTGAGGACCTAAATATGAGGTATTTGTTTCAATGAAAGCCAGAGGCATGCTCAACTAGGTGGACCGGGTCAATGTGTGATCTGATCCATCACTCTTTTCTGAGTCCCAATCTCTCCAATAAGGTGACCAGAAATGGGTGACATCTCTTCTAGGAAAACAAGTCCTTTCTCTGGCTGGCACCAAGACCCCAACACTTTGTTCCTCCCAGCATGGGATTTCTGGGTAAATTACAATTTCTTGAGGGTCCTTTGTTTCGGCAGTCTGATAATGAAAGGGAAAGATACAATGTCTCTTTAGAACATCCGTTTCTCTGGAAAGAAAGATTCTAGGCTTGACAGAAGGTAGTAGACAGAGCACTCAACATGTATGCATGAAGTCTAGCTGGATTACCTTCCTAGCTAGTTTTAACAACCAACTTTAGCCAAGAGTCACTTGAAAGGGGAGTCTAGGTTGAGGAATTGCCTAGATCAGATTGGCCCATGGAAATGTTTTTGTGAGATTGTCTTGATTGTTAATTGATATGGGAAGAGATAGCCCACTGTGAGCAATACCAATCCCTAGGCAGGTGGTTCTGGGAAGATAGTAGGAGCTAAGAATGAGCCTGTACATGATCCAGCAAGAAGCTGTACCTTCACAGTTTCTTAAAGTTCCCACTTCAGCTCTTGTCCTACCTTCCCTCAGTGGTGACCTGTGACCTGGAAGTGCAAGCTAGGCAAATCTTCCCCTAATCTGCCTTTTGTTGTAGGCATAAAAAGGAAAGTAGAACAGTGGCCTTCGGGATATCGAACATCAGTTGGCTTTCTCATGGTTTATATGGAAGTAATAGCACCTTTGTAGGGTATCACAGGAAACCACATGCAACTCTTGTAAAGTGTCAACTTACATATCAACGAATAGTTATAAGACATAAATACAACAAATATGTGAGTAGATTATAAAATCTTGCCGGGCGATGGTGGCGCATGCCTTTAATCCCAGCACTCGGGAGGCAGAGGCAGGAGGATCTCTGTGAGTTTAGACCAGCCTGGTCTACAGAGCTAGTTCCAGGACAGGCTCCAAAGCCACAGAGAAACCCTGTCTCGAAAAAGCAAAAAAAAAAAAAAAAAAAAAAAGAATATAAAATATTTAACGACAGTTTGCTGCTTTTGTTGCTGACCAATCCACAGCTGTACGGCTCTCCAGGGTCTGCCATCTGTTCTTTTCCACCCACACTTCCTTCCCTTTCTCTACCTATCCACTGCTCCATCTGTGCCACAGTCCCAGGAGTCCAGTCACTAACATCTGGAGAAATAGGTTCTTTCTTTGATCTGAAGAAACACAGAGAAGGTAAGCTCACCATTGTTATGTGGATCTGAAGATTCTAGATTAACACAGATTTCCCTAGAATTTCTGAAAGTGTGGGTAAAAGTCAAGAGTGTGTGAAGTGTTCACGCTAGGATGAAAGAGAGTGAAGAGGAAGGAAGTGCCTACGAATGCTGAAATCCACCGAAAGCAAACACAATGGACTTTACAGCAAGGAGCAGACCAACTCCCAAGCTCTTAAATGCCCCATCCTCTGCCAGATAGCTATGGTGCTATTGTTCCTGCTCTTGCTCCCCCCTCTCTCTCCTCCCTCCCCCCTCCCTCCCTCCCTCTCTCCTTCCCTCCTTCCCTCCCTTTCTCTCTCCCATTCTCTGCCCCTTCCCCTCTTCTATACAACCTACAACCAACTACCATGGGTTAGTTTTCAAGCCATCATTTCTGTCGTTCATGTTAAAATGAATAAAAAGTTGGAAAACTCCATCCGCGAAGACCCCAGCGCACAGATATCCCCGTGGGGCCAGGAAATGGCTCTGAACTTGCCCTTGGGTCTGACGTTGTTCTGATAACATCTGTGATGCTCGGGAGAGTGTCTTTCACATCAAGGACATGACAGTCCCATGGACAGATAGAAAGGAGCTTACCATAAAGCAGAACCAGACACAAATCGAGACGCGGACTAGTTCTGGAGTGAAAACCAACCTTGACCATGGAGCAGAGTCCCTCAGGACCCAGTCAGATCATACAGCTGTTTGCACATCCCATGTATAAGGCAACCCAATGAGGACAGAAAGGCTGTGATGAACTGGAGATGGCCAGTCCTAGCTGAGCCTGTTAAAATCCAATCAAGTACAATGTCCAACAGCTCACACCCACCTGTTTAAGGCTATGGCTCGAGAACTCTCTCATGCAGAGTCTCAGCATCGCTGGTGCTTTCCCAGTTTTCTCTATCCACCCATCTGCCTCCTCTGCTGACTTAGTTTCTGATCCTCCCTGATCTTCCTGTCCTGCATCAGGACATTTCTCAGCGCTGTCTTCTTCTGTTTCTGCTACCTCCAGGTAGCACGTGCTTCTCCTGGCTCACAAGGGATGTAAGGAGCGATTTGGGCAGCGAAGTATAGCTTGGTGTCTTGGCTGCTTTCCCTGCTGCTGTGAGAAAACGTGCTGACAAAAGTCACTTAAGAGGCAAAGCACTCACTGTGACTTATATTTCCAGAGGGATATTGGCCATCGTGACACAAAATACACACCACCACCACCACCACCCCCCCCCCCCAGGCAGGGAAGGCCTGGCTGCAGGAACATGAGACTGGCTCATGAACATTGCTTTGGTGTGCAACCAGGCTGGGCATATCTGCATTTAGGAAGCAGAGAGTCAACAAGGGATGGGCTGTATAGTTCTAAAGCCCACCTCCAATGACCCACTGAGTGAAGCCCTACTTCCTAAACATCCTAAGTGCCACCATCTAGGGACCAAGTGTTTAAACACATGAGCCCGTCAAGGTATTTAATGTTCAACCACCCCATGGCTTGGTATTAGGAGAACTCCAGATCTCCACTCTTTTAAACATAGCAAGAAGAATTGAATGTAATCAAATATAAAAAATATCACCACAGATTGTAGGAAGAATGCAGATAATGGTTATTTCAAGTCACAGTTAGTGTCAGTTGCCAACATGACACAAACCTAGAGTCTCCCAGAAAGAGGGGAGACTGTGGGTGGGTGCTGCCACCACTGGGCAGCTGAGCCTGGGCTGTGTAAGAAACGCTGAACAAGCCAGGCAACGAGAGCCTACAAGCAGCATCCCTTCATTGGTTTCCTCTTCAAGCTCACATCTTCGGCTCCTGCCCAGCTCCCATGGGTGACAGATTGTAAAGGTGAGATGAAATAGGTAGGCCCTTTCCTCCCAAGTCGCCTTTGGTCGTGGCAATTCTGACAGTGGCAGAAAAGGAAACCGGAACAGGGGCCAAACACAGCTGGGATTTGATGATGGGTCTTGGGTGGTAAAGTGTTCAGAATGCTGGCTCTTTCTCTTTGTTTTTCTGAATTAACACAAGGATGGGGAAAACTATGTGATCATTTGATCCTGAGTCCTCTCACCCTATAACAAACTGAGCATGTTGAGTCTTGGTGCATGTGGAAGTTCCAGATATCTGTGTGAAATCACAGATTATCACATAGACAGACAGATTGCTACAAAGGAGTCACCAGCATTAACATAGGAAAGCTGTAACACTTAATGTCTATGACCCTTATGATAGGCATCAGCCCATTATGACAATAAAACATCAGCTGGCCATGGCAAATTACTATCATTTAAGCACTCAAGAGGAAGCTGAGGAAGGAGGGTCGTGAGTTAGAGTCCGAATGGATACACAGCAAGAAACCATCTTCTAAAGCACGAAGTTAATTAATTGAAAATAAATACATTGCCGACTCTGATAAGTAAAATAAGATTTTTCCAGAATTGGGTGGCGTAACCCACTGTTCTGTGAAGCAACACAAGCCTGCGTCTGGAAGACTCAGCTGTCGATAACCTTGCAGAAAACGATGCTCCAAGTTCTCACTGCAGAGCTGCATAGATGTCAGCGTGTGTGTGTGGGGGGGTGGGGATAACTATGTTTTATTAACACTTACAGCTGCATATCTGAGATGGAATAAGAATTGCTCCAAATATCCGGGCCCAAGGGTAAATAAATAGTTCTAGCCTGGATTCCCAGATCAGAAAGGGCTATGGTCTAGTTGCAAATTGATTATCTGTTTTTTCAGTCTCTCCTTTGAACAACCAGCAAACAGACCAGAAAACTCTCGTGTGTGTGTGTGTGTGTGTGTGTGTGTGTGTGTGTGTGAAAATCTGTATTGGACAATCTATAAACACATGAAACAGTTACATATACTAGGCATGTTTCTCTAGAGAAAAAGAACCAATAGAACCAATTATTTACATATATAAATATATATAATACTTAGACATATAATACTTATTCACATATATTTATATGTATATATACATATATATATTATTAGCAGGCATCCATCTCTCTGTGTGTGCATATTATAAAGGAGGTTTACAGATTACCTTAGAGAGTGATGGCTTTCTTTGATGGCTACATTCTGGAGAGGGAAAGAACCGGTAGCTGCTCATTCGACACAGTGGGCTGACCCAGCATCCTCAGCCAGCTCTGAAAACCTGGAAGCCCCTGAAGAGTTGCTGGTATGAAGTCTGTGTTGGGAAGGTTAAGGAACTGATGTCTGATGTTAGTGAAGGGCAGCAGCCTGAGGGATGGACGGACTGAGGCAGAGCTGAAGGCAGGCTGGTGAAATAAAGAGGCTTGATTGAGGCCTCTTTCTATCAGGGCCCCCCGTTGGAAGGCATCATCCACTTTAGGATGGATCGTCCCTCTTCAGAGTTCATGCATTCTGTAAATACCCTCACAGACACAGCTCGAGATGTGAATCTCAACCCTGTCAGGGTGACAGTTAAGACTAGTTGCCACAGTATGCAGTAGTTCCAATCATACAGAAATGACAGAGTTGGTGCAAAGTTAAGGAACATGATTCAGAAAATTATAATAATGTATTAGTCAAAACAAGATCAAATAGTCCCTAAATAATAATTTTAGGTAACAGGTGCACTCTACTTCATTTACCAATTTTCCGTGGCCCACCCCAACACACCCACTCTCCAGGTAACATCCACGTTCGCTTTTCTTGTCCACTGTCACTCCATCCATCTTTAGAATGCACTCTAAACCCACGAGCTGAAAATATATGAGCACACATCTTCCACCCCGCACAGATATGGATTTAAAATTCTAATACTGTAAATGGCATTTCACAAATGAATTCAAAAAGTCTGGAACTGTTTTCAATCAAGGGAAAATATACCTCTAACATTGAGAAAGCTTTGCTAAATTACCAATCAGAAAATAGGTCCATGCTAATTTAAGATTAATATTCAAATGAGAGGTATAATCAGCTCCCGGCTAAATTCCGTGTCAATCTGGATTAATCATCCTTCATATCAGGTTTTGAAAAGTTTTTCCATTTGACATGTGTAGAGATTATGTGCTCTGTCATGTCCATAATGACTAGTTTTATTGAACCTGACAGTTATAATCAGCTAATTTGATCTTAAATTTTAAGACGAAAACCAGTGTAAAGGATGTGAGACACAAATGTGATCGATCAGTAAGCTGAGCAATTAGCTCATAAAGCCCCAGAGCAAGGATATCTCAAATTCTGTTTCAGCTGGTTCCTGACTTCTCATTATGAAGTGTAGCATTTTGAGTTTCTAGAAATCATGATATTTTAGGTCAAACAGCTAAAATGAAATAAGGAGAAATTAATCTTTGCAACTAACTTACCTAGTCCAGTTTGCTTATTTAGTTTCTACTGTATTGGTACTGGATACCAGGAAAATAAATGATTTTTAAATAGTCATTTTATCAGGAAGCATGGATGTGCAAGGTAAGAACCAGAGAGTAAATACATGCTTATATCACATGTTGGACGTTCTGAGGGATGAAGAACCTCCCAGCAGGATAGAGGAGGTGTTCAGGAGTGTTTTCTCCTGGAATTTTTCATAAAGCAAGTTTTGAACACAGAGGTAGCAGAAAAAAGCTAAAGCTCAGGGAGGCATTTCTTGAGCTGTCAGAAGAAAAGAACCTGTTCTGATATGTGTGAGCAGAGTTGGTGGCAAAGGGTGAAAATGTAGAATGGGCTGGAAGACGAGGATGGACAGCAGGTATCCAATGCTTGAGGGCAATTGTGGGAGCTACAAGAGAAGACACTTGCAAGAACATAAAAGGCCATACCGTATTTTCCCTAGGAGAACAAGATGTTGGAGAAGGCAGTAGTGTGAGCTGAACCCAGGCAAGCTAATTTTTAAAAAGTAATCAAGACGGGCAGTAATTATTTTGAAGGAAAGGTTTGCTGGCAAAGGGGATGACATGGGATCAGGACTCGGATTTTAAAGATCTGCTAGTAAGTTGAGAGCAGAATGAAGGGTTAGACCATCTTTCAAGTCTTAAACGTTACCTAAAGGATAGACTTGAAATGTACCCTTGGGTGGAAGATTGGCTGCCAAACCCTTGAGCATATTTCCAACTGATAGTCTAAGAGGTCAAGAGAAGGCATCTTAAACGCCATTGCAATCTGGCATGAGCTCAGAATGGGAGATATAACTGTGTGTGTATTCATGCCAAGCTGTAATATTGGGAGCCTTTAGACATGGCAAACACAGTGTTCCTTTGACTTCTGAATGTGATTCAGTATGAGACCTGCTGGGTGTGTCAACTGTAAAACATGTGCACAAAGCTATAGTTTCAAAGATCATGCTTCGTTTTTCCCCAGAATATTGCCATATGAAGAACACTAAGTTGGTTCCAAGAGGGATGAATGGTAAAGCTAAAACTAAAGACCAACGATGAAAATTCAACTATGTTCCCAGGTATTTGCACCACTAGTGTTCCTTACACATTTACTCAGGGCATGACCAGTTTTCAGTTGAAGTTGCTTGTTTTGTTGTTGCTGGGTTTATCCACGTCATCGAATTGTCCATAGTCACACAACACGGCTTCCTGCTACCACAATGGGCTCCCTGTGTCACCAAAAGGGCATGCCATCCTCTTCTCCTATTGGCCCTTCCTGTGGAGAACTGTAAGCAGTGAGCAGAAATGGAGAAAAAGAACACGTGTACACGGGTAATCTTCATCATGGGGAAAACAGGACCGAAAGAAGTGACAGCTGCACCCAGCTACGGGTTCAGCAAGCCTCAAGACCGCCATCTCCACCCTTTTCACTCTTGATTTAGGAAGAGGAGCAATTGCATGGGCTTGTCTGTCTTTGCAGTCTCAGGTTATTCTGAGTAAGAAGCAATACTGGGTCTCTTTGTAAATAATCTTCAACAAATTCAAATCCAATCCAAACTCTCCCCTTTATCCCTTTTCAATAATTACATTCCACGTTCTCACTAGCTCTCCTTGAATCAGCTTCCCTCATAAAGGATTCCTTCCTCCCACTCCAGAGGATTCAACTCTGAGGAAAGTTTGGGGTGGGGGGTGAGAGAGGGAGAATCCAAAATAAATGCACAATGGATAATAATTACAGAAAAAGCATATATATATATATATATATATATATATATATATATATATTTCAAAACCTGCACTTGCAAAATTTCATTTTGGAAAGAAAAGCCTATCAAAGCATATCATTTTAATTATACTTCTATTACCAGGGGACTATGAAAGTGTATATTAAATTAATGAAATGGATTGCCTCGGTTCCACAGTGGTTATTAGCAGGAAGCGTTCCCAGTTTTCATATTATGTACATCACTAACTTTAATTGCATTAGGCTGGGCTGGGAGAGCTATTTTTAGGAAATATTTCATCCACAAAACAATTTCTGTTGGCTGTCTGCCTACTACAGCTCCGGGATGGAGCTCTCTCATAAATGCTAACTTATTATTTCTGTCAGCCATGCTGAAGCATGTATGACCTTATTAAAACTACCCCAAGCAGCTCTGTTCTCAAGACCATTGGCTCAGCTTCCCAGGAGGGCACAGAGAAGTGGGAGAGGAAGACTGGCCAACAAGCACACACTTGGGATG
Organism: Microtus oregoni; assembly: GCF_018167655.1. Lineage (NCBI taxonomy): Eukaryota > Metazoa > Chordata > Mammalia > Rodentia > Cricetidae > Microtus > Microtus oregoni. Next base: position 8,776,621 of record NW_024543093.1, on the reverse strand, counting down.
CAAGGGCATCACAGAGAACAATCATGTGTGTAGGGGCCCTACACCGGGGAATGCAGTGCCTGCATTGTCCAGAACATAGAGATCTCATGAAATCAAATTTGTAAGCACTAGGTACATGAGTTCTCAGGTCTTCACATCTGGCTGCTTCCTGAAGCGCCTAGTTCTAGATTCAAGTTGCAGCTGGCCTGTGGAAGGGAATCATCCAGCCTTACACATTAATGCAGCAACAATACAAAGACAGCACCCCGCCTTAACCTAAGAATTATAAAGTTGGAAGATGACTTAGAAATCATGTACCCTGAGTTTGCCCATGACAGAAAAGTGTACCGTGGACAGCTGGCATGGCCTTTAAGAAGCAGGAGCCTGGTAGTTTGAGAGCACATAAGACATCCACAGGGCCTTCCTGATATCTTATCTGGTAAAAATATAAAAACATGTACACTCCTAGATGTGTGTGACCAAACTTCTCTTCCCACCAACACTTAGGCCTGTCAGTCTCTCGGCAAGCCAAAGCAGCCCCCTGTTCAGACTCTGAATCTGTGTTCTCTCCCAAGAAGATTTTCTCAAACTCTTTGCTTTCCTCCCCTTTTGGGCCACTAACGTCATCACACCTTCAGAAATTCCTTTGCTGAGTCTGAAAATCCAAAGTCAAAAGCCATGTTTTATTCCTGTGCCTGCTTTAATATTCTCCACAGAGCAGACCCCTCTTTAGAGGGATCTTTGTGTCTGTGTTAGTATTTTGTTGTACTTCATCTAAGGCAGCTTTGTACTAAGGCTTATTCGATGTTACAGTCTCAAGATTTCAAGAGATACTCAGTAACTCATGAGAAAGATGGCAGACATCCCACCTTTCCTGGCTAGGAAATTAACATTGTATGCATATTGCTTAGATACCAAGGTAAATTCTAGAACTAACATTGTATGTGTTGAAACTTGGCTGTTTCTTAAGAAGGAGGTTGAAGGTATGCATGCCTGAGCAATGGTGTCTCCTTTTTCCTTACTTTTTACTGTTGGGCAAGCTGCCATTTTAGGGTTTCAGTTTTAAAACTTCAAATAATTTAGGAAGTTAAAGGCATTGAAAGCATGTCCCAAGTTAAATAATGATGTGGGATGTCTTTCTGTATATGTGTTGCTTTTATTGGCTAGTAAATAAAGCTGCTTTGGCCTATAGCAGGGCAGAATATGGCCAGGCTGGAAAAGTTATAAAGAGAGAATAGGCAGAGTAAAAGAGATGCCATGTAGCTGCTGAGAGAGGCAGATGCCTTGTAGTTGCCCAAGAAGCAAGAGGTAACAAACTACAAGTCTCGTGGTAAAATATAAGATAATAGAAATGGGTTAATTTAAGATGTAATATGTAGCTAGGAATATGCCTAAGCCATACGTCAAGCAATGTTGTAATCAATAAAGTTTCTATGTGATTATTTGGGTCAGGATCCAGAAAATGAACAAGCAACCTCCATCTGCAAGATCATCATGTACCTTCCCTCTTTGTTAGTCTTCCATCTTTGCCTGAATACCTTTCTTTCTCCCAGATGAAGCGGGCACATATGTCTTTTAAAAGCTGAGGCCCTCTTTAACCACACTAATCCCGAGACCCCAATATGTCTGGTATGGCCCCAGGGTAAAATCTCTACACTGGGTATGGTGGAATGAAGGCAGGAGCTTGCCTGAGAATTCCCCTGGAGGACCAGCTGCAGCTTAGTAAGTTTTGAAGCCTCTAAAACTGGCTGGGGGAAATGAAAGATATATTGAAGTTCTCTAGTCCTAGGTTCCACATATCACACACTGTCTGCAGGCAGCTTAACACCCCACAAAGAATCAAGCTGTCAACATAAAAATCTCCACGACATTCCCATAGGAAAAAATGTGTCAGTGTGACCTTAGTAAAGTCCAGAACTTTCCAAATGGATAGGTTCTTCAGCAAAGCGGACTCCTATTCCAATTTAACTCTTATCATTTGTTTGCACACACACACACACACACACACACACACACAAATGGCCCTAGTCTGTGTGTTCTCTTTGGTCTCCCGCTAATGGTGGCATGTGTGTGGATTTAAACAATGAATTGCATCTTCCTTTACCTTCCATGTGTCTTTGATGAGTTGTTAAACAATGTGTGATAAGAGACAGGACAAAAATCCACTTTAATTGATACACTAGACTATTTTCTTCAGGGACTACACACTGTATTTTCCCTCTCTAGACTCTATTTTCTCAAATGTAGCATGATTAATAAAAACCCAGAGACAGATATCAGGGTTCAACCGAAAGGTCAGAAAAACAAACAACCAGCCACTGGCTCTTACCTCTACCTCAGTCCGAAATGGCGATCCTGCCTCCAGAAATCTCAGAATGCCACTGTGTCTAAGAACTGTCTCCTCCCGTTTTATATTCCACTCTAGGGCTGGAATTAAAGGCATGCACCACCACCACCTGGTTTCTGTGGCAAACTAGTGCAGGTACTGGGATTAAAGGTGTGCGTCACCACTGCCTGGTCTGTGAGGCTGAACAGTGGGGCTGTTTTACTCTCTGATCTTCAGGTTGCTCTTTCAGCAATATCCAGTCACCCTCTGACAAATGGGTATCCTCTGCCAAAGAGCATGAGAGAGCAAGACTGGGGTTCAGTTTGGTGATCAAGCAAGGAGAGACAAACAGGCTTCACCAACGATCCTACTGTCACACAAAGCCACTCGTGCCCCTCCCTGACACTCAGCAAGGAGTCTTGTCCCCATTTTGGTATCTCCCTGTCTTCTCTTGACTATTTTGTTTGTTTGCTTTGTTTGGTTTTATGAGAGAGTGTTCCTCTGTGTAACAGTCCTAGCTCTCCTAGAACTTGCTTTGGCAGACCAGGCTGGCCTCAAACTCACAGAGATCCACCTGCCTCTGCCTCCCAAGTGCTGGGATTAAAGGTGTGTGCCACCACCACCGGGCTCTTCTTATGACTCTTGAACCACCGTTTCATGTGCATGTCTGCTTACGTGATCAATTCCTCTGTAAAATTGACTCCCAAAATCCCACCCTTTCATTCCATTTTTTTTTTGCATACAACACTGCCCGTTTTTGTGTGATGAATTTATTCTTCTTTCTTTATTTTCTAAAGTAGACTTTGTTCTCCACTAAGGTTGAGATACCATTGATTTCCATTCTCAACAGGGCCCAGCACCTAGGCTAGCAGACTTGGGAAAACTTTTCTCTGTGAATCAAAGAAAAAGGCAGATTCAAGCAAAGCTACCAAAATGACATCCTTGTCACTAGACGTACTAAATACACAACCAGCTGCAGAAGGCAGAGCCTTGTGTCGCATCTTTAAATACTGCCCCCATTTGTTGTTCATGTCACTTCTCTCATTTCATTCCACACACTCTGTTAAGAGTCAAGCAGAATCACAGAAATGTTGTAGGACATGTCCCAGGTTACAGGCGGGATATGACAAAGCCAGGACCCCTTGGTCTGTGGACACCCAGACCTGGTGCCTTCTCCAAGGAGGTATTTGTTTTTTGCTTGTAACAACATCCTGTGGAAGCTTTATCAGAGTTCATTTTTTTATCTGAAACACCCTGCATCGGTTCACGTTTGGGGCACTGAGTGAGTTCCTAGTTAGTGGCTGTCACAGGTTTCCACCTCCATGAATGGCGCCACAGCTTCCCTGCTGTAAAGGGTGGGAACCGTGAGCAAGGGTAGGTTTTCTCTGACATGATTCCTGTTGGGTATTTTATCACAGTCATAAGAAAAACAACTGATCTAGTCAGTGTGCTTTGTTTACAGAAATATCAATATTTACTCCAAACCATCTGACAAGCCTAAGAAAGATTCATTTTTTTAGGTGATTTTCCCCTTCCCTTCCCAATGACTTTTGCTGTATGAGATGGTATTCGGCCAAATAAAAACAAAGTACTACTTGAAATTAGCACTTATTATATATCAATCAAACACTGAGCTATATTTAAACATGAGTCATTCACGCTTGGATCAATTAGAGATAAAATGTTTTAAATGGATGCATTATCATCTCACAGTAGACCAGATATCCTCATAGGTGTTCCTGATCAGAGCAAGGCTAGCCTACAAATCCATAGAAGGGATAAGGCCCAACTGGAAATCCCAGAGCTGACTTGAGAACACAGAAAGATACCCTATTCACAGAAAGATACCCTAATCACAGTATGGATTGTGGAGTCCCAGGGCTGTGATATATAAGAGGGTAAGAAGCTATATATAGATTTGGGGCTGCAATGACCTTCAAAGCCATATCTGCATTCCTAGAGTTCTACCATAGCCCTTGACAAAGGAACTGATCTGAGGATAAATTTGTGTGAACCTGGAGATCCTTCTGATGGATGTACATGTGGGCTCTGGTTTGTACATGAGCACTGCATACATGCACAGCTCATGTATGATCAGAGAGCAAGCTCAGGTGTCAGTCTTCAGAAACCTCAATGGATTTTGTTGTTGCTGGAACAGGTTCTCCCTTTAGTCTGGAATTTCTGTCTCTCTGTTTTAATATGAGCGGCGGGGCTGCGTCCCCAGCACCCCGGCCACCTGCTAGCTTATGTCCCGAAATAATTACACGGACACTGTATTCTTTTAAACACTGCCTGGCCCATTAACTCTAGCCCTTACAGGCTACTTCTCCTATCCCGATCAACCCATCTCTAATAATCTGTGTAGCATCAGTCTTACCAGGAAAGATTCAGCATGTCTGACCTGGCAGCTTGCTTCATGGCGTCTGCCCGGGAGAGGGGAGCATGGCCTCTGAGCTCACTTCCTCTTCCTCCCCGCATTCTGTTCTGTTTACTCCTCCCACCTATGTTTTAACCTATGAGGGCCAAGCAGTTTCTTTATTATAATTAACCAATGACCTTCCTCCATCATCTCTGTCCAACAGCTTCCAGTAATCCACCTGCCTCTCTGTTCCCTATCTCTCAATGCCACGATTCCTGGCTTCGCCAATGTCCCTGACCTTGCACCTAGGTTGTAGAGATCTGAGCTCCAGTCGTCTTCCAAGGCAAGTGTTTTAGTGATTAAGTTGCATCCCCGCTCCAGTAACAGTTCCTGATTTAAACCCACCACCAGCTGACACATACACCACAATCACTGATAAGACCCTCTTTTCTATGATGAACACCCTACCTTGCTATGATAAACACCCCGTCTCCTGGCCAGAGAGCAGGCTGGACTACGCCCACTTTCCTTTTAAGAACTGAGACTTTGACAGCAAGTCACTTAACTCCGTCCAGCAGCAGCTGTGTGGGTTTTGCATAATTAATTACTTATACCAAGGCAGCCACAGTAATTAACAGCCAGATGAATATGATACTCTGATCAGAAGCACTTTGCATTTCAGCCATCCCTCAAGCAAGTAACTGTCAAAACCGGACTGTTTGACAGAGTGGGGCCTGCCAAGCCCCTTGTAGACATCTGCTCTGTAACAGAAAGAACAGATTCCCCGAGCAGAGTGTACACACTACTGATTTTAGCAGGCAAGGAATAGCTCTGATTACCTTCTCACAAATGCTGGTCGATTCTGTCGGCTTCCAAGCACATCTCCCAGCATCTCCCAGAAGGACTGAATTTTAAATGGAAAAAAAAAAATCTATGTTGTTCTGAATGCCAGCCCTGCAAGTTCAGTCAGATGCAAGACCCTGCTCCGTGGCTCTTCAGATGTGTGAAGGGACCCAGCAGGAAACCACTCCATCCTACCCCTGCTGGAGAGCCAACTGAACACAAGAAATACCCTTAACAACCAAGCGGCTACTTGACACCACATTTCCCTACCATTTGTATAGGAAATGGAAACCCATGAGCCATAGGAAAAAGCTGAGGGTTTGCTGGAAATGGTGGAGAAACACCCTCCCTCCCATCCAGCTCTGTCTGCATCTTAAAGCAAGGCCTCCCACCCGGGGTGGGGGAGGGGTATCTGAGGCAGAGCCGCTTCCCAGCCGCAGTTAGGTGGAATCCTCCACAGCCATTTTTCAATGCAAAGCAGAGTGACCATTGCCAAGAAATATAATTCCTGCTCTGGGCCTGTGATTGTGACCAAGATGGGTTAGATTATTTATAATCCAATTAATTATTTTGATGTCAGTCAGCAAATATGGACGGAGAACCAGGAGGTAGGAATAGCTCTCGGTCCTGATGCTGTCCCTCAGGACTGCTTTCACTGAAGTATGCTGCTCTGCCTTTGTAAATATCAGTCTCCTCATCCAAAACAAACAAACAAACAAACAAGAACAGCTCAGTTGGTCTAGATGGTAAGAAGTGTCTCTGAGACCTTTTAAAAATCATGAAATGTCTGTGCTCAATTAAATTGGAATTTTGTGTAAATCTTAGCATATCACATATTATATATGAATTATATATAAATGCAAGGCCCATCCAATTATTGAGAAATGTTTGTATATAATTTATTTCTTACCTCCCTGGTATTCAGAATTGCTTATCTGCGCTCTACCTCAGCCATTTGCTTTGGAGGTCTTTGAGAAAATGCTGTCTGGCCATGCATGGGGACTTACGTGGTTCCCATCCCTGGGCAAAAGGAATGGGTGTCATGTCCTTACACAAACACATATTTATAAATGCAGAGCCCTTCAGTTCACTTGCTTTACACAAGTAAAGGCTCTGCCTATGTTGTTCTGGCTGATTTGTTGCAGGGTACTGGAGGCTATGATGGCATTGCTATGGGAGAGGGTAGGAACAGGACAGGGGTGCGCCAGAGAGATGTTTAATGAGTTATCCAAATCAGACACACTTTTGTCTTGAATTGTACTATTCAAGCAGTACTAATTAGTACTATTATTAATGGAGAAAGGCATATAGGATATTGTATATGTAAAAGCCCAGCTCTTTTCAAACACTCAGGAGTAGAATTACCCCCTGATGGTTTCTTCTACCTAAAGATCAATTAAGACCAAATAAACTGAAAACTAATACAAACAGGAGAAGCAATAATTAAAACGTTATCAAATCAAGACTTGATTAACAGCTAAGAAGACACAGCTTTCTTTTAAGAAGATGGGTTACGAAAAGAGGAGATTGTATTTCAAGGAATGTTTGTGGGATATTTGGAAAGGCATATCTCGAAGGCAGCAAAAAAAAAAAGTCATCCATCTGTTTGCACAGATAGACACACATACCACATGAACCTATTAGTAGTGATTGTGAATTAGGAGAGACAGGAAATGAGACATCCACTGTGGGGTAAGGAGATTGTCACGAAGAGTTTTGCAAAACAAGACCTCCAAGGAGGTGGCTTTCCAGTGGGAAGAAGATGATGGATGATTTGGGTTGAGTGTCTGAAGACCTTGTGTTCAGACCCGTCAGGAGTCATTCCAGGGAAAGACACAGCATAAACTACTCAAGAGGAACAAGCAAGATATCTCAGCATCCATCCCTCCAAGTGGTGGTAGAACCCGTGTGTCACACTTGGGATGGGGGATGGGGACAGGCTGAAAGAATGACTGGAGGAAGTGATGCACAGAGTCTGTTCCTATCCCTCCTGGATGATGGACGAACAGGCAGGGATAACTCTCAGTCCCATTTTCGATGCCCTTGCGGTGAGGGAAGGAAAAGAATGGAAAGGAACAAACTTCTCCCGCCAGCTCAGCTTTGATAAACGCACACAAATTATTTTCTCTTGGTGGTCACCCATTTTCTTCTTCTGTAACATGAAGCCACGTGTGAAGGCTTTCATGGCTCTTTGACCCTCAAGAGCTCCAAACTCCTCATTCAGGTGTGGAATTCCCATTCAGAATTTTCAGTCTGTGTCTGAGTGTGGATCCAACTGACTACCTCTGAAAAGGAGTAAGAACTCCTGAAAGAAATTACTTCTGTGTGAATAGGCAATTGCTAGCCAATAAAGAGGCCCAAGAAAAGGGAGGTGTGGGAAGAATGACACCAATGCTCTGGCAAGCCTTCTGCTGGGACACTACAGAGAAGGTGTGACACGGGATAGATCATTTCACCCATGAACCTCTGTGATTCCTTCCATGTATGAGAGACAGAGCCCATCGGATCCATCTCTGTGTCTCTTTTCCCCTCCTGACACAAGCCTTTGCCTTTGTTTCCTGGTGCATATGAACTTCCATTAAGTTCATTCCCATAACTCCAGCTCGCTGATTATGTTCTAGAGTCTTCTAGACTGCTGTCAGAACAGGTTTGTGGCAATCATCCTGACTGTCTATCAGTCTCCCAGGCAACCCTGATGGAATGCAATATTCTGCCCAGGACTGCTGACATCCCAGGCCCTTTGTAGCCAGATGGAGATGGAGGAAGACTGTGGGAAGACTGGAGAACTTCTCCCCACTGATTCTGTTTCCTACTGGCTGTGTGACCTACTAACCACTGCTATTCTTTGCCATCACTCCTGAAGTATGTAAGCACACCAGCTCTTATACCTCATTCACAGAATTTACAAAGCCAACCCTTGACTGCTCCTAGCCTCCAGTCTCTCATGTCAAAGACCTTTTGTTCACCTTGTTCTGGGCTAGGGTTAAGTCTGTATCAAGGTCAAGAAGAACCAGGCGGAGGAAGTTGAAGAATAAACTGAATACATAAAATTAACCCCTTTTGCCCTGGCAACCTTCCTGCTCCTATGCATTCTACATGACTATAATTTTTTTATATAGAATTTTCAAAATTTTGGTCCTCCAGGTATCCATACTCCACAAGGTCACTGCTCTTTTTCTTCTAAACTCAATCCCTGGCTCAGAAGACCCAAAGAGCAAACCTCAGCGAGCTCCTCCTGATTCAGCAGTATTGCCCTTGCTTGCTGCTCCTCACCCTAATTGGTATCATTTCCCTCAGTCATTCCTCCTTTATCAATTGATTTTTCCCTCCTCTTGAGACTGGAAAAACACTTTAGCCAAGCACTGCCAGGAAGATATAAAGAGGTGGGTTGCGGCCACCGAAAACACCCCTCAGTTGTGTTCTTTATTGGTACGACAGCTTTACAAAGTTCTTTGAGAATCCCCAGATGAAGCAGGCAGCCATGAGGCACACATGGCGTATGGCACCGAAAGAGAGAACAGGACGGGAATGAAAGAGTTAGGGATTTCTGAGCCTCGTCTGGCGTCTTCACCAAGCACGGCTTTCCATACTAATTTAGGAGTCTAATCTAGAGAGCACACTTCTGAGACTAAAACCTGTGATTTGAGAGACATGTGACTAATCCTCTCACATGCAAATAAACACATGTGCAGGGAGAGAACTGCGTCTCGCAGCCCCAGCAGCTTGTCTGGGGGTTGCCTGGATGCCTCACAGGCAGTTTTGCTGTCTCTGCTGAGAAAGCCTTCTGCGCTCTGTGTCTTCGATTCAATGGCGCAAAATCACAGGTCAAGTGCTCTGCTCTGACCTCTGACGCAGGAACCTTCTGGGTCTTTACAGTGAATTGGTCTGGCAGTTTTTTACCATTGCCACCAGGAGGATAAAAACCAAACAGGTGATTCCTAGTGACTGTATCATTCTTATCAGCTTCGACAGGAAAATCTTTCGGGGGGCGGGAAGAACACAAGCTCAGTGCTGGTTTGACTGAGTATACTCGGCAGTCAGTAACTCACACACCTGCTAGGCCAGACTGTCCGTGCTCCTTGGGGTCTTTTGTTATTGGAGATCTTGAGGCATGGCTTCCTCCTTTCCCAGGTCTTCTGGCACACTGAGAGTACCCACACATCTCTTTGCATGCAGGATGGCAGATTTCGAATGTACTAATTGTACAAGTCAATTTATTAAAAAATCAAAAGTTGGACCGTATCGTAATGGAGTTAATGTGGAGTGAGCTGCAGCTACCTTAATGTCTAAATCTAAACTAGAATGTGGTGTTATCTCCCAGCCTTGTAAAGGACAAAGGCTTTGTTGTCATAAAACAAGAGCCAGAGAATTAGAGACACAAAGAGAGAGCCTAATTCCTGCTAATCACAGGTGGGATTAAGGAAGAATTGTGTATATATTGATCACTAATTACTTCCAACAGGCAATCGAGCAACATAGCGCAAGTTTGTATGAGTGGCATTCCATTTCATTCCCTAGCAGCTGGGAGGAGAGGCTGACACTCAGGTGAGCAGCTTGTTCAACATCCAATCATTAGTAAGCTGCAGCCAGGCAGATACCTTGCGGTGACTCTGCATCTACTTAGCTTAGAGGTAAAAGGCTGTTAGGTCTACTAACTAGCCCAGATGAAAGGAAGGCATTGCATAAAACAGGTGTTGATGTGGGAGGTCCTTCTGTCCCTGTGTTGCTTTTATTGGTTAATGAATAAAGAACTGCTTTGAGCCTATGGCAAGGGCAGAACAGAACTAGGCAGGAAAAGCTAGGCTGTGTGCTGGGAGAAAGAGGGCAGAGTCAGAGAGAAGCCATGGAGCCACTGGAGACAGATGCTGGGAACTTTACCCAGTAAGTATATGGCTATGTGGCGATATACAGATTAATAAAAATGGGTTAAAATAATATAAGAGTTAGCCAATAAGAAGCTAGAGCTAATGGTTTGATTAAACACAGTATCTGTGTGGTTATTTCAGGGTTGAGCAGTCAGAAACCAACAAGCCGTCTCCAACAACAAGGTGTTTCATCCTTGTCTATGTGAAAGCATTTTCTAAGGACAAACTGTGTGCCAAATACCATCCAGTGTTTGGTTATGCATCCAGGGACATAGTTATTCTTCTATGTAGGCAGGAAGTTGGTTCCTAAGATCCTGAATGTTGTAAGATAAATCCCGTGCATGTTTGCCAACTCATGGGTCTTGAACTACTGACCTTGGGGTTGTTGAGTAGAACATCAATTATAAAAATACATAATATATTAAAATGTATAATACATATCTAATAGGTTTATTGTATTTAGTTCTGGTGTGTGTGCGGGTGCATATTCCCACCGTGTGTCCTCCTCTAACTCTCTCAAGCTTACTTGTTCTGGAAATGGATCTCTCACAGCTCCTAGAACTTCTCTCTTCAACCAGCCTAACTGGTCAGCAAACCCCAGGACTGCTCCTGTCTCTGCCTTCCTCAGTACTAGCCTTACAGGCGTATATGACCATCCTAGGCATTTTACCTGGGTAGTGGGGATTAGAACTCGGGTACTTATATTTGTATAGCAAGCGATTTATCCATCAAGTCATCTTCCCAGTCTCATGTTTAACATTTTTATAAAATGTGCTGGACCATATTTTTTTTAATTTTATTTTAAGTATCTTTCCTTCTATCATCTCAAAATCAAAAGTTTTGGGAATTAGCAAAGCAGGGATGCAAAGCACTCTGAGGCACTAAGGAGTGTCATGGTTTGTTCAACTGGAATACACATGGCGCCTAACCTAGGCCTGAGAAGACACCTTCTATCTGTGTATGGTTTAACACAGTGATCTATACAGAATCCAATACTGGCCCATGGCTAAGACTGGATTTCCCAGATGATCTATTTGGTGCTAGAAACATATAATAAAAAGTTAGTGATCTCAGGACTTACAAAGGAGACATTGTTTTATTGTTTGTTTGTAACAAGGTGCTATATGCAGCCTAAGCTGCCCTCAAACTTTGTGGTCCTCAGAGTGTTGTAATCACAGGTATTCATTATAATTGGCCTAAGAAAATACACTTTTAGTAATTACCTGCTCTCACGTTGATGGTAATCTAAGACCATGCTTTTAGCTTCAAAGATCACCTTACAGCCAAGCGCCTCAGCAGCACCAGTGACTAACACCATCCAAAGTACACGGGACAAGAACTGTTGGGAAGTTCTGAAGTAAAGAAACTCAGTTAATACTCTGAGCAGTTTTGGACAATACAGACTGTTCATTAAACTGCAAATTAGAACGATAATGGTGGTGGTGGCGCACGCCTTTAATACCAGCACTTGGGAGGGAGAGGCAGGTGGATCTCTGTGAATTCAAGGCCAACCTGGTCTTCAAGAGCTATTAGCAGGACAGACTCCAAGCTACAGAGAAACTCTGTCTCAAAAAGCCAACAAACAAACAAACAAAAAAGAAAGATAAGGTTCAAAGCTAGTTTGGGGCACCCTGATATATTAACCCTGTCAGTTGGACTCTATAGTCCATGCTCTTGAATAAAAAGCTGAGAATACTTGGAGAGAGAAAATAGGAAAAAGTTAGGCCGTGTGACATCCAAGTGTAACAACCAGCGTGAGGACTGTATTGCATAGGTGTGAACAGCAGATTTGTATTTGAGCATCAAGGGACATGCATCACAGAGCTGATGAAAAAAATCTAGCTATCTTCTACTTCCACTTCTATAAAGTTCAATGCCAATGTGTATTCATTTTATAGACTAATGAATCTGTAGTGCACCACCTTAAGTGTCGCCAAGTGTACCTGGCCTGCAGGGTGAGTGACATCTTCTCTCATGTGGAAGTTCTGGCAGGGCTGGAAAACGGCAGAGCATCTGGTCTAGAATCACACTGACCCTTGCCCTCACCATTGCCAGTCAGCAAAGTAGTATCCCACACAGCAGACTCTCCATGCTGTGTGTGACTTCAGGTGTCAGCTGTCAGTCATCGGCATGTCTGTGACTTTGTCACTCTGACCTCTGCCCTGAAGTCATAGAGTTCTTTCCTGGAAGCTGGCTGGTTCCAGCGCTTCTTCTTTCCCCTGACACAGAATCCAATCCTATCAGACCCACATAGATTGTCTCTTGACCATCTGAAAGGGCCCAATTTCCACATCAATTTTACTCACAAGTATCAGGGGTAGCACTTCACTGTCCCTTGTTGGGGAGCATCGTTGAACTGAAGCAATGGTTCATAACATAGAGACCCTTATTGGTTCACAACATCCCAAGGCCAAGTTCTCAGCACAAAGAGATTTATTTGCCCCAGGGGAAAAAGGGCAGATAACAAGAGGCAAAGTCAGGAGACAGATGATGAGAGAGAAGAAGAAGGGAGCAACAGAGGGGGGAAGAGATATTTGTCCCAGGGAAGGAAGTGGAATGACTCCCTCTGGATATAGAGGAGACAGACAAAATAGCAACTTATAAAAGGAAAGGGGAAAACCCTGTGGTAGGATGAGTTGGTAAATGTTGATTGGGCATGTTAATTAGATGAGCCAAAGGGGGCATTTGAGTAATAAACTTCAATACTTTGATAGCTAGACTTGGTAGTCAGCCTCAGGAGGAGGAAGGGGCTGAATGAGGAAATCTAATGGATTCTTTTTTTATTTTTTTATTATTTTTACTGAGCTACATATTGTTTTCTGCTCGCTTCCCATCCTCTCCCTTCACCTTCTACCCACTACCATAGTCCCCATGCTCCTAATTTACTCAGGAGATCTTCTTTTTTTCTACATTCCATGTAGATTAGATCCATGTATGTCTCTTTTAGGGTCTTCATTGTTGACTAGGTTCTCTGGGATTGTGAATTGTAGGCTGGTTTTTCTTTGCTTTATGTCTAAAAGCCACTTATGAGTGAGTACATATGATATTTGTCTTTCTGGGTCTGTTACCTCACTCAATATGATGTTTTCTAGATCCACCCATTTGCCTGCAAATTTCAAGGTGTCATTTTTTTCTGCTGTATAATATTCCACTGTGTAAATGTACCACATTTTCATTATCCATTCTTCAGTCAAGGGACATTTGGGTTGTTTCCTGGTTCTGGCTATGACAAACAAAGCTGCTATGAATATAGTTGAGCACATGTCCTTGTGGCATGATTGAGCATCCTTTGGGTATATACCAAAAAGTGGTATTGCTGGGTCTTGAGGTGAGTTGTTTCCTAATTTTCTGAGAACTCTCTGATAGCCAAAGCAGCTGTACCAGTTTTCACTCCCACCAGCAATGGAGAAGTATTCCCTTTACACCACATCCTCTTCAGCATAAGTTGTCATTAGTGGTTTTGATCTTGGCCATTCTTCAGGTGTAAGATAGAATCTCAGAGTTGTTTGGATTTGCATTTCTCTGATGACTAAGGATGTTGAGCATTTCCTTAATTGTCTTTCAACCATTTGAGATTCCTCTGTTAAGAGTTCTCTGTTTAAGTCTGGACCCCATTTTTATTGGATTATTTTTTCTTTTGATGACCAATTTCTTGAGTTCTTTGTTTATTTTGGAGATCAGCTCTCTGTCCGATGTGGGGTTGAAGATCTTTTCCCATTCTGTAGGCTGCTGTTCTGTCTTGTTGACCATGTTTTTTGCTTTACAGAAGCTTCTCAGTTTCAGGAGGTCCCATTTATTTATTGCTGCCCTCAGTATCTATGCTACTGGGTTATATTTAGGAAGTGTTCTCCTGTGACAATGCATTCAAGCATACTTCCCCCTTACTTTTCTATGAGGTTCTATGTGTTTGGCTTTATGTTGAGGTCTTTTATCCATCTGGACTTGAGTTTTGTACATGTTGATAGATATGAATCAATTTTCATTCTTGTTTCTACATGTGGATATCCAGTTATGCCAGCACCATTTGTTGACTATGCTTCTTTATTCCATTTTATATTTTTTGCTTCTTTTTCAAGAATCAGGTATTTATAGGTGTGTGGATTGATATCTGGGTCTTCGATTCAGTTCACTTGGTTTGCCTGTCTGTTTTTATGCCAATACCAGGCTGTTTTCTGTAGTAGTTTGAAGTCAGGGATTATGATGCTTCCAGAAGCTCTTTATTGCACAGGATTGCTTTGGCTACCCTAAGTTTTCTGGATATCCACATGAAGTTGAGTATTTTTCTTTCTAGGTCTGTGAAGAATTTTGCTGGGATTTTGATGGTATTGTATTAAATCTGTACCAAGAGCATGGAAGGTCTTTCCACTTTCTGGTGTCTTCTTCAATTTCTTTCTTCAAAGATTTAAAGTTCTTGTCATATAGGTCTTCCACTTGTTTGGTTAGAGTTACTCCAAGATATTTTATGCTATTAGTGACTACTGTGAAGGGTGATGTTTCTCTGATTTCTTTCTCAGCCCTTTATCATTTGTGTACAGGAGAGCTACTGATTTTTTTGAGTTAATCTTGTATCCTGCTACATTACTGAAGGAGTTTAAGAGTTGTATATGTTCCTTGGTAGAATTTTTGGGGTCAATTATCATATCGCCAGCAAATAGTGAGAGTTTGACTTCTTCTTTTCTGATTTGTATCCACTTGATCTCCTTTTGTTATCTTATTGCTCTAGTTAGAACCTCAAGAACTATATTGACTATATATGGAAAGAATGGACAACCTTGTCTTGTTCATGATTTCAGGGGGAGCATTTTGAGTTTTTCTCCATTTAGTTTGATGTTGGCTGTTAGTTTGCTGTATATTGCGTTTATTGTATTTAGGTATGTTCGTTGTTATCCTCATCTCTCCAAGACCTTCATAATGAAGGGACATTGTATTTTGTCAAAGGCTTTTTCAGCATCCAATGAGATGATCATTGGACTTATTTTTTCAATTTGTTTATATGGTGAATTACAATGACAAATTTTTGTGTGTTGAATCATCCCTGTATCTCTGAGATAAAGCTGACTTGATCATGGTAGATGATTTTTCTGACGTGTTCTTGGATTCAGTTTGCCAGTATTTTGTTGAGTATTTATGTATCAATGTTCATGAGTGAAATTGGTCTGTAAATCTTTTTCTTAGTAATGTCTTTGTGTGGTTTGGGTATCGAGGTGATTGTAGCCTCATAAAAAGAGTTTGGCAAAATTTCTTCCGTTTTCTAATGTGTGGAACAATTTGAGGAGTATTGGTAATAGTTCTTCTTTGAAAATCTTGTAGAATTCTGTGGTGAAATCATCTGGCCCTGGATGTTTTTTGGTTGGGAGACTTTTGAGGACTGTTTCTATTTCTTCAGCAGTTTTAGGCCTATTTAATTTGCTTATCTGGTCTTGATTTAATTTTGGTAAGTGATATTTATCCAGGAAATTGTCCATTCCCTATAAGTTTTCCAATTCTTTGGAGTACAGTTTTTTGAAATATGACCTGCCTTTTGGTTAGCTTGGATAAAGATTTGTCAATTTTGTTGATTTTCTCATAGAACCAACACTTTGTCTCACTGACTCTTTGTATTGTTTTCTTTGTTTCTATTTTGTTGGTTTCAGCTCTCAATTTGATTATTTCTTGCCATGATGGAGGAAGGTCATTGGTTAATTAATAAAGAAACTGCTTGGCCCTGATATGTTAGAACATAGGTGGGTGGAGTAAACAGAGCAGTATGCTGGGAGGAAGAGGAAGTGAGGTAAGACACCTCATACAGACGCCATGCTCCCCTCTCCCAGGCAGATGTGATGAAGCTCCAACCCAAGATGGACATAGGCTAGAATCTTCCTGGTAAGTGCACCTCGGTGCTACACACATTAATAGAAATGGGCCAGGCAGTGTTTAAATGAATACAGTTTGTGTGTTGTTATTTCGGGGTATAAGCTAGCCAGGCAGCCAGGAGCTGGCAGCAGGAATGCAGTCCACAGCTCCTTCAACACTGCCATCTAGTCCTCCTGGGTGAATTAGATTCTTTTTGTTCTAGAGTTTTTAAATGTTCTGTTATCTCACTAGTGTGGTGTATTTTCAGCTTCTTTATGTAGTTATTTAGTGCTATGAACTTTCCTCTTAACACTGATTTCATTGTATCCC
This sequence comes from Microtus oregoni, assembly GCF_018167655.1. Lineage (NCBI taxonomy): Eukaryota > Metazoa > Chordata > Mammalia > Rodentia > Cricetidae > Microtus > Microtus oregoni. The sequence goes on along the minus strand of NW_024543093.1, from coordinate 8,760,087 downwards.
ATAAATTTGAGTATATGGTGTGATCACTTTCATTGAATTTTAAGAAGTCTTTAATTTCTTCCTTTATTTCTTCCTTGACCCATTGATGATTCGGGTGAGCATTGTTTGATTTCTATGTGTTTGTGGGCTTTATGGAATTAGTGTTGCTGTTGAGTTCTAATTTTAAGACATGGTGATTTGATAAGATACATGGGGTTATTCCAATTTTTTTATATCTGTTGAAGATTGCTTTGTTACCTAGCATGTAGTCAATGTTTTGAGAAGTTTCCATGAGGTGCTGAAAAGAAGGTATGTTCTTTTATGTTTGGATGGAATGTTCTATAGATGTCTATTAAGTTCAGTTGAGTCATAACATCTGTTATTTCCCTTATTTCTCTGTTAATTTTCTGTCTGGCAAACCTGTCCCATGGTGATAGTGGGATGCTGAAGTCTCCCACTATTAGTGTGTAGGGTTTAATGTATGATTTAAGCTTTAGAAGTGTTTCTTTTACATATGAGGGTGCCCTTGCATTTAGGGCATAGATATTCAGTATTGAGATTTCTGCCTGATGGATTTTTCCTGTGAATAATTTAAAATGTCTTTCTTTGTCTCTTTTGATTGATTTTAGTTTAAAACCTATTTTGTTAGGTATTAGGATACTTACACCAGCTTGTTTATTAGGTCCATTTGATCAGAATTTTTTTCCCAACCTTTTACTCTAAGGTAATGTCTGTCTTTGAGGTTGAGGTGAGGTGTGCATCTTGTATGAAGCAGGAGGATGGATTCCATTTTTATAGCCAATATGTTAGCCTGTGTTGTTTTTTTTATAGGTGAGTTGAGTCCATTTGTATTAAGGGATATTACTGGCCAGTGATAGCTAGCTCCTTTTATTTTAGTTTATGTTGATGGTGATATTATTATGTGTTTTTTTCCCTTCTTTGGGATTTACTGCTGTGAGATCATCTATCGTCTATGTTTTTTGTTTGTGTAGGGCTAGGTTTGTGGCTAGGTATTGGTTAAATCTGGTTCTGTCATGGACTATTGTTTTGTCTGTCTATGGTGATTGAAAGTTTTGCTGGATATAGTAGTCTGGGCTGGCATCCATGGTTTTTTAACGTCTGCATAATGCTTGACCAGGACCTTCTGGCTTTCATTGTTTCCATTGTGAAGTCAGTGTAATTCTGATAGGTCTACCTTTATATATTACTTTAACCCTTTTCCTTTGCAGTCCTTAATATTCTTTTCTATTTTGTATGTTTAATGTTTTGATTATTATGTAGAGAGGGGACTTTGTTGATCCAGTCTATTTGGTGTTCTGTAAGTTTCTTTTATGTTCATATTCATATCTTTCTTTAGGTTGAGAAAGTTTTCTTCTATGATTTTCTTGAATATATTTTCTGTGCCTTTGAGCTGCAGTTATTCTTCTTCTTCTATACCTATTATTCTTAGCTTTGGTCTTTTCACAGTGTCCCATATTTCCTGGATATTTTGTGTTAATTTTTTGTTAGATTTAATGTTTTCTTTGACAGATGACTCTACTTCCTCTTTTGTATCTTCTGTGCTTGAGATTCTCTTTTCCCTCTCTTCTATTCTGCTGTTTATGCTTGCATTTGTGGTTCTTGATTGTTTTTATCATAATTTCTGTTTCTATAATTCCCTTGCTTTGTGTTTTCTTTATTGTCTCTATTTTGTTTTTCAAGTCTCTAATCATTTCTTTCACCTGTTTGATTGCTTTTACTTGTTTTTTTTTTAAGGGCTTTGTTGATTACTTCCAATGTTTTGTTTGTATTTTCCTCCATTTCTTTGAGGAAATTTTTCATTTCCTCTTTAAGGGTCTCAAACATTCTCATAAAGTCATTTTTAGGTCATTTTCTTTTGTTCTACATTTGTTTATTCAAGTCTTACTATTGTAGGGCCACTAGTTTTTATTGGTGTCATGTTGCTCTTTGTGATTTTGAATATGTTCTTACCTTGTCTACTCATCTTTTCCTCTGATTGGTATAGTTGGGGCTATCTGTGTCTCTGGTGATCAATCTTTCAGGTGATAGTAGATCCAAGGCTCAGATGGTTGCTTCTTGTGGTGCAGTGAAGGCCATGGTTCCAGTCACCCTAGAGGTCATTCAGTGTTCCTGGAGGTTGTGCAGTGCTTCCTGAGGTCATTCTGCAATACCAGGTGTCATTTGGGCCTGTTCCCATGGAGGTTGCCTGCTTGGGGCTGCTTCTACTGAGGTTGCTGCCTAGTGCCTGCTCTGGCAGAGGTGACTGGCTCTGGCCTGCTATCTCAGAGGTTGTTGATTCACTCCCAGTCTTGCAGAAGTTTCTGGCTCAGGCCTGCTCCCTCAGTGGTGGTTCCCTTGTACCTGTTCCTGTGAAGGTTGTTGCTTCAGGCTTGTGCTGGCAAAGGTCATTGGCTCAAGCCTGCTCCTGTGGAGGGCACTACCTTGGGCCTGCTCCTGCTGAGGTAGCTGTCTCAGGCCTGCTCCCTTGGAGGTCCCTGACTCATGCTAGTTCCTGCAGAGGTCTCTGGCTTGGGACTGTTCCCTTGGAACACTACTGTGGAGGTTGTTGCCTCCGGCATTCTTTGGTGGAGATTGCTGGCTCAGGCTTGGTCTGGCAGAGGTCACTGGCTCAGGCCTGATTCTGTAGATGTCCCTGGCTTGAGCCTGATCCTGCAGAGTTTTCTGGCTCAGACCTGCTGCCTCGGAGGTCCCTGACTCACACATGGACCCACAGAGGTCTCTGGTTTGGGCCTGCTCCTTCCGTGTTAACTCCCTTGTACCTGCTCCTGTGGGGATTGCTGCCTCAGGCCTGTTATGGTGGAGATTGCTCGTTCAGGCCTGCTCAGGCAGAGGTTGCTGGCTGGGTCCTAGTCTGGTTAAAATAGCTGGCTCCGGCTTACTCTGGCAGAGGTCACTGGCTCAGACCTGCTACCTCAGAGGGCATTGATTCACACTCATCTCTCAGAGGTTTCTGACTCAGACCTGCTCCCTCAATGGTGGCTTTCTTGTACCTGCTCCTGTGGAGGTTCAGAAATCTAATGGATTTTAGCAAGGCAGAAGAAATCTTGGAGAAGAGCAAGGCCTGTCTGAACCATGTTTGTCAAACTCAGGCTGGCTAGAATCCCTTCACACAAACACATTGAAAGGAATGAGGTACCCAGATATGGGAAGTTGCTGCCACTAATCTAGAGAGAGATGGTGATGACCTTAATGACCCATCTCTGGTGGACACCAGAGGTTCACATCACCCTACGGATGGATGCTAGAAGTGTGTCTACACATCCATGTGGACTGAAAATGAGTTGGTGCTTTTGCTCAGCTGGTTTACACTTTTCCAAAGTCTGAACCAAGCAGGGCATCCTGGGAAACATGGCTTCTGGGAGTCTGGTCCTTGCAATAACTTAGAGGATTTGAACAAGTGTTGGATATAGCAACAGACCCAAAATGAACTACACCAGCTGACTTTCCATTTGCCAGGAGACAGTCAACAACATTAATTTACATTTGAAAATAGTATGTGTAATGGTAGTGTATACACTTATATCAAAAAACATTTCCCAGATCTCTTTAGTACAACCATGTGGAAAATTTTAAAAATTCAATAGAACTGAGAGAAATAGTACTGAATGTAAAGATCAGCATTACAATCTATGTTCACAGAAACAGTGATATCAACAGAATAAAAAAAAGACACCACTCAAATACCTAAAATAATTAATAAATTGTGGTGTATTTCTAAAACAAAGCCTTACCCAAAGGTAGAACGAAAGAACTAAGGGTATTGCCCAATAAAATACTGATTTCTGAATCCTAGTAGTGACTAGAAAAAAAAAACAAGCTAGGGAATAGTTCATGCCATATCATTTTATAATGTTCTAAAATAATTTAACATAAAATATTATTAAATAAGGATATGAAAGACAAGGAATAACTAACACAAAATCAAGTCTAGTCTGCATTTACAAAAGAAACCTTGGGGAGAGGGTGTGGGGGCCTCTCACTCACTGGTTTTCTTCTACTGTCTTCTATTGTTAGCTTGGCCAGTACGATCGGAGCCTCTATTTATTAATGTACCCTGCTTATAGGAATGTATGTTGAAGTACTCCTTGAAAGATGTTAACTATTTATCAGTGTATGTTGTTATTAAATGGGGGGAAATGCATAAGGATGTGAAGGAAGTCAAAGCTATCAAAATGTCCTTTGAGTGATAACAGGTTTGTACACACCCCACTTTAGAGACTATTTGTCTAGGAGCTTAGACTATCGTCAACAAAATGAGACACCGTGTAAAAAAACAACTAGATCCATAGGATCAGGACAAAGCCCAGGGTTTCTGCTGAAGCAGTATAAAATGGCGGTGGTAATAGATGAAGCAATTTATCTGTTCCCATGCATCCCTCTTAACAGTAATTAAATGCGTGCTTGCTCATCGAAGCTGGGTCTTCTCTCACACATACAGCGACCCAAAGTGAAGCTTGGAATCTGAATGCTCTTATTAAATGTAAAAATAGCAATAACAAGAGATTTTAATTATTGCTTAATTAAACGTATTCAAATTAACAGCAAGCATATCTGGTTGCACATTGACTCTTTTGTTTATCTCCTTAGTATTCATTGGTCACTCACTGACTCTATTCCCATCGTCTTCTCCGGGATGGGATACACACAGAAGAAATTCCTTCGCCCGCAAATGTATCACACACTTCATCTACTGAAGACGCTAGATGGATGCCGACACCCAAAGATCCAGTGGGACAAGTACTACAGACTAAAACATCCTGGGAAAGGCTATAGCTCCACCAGGATGGCTTCTGGATCTGGGAAAGAAACTGAGCACTCCAGAGAAAGGAATCTTGGAAGTCAAGGAAGAGGATGACCTGTCCTGCAGTCTAGATGCAAGTGGCGATGCTACATTTTCAAAATACATATGGAACATGATATGAAGAAAACTGGTGAGTGACCCCAGAAAATGACCCTGGGAAGGGTATATAAATAAATACATAAATTGTCATGTTTTTGTATTGTTTAGCTTGATCAAGTTTTATCACATCCAAGGGATGGGAGGTCGAGGGCAGAATAAAGATGTCATGGCATGAGTTTACAGAGAGTAATGGTAAGCAGATGGCAACAGATGAGAGAGAAACCAAGCAGCACTACCAGGAGATTCAGCTGGTGACCTGATTAGTTTTACTGTCAACCTGATACAACCTAGGAACAGCCAGGAAGAGGAAACCTCAGCAGTGAAATTGGATCTTATTAGCCCATGACTATGTCTGTGAGAGGTTGTATTGATTGATGACTGATAATAGAGAGCCCCCTACTCTCAGTGGTACTATCCAGAGGCTTGTGGTCCTGAGCTGAACAGAGCCTGGAGCTGAGTCAGCATGCACTGTTTCTCAATGGTTGCTCTTTCAGATTCCTCTTTGTGTTCTTGCCCTGACTTCCCCCAGGGATGGACTGGGACCTGGAACTGTAAGCCAAATAAACCCTTTTCTATCCAAGTTTCTTTGGATCATGGTACTTACCACCACAACAAAAGGCAAACAGAAGAGTCACATTCAGACTTCATGAGAAATGACTATAAGGAAGTCACCTGACAGCAAGAAATTTACACACTGTTTAGTGCAGTAAGGGACCCACTGCACCTGGATGGCCCAAGCATATAAAAAAGCTACCATGGAAATCCTGATTTTCAAGGTGCAGGCTGGTTTACCCAAATATTCACACACCAAGAGAGGCCCAAGACAGAGGATGCTCATCATGAGGGTCTGGGGATCTAAACCATGGATAGAGGTTTATGGGGAGCAAGGTTGGGTAGATGGAGAAGTTCAAATCCTACAGTGAGCATTAGAAGTAAGCTCACCTCATGTCATCGTCATTGCTTGAGGATAAGGCGCAGAGCTCAAAGTCCTGTCCTATCATCCACTGGGTGAGAGTTGCTCTGTGTAGCTTCACATGTCCACTTAGAGATCTAAGTCCAATACTGCCTCTGTGAAGAACGCATGGAAACAATTTCTTCCTGGGATGCTTCTTTTAGACATTGAAGATGGAGTCAGGAAAGGAAAATTCGTATGTAAAGATGAGATGAAATAATTGATATCTCCATGAAGCAATGTACTATAAGCAATAGTAAGGTAATTGCATTCAACTATCAATTTAAGGGGTTCAAAAGATGATCAAGCTGGAGAAGAAACAAATGAAAAATAACATCTGAGGAGTGTAACTTCCCAGATGAGAGAATTTACCTTTCTGCTGTGGGAGAATGGTTTTACCCAGGGAGCATTGTGGGACAATGGTTTTACCCTGTAAAGATTTGTTTCTTGTACTTGTTTAATAAAGTGCTGACTGGCCAGTAGCCAGGCAGGAAGTATAGGTGGGATGACCAGGTAGAAAGTAGAGCAGGGGCAATGTGAACAGGAGAATTCTTGGAAGAAAAAGAATAAGTCTGCAGTTGTCATCCAGACACAGAGGAAGCAAGTTGTGACTGCCTCACCAAAAAAGGTACGAAGCCACGTGGCTAACACAGACAACAATTATGGGCTAATATAAGTTATAAGAGTTAATAAGAAACCTGAGCTAACAGGCCAATCAGTTTATAATTAATGTAGGCCTCTGTGTGTTTCTTTGGGACTGAGCAACTGCGGGACTGGGGAGGACAGAAATCTCAGTCAACACCTCTCTGAAAAAGGCAAAGAGCCATATGCCAAGAAGGGAACATCATTAAAATGCTTAAGAATACCAGGAGGAAAGCTGAAAGATCATAAAGTCTTCCAGATTAAAAGCTGAAACATATGGAAAGAATTTGGAACCCAAATGACCTCAAGTTTCTCCAAAACCAACCCTGAAAGCAAGGCCTTGTTTCAAAAACCATGAAAAGATAGGAGGATTAGAGATCTTAGTTTTCATGTCCATGTAGAATTTTTAACATTAAAATTGAGGTGGTATGATTGTTGGTGCTAATAATCAACTTGACAGACTCTAGAATCAATCGGTAAGGATACAAGCATTCCTACAGACCTTAGAGCATCTACATTAACATTAGTGGTGATGTCTTAATCATATTAGGATATGTGGGAAGAGACTTCTTTATCAAGGAAGCACCAATCCCTGAGTGAAGATTCTGGATTATAGAAGATGAAGAAAGCCACATAGGTAGCAGTGTTCATCCCCCTCTGCTCCCTGATGTGCCATTGAAGTGACCCACTCACTGCTTCAAGCACTTGCTGTATTGACTTTCCCAACATGATGGACTGTACCCTTGAACTGTGACTCTGAATAGCCGTTTCTCCCTTAACTCACCCTTGCCCAGTTTTTTTTTTAAATCACTGCAACATGAAAAGAAATTGAGACAAATGGAGATATTTTCAGATTCACATTTGAGTGAGAACTTTCATGAGTTTTGATAATATATATATATATATATATATATATTATCCATATATATATATTCCATCAAGATGAGAGAATAAACCAGGAAAGTCATAAGAAGTGGGAAATGTAGATATGGCCGAGAAGTGTAGATGTGGGGATGTTGGGAAGCCAGGAATGAATGTGGCAGAAGTTTATGACTCAGGGAAAGCTGCTGAACCCTAATGAGACTAATGGTACCTTTGAGGCATTTATACAAAGTAAGAGGGGAATTGTGTTCCTGGGGACGAATGTGGAGGTAAATTAAATAATGGCTGCCAAAAAAATCTAGCAAAAGATCCAACTCAATAGATGAGTGTAGACTGGATTTCCAGGCAGGGGAACTGCAGTGTAAGAAGCAAAAAAGACTGTGAGGGCCACCTGTGGTTCTCTAGTATGGTGTATCACATCAAGAAAATGGTATAGGAGAATAAAACCATGAGCCAGTATTGATGGAGGCTGCTGTTGTTGTAATCCTGCAGGTCTTCCAAAGGGCTCAGTCACCAGGTGACTCTGCTGGGAGATAAGGACAAGCAGATGTTCTTAGGGCACTTTGGGATGTACCTGTGAAGGGGATTGGGATACCACAGGCTCTGAATCCTGTTTTTGTTTCCCTGGCCACGAGGGAGTGTTTTGGACCCCACTGCTCACTTCCACAGTGACCTGCTGCCTCACCATGGAGGCAAACATCAGGAAGTGGCCTCCAGTGGACTAGATATTTCAGAACTAGATACAAACTTTACAGGCTTGCTATCTTGAACATTTTGTCATAGCAATGGGAATCTGACTGGCAGCCGAATAAGTACAAGTGGAAGTTTGATCCTGCTGAAAAACAAGGGTAGTCCTAGGATGGCCAAAGGTCTTTCGGCTTGCTGTTGCAAACCTGTGTGTGACAGAGAGAGAGAGAGAGAGAGAGAGAGAGAGAGAGAGAGAGAGAGTTATGAGCTTAGACAGTTGAGGCTGTGGATATTATTTTTAAAAACTAGGGTGATTAAAGAAGAGCAGAAGACATGATAAAGAATCCTCTCCAAATAAAATAAAATTATACCCACAGCTTAGCCACTAAAACTTGTAACTATTACCCCATATGGCATAGAATTAGGATTAGTTTGGGATCTAGAGGCATTTATCCTGTGCTGTCTGGGTGGGCTCCAAACACATTACATATGTCCAATATAGAGAAGGCAAAGGGGTGCTCAGAAAGATGCACAGATGGCCATAGAAGACCCAGGAGGTCTACACCACCAGAGTCAAGAAATGAAGATTGTAACTGATTCTAGAAGAGGCACAAAGTGGGTTCTTCTATAGTTTCTTGGCTGACCAGCTCCTCAATTTTGACCTCTGCTCTCCTAAACTCAGTAATGATAAATGTACCTTGTGTTCAGCCACCTACTTAGAAAATGCCCTACGCTATGTCTTAACACAAAAGGGAAAACTTTGAAAGTGCTTCCTCCAAAGAGAGGAGCCAAGAGGTGCCAAAACATCCATGGGCCAAGCTTGAACTAAGGCAGTCAGGGCACTGTGCATGGAGCTCAGCTGGTAGCTTGGTCACCTAGCATGCGTGAAGCCCTCCTTAGGGCCACACAAAGACAGGTGTGGTGGCAAATAGTAATTCTAGTATTCAGGAGGTGGAGGCAGGAGAATAAGAAGTTCAAGGTCATTGTTAGTGACATAGCAAGTTTGAAGTCAGCCTTACGGAGAGAAAAGAGCACACTGGAGTTATTTACGACCTTTTATGGACAGATGGGATGGGGCACTGTGTAGAAGTGGGACGGGCAGGGGCATTGTGCAAAAATTTAACAGAGTGATTTTAAATGACTCTTGGTATCTTTAAAATCAGCTACGAAGAGTTTACAAAGTGAAATCACAAATAGGGGGGAGACTTCGAATGTCACTCCTAATCAAATCATTACAACCATGACTGCGAAATTCAATCCCCAGTGGAATAAAATGAGAACCAAGCAGGCACAGCATGCAAGAGTGGAAAGCTTGGACCAGAACACTGGCTCCTTTACTCATCAGCTCAGACTCATGTTTGTGACCTATCTCAGCTCTGGAATTCTCCCTCGTCTCTTCTGTACATTTAGGAGACTGTGTTTCCCAAGGGGGAATAAAAATGATTGAATCAAATGATGCCTGTAAGATGCCTGGAGAGCTGCCCACCGCATGGTGAGTCCTTGTACGAAGAGCAACTATTTTTCTCATTGTTGTGATCCTGTTGGTTAGTACTTTGGTCTGTGTAAGAAGTTAGATAAATTCCCACCAGCTAGCATGGAGAGATGGCCCCATGGATATGAGTGCTTGCGTATAAGAATGAAGACCCATGTTCTTCACACCTCAGCGCCTGTGTTCAAGTTGAACATGCCTATAACCCTAGTACTGTATGGAGTGAAGACGGGAATATCAGTGGGGCTTGCTGACCACCAGCTTAGCTCCAGTTCATGGAGAGACCCTGTCTCAAGGGAATACATTAGAGTAAAAGTTCTACTAATCTCATGTGATCTATATGCACATGCACAAGTGTGCACACATGTGCACCTACAAAACGCACATGTACAACTTACACACATACATACACAGAAAGGCATATCAGCTGTGAAGGCTTCAGATCAAATGCATTGTGTGTTATGGATGATGAGCTTTCCCTCTGTAAATGGGCAAACTGTCCCGTTATAGGTAATGGATGTGTGTGTTAGGGGAAGGTTAAAAGTGTCACTGCTAGTCCACAAGCTATCTTTAGCAGCAGTCTCACAGGAAACCTCTCCCTAAGCCTAACAGTATTGGTTGACAGCATGACAGGAGTGAGTCACCTGAAAAACAAGCCTTGAGGCCCATTCAAGAGGAAGCTTTTAGCCTCCGGTCTTGCCTGAGAGATTGTGTTGATTACGCTAATTCGAGTGGGAGGAGCCACCCTAAAAATGGGAATCAGTTTCCTGGGATCCTGGCCTATGTAAGGAGACAGTTGGTAAAGCAGGAGCCTTCATCTGCTCCACTCACACCTGTAGACACAGGAGCCTTCATGTTCTTTGCTCACACCTGTAGACACGGGAGTCTTCATTCTGTCTACTCATACCTGTAGAAACAGGAAACTTCATCCTCTCTACTCACACCTGTAGACACAGGAGCCTTCATTCTATCTACTCACACCTATAGACACAGGAACCTTCTTGCCCTCTACTCATACCTGTAGACATAGGAAACTTCATCCTCTCTACTCACACCTGTAGACACAGGAGCCTTCATTCTGTCTACTCTTACCTGTAGACACAGGAGCCTTCATCCACTCCAATCATACTTGTAGACACAGGAGCCTTCTTGCCCTCTACTCACACCTGTAGACACAGGAGCCTTCTTGCTCTCTACTCACACCTGTAGACACAGGAGTCTTCTTGCCTTCTACTCATACCTGTAGACACAGGAGTCTTCATGATCTCTACTTACACTTGTAGATACAAAATAAACAGCTACTTCAAGCACCTTAGGCCTTGAACTCCCAACTATACCCTTGAATGATGAACCAGAACAAACTTTTCTCCATTACAGTTCCTATCATCAGTGCATTTCATGACAGCAATGGGAGATGAAGCTAAGTCATGGGGGAAGCCACAGATAAAATGGGCCTCTTCTATTGTGACTGGTGCCACTCTCTTTGAACAAGTCTCTCAGCCCAGGGGAGCAAGTGTAACCCTTGCATTATCTCAGCAGCCTTGGAAGGAACAGTCTCACTACAGGACTTTCCTAAACTGTGGTCCAGTCTCAGGTAGGAAGAAGTGTCTTTGCCAGGCAGTAGGGAGGAGCTGCTGAAATGGCTACAGAAGTAAAAAGAGACTGGTTTCTCTTATCGGGCTGGCCGAAGTTTTGGCTACACACCTGGGTAGACGTTAGATCACACACATAAACGTGTGTCACTTCTGCTTCCTAAAAGCCTGACAATTTCAAGGCTGTAAAAAGGCAGGCTCAGAGAAAATGTAACAAGGTGCTCACAGAGCTAAGCATCATTGACTGCAGAAGACATGGATCACATACGTGCATGTGTATTTAGCCAAAGAAGCTGAGAGCATTGGGGCCTGGGCTATCCGAAGAAGAGATGAAAGGAAAGATCTTCCTACAGTTTTCCATATTGCTAAGCAGACCCAGGAAACAGGGGGATCCCTGAAATGGAGCATGTTTGCTGGATGACAGCCAGAATCTTTCAGATAATTTTGGTGTCCAAATCAAGGCAAAGAAATTAATTCACTATTAGAATTCAGGGCTTGAACTCTACAGACGTTCAGAATAGCCAGCTCTAAGGACTCAAATATGCCCAATGTAGAGAAGGTTGACACATTCCTATCAGGCCTTTTGTAAAAAGACAGCTGTGTGCTCCATCGAGCTTCAGCAAAGACTGCAGGGATGTGATGTACCACGGAGAGGAAGTGCCATCAGCATGCAACTTTATTGAGCAAGGGTGGGACTAGGTAGCACAGTTAGTGAAATGCTGGTCCAGCATCCAAAAATCCCTAAGTTGCATTCCTAACAAAGAGGGTAAGTGTCCCTGTCATCATTATATAGAGAGAGTCTTTGAGGCCAGTTGGAGTTGCATCTGACCTTGGAGGTTGGATGAAAGGACATTGTCACACACAGTGTCTAGACACACACCCCTCAGCCACTCAAAACCCAGTAATTACTTTTCTTGTTTTCTAGGACTGAGTGTTGAAAGACACAACTTATTAGGTCCTTGGGTTAAGTGTTTTACAGATGTCAATCAACACTCATCTATCCTACTACAAATCTGTTGGAAGGAACTGTAACTTTGTCAAAACCAAAGGAATTATTAATGGCAGAGTCAAGAGGCTTCAATCTAGACTTTATTCAGTATCTGCTAACTAATTCATGCATATGTATGTGCACACACTCCCCCATACACGCACAGATAATAGTAATAATAAAATCAGAGCAAATAAAAGCCCTGTTGAACATCTAAGGTGTGCCCACCAAATCTAGTGTTGTTGGGATATTAATGGTGGTAGTTCTCAGGGATGCAGCCAGAGCACAGATGGGGCAGGAGGAGGAACCCAACCCCACAAATGATAGTGGTGCTATTTAACTTTAGGGTCATAGGTACCAGCATTCCCTGTGAAGCCTCAAAGTAGCCTGCTGTTTCCTGGAACAGACCCGTGTAGTTTGTAGTTGGAAACTGCTTGTTTGTTTCTGGCTGCTTGGCAGCTCAAACCCAAAATAATCACACAGAAACTATATTATTTAAAACACTGCTTGGCCTAAGACAGTTTCTTTATTAACCAATTGGTATTCCCAGCATACAGAGGGAAATCCGACATCAGTAGTTTTCTGCTGTTGAGTGGGCCCTGGAGCAGACAGAGGCCTGAGGTTGCCCCAGCATCCTTCCTGTATTTTTCCATCATCTAGAAAGACCTATGCCTAGCCTGCTGTCTTAGAGAACTTTGTGAGCATGTGAAACAGCTTCTATTTCTCTGTGAGAAACCATCGCCTCCAGGCAAGCAAAGTGAGCTTTTGATGTCTCTCAGGAGGTTTACTCCCTAAGACAGAGGGCTGAGAGGAATCAAATGTGTCTAAGTCTGAATGCGGATCACAGACCAACATCTGGAAAGATGGGATACTTTTTAGAAGACTTGTCTCACATCCCAGACACCAGTAATTAGAAGCAGTAGGATAAAACCTACCAAGTGAAAACCTCTGACTCTTGTCTATGGATCTCTTCTCCTGCTCTGGAAAATTAAGGCTTTCCATTTTTCACATGGCCCAGAGGAAGATACATCTTAATTCTCTATCCAAAGATAGGATTCCATATAATTAGGAGTTGTCCACAAGAATGGTCACACTAGAAAAACAGAGGTGTCTTCCCCTGGAGACTCCCATAGTGAAAATGGGAACACGGTGGTCATTTTGATCTATATACACTGATGGCATATTTTGCATTAAAGAAAATGTAAGACTATTATGTGTGTAAGAATATACAAGTTTTTAGAAATATATATCATATATATGATATCACACACACACATATACACACACACATACCCCACAACATCCCATGAGCCACCAGTGATGCTTCCTTCTCCCCAGCAATTACTGAACTGACCATACAATTACAGAATGAGGTGGAGATAAAGGCCATCTCGTCTGAGACTTGCAGGCAGACGCATCCCTGCTCTTCATCACTGACTTGACACAAATTACTTGGGGAACTCTCCGAGTTTGTTCCTTAAATATCCAAAAGCATCACTGTAAAAATAAACAATGAATGTGTGCACCTTTCAACAGCATAAGCATGTGGGCGTCTTCCCATGCACTATACCTGGTTCTCAACTTTCTTTAGCAGCTGTGTGCCACAAGGAAAATAGCTGAAAATCTCGCTTTCAAGCCCCTCTTTCTCCTCCAGGGATCCATTTCACAACAACCTTTAGTTATATGGATATGAGTGGCTTAAACATACAAATGGGCACAAGATATCGGACCCAGAATGATTTTTCTATGGAAATATAAGAAGATGACAATGTCCTCAACTCTTGTGTCACTTGTGCAGAGTGCTAGAAAATTAGAGGCTGTGGCAGAGGGGAGCTCGGATTCTCTCCGCACTGACCACTTCTGGCTATGTGGGCCAGAAAGCACTGTAAAAAACAGGATCACTGTTAGTCAGGCATGCATAACCATGTACGGTGCCTACACAAAGGATGTCAGAGGAGGGTGTGTGCACCTCAGGGCTGTGAAATAGTGGCTGTTACTTCCTAAGTCACTATACACATACCACGTGCCCTGTCCTCCATCACAGTCCCATATTCTTTGCATTAGTATGTAACACACATATTCAACAAAACCCCACAGCTTTGTTATATTTCCTTACTCTGTTTCACAGAACATACACGGCCCAGGGGTCCCTGATCGCAGAACCTTTGCTGTCTTTGTAGCCATCACACAAGGTCACTATAAGAACGCACACATCTTAGAGAAGCGCAGGGGTTCAGCGACTCAGAAACAGAGACACCGAGATGAAATGACTAGCCAAGAACATAAAGCAAATGACTGGCATTAACCCCGAGCCCATCAATCTATAAAAAGCCCTTCTCCTTGCCTGGTTGCTGTTTATGCTTATGTTGACAGCATTGGGGATCTTGGGTTGATCAGAAGCCTTGACTGACAGTTATATAGGTTTTGATGAATAAAACATGAGATAATAAAAGTGTTATTACTTTTAAGATGCAGTTGAGTAGGTAAAAGAATTCCAAACGGGAAACAAGAGCACATCTTCTCGGGAGAGGTTTTAGAGCGCACTCACTATGCTGATGTTGGCTTCACACGTGCCCACAAACAAGAGCATGTCTTCTTGGGAGAGGTTTTAGAGCGCACTCACTATGCTGATGTTGGCTTCACACGTGCCCACAAACAAGAGCATGTCTTCTCGGGAGAGGTTTTAGAGCGCACTCACTATGCTGATGTTGGCTTCACACGTGCCCACAAACAAGAGCATGTCTTCTCTGGAGAGGTGTTAGAGTGCACTCGCTATGCTGATGTTGGCCTTGCACGTGCCCACCAAACCATGAGGTGATGAGAATCAGGAGCCTTAGTGGCCGAAGCCACACATTGTGAGCATCTCAGACTGACAGGTGCCTGATGCCCTGGAATGTCTCACCCACATGATGGCTTTGCTGTCTCTGGTGTCATGTGGGATTACTCGATTTTCTGTGGAGCCCAAACTATTGATACTGGTTTGTTCTCCATCTCAACTGCTCACCTCAGCATTATTCTCCATTGACAAAATACAAAAGAAAGATAGTTTGTAATACGAAGTTTATCTATTTCAAATAAAGCCATGATCAGCTGGTGTTACTACATAGTCCTCTGGTCTCTAATCAAAGATCGAAACAAGTTAGTTTTTTTTAATTCTGTTGTTTGTCAGACATAATAGATTTTATAGTTCCTGCCACCCCAGGGAGCCAACTAGACACACAGTGCTTCTGTCTAGATTTTCAGTGCTTGGTCTTTCTGTTAAGGAGGCAAGAATACTAGTTCTTGACAAAGATGTGCATTCAAATCCTACTGTAGGACAAATATCCCATAACGAGATCTCCATGTGTGCTGTTATAACTGGAAGCACAAAAGGAAAAACTAATGAAGGGTCATTAATTCTCCCATAATTCCAAGCACAGAGACTAAAACAAAAACTGACACAGAAGCCAGGCCGGTTTGCAGCCAGAGGCACTACACTGTTTGAATCTTATGTTTTGAAACCTGCATGGTTTGGAGAAATGTTTGTCATTAATTTTGTGCCAAAAATAATGTCAAAATACTGGCACACCACCATCCCAGGGGCCACCTAGTAATTGAATCAGCTCTCAAGGACAACACAAGGAGAATGTGTTTCCTGCCCACCCTGCCCCAGGACGAAAAGGATGCCTGGTGCTGATGTGGGGCCCAGAAGCCTTTGTACCATGTGGACGTGGTAAAGGCCAGTAGTACAAGCTCCACTGTGGCTAATTGTAACTTCCGTGATTGCACGCAGGCATGAGGCATTTGTTTTCTTGTCCATGCTTCAGAAAACCTTAACTGCCTGCAGTCCAGAGGAAGGAGTAGACAGAGGGATTAAAAGGGGGATGAAAGCAAAAAGGAACAAAAGAAGGCAGTAAAGAAGGTGGGAAGGAGGGAGGAGAGGAAGGAATGGAGGTGAAGGAGGGGAGAGAGGGGGGAGCAGGTAGGGAGTTGTTGTCTCCGGTTGCTGTGGAAACACAGCACCTGACATGTGACTCCCTGATGAATTACGAGACTGCTAGGGAGTGTGTGTTTGATGGAAAGTGACATTCCTCGTGTGACTTTCTGTGTTACTATAAAATCAATTGAACAAATGCCTTACCCCTCTTGTGCTGTCGTTGCCTCTGCCTTGTGTTTCTGTGTCCTCGTTCCTGGTGTCACATTGACGGGGTGGGAGATAGGGAAGATTAGGAGTATTGGAAGGAGTCTGTGGAGAGCAAGGCCTTCCACCCCAGCCACGTGATGTCCCTGAGCACCAGAGAAAATTCAGAGGTTCAAACCAAGTACATTAACTAAGAAACACGGAGACAAATCTCAGGTAAATGAAGTCAAAGGTGAGAGTGCATTCTGACGAGCTGCTCACCGATGAAACAGATCATAAGGACTATGATGAAACTATAGATAAGGAAAAATGGATAAACCCCTAGAAACACGAAGCCTGCCAAGCCTGAATTAATGACAAGTAAGGAAGCGAAGCAACACAAAATCTTACAGCAAAGAAAATACCAAGATGGCTTCCAAACGGTCATTATCAACCATTTCAGAGTAGGGCTAATATCAGTTCTTCTAAAATTCTTCCAAGGGAGAGAAAAATTGAAAGAAAAAATCCAAAGCCTTATATGAAAGCCAGAGATACCAGGAGTTAATAAAACCTGCAGGCCAATGTATCAGTGGACATAGGTATAAAGACACTTGACAAAATACTAGCCAACAGGCTCACTTTCCAAGGTGATTAAATGGGGTTCGTGATAAGTGAGACTGGATTTGCATATCCAAAAGAATCCATGTTACCCATCATACTAGCAGAATGAAGTGTAAAAACCACACGATCATCTCAAGGGATCAGAAGAAAATCACGTGGAAAGTTCAGCATCCCCTCATGACAAAAATTGGGGGCATTTCAACAAATAATTACAAAGGGGAATTCCACGTGGTGATTTTCATAGGTAGGATAACCATCGCTGCAATGAAATACTGGTGCCAAGGCAGTTTGGGGGGGAAGAGGTCTTCTCAGTTCATGCTTCCACATCATGTTTATCATCTAAGCAAGTCAGGACCTCCAGCAGGGTAGAACCCTGGAGACAGGAACTGATGCAGAGACCATGGAGGGGTGCTGCTTACTGGCTTGCTTCCTAGGGCTTGCTCACCCTTATAGAACTCAAGACTGCCCAGTGCGGGGGTGACACCTCCACAATGACCTGGGTTTTCCCCGATTAATGACTAAATAAGAAGATGCCCTGCAGGCTTGCCTACGGCCTGATCTTATGGAGGCATTTTTTCAACGGAGGCTCCCTTTTCTCTGATGACTCTAGTCTGTGCCAAGTTGACATAAAGTCAGCCATCACAGGTGACTACTTGATAACTTTTGACACGCAGCACTTCTTAGGACATAACCTTTCCCTTTCCTTTTTGGGGGAGGGGAGTGGGAAGGGATGTTCATCTCCAAGATCTGAGATTAATAAATATCTCAGGTATAAACCATATTACAAAGCTTAAAAGCTTCGTGTTTTTTTACCAACTCAACACTTTAAAGGACTGTCTCTTTTAATATCCAAACCTCATTTAAAACTTAAAATCTCTTAACTGTGGGCTCCTATAAACTAAAAAACAAGCCAAACACTTTCTTACTTCAAGGAAAGGAAGAACCAGGGCATGGTCACAATCTGAACAAAACAATCCAACTCCAACAGAGTAAATAATTTAACGTCCAATATCTGGGATTTACTCACAGTCTTCTGGACTCCTCCCAGGTGCTTGAGCCACCTCTCTGGCTGTGCCCTGTGCGGCACACACAGTTTGTCATCTTGTCATCTGGGCTCCAGCTGGTTCCACTCCACCACTTCTGCCGTTTTTGGAGGCCATCCCACCGTCCTGGCATCTCCAAAATGCTGGGGTCTCTTGTGACAACTGGGATGCACGTTCACCAGTAGCCTCTCCTGGACTCTTTTCAGGAACTCTAACCACACAGGACCAGGGTTCAGCTGTTCTCCAGTTCTCTATGACCCCCCAAAACCAGGACCACCTGGGTAGCCCTTAAATAACCACGTTGGGCTGCCAGCTTGTGGTTGACCACTTCTAGAACTCAGCTTCCGTGTGCTGAGCCTGAGGAAACAGTTCCCAAATGACTTCATTTCAATGATGTTGGTCTTTTGTTAACCATAACTGATTCTTCAGCTCCAGTTGAGCAGACACCATGAATTCTTCACACAAATGGCTCAGTAGAGTCTTTGCTTCCCTCTGAAACATGGCAAGCCAGGCCAGGCCTCCATCATTTTCACTGCTCTCAACATTCTCTCCTTCCAAGCTCCTACAGAGCAGTCCACTGAACTCTCAACACTAAATCGCTCTTCAGGCCAAAGTTCCAAAGACCTTCCACAGTCCTCCCCAGAACATGGTCAGGTCTAACTCAGCCCAGCCCATTTTATATAGCAAGTTCCTGTCTCAAACCCCCACCTCTAAATTTTTTTATTAAAAAATAAAAAACTCAACAATAAACAAACTAAGAACAAACAATGTAGAAATGAAATCATGAAAAGAAATTCATGTTTACAATAGCATCCAGATAATACAGCGGGATAAACGCAGCCAGAGACCTGACAGAAAATCTTTCTGTTACAGCCTACCTACCAAACAGGAAGCCCGACGATGATGGTGTGTTGGAGGAGCCACTAGTTAGTTCCAGCCGCTTAGCCCCAAAATAATCACACAGAAACTGTATTAATTAAATCACTGCTTGGCCCATTAGCTACAGCTTCTTATTGGCTAACTCTCACATATTAATTTAACCCATTTCTATCAGTCTGTGTATTGCCACATGCCTGTGGCTTACTGGCTAAAGTTCCGACATCTGTCACCAGGTGGGCTACATGGAATCTCTCTTGTTCCACTCTTCTTTCTCCCAGCATTCATTTTAGTTTTCCCCACCTACCTAACTTCTGCCCTGCTATAGGTCCAAAGCAATTTTTTTATTCACAAATGGTATGTTTAGAATACAAAGGGAAATCCCACATCCATGGTGCAAAGGACAGGAAAGATTCATATTCCTGATTAAGAAGGACAAATATTGTTAAATGTTCATACTGTCCAAAACAAGGCAGTTTTAAAACAGTCTCTATTAAAGGTCAGTAGTGGGGCTGAAAAGATGGCTCAAAAGTTAAGAGCACTGGCTGTTCTTGCAGAGGATTCAGGTTCAATTCCCAGCACCCACATGAAGGCTCACAACTCTCTGTGACTCCGGTTTCAGGAGATCCAATGCCCTTTTCTGACCTCCATGGCCACTGTATGTGCATGTGCACACACAGACATGCAGGCAAAACAGCATCACATATAAAACAAAAGTAAAGCAGTCTTTTTAAAAAATCCAGGGGTATTGTTCGCAGAAATACAAACAATTCTAAAATAAATAAGGAAGCAATCTAGTAAAATAAAGCTGGATGCACTCCATTTCCTTGTTTCAAGGGTACTAAGAAATGAGAGCTATTTCCTCCTTACATCCAAACCAAGCCACTGTTAGAATTTGGTCTCAATCATGAAATATAATGTATAAGACTAAATCAAATATTAGTGATAAACCAATAAATCTGTAATTCAACATTGGGCCTCTGGTTGTCAAGATGGTCCTCAACTGTAGAAAATCTTGGCCGTGCCATCTGGAGAGTGACTGTGGCATACTCGGATACCTTCTTCCATAGCATAGGGTGCAGTGGGGGTCACCTACACTCTCTATCTTCCATTCCCTTCTACTCCTCTGATAAACTGCCTGTTTCATGGCTATCAGCTCCACTTTCAGGTCCTGGGCTGATGTGGGATTTCCCTCTGGATGCTGTGAATACCATTGGTTAATAAAGAAACTGCTTTGGGTCTATAGGAGAGCTGTAGGGGAACAGAGCTAGGCAGGAAAAACTAAACAGAATGCTGGGATAAAGGAGGTGGAGTGGGAGAGAAGCCATGGAGCTGCCAGAGACAGACACTAGGAATTTTACCTGGTAAGGCAAAGCCACGTGGCGATATACAGATTAATAGAAATGGGTTAAATTAATATAAGATTTAGCCAATTCAATGCTAGAGCTAATGAGCCAAGCAGTGATTTAATTAATACAGTTTCTGTGTGATTATTTTGGGTCTAAGCTAGCCGGGAATGAAAAAGCAAAAAGTGGCTCCTTGCAACACTGGGCTCTGACAACTATGTAACCTTTAGGCTTTCCATGTACATGGAAACTTCTCTATCTAGGGCCAAAGTCCCTTGCATCACTCTGGTATGTGTGTGGGCATCCCATACTTTCCTCATCTCTGTTCACATCCTGTGACAACACAGGAGTCATAACTCATAATGCAGTATCTTTGGAGCAGAAGCCAGAGGCTCAATACCCTACACCCTACAGGAAGGTCCAGGTTGGGAGCAGAACCAATGTTTTAATGCAGGCATCTCTTGCATGAGTATGAAGCATGCCATTCTCAGAAAAGCAGGAAGAAGGACACATTAATACAGAGGAGTAGCACCTCAGTCTACAAAAGATGGAGCCATAAGAGCTAATGAGCTGGCATCTGGCTGTAAAGGGCCCATCCCAGTAATTGACCTCACGGAATTCCCACCCAATGTCCTTACAAAGTTGAGAAGACATTGCCCAGGAGGTCAGTCACCTGCTCGGCGTAGCCAGCCTTGTTCAGAAGCCAACCTCTCTAGCTCCCAAGCCAAGTCAGCCTGAAAGATCTTTTGTTCCTGGGGCTGCCTGATGGAGTAGACAGCAAAGTTGACCCTACAGAGATGGAGTCTTGGTGGTCTCCCTGGAGCCCAGGCTTGAATGCTTTGGAAAGCCCAGAGCTGTACTGTGCTGCTAAATGCCTGAGCAAATCACCTCGTGGATATCTTTATCAGAGATCTATTTCTGTGTGCTGTTTGCCTGCAACTGAGCAGGCCTATGCTGCCCTTAGAACCTGTGGAGTGAAAATTCTGCTGAGGGGAAACAACTCCAGGTCTCCAGACAGCATCCAGGACTTGATGGCTCTGCTCCTACCCTCATACATAATGCCAGTCCCAGCCAAGTGCAATCTATCAGCCTGGGGATAGCTCTCCCTGTGGACCTCTGCTCCACAAAGGTCTCCGGATCTGGGTCAGCGTAGCCCCACCCCAGGGTGGTTGTAGCACCCTTGTAAGCATGACTATGTCAGCCACCAGGAAGTAGTTCTGTCTTTTCTTGTGGTTGAGAGGAGACAAATCACTCTCTGCTTCCAGTGGGGATCGTGAGCAGCATTGAGGAGCAGCCAAAAACTCACCCTGGAGTTGCATCTAGTTCCTCTTTTCCCATTTACCACGAGGCTAGCTTTTTTTTTTTTTTTTTTTTTTTTTTTTTTTTTTTTTTTTTTTTGAGAAAAAGGCCCTTTCTGGTGAGAGAATGTTCCTCTCACCAAAACCCTTGCCCTGTGTCAAGAACCCAATCCTCACTGGGCCATGGTGGCGCTCAGGAGGCAGAAGCAGGCAGATCTCTGTGAATTCAAGGTAGGCCTGTTCTATACAGCAAGTGCCAGGATATGCACCAAAGCTACATAGAGAAACCCTGTCTGACCTTTAGGAGTGGTACTCCAAATAATTTTCAAAAGTTTTGTCATTTCTAAGAGCTTGTTCAGAGCTGAAGAGTTAGCAGAGGGCAAGGTTGCCCCATAGCTCAGAAAAGCCAATCTTTGTCAGCCCAAGGTAGCGTCCGGTGTCTCGACAGTAACCCTGAAGCCAGCCTGCCCTCCCTACCCCAACAAAAGTTTATCCAGGAAGGATCCAAACCAAGGTACCTCACCTGGAAAAGCAGGACGTGGAACAGAACTCGCCAATGCTGAGCACCTTTTGACTGGGATGGGCGGAGGTTGCTGAACCATCCGTGGCGTGTGCAGAGCCCTCGCGGGACTGAGGGTGTGGAAATGGACACATCACTGAATATGCAGTTGACACACTGACCAGCCATGTCTCAGGTAGCTTTCTCCTTGGCATGCCTATGTAGACAAGCAAGTAAGGTTATTTGGTATAAATATGTCTGGTTTGTAGAAAATCTTTAGATATGAAATACAATTCTGAGGGTTTTTTTATACCCAACAAACCAGAAAATAAAGGATTTTAAATAATTTTCAAGTTGGAGAAAATGTCTGAACCTTATCTATCCTTATTTCTTTTTTCAGGAATATTCTTATTTCTTCTCTCTCTCTCTCTCTCTCTCTCTCTCTCTCTCTCTCTCTCTGTGTGTGTGTGTGTGTGTGTGTGTGTGTGTGTGTCTGTGTGTATGTGCACATGTGTGATAGTTAATCTTGGCTATCAGTTTGATTAGATATAGAATCAAGTGGACAAGACTGGGAGTCAATTTTCAGAAAATAGTAACTGCGGGAGGAAGTCCTCCCCAGAATGATTGGTGTCTTCCTGAGTGGCCTACAAGAAGGTTCAGAGGAAAGAAAGGCATCCTGTCATACCTGCTTGCCTTCACTTCTGGCTGGTAAGTACATCTACTCTGTGGCTATTCTTGCTGTTGCCTCCACTGACATTAGAACCAGCTTCAGGAGGTTTCTCTCCAGGAATCTTCCAGGCCATCAGCTCCAGATGGATGAGCCTTCAGCCTCACGGGCTGAACCACTACCAGTTCTCAGCCTCAGTCTCTCCAGTGTGCAGACAACCATTGTTCTACCACCCAGCCTGTATCTGGAAAACCACTATGATGAATCTGCTTTGTAATCTACGTATTCCTTTTGATGATTTTCTTCCTCTGGAGAATGCTGACTGCATATAACAAATGGTTCATGGGTGATCAGCTTATTAGCGGAAGTTTCTTAGGCTCTTGCACATTAGCTACCACGATGATCAAGGCCTGTGACCTCAGTCTTAGCTTCTCTGTGGAGGAGGGTTGTATTAGCACCCTGAATAACTACCATGATGATCATAGTGTTATATTACATCATATTGCTATGTGTAATATATATCATGTGTTATCTAAATGCGTTAGCTGGTACCTGACTATGGGGACTGCAATCGTGGTGAGCTTCCCCTGTTAGGGTCACGGCAGTCACTGCCGCCAGTGTCGCTGCCCTTCTTAGCTTTGAGAAGAGCACAGAGGAGTGAAGATGGAGCTTCCTGCTCCCAGTCCTCACTTCTGTTGTCCCTTGACACATACATTGGTTGGCAGAGGGTGTGAATGTCTGCCCAGAAGGACAGGGAACCACTCAGCTCTCAGCCACTTTTCTGTTCACTGTGATCCAGAGCGCAGAGGCCAGGAAGACAGAAAAGCGACACACACGGTGTCCTCGTCACTTGCTCTTCACCTCGCTGTATGGCACAGGTGAGGAGCGAGTCCAGGCAGAGCTCTGAAGAGGAGCTGCCTCCAACAGTCAAAACCCCACAGCCCTGGGAGCCCAGCTGCCTTCTCCCAGGCAGGGCTGCCAACATGAGTCTCTGCCCTTCCCGACTTTTGACAAAGGAAAATTCTTCCAAGTGCTGGTGTGGAGCTTGGGATATGATAGATATCTTTAATGATATGACAATCAGAGACAAACTAATTAAATACCACTTGATAACCAATCAGTTGCAACATTCACGAAACTGGTCCTCGTTTCCTCCCCACCCAGGTTAACAGATGGTGCCATCACGAGGGGCTGCACTTGGAGGAGGAGCAGGAAGTGCCATTACAGTTGAAGGATCAAATATTTGGTGCTGGCGTTGGGAAACCAACAAGCATCTGATGCCAGGAAACAAGAGTGATTTACTACTGGATTGAATGTGCACAGAAAAAAAAAATCAAGGAAAATGAAACGCCATCAGCAGCCACCTGAAATTCCTCAGCACCATCTGTCCGTAACATTAACAAAGCCCGGGAGGATCTGGAAGGAAGAGAGAGCGAAATGCAGCGATGAACTTAACCTCTTGAGTAGCTTGATAAATCTCCTTTCCACAGGCAGTCACAGGCCAGCAGATCCCACCATCCTCTGGAAGGCTGTGGAGGCTGCGCTGCTCTCTGGGTAGAATTGCCCAGCAGGCACCTGGGTGGAGTTTTCCAGACTGAGCACTCTGGAAAACTAGGTTTCCTAGGCCCAGCTTGGTTCCATCCACTCTTCTTGGTCTATACTTTCTTTTTATTATTATTTTACAGGCTTTCGTTTTCATTGTTCATGGTACTGTGTGAGATGAAGACATTTCACCATGATTAATATATGTTGCATGTTGACGCTGAGTGTATCCCGTACTTCCCCTGCCCCCATCTCCACTCAGGTCTCTCATACCAATAAATCCAACCTTTGACCTTAACATTGTGACATGACACTGTCACCTTCTACTTGTAAGAGCCAGTTCTCTCCTACCGTGTGGGTCCCAGGGACTGAACTCCAATCCTCAGACTTGGCAGCAAGTGACTTTACCCACTGAGACTACTCACTGACACCCCTCCCCATTACTAAAATTATAAATTTTCTTCTACAGCACTGCTTTCTGCACAGTGCAGGGTCATAACCTCTGACTCTCACCTCCACACCAAACTACTAATTCACTTCCTGCTTTTCTGAAATTAGCTATGACAAAATCACAGTAAAATGTGTCTCCATATTTGTGAGATCAGTTCATATAGGCAAACTGGATCCTGAGTGGTGTCCCATAGTCCCTTGTAAAGATACTGCCTAGCTTTTCATCCTTCAGCAAAGATGGGCACTTAGACAACTACCAATTATTTTGTTGAATTTTATTGTGCTCTACATTTTTCTCTGCTCCCCTCCCTGCCTCTCCCCTCGCCTTCAACCCTCTCCCAAGGTCCCCATGCTCCCAATTTACTCAGGAGATCTTGTCTTTTTCTATTTTCCATGTAGATTAGATCTATGTATGTCTCTCATTAACAACTACCAATTTTTAATCGATAAGAATGGTGTTGCACTTTGGGGCATATCCCCAAAAGATGCTTAGTTATACCTCAAGGACAGACAC